>NC_086320.1:295216856-295899356 GCF_036172605.1 Pelobates fuscus
TGTGGTAAGCCGAGGTCCTCTAGGAATTTGGGGATCTCTTCCGGCCAGTGAATGGCTATCCACCCATTTTGGTGTTTCGCCATAAGGGCGAATGGGAAGCCCCATTTGTACGCAATGTTGCGTTCTCTAAGGAGTGTGGTGATGGGTCTTAGTGCTCTTCTAGCCTCCAGGGTTATTGGGGACAGGTCATTGAATAAAGATACATGAGCCCCTTTGTATTCCCATGTGCGTTGGGATCTGGCCGCTTTCATGATGGCATCCTTGACTGCAAATGAGTGTAAGCAGCAGATGATGTCCCTAGGGCTGTCTTCTAAGGAGCGGGGTCTGAGTGCTCTGTGTGCCCTGTCATACCTGATCTCCATGGTGTTAGTGTCGGGCAAAATCAGGCGGAACAGGACCGTCAGCTCGGTCTCAACTTGTTCCTCGCCATCTGCTTCTGGCAGGCCGCGTACCCGTATATTGCAGCGGCGTCCGCGGTTGTCTAGGTCCTCTGTCGTTCTCCGCAGTTGTAGGAGCATAGTGCCTTGACGGGCCACCGCTGTATCTGTGGCAGTCAGTCTAGCGTTAATGGCCTCATGGGAGCGCTCCAGGCCTTGCACGCGGGTACCTTGCGCCGCTACTTCCGTTCTAATGCCGGCTATTTCAGCTCGCAGGGCGTCCTGGATGGTCGTGGTCTGTACCAGCAGGTCTGCTTTGGTGACCATGTTGGCTGCTAGGGCGCGGATTTCATCCATGACCCCGTCCAGAGTGGAGGTAGACGGCGCCCCTGGCATGGAGGAGGTAGACGCCATTTTGGGGCCTCCGGTTTCCTTATGTGAGTCCGCTGGAGAGTGAACGAAATCGTCCATCGGGCCCACCGGTTGTTGTGCTTGGGTTCCCCTTGGGGTTCTCGGAGGGTCCCCCCTGCGATTCCTTCCCATTAGGAGCAGTTTTAGCGTATTAAAAGGGCTTTGTTGGGACCGGTGGAGCGGAGCTCGAAGCTTAAGCGTCCATCCTGGTCGGCATCCAAGCCACGCCCCTCAACAACAACATTTAACTTAGAAGAATTCTTCAACTCAGCTGTAGTCACAACTTTGCTATTTTATTCCATAATTATATCCTCTGGATATTAATTTGCAAGAATTCAGAGTATACTGAATAAACCTCATTATATGTATATAACTATCAGGACTATGTAGGGTGTGTTTTTTAAAATCTGTTTTTATACACTTCAACTATTCTTATGTATTTTGCAGCAAAATCAATCACTACTATTTTGCACTCTGTTCTGTATATAAGCATATATTTACAGTGAGTAAAGAAGAAATGAGCCAGGTAGATCCTAATTAACCAATTAGACAATTTTACCAACCATACTATACTGTTTATTACATCCTTTTTTTTTTTTTGATAAGTCTTGCAACCGCCTTTTACCCATATCTGGTATGCCTTTCTTTAAATCTAGAGAACTATCCTGATCCAGTGGATCAAACCTGTCTCTAGTAAAAGACATTTCCCAATCCTAGAATGTTGGCTCCATTAACATTTGAGGGTATCAACTCTTTTATGATTTACTTATTGGGGTTCAAGTTCCTCTCACTCACTGGCAACACTGTCAGAAAGTCTAGAGGAAACACTATGAAGGAGATTTATCACTGTTCAGTTCTAGCAAGTGTTGCAAAAATGTGAAAGGAGTTTAGTCACTGATGGATTTGCTCCACTGGCTTCCATGGTGATTGCTCCACTTGTAGTACTTTAACCCCTTAAGGACCAAACTTCTGGAATAAAAGGGAATCATGACATGCCACACATGTCATGTGTCCTTAAGGGGTTAAACTGTGTTTTAGAATAGAGCACTTTGATGCATTTCACTCTAAATATTCGCCATGTGATTGAATAATAAGGACATACCTTGCTTTAATCTGTTCATCTTCTCTTACCTTGCTTCTAATCTGTTCACCGACAGCAACTTTTGTCACATGTTGCCACATATGAGCTATGTAGGATCCTACATTCTTGTGGGATCCTCTGTAGAAATAAGTGCTGTATGCTCATTAGTGATGTCGCGAACACAACATTTTCTGACAAGTGACCCTATGTAGGGGGAACAGTCCCTATTCTGCTCTGTGTCAGTGTGTATCAGGGATCCTTAGGATAGGTGTCAATCCGTATCTGCCAAGCAGTGGCATACGTACCACGGTCGCAGGGGTCGCAACTGCGACCGGGCCCGGCACTCCAGGGGGCCCGGCCGCCCTGCGGCCCCCCCCCGCGACCGGGTAGCAGCTGCCACGCTTTGCGGCCCCGGCCCGTGCGGCAAACCGCCGGGGCCGCATGTCAAGGGGTCCATCGGGTGGCCCATGCTGTCAGGGCCACCCGATGGACATGGATTTTAAGGGGGCCCGGTCTGCGCTGAGCGCTTTAAGTGCTCAACCGGGCCCCCTGTGATGAGATCATCACACGCTGGGAGGAAGTGACCGTACGTCACTCCTCCCAGCATACTGAGAGCCCGCGCGGGAGGAAACAGAAAGGAGGATGGAGTCAGAGTGGGAACTCTGACTCCCATCAGGCTGAGCCACCAGTGGACCCACACATGGTAGGAAACATTTTGTGTCTCTGTATGTATGTATGTATGTGTGTATGTATGTCTGTGTCTTTGTATGTGTGTATGTATGTCTGTGTCTCTGTATGTGTGTATGTCTGTGTCTGTGTCTCTGTATGTGTGTGTGTGTCTGTATGTATGTCTGTGTCTGTGTGTGTGTATCCATATGTATGTCTGTGTGTCTCTGTGTGTGTGTATCTGTATGTATGTCTGTGTCTCTGTGTGTGTATCCATATGTATGTCTGTGTCTCTCTGTGTGTCTGTGTCTCTGTGTGTATGTATGTCTGTGTCTTTGTCTCTGTATGTGTGTGTGTGTATCTGTATGTATGTCTGTGTATGTATGTTTGTGTCTGTGTCTCTGTATATGTGTATAATTGTGTGTCTGTGTCTCTGTGTGTGTGTGTCTGTTTCTGTATGTGTGTATCTGTATGTCTGTGTATGTATGTGTGTGTCTGTGTCTCTGTATGTGTCTGTGTGTGTCTCTGTATGTATGTGTTTGCGTGTGTGTCTCTGTATGTATGTGTCTGCATGTGTGTATGTATGTATGTGTCTGTCAGGGGTGTTTGTATGTGTTTGTGTCTGTATGCATGTGTCCGGGGGGAGGGGCCCACAGTCAGGGAGGAGAGGTTCACGGTAGGGGGGGGGCCACGGATCAGTTTCGCACCGGGGCCCCATGGAGTGTGTGTACGCCACTGCTGCCAAGTGACCCTATGTAGGGGGAACAGTCCCTATTCTGCTCTGTGTCAGTGTGTATCAGGGATCCTTAGGATAGGTGTCAATCCATATCTGGCAAGTGACCCTATGTAGGGGGAACAGTCCATATTCTGCTCTGTGTCAGTTTGTATCAGGGATCCTTAGGATAGGTGTCAATCCATTTCTGCCAAGTGACCCTATGTAGGGGGAACAGTCCCTATTCTGCTCTGTGTCAGTGTGTATCAGGGATCCTTAGGATAGGTGTCAATCCATTTCTGCCAAGTGACCCTATGTAGGGGGAACAGTCCCTATTCTGTTCTGTGTCAGTGTGTATCAGGGATCCTTAGGATAGGTTGCAATCCATATCTGCCAAGTGATCCTATGTAGGAGGAACAGTCCCTATTCTGCTCTGTGTCTGGGGGAAGTATCTGCAGTAACACAGGGTGTCTGGAGGGAGTATCTGCAGTAACACAGGGTGTCTGGAGGGAGTATCTGCAGTAACACAGAGTGTCTGGAGGGAGTATATGCAGTAACACAGAGTGTCTGGAGGGAGTATCTGCAGTAACACAGGGTGTCTGGGGGGAGTATCTGCAGTAACACATGGTGTCTGGAGGGAGTATCTGCAGTAACACAGAGTGTCTGGAGGGAGTATCTGCAGTAATACAGAGTGTCTGGAGGGAGTATCTGCAGTAATACAGATTGCCTGGAGGGAGTATCTGCAGTAATACAGAGTGTCTGGAGGGAGTATCTGCAGTAACACAGAGTGTCTGGAGGGAGTTTCTGCAGTAACACAGAGTTTCTGGGGGGAGTATCTACAGTAATACAGAGTGTCTGGGGGGAGTATCTGCTTGTAACATTTATATGCACTGAAAGAAAAAATAATAATAATAAATTGTAAAAATAAAATAAAATGGTTGCAGCTTCCGAATGAATCTAAAATGGATGCTGTCCAGTAGGTGGGAGGGTCTGCTAGGGAGGGTGTGCTGCTGATTGGCTGGAATGTGTCTGCTGACTGTGAGGTACAGGGTCAAAGTTTACTCAATGATAAAGAATTGGGGGCGGACCGAACATCGCATGTGTTCGCCCGCGGTGGCGAGCGCGAACATGCTATGTTCGCCAGGAACTATTCGCCAGCGAACCGTTCGGGACATCACTAATGCTCATGCATGCTAAAGATTACAGCACTGACATGGGCTCCGGGCGGACAAAGCAGCAGGAACCAAAAAAATGAAGATGGCCAAACCTGCAAGGGAAAGGAACAGGTACCTCCTCCACAGTACCTCCTGGCCATCGAACACCAAGTGGTAATGTCACCATCGTGCAAAGACCCCCAAACGTGAAAAAGCCACTTTAAATATCCTGTTACAATGAAGACTACATTTAACACTACTGGACTATCTGTAACTGTTACATCTCCTTCAGAAATAATATGAATTTTAAACTCCTTGAGAGAGTGTTCGTGACTGAAATAATGTGTGTGTATCTTTCCTACAGCTTTGCCGTACAAAGGAAGAAAACACTCATCATTAGAAATGATTAATACAAAGCGATATGGTGGTGTTTATGGATTGGAATTGAAGTGTAATGACCTGCCAAAGGCATCTTTAGTCGTGCTTGTAATTGCCATGCTGTGCATCTACTGATCTGTGACTGAAGGATAAAAGGCAAAAACTAGAAAAGCAGTGCACAATTTATGATGTTTCTGTATGACAGTTTTTTTTTTCTCAGAAAGGTTGTGTTCGTAGACAACAAATACAAAATATCAGATTCAATTCAAACCATAGAAAATTCACTTTTTCCAACTGAACATCTAAGACTATTTCAAGTGACCAAAATAGCTTTTTGGCTTTGGGAATTTACCAGCAATATGAAGAGGACTCAAAAACTATTTTAAGCCATGTTTGCCATATTGTAACTTATAACAAATTTGAAGACATAACGAAGTATAAAAATCGGCTATAAAAATCAATCTATATAAAAACAAAGTATTTAACAAGGAAAGGTACATTAAGATTATTCTGGCTTCCAAGTACTATTACCCAATTTAATGGCACTCATTTTAACTACCTTGGAAGGATGAAGAGCTGTGTCAACCCTGCCAGGATTTGAACCTGCAACCCCAAAGAGTTGACCAGATACTATTGCCCAGGAGCTATCCAACTTGCAAGGTGATTATCCAATCCAAGTCAACAAATCAAGTATACCTTACTTGGGAATAAATCTAACAGCAGATCTCAATAAAACATTTTTACTAAACTACACCTCCATGCTAGGTACAGCCACACAGGACTTAGAACCTGGCAGGGACTATCCATCTTTCGGTGGGTAGACTGTTAAGATAATTTGCTTCCTCAGTTCTTGTACTTGTTTTAAACTTTCCCTATAACTAATTCAATTCCAGATTTCAAAACTTTACAATCACAGACAAGTTTCACTAGTTCAATATAAAAAAATAATCAAAAGGGTGACAATGTTTATCCCCAATCAAGCAGGTGTGTTGGGTGTACATGCCCCAGTATGAGTGAAGTGATGGATAAACCTAGAACACAACCTATTTGGTAATGATTTAGTGTCATTACATACAGGGCTCCTTAAACAAGAAAGACCTATAGTCCTCCCACACCACACCCACATTAACACCTCTATATTGCTGTGGGACAAAATATATATATTTCCTTTAATCGATTATGAATCCCCTCTCACTCCACTACTGCGTAATAGAGTTTTTAACCCAGGAATGATTTTGTGTGATTTTGCACAATTTTAGGACAATGATCTTATAAGATACTTTCAGTTCTTTCCAAATCAGCAAATCACCCCATTCAAAGATCTCCTACAAGAAACCAATTTGAATAAATTTTATTATTTTAGGCATTTACAGTATTTACCATTTGCAAGTTCCCAGTCTAGTTAAACAGCAAAAGGGCATGCATACAAAATCCAGTAAAAAAAAAAAAAAACAACAACTAATCTCTGTTCTCTATCTTTTTTAGTGTCCATCCTTCTTACAGGAGTATTTTCTTATGTGTCAGCTTGGGAGATGGACCTAGGACCACCAACAGATCCATCAAACTGGGAATGGATATGGGAAGCTACAGCGTCTATCTCCATTTGTGTCAACAACAAGGAACAAGCCTATAAAACTTTGTTCTGTTTTTTTCTCACCCCATTAGATGGTTCTGAATGGGATGCACAGACTCAGATCTTGGAAACAGTCTGGACAGAGAGAAACATACATCACACAGTCACAGGCAGACTGTCACAGGCAGTCACACACACACACACAGTTACAGGCATGCAGTCACACACACACACACACACAGTTACAGGTAGACAGTTACACACACACACACACACACACACACAGTTACAGGCAGACAGTTACACACACACACAGTTACAGGTAGACAGTCACACACACACACACACACACACATAGTTACAGGTAGACAGTTACGCACACACACACACACACACACACACACACATAGTTACAGGTAGACAGTTACTCACACACACACACACACACAGTTACAGGCAGACCGTTACATACACACAGTTACAGGCAGACAGTTACTCACACAGTTACAGGCAGACAGTTACACACACACAGTTACACACACACACACACAGTTACAGGCAGTTACACACACACACTCTTATACTTACTTACAGTGTGGGCTGGAGGTGTGTATTCATTGAAGTCCTGTCCTGGCTGATGCCTGTTAGGTGGAGGAGCAGGGATTTCTTCTTACTGCACCTCCATTTGCAGCAGTAACAGCAGCTTGCCGTGTTAAGTCACGCCCCTATTCGCGGATAGGCTCCGCCCCTAAATGTGCGTAGATCCGCCCCTTCTTCCTTCCGTGCGGCCAGTTTATCTTGCTGGTCTCCGTGTGAGCTGTGCGACACCCCAGCTACATGGGGCGCAGCTCACACATCCCCCATTAGCCCTCTGTCAGGGTACCTGAGGCCTCTACCTCTAAGGGAGGTAGAGACTTGATGGTTTATCCGTCCAGGCGAGCTGTTTCCTCCGTTCCTCGCGGTTCATCCAGCCACTTAAACACCGGCCGCGAGGAATCCACGTCCTTTTCTAGCAGGACGCTCAATACGTGACGTCATGACGCTATCACGAGCGACCTGTCACTCAAGTGTCCGATATCCAATCGGCACTTGTCAGAGGCGTGCTTACCATCCGGAGCCAGGGTATTTAAGCTTACTTCTCTCTTCAGCTCATTGCCCTGTCGTGGTTCTAGCTTGTCTAGTCACTCAGTGCTCTGGTATTCTAGTTTGCTCTATTGGTTTTGACTCGGCTCGTTGTACTACCCTGCTTCTCTGTTATCCCTTGACCCGGCTTGTCTCTCGCTTATCTGTCTTCTCGTTCCCTCGACCTCGGCTTGTCTCTGACTATTCTTTATTACTCTCGGTACGTTAGTCCGGCCATTCTAAGGCCCGGTATACGTATCTTTCCACTCTTTGTACTCTGCGTGTTGGATCCCTGTCCCGATCCTGACATTACGACAGGGCCAATGGATCCTGCAGGTACAAACAGTCAGCTTGGTTCTTCGGATCCCAGGTTTGACGCCATGGAGCATAGGATGGATCAGATGGCTTTGGCACTACAGGCACTTTTGTCTCGTGCTAGTAATCCACCTGAGGAGACACGTACTCCTTCTATTTCTCCTGCAGTCTCAGGTCTAGAGGTAGCCACTGTAGGTGCTTCTTCCCGTATTACCCCACCAGTACGTTATGGCGGGTCACCGGAGAAGTGTCGTGGTTTTCTAAACCAGATTAGCATCCATTTCGAATTACAACCCCGCTCTTATCCTACAGATAGAGCAAAGGTTGGATTTATTATTACTCTACTCATTGAAAAAGCTTTGAGATGGGCCAATCCTTTATGGGAGAATGATAATCCACTAGTCTATAATTATAATGCCTTTGTAGCTGCGTTTAGAAGAACTTTTGACCCCCCTGGTAGAAAGGTCAATGCAGCTAGATTAATGTTGCGCCTTAGACAGGACAATCGAACACTTGTGGATTATGCACTAGAGTTCAGGTCCTTGGCGTCAGAAGTTAAGTGGAACGAACAGGCTTATATAGATGTGTTTCTGAATGGGTTATCAGATGTAATTCTTGACGAGGTCGCTACTAGAGAACTCCCTGAAAATTTGGAGGATTTAATTTCTTTTATATCTCGTATTGATGAACGCTTAAGAGAGAGGCAGAACACTCGAGATAGGACCCGTAGACCCTCCTTTAAACTAGCGCCTACCTTTCAAATCTCTGAGTTCGAAGACTTACGTATTCCTGAACCTATGCAGATAGGCAGTACTCATCTCACTGAAAGGGAGAGACAGTACAGGAGAAGGGAGGGTTTATGTATGTATTGTGGAGTCAGGGGTCATTTACGCCTAAATTGTCCCAATCGTTCGGGAAACGCTCGCACCTAAGTTCCTCTAGAGGACAGGCCTTGGGTGTTTCTACTTTGTCCTCTATTCACAACTACAAAGAGCTCAGGCTTCTGTTACCCGTTTCTTTAAAGTGGGAGAAGGGAGTAGTTAAGACTATGGCACTAATCGATTCTGGAGCTGCTGAGAGCTTTATAGATCAGGGTTTTGCTGCCAAGCATGCTATTCCATCCCAGTTAAAAGAGACACCACTGGCTGTTGAGGCCATCGATGGTAGACCGTTACTTGAGCCTGTTATTTTCCATGAGACCATACCGATTAACTTAACTGTTGGCATCCTACATAGAGAAGACATATCCTTACTGCTCATTTCTTCTCCGTCTATTCCCATAGTTCTGGGGTACTCCTGGTTGAGGAGACATAACCCTATTATTAATTGGGAGTCAGGGGAGATAGTTTCGTGGGGACAGAATTGTCAAGAGAGATGCTTGCGGAAGGTCTCACCCCTCGGCTTAACCAACACATCGGCTAACTCTGACAACCCTACAGAGACACAAATTCCGTCTCAGTATCTAGATTTAAAGGCTGTATTTGACAAAAAGAAAGCCGATACCTTACCTCCACACAGGTCCTTTGATTGCAAAATTAACCTACTCCCTGGTACCATGCCGCCCAGAGGTCATGTATACCCGTTATCTACGAAAGAGAACTCAGTTCTAGAGGAGTATATTCACGAAAATTTAGACAAGGGATTCATTAGAAGGTCCTCCTCCCCTGCCGGGGCTGGATTTTTTTTGTTAAAAAGAAGGATGGTTCTTTGAGACCTTGTATTGATTATCGAGGCCTAAATAAGATAACCATTAAAAATGCCTACCCGATTCCCTTGATTACCGAACTCTTCGATCGTTTGAAGGGCTCTACGATTTTCACCAAGTTAGACCTCAGAGGGGCATATAACTTGGTGAGAATCCAGCAGGGACATGAGTGGATGACGGCATTCAATACTCGATATGGTCACTATGAATATACTGTCATGCCTTTTGGGTTATGCAATGCACCAGCTGTATTCCAAGATCTGATAAATGAGGTTCTTAGGGAATTTCAGCAAGATTGCGTCATTGTATACCTAGATGATATACTCATTCATTCTAGTGAGATTGAGATTCATCACAAACAAGTCAGGAGGGTTTTGCACAAGCTTCTCCAGCATGGCTTGTACTGCAAGTTGGAGAAATGTAGCTTTGATCAAACCCAAGTAACCTTTCTCGGCTATGTGATCTCTGGGGAGGGATTTAAGATGGATCCGGATAAGCTCCAATCCATTCTAGAGTGGCCTTTACCCAAAGGTCTTAAAGCCGTACAGAGATTTATTGGTTTTTCTAATTATTATAGGCGCTTTATTAAGGGCTATTCTTCCATTATTGCACCTATCACTAACATGACCAAACAGGGGGCTGATACTAAGAATTGGACTACTGAAGCTCTCCTTGCGTTCAAGACTCTCAAGGAGCTTTTCGCTTCCGCTCCAATTTTAGTTCACCCCGACACTTCTCTGCCTTTTTTACTTGAGGTAGACGCATCAGAGACTGGTTTAGGTGCTGTCCTATCTCAAAGGTTGGGTGTTGATAAACCATTACATCCATGTGGATTTTTCTCTAAAAAATTGACCGGTACTGAAAGCAGGTATGACATTGGTGACAGAGAATTACTAGCGGTTATCAAGGCTTTGAAAGAATGGAGACATTTATTGGAAGGTACATTACATCCTGTTACCATTCTGACAGACCACAAAAACTTGTCTTATATCGGAGAGGCCAAGCGTCTGTCCTCCAGGCAGGCTCGTTGGTCGTTGTTTCTTACCCATTTCAATTACGTTCTGACTTACAGACCTGGGTCAAAGAATTCTAAAGCCGATGCGCTATCTCGCCAATATGAGCCCTCTGCTTCAGTTGAACCACTTTTGTCCTCCATTGTACCCAAATGCAATATTATTGCTAATACCAGTCTCAAAATTCATTCTCCGCTACTTGACCAGATCTTGAAGTCACAACATCTAGCTCCCGGAAACACTCCTGAGGGAAGAAACTTTGTTCCTCCTGAACTTCAACTGGAGCTCTTACAATGTTTTCATGAAAGTAAAATAGCTGGCCATCCTGGTATTCGCAAGACATACTCTCTGATATCCAAGGATTTCTGGTGGCCTTCACTTCGAAAAGATATTGAGGAGTTCGTCGCAGCTTGTGAGACTTGTGCCAAGACTAAACTACCTCATGCATCTCCATGTGGCCTGTTACACCCCTTGGACATTCCTGAGAAACCTTGGTCCTGTTTGTCCATAGACTTTATCGTTGATTTGCCTGCTTCCAAGAGACAGACTGTTATTCTCACGGTGGTGGATAGATTTACTAAGATGGCCCATTTCGTGCCATTACCTAAACTTCCGACTTCTCCTGAATTGGCGGAGATTTTTGCGAGAGAGGTTTTTCGCCTACATGGGATTCCTTCGGAGATTGTTTCTGATAGAGGTTCTCAATTTGTCTCACGTTTCTGGAGATCCTTTTGTTCTCAAATGGGCATCAAATTGAACTTCTCCTCTGCCTATCACCCTCAGTCTAACGGAGCTGCTGAACGTACTAATCAAAAGATCGAACAGTATCTGCGTTGCTTTGTTTCCGAACACCAGGACGATTGGGTCGGTCTGATTCCTTGGGCGGAGTTCGCACACAATAACCTTGTTTGCGATTCAACTCGCTCTAGCCCTTTCTTCATGAACTATGGCTTTCATCCTTCGATTTTTCCTTCGGTTTCCTCTTCTCAGGGGATACCGTCGGTTGATGATCATGTCGCCAACCTGAAGAAATTATGGGATCAGACTCGGCAAATTCTATTACATAGTTCCTCGCTGTTCAAGAAACACGCTGACAAACATAGAAGAGCGGCTCCTGTTTTTGTTCCTGGGGATAGGGTATGGTTGAGTACTAAGAATATTCGCCTAAAAGTTCCATCTATGAAATTTGCTCCTCGCTACATAGGCCCTTACAGGGTTCTCACTCGTATCAATCCGGTTGCGTATCGCCTTGCTCTGCCACCTGCCTTACGCATTCCTAACTCTTTTCATGTCTCCTTGTTGAAACCTCTTATTTGCAACAAATTCTCCTCTAAGGTCTCCTCGCCTCGTCCTGTTCAGGTGGAGGGTCGGGAGGAGTACGAGGTCAGCTCCATCATTGACTCCAGAATTTCAAGGGGAAAATTGCAATATCTGGTCAACTGGAGGGGATATGGTCCTGAGGAGAGGAGTTGGGTACCTCAGGAGGACGTTCATGCTTCTCGCCTTCGCAGAGCATTTCACCTCCGCTTCCCATCTCGCCCCGGTTCATTCCGCCCGGTGGGCGTATCTGAGAGGGGGGGTACTGTCAGGGTACCTGAGGCCTCTACCTCTAAGGGAGGTAGAGACTTGATGGTTTATCCGTCCAGGCGAGCTGTTTCCTCCGTTCCTCGCGGTTCATCCAGCCACTTAAACACCGGCCGCGAGGAATCCACGTCCTTTTCTAGCAGGACGCTCAATACGTGACGTCATGACGCTATCACGAGCGACCTGTCACTCAAGTGTCCGATATCCAATCGGCACTTGTCAGAGGCGTGCTTACCATCCGGAGCCAGGGTATTTAAGCTTACTTCTCTCTTCAGCTCATTGCCCTGTCGTGGTTCTAGCTTGTCTAGTCACTCAGTGCTCTGGTATTCTAGTTTGCTCTATTGGTTTTGACTCGGCTCGTTGTACTACCCTGCTTCTCTGTTATCCCTTGACCCGGCTTGTCTCTCGCTTATCTGTCTTCTCGTTCCCTCGACCTCGGCTTGTCTCTGACTATTCTTTATTACTCTCGGTACGTTAGTCCGGCCATTCTAAGGCCCGGTATACGTATCTTTCCACTCTTTGTACTCTGCGTGTTGGATCCCTGTCCCGATCCTGACACCCTCAGACCAGGGTCAAGGCACCCCCCTACCAGGTGCCACCCAGGGCGGACCGCCCCCTCCTCCCCCCCCTTAGTCCACCACTGCTACTCCCTAACCTAATATCTCTTTAATCTTTACTAGACTTCCCATCTATTATTATAGCCTTGCTTATCCCCCTCCCCGCCCCCACCCCATCCTTCTTTTACCCGAGGAGAACAATGACCCCTGCCTTGTTATTTTGAGGGGACCAGTTTCCCCTGGATCTTTGCTCTCCATGAAGGGTGTCTATTGGAGAATGTTTCTTTTTTTGTTTTTCTTACTCTTTTTGTAGTTGGAGTTTGGTTTTGTTTCTTAAAATGGATTACACACCAGTCACTGGTAAACCATTGATTCAAAGCTGCAAGCGCACCATAAGCATCTATGTCTCTCATTAGGGAAGCAAGCTTCCATTGTTTCAGGGCAAGAGGCTTGATGCCAGGAGGGGGAAGCCTCCCTGGCATGGGATGTCTGCTAGAAAGGAAGCAGTTAGAATGTGTGCATTTGCTATGTGATACTAACGCTATCACCAACAAAGGTACAAATGTAACTTTCCTTCCATTTGTGGAATATTTCTTGTAACTATACTCTAGACTAGTGGTTTCTAAATCAGTCCACAAGGCATGCCTACAGTCCAGGATTGAGGGATTACCCAATTATGCCCAATCTGTTTTTATAAAAAGAAAAAAAAGGCCTTGAAACAACTGGGTAATCCCTAAATCCTGGACTGGTAGGCATGCCTTGAGGACTGGTTTGGAAACCAGTTTGAGCAAGGTCCTAATCAATCTATTGTTCCTGTAACATTTTGTAATTGTCTCATTTATTGTAAAATTTTCCCTTTTTTACAATATTGTAAAGCGTTGCAGAATAAGTTGGCTCTATATAAATACCACTAATAATAATAATTATCATTATTATGTTAATATGCAATGTACGAGACCATTATTTTGTAAGTTCAGTATTTCATCTGAAATATTACAGAAATATAGAATTATAAAAATAAAAAAGGTGGAAAAATCTCTACACAGCACTTTGGAGTCTGCAATCCAGCAATTCATATAACCATTCATTGGTCTGAATCTTAACGACTGTTACGAATGTAAAACAATGCTACACTAAGATATGACATGTCATGTCACTATATATATATATATATATATATATATATATATATATATATATATATATATATATATATATATATACACACACACACATATATGAGAAAAAGGGGTTTGGCTGCACTCACCTAAACATGCTTAAATGGGGTGCTGCTGGGGGCCAATAAGTACAGTAAAAATGAAAATCCAGCGCACTCACTTGTCTACTAAACAGTTATTATAGTGCTGAACAATTTTCTTAGTTTTATTAAAAACACCTAATCTAGGCAAAAAATAATGGGGGTTTAGTTACATTATATGATCATACATTGCATAAGCCTGCCACAAACGTCAATGTACCCCATCTTTGGCAGGTCCTACTCTGTCTGCTAAATGAGCTACTCACTTGGGGAAATCCTTCCATCTCGAGTTCTCTGCAGTACAAGACTTAAATCGGGTCCTGAGATGAGGCACCTGTAACAGGGAGGGGTGCAAAACCAAGGAGCTGGCTAGACTCCTAAATATATACATATATATATATATATATATATATATATATATATATATATATATATAGTTGCAGGTTAATTTTTTAAGTCATTACCATCCCTATCTGATAAAATAAACAATAAGAAAATTGTGATGTATTCCTATCAGCATCCAACTTTTGGAGATAAAAGGTAGTAGATCAGCATTATCTTAATGGTTAATTTTAACAACCGTTCAGGAAAATTATTAGTTGAGTTAATTAAGCATTTAAACACACATTCATGGCTTTAGTTTATCAACATGCACACAACATATTGTAATTTCTACAAAACACAAGTTATTAAAAAACTAAAAATACATGCAAAAAGATAAAAGACAGAATGCTAAATTTATAGATCTAAATTAGACATGCACTACTACACATAACCCATAATTAAATGATAAATGAGTGTTTGCAAAATGAAGCTAGCTGAGAAGGTAGCTATTTTGAACACTTTGCAAACCTTTTTAATCTTAATAAGAATATCAATAAATAAACAAGTCTAAAATAATAATCATCAAAATGTTATATCCTTCCAAAAAAGCATAGAAACAAAAACTATAAAACATTTTTTTATTTAAATCGGCTGTGCACTATAAAGATACACAAGATCAGCATTGGTAAAATAGCTAAGACATCCCTTTTACAAATCTAAGTTAGGGGACGTGAGAAAGAAAAATAAACATGAAAAAATTTAAATGTATAAGAGGAAGAAATCATCAATACCATGGCAGGAAATATATAAGGTAAGTCAAATTATTCCAGTAAGGAAAAACAATGGAAGAAAGTGCCAACTCTATGTCATATTATCTAGTCCACAAAATAACCATTAACCATGAAGGTTTTGTCACCAATTATATATGCTCATGGTTCTGCCCTATGTCTGTATTTTGGAAAAATAATGTACTCTCTGGGTTCGTTTATTAATATATATATATATATATAATGTCATATAATATATATTATATATAATAATAAATGTTTGCAGAACTCAGAGATGGTACTGTACTCATATCAATATTTCACAATATTTTATCTTCTATAATGCATGATATTTTTAGGCTAGGATTGGTCTGTTAATCTTGGAGGAGAGATTACAGTTAATGTTAGAGTTAGTGGTAAGGTAAGTTTATTGAGATAGTATAAGACAGGGTATAAAGGGAGAAGTTTATTGTTAGTACTGCCCTAACATTGTCACTTGGGAGTGTAACAGTGTGAATAATGTATTTTCAAGAATTTTTTTTCAAGATAGATAAATGGGTCATCTACTAATAGTGGCACTTGGTACTTGGAAAATAATAAGGTTGTGAAAATTGTCTATTGTTTAAACTTTTTATCTTTTGTTTAAAATTTTTTGTTTAAAAATACTCTGCTCTCATGGATATCAAACAATTGCAAACACAAAACAGGTTTATCCCCCCCCCAAAAAATGAATCTTTGTGAAATATATGTGTGGCACAATGTTTGGACGAGTTTGGAGAATACACGGTAAGGCATCTGAGACCATTCCTCCACACAGAATTTCTCCGGATCCTTCAAATTTCAAGATTGAGGCTGGAGTACTCTCCTCTACAGTTCACACCACAGGTTTTCAACGAAGTTCAAGTCAAGGGACTGGCATTGCCATGGCAGAAACATGATTTTGTGATCATTAAACCATTTTGTTGTTGATTTTGATGTATGTTTTGGATCATTGTCGTCCTGGAAGAACCAACCATGGTCCATTTAAGCTATCTGGCAGAGGCAGACAGATAGTCAGTTATTTAATATCAGTTGACATTTAATAGAGTCCATGATGCCATGTTTCCTAACAAAATGTCCAGGTCCTCTGGCAGAAAAAAAGCCCCAAGACATTAAAGAGTCACCACCCTATTCAACCATGGTCATGATTTACTTTTCCACCAGGCTGCCTCTCTGTCTGTGCCATACCCAAATCTGGTATTTGTTGTCAAAAAATTATATCAAAAAATGTTGACAATTTTTCACATCTTTCCTTGCTCATATTTACTAAAGGTGCAAATATTAGTGGGTGACACTGTAGATAGAAACTTTTCAATTTATTTTTGAAACAGATTTAATTACCTTATTATTTTTTTCTGGGTTAAGCTTCACACCCTTATCTCTGGAATGCTGTAACACAGCGGTAAAGTTTTGATCAAACTCTGCCTCGAATTACCCGAGGATGGAAATGTTATTGACTATGGCTGTTATTCCATTTAAACCTTCATAAGTTTAATTTATTTTCCACTGGAATTCATCTTGGCTCATATTGTCCCAAAAGGAAGATGTTTGAACCCATATCGCATGAAGACTTTGTTGAAAGTAGTGAGTTTGGAGGATTCTTCAGTAGTGACGTCGCAAACATAACATTTTCAGTTCGCGAACGGAGAGCGCGAACGCGAACTTCCGCGAATGGGCGAACCGGGCGAACCGAGATAGACTTGAATAGGCAGGCAAATTTTAAAACCCACAGGGACTCTTTCTGGCCACAATAGTGATGGAAAAGTTGATTCAAGGGGACTAATACCTGGACTGTGGCATGCCAGAGGGGGATCCATGGCAAAACTCCCATGGAAAATTACATAGTTGATGCAGAGTCTGGTTTTCATCCATAAAGGGCATAAATCACCTAACATTCCTAAATTTTTTGGAATAACGTGCTTTAAAACATCAGGTATGATGTTGTATCGATCAGGTAGTGTAAGGGTTATGCCCGCTTCACAGTAATAGACCAAACTCCTCGTTTAACGCACCACAAACAACCGCAAACAGTCCATTTGCACAACCGCAAACTCCCCATTTGCACAAGGTTGGATACCAAGCTAGCCATGTCCCGTTCCTTGTCCTCACTGATGTCATTGAAGGTCTATTCCTCCATCCAGCCACGTACAACACCAAGGGTCCCCGAAAGGTGACAACAAACCCCCTGTATTTTTTTTTTTAAATGTACACTACTGTTACACCAGATACGAGTTGCACTGGTGTGACACTATGCCCTGGCAGGCCCTGAAACGCACACGTGTGAAGGAAACTGACTGCTATTATATTACAGTCAAAAAAGTGTTTTTTTTTTTTGTTTTTTTTAAATGCAAGCTATTGTGACACCAGATATGAGTGGTGGCACTGGGCAGGTGGGCACAGTATACGCTGTGAGCCTGACACACACGCTGGCAGGCAGGCAACTGCATATAGATTACACAGAAAAAAAAAAGCAGACTGATGTTCTAGCCCTAAAAAGGGCTTTTTGGGGTGCTGTCCTTACAGCAGAGATCAGATGAGTCCTTGAGGACTGTAGTGGACACTGAATACACTAGCCTAGCTATCGATTTCCCTATTAAATCAGCAGCAGCTACACTGTCCCTCCTCTCACTAAGAATGCAGCTTCTGGGGGGCGGGGCCTAGCTGTCATGGAGGAAAGACGCCTTTCGTGTGAGCTCCCTCCATATCTCACTTTAAGTAGCTATCAACAAGCGAATTTCACCCCAGAAGGGGATGACCCAGCAATGTTGCTCCTACCTGACCGACCCGACATGCTTAATAGCGGTCAGCAACTCGACAGAGTCTTCCTTACCTCCGTGTGGCAAGTGTGGCCTGGTGCTCACCGGGCGGGAGTGGCGGACGATCTCCTGATCCTGGGATGGCCAGGAGCAGCTACTTCCCGGCAGGAGCTCCGTTACCCCCCCTCGGACCGGTGGGGGTTATCCCGGTCCACCCCTGAGAGGCTGTCTGGAGCTAATGGACGCACAGAGCACAGCCACCCAGGCTGACATACTTATCTGCGACTCTCCCAATATGGCGGCAGCCGCGTGTCCTCCAGGTACCAGCAAAGCATGGCAAAATATTGAGTCTAAGCTGGACAGACTCTTTAATCAATTTTGGAAGCAAATAACAAGCAGGAAGCCCCAACCAGCTCCACCACAGCCCCAACAAGCTCCACCACAGCTAAGCGAAGCAGTCCCCATTAAAATCCACCAACGCAAAAGGCGTCGAAGACGGGACCGGAGGCACAAACAGAAATGCAGAGCCTGCCCCACGTCAAGCACTCGCCTCCACCTTAAGTCACCACAATCCTGCACCGGACGTGAAGCACCACCGGGACAGATCCGACCACCCGACAAAACAAGCTTCCACCACCTCAAGCCGCGAACCCGACACTCAGCCAGCGACTTGCCTTTGTTGTTCCAGGTATCAGGGACTCCCAGGGTCTGCACCTGGCGCCCAGAAGGGATCGGATGAGCACACGCAGTAAACAGCAGCCTGCCAAGCATGTCCCACTATAGCCGATCCTCCACACCATGCCTTTGATCACATGAACTGCTCTCTGCACATTAACTAATCGTAAAGTAGCAAGCGTTTAAACATGTCATTATTTCACCTCCTAAAGAGTTTATTGTCGTAGTTCCTTACATGCCTTTACCTTAACCGTTCATGTATTATGTTATTCACTAGTCTCATCTCATGGGGCGACTCACACTTGATTTATAACTAGTTGTGGAGCTGCTGATATAAATACAAGCTACACCCTAAACATGAAAGCCATCTTTCACAACAATTTACTGTATATACTCATACCCTCAGTGCAACTAGCCATGATATACGCACGTTCAGCCTAGCATGCTCAAATATAACACACTTCTGTCTAAAAAAAACTTCCGAATGAATCTAAAATGGATGCTGTCCAGGAGGTGGGAGGGTCTGGGAGGGAGGGTCTGCTGCTGATTGGCTGGAATGTGTCTGCTGACTGTGAGGTACAGGGTCAAAGTTTACTCAATGATGTCGAATAGGGGCGGACCGAACATCACATATGTTCGCCATCCGTGGCGAACGCGAACAAGCTATGTTCGCCAGGAACTATTCGCCAGCGAACTATTCGGGACATCTCTAGTCAGGATAGATGCCTCTGGAATGGGAGGTACGGGTTGAGATGGTACGCATACCAGTGTCTCAGGGGCCAAATAAGCATTTCTGGACAAAAGTGTCTGATGGGCCTGGGCAATCTGGTCCATACGGTGATCCTGTTCGAAAATCTTGCCTCATAGGAGGTAATTTGCTGTCCTAACCTGCAGGGCCCATGGTCCTATCATAATGTCATGATGTAATACCCCAACACGCAGAGTTTAGGATAGCAAGGGACAAGACTATGATATAACTTATTACCTTTACTTAGAATGGCCAGACTAAACGTCAGACAGAGATAAAGCGTAATCAGAAACGAGACGAGGTCATGGTAACAGAGAGACTACGAAAATGAGAACAAGCCAGAGTCAGGTAGATGGTAATCAGTCACACGGGCAAACAAGACTGGAAAGGGTTAAAGATAAATTCAGAGTCAAGAACAAAGCCATGGTCAATACCAAAATAAACAAAATAGATCAAGGAACGCACTAAAGGGTACTGACACAGAAACCACGATAGGGGGGGCGTGGCCTGACCGCGGAGCTGAATGGACGTGCACTGATCCGGCTCCCTGCAATCCCTCGGGCAATCCACACTAATCCACGGCAATAATCGATAATGGGGAACCCCAGAAAGACCCAAGGCTCTCAGCGCACCCCGGGGAAACCCAACAGCCAAAAACTGGGAACTTTAACGGGCTACTTCACGGAGTCGGCAGAACGAGAACCGGAGGCCGCAAATAACAAAATGGCGCCGACGGACACCCAAGCATATCTGGACTCCACTTCTCAAAGCCCAACGGCGTCGGATACCTCAGAGAGATATCACGATCACCCCAGAGACCTGGAACTCAGAGAGCTAATTAAAAACGTACCCTCCAAAGCAGACATCGCGTCCATGATTAACAAAATGGAGTCCTCTTTTCAAGCAAAGCTGGACGCGATCAACTCCAACCTGCAACAAATAAATCACAGGGTTACAGATCTGGAAGAGGAAAAAGATGCCCAACAGGCTCAAATGGTACATTTTTCCTCATTAATAGACTCCCAAACGCTTTATATGACTGACATGCAACGGCAATTAGATGACCTCGACAACAGGGGACGTAGGAATAACTTAAGGGTGAGAGGGCTCCCCGAGTCCCAAGGGGAAGACCTCACTAATACACTAACTGACCTGTTTAATTTAATACTGGGAAAAGACCCCAGCAACACATTCATCATAGACAGGGCACACAGATCTCTCAAACCGAGAGGCCCTGCAACTGAGCTCCCACGTGATGTCATTTGCAGACTGCACTACTACTCTGAGAAAGAAAATATACTAAAAGCACTGCGTGATACCAACCCACCACTACTATACAGAGAACATGCGGTGCAAATCTTCCCTGACTTGTCATGGCTCACATTGCAAGCAAGGAGAGCTCTGAAGCCGATTACGGAACATCTCCGCAACCGAGATATTCGATACAGGTGGGGGTTCCCCTTCGCCCTCATAGTCACCCACAAAGGCACTACGCACTCAATTACATCACATCTAGACGTCCCGCCGTTTTTGAGAGCTTTAGACCTCCCAGAGACACAAATAATGGACTGGTATGGTCCCTACCCGCACCAGGAATCACTGCACCGCACTAGGGGAATCACGCCACTGAAGAAACGCAGAACGGACCCAAGACTCACCTCCCCACTGAGGACACCAAGACGGGAGAAGTGATAACACGTTAAACACAGAAATGTCTTTACTGCTGTTCCCCTAAAGATACAAACGCAGTACTCCCCCCCCTTTTCCCCCCTTAATCCTCCTTCTCCCCCCTTTCCTCCCCCCCATGTCCACCACAAACACTACCAGGTCACTCCTCCTGACCAACAAATGTTGAGGACGACTCTACAAGCAACAAATACAAACCGATGGAAGCTACCTGACGACTGGTGCAACACCTCACAGAATACAAAGAGGCCCATAGGACTCAAATCCACGTGATTAGCTTGAACTTGATATTCTTGCTCACTTTGCCATACGGACATGAGATCTCCATTTCCCCACGGGGACAGGTCGTATGCTTATGTATTTGACTTTTTGTACTGTTATTTACCAAGATCTTCCCTGCTCGGGAGGGATGGGGGGGGAGGGGGGATGGGTCTGACCGCAGGGGAAAATGGAAGTATTCTTACCCATATAGCTGCAAATGGGAGACTCATTGTCTTGTAGTTATTAAGTCTTTCCAAGCAAAAATTGGTATTTGATTCAAAGTATGGTAATACTCACCTTGGAAACCTCTTGTTAATGTTACTTCCTCCCACTAGCCCTTCCCCAGAGCACTCAGCGGCTCCCAGTCCTCTCTCCCTTATGGCCGTTACTTAGCCCGTGAGCCTCACCTCTACTCCCGGGCACTTGACCTAGAGATTTGATGGCACCAATTTGCAGACACAAATCCTTATCTCACTTTAAGAAAAAAGCCTCCATTAAAAGATCTTTCAGATAACGCACTGCTAGATAGTAGCAACCTAAGTCCCCACTACGGGACAATATATATATTTTTCCCTTTTTTTATTTATAAGATTATTTCTCATAAGCTCATTGCTATATACTCGTCCCCGGCAACCTTACCCGTCAATATAAATTACCATTACTCCCTTCCTCTGCCCTCTTGTCTTTCCTCCCTTCACCCCCCCCCCTCCCCATAAAAATCAATTACCCATATACCAACAAGACTTTTTGTCAAGTCAGCCGTTACTCAAATCTCTTTATTTAACAGACAAAGCCCAATAGGATTGCAATCAGTCCAACTACCCCGAGAAACCAGTCCCCACCTCCCGCACAGAGAGTGGAGACGCAAAACACCTTATAGGTATAAGTGTAAGACCAAAGTGGAGGTTATAATAACTGTTACTTATATACTGTTTAATCAAGTCTAGACCTTCTACTTAAATCCCTGTCTGGTCCCCAGGTGTTAACCATTACAGGACAGATCAGGGCGAGGGCTGCACCCAGATCCAGCACACTAGCTGGAGACCGCGAGGCCCCTGCCCGACAAAAGTCCAGGAGTGGTCCGCTCTCACTCCGCCCCGTCCCTCCTGTGGGGGGTAGAGGGTGAGCGGCACTCCTCTGTTTTGAACTGTTATATTCTGCATTAACTGTTTCCTTTTTTCCATTAATCGATACACCCATTGTACTATTACATTTACTATTCAGATACTATTTGGTACTGTAAATTCTACTGTTTTATTTCCGTATACACTGCTAGTCGTGGCCATCAAATTGTAACGAAGTGCCACAACTTACTAAGTATCCCGACTGTAACGTAACCTATCGACACCATCGTCAAAACTCAAAAGACATGACAACTATACGTTTCCTAACACAAAATGTAAAAGGCCTCAACACCCCTGAAAAACGGTCCCTAGCTTTACAAGATTTCCACAGACACAGAGCAGAGATCATATTTTTGCAAGAAACCCATTTCAGGAAAGATTCAGCCCCGAAATTACGTAATAAGCACTACCCGGTGGGATATTTCAGCCATTACACTGGAGCTAAAGCCAGAGGAGTGGGAATCCTGATAGGTAATCGGGTCCCATTCACACTCCACAAAAAAGAAACAGACGATGCAGGCCGTTACATCTTTCTCGCAGGGACCATAGGCAACACTAAAATAACGCTAGCTAACCTCTACCTCCCCAACAAGAAACAGAACCGCACACTGACCAAGATTTTAAGGAAATTATCTGACTTCCAAGAAGGCCAACTTCTAGTAGGGGGTGACATGAACATCTCGATAGACGGGTCTCTAGACACTACAGCACCCTCTAGCACATACCTAGAAACCACAAGACACAAAATAAGACAAACATTATCTGACGCACAACTATTCGACTGTTGGCGGATTCTACACCCATCCCGTAAGGACTATTCCTTCTACTCACCCCCTACAGGCACCTACACACGCATAGACATGCTATTTACTCATCACAGATTCCTACCATTGATAGTCTCAGCCTCATATGGAGGGATCACCTGGTCAGATCACGCTCATCTAATTCTCGAAATGACTATTCCTTCTTTACCCCAGACCAAGGGTCAATGGAAACTGAACGACCTCTTATTGAATGTGCCCGATATAAATGCGAAACTCCTTGAGACAGCAAAGACGTACTTCCTTACCAACATAGTTCCTGACACACCACATACAGTAATATGGGAAGCCCATAAAAGTGTGCTACGGGGAGAACTTATTAAACTAGCATCCATCCAAAAACGGAGAAGGGAAGCCAAGATCCAAACACTAACCACTGCCATTAAAGATTTAGAGAATCAACACACTACAGACAACAATCTGGCAACATATAAAAACTTAATCATCAAAAGGACAGAACTAACCACCCTATTACATTTACACTCGAAACAGAAAATTCAACTAACCAAACATTCATACTACACTCGAGGAGGCAAATGTGGCAAACTATTGGCACAATCACTTAAACCAGAAAGACAAACGACCTTTATACAAGGCATAAAGAAACAAGACGGAACTTTAACTCACCTCCTCCCTGAAATCACTGCAGGCTTTACAGACTTTTATACACGACTCTATAACCTCAGGGAAGCCCCCCCCTCTCACGCCGAGATTCAGGCCTACTTAAAAAAAAGGATTAAACATACACTTCCAAAAAATCTCGGCTCATTTCTTGATGACCCGATCACACAAGATGAGTTCTTTCAAGCTGTAAAACATACCCCTTTAGGCAAAAGCCCAGGCCCAGACGGCCTCACTATTAAATATTACAAACAACTAGCCCCGATACTAGCCTCCCCATTCCTTAACGCCTATAATTCCATATCGCCGGCTGCACCTTTACCTTTACACACCCTTGAAGCCACAATTGCTCTCATCCCTAAGCCAGGGAAGGATCCCCTCCAATGCAGCAGTTACAGACCCATATCATTAATAAATGTTGACGTCAAAATTTTCACTAAAATCCTCGCAACAAGACTTAAAAATCTTCTCCCAAACTTAATCCATTCTGATCAGGCAGGCTTTGTCCCAGGCAGAGAGGCAAAAAATAACACCACGAAAATTCTAAATCTAATACACTGGGCACAGCAAGATGTCTCTCAAAGTGCTCTTCTAGCAATAGACGCCGAAAAGGCTTTTGATAGAGTGGATTGGTCTTTTATGTTAACAACACTCAGAGAATTAGGTTTTGGACCTAGGTGGCTTGACTGGATGTCAGCTATATATTCTACACCAACAGCGAGACTACGTATTAATGGTCAGCTTTCCACCCCCTTCAAGATAACCAATGGTACAAGGCAGGGATGCCCCCTCTCACCCCTGCTCTTCATCCTAACCCTAGAGCCATTCTTACAGGGTATAAGAGACAACCCACTAATTCAAGGTATAGAAATAAACAAAATAGAATACAAAGTGTCGGCCTTTGCCGATGATATCCTCTTCTCAATCAAAAATCCACTGCATTCCATACCAAATATTCTCCAGGAAATGCAACTATATGGGGAACTATCCAATTTTAAAGCCAATCTCACGAAATGTGAATTACTCCCAATACAAGCCACACAAAATGGAGAGAACCAGCTCAGAAATAAATTCCACTTCTCCTGGGCGGCGACCTCAGTAAAATATCTAGGCATACAAGTCCCCCGTCACCTTTCCCAAACTTACCAACTAAATTTCCCCCCGTTGCTCACAAACATAAATAGGGATCTGTCCAAATGGCGAAACCTGCAGCATGGTTGGTTCAACAGACTGAATGTTCTGAAAATGAACGTTCTTCCACGCATTCTCTACCTCATACAAGCTCTACCTATACTCATCCCTAGAAAGTTTTTTGTAAGCCTCAAAAGAACCCTCTCATCTTACCTCTGGAAAGACGCACACCCTAGGCTAGCATACTCCCTCCTTACAAGAACTAGACGAGATGGGGGCATTGGCCTTCCTGATATAGAAACATATCATACAGCTACCCATCTAGTGAGAATATATGAATGGTCAAAACAAATCCCCTCCCACCAATGGGTCTCAATAGAAGAAGCATCTATGAAAGCTCGCATTTACACGATCCCCTGGCACGACAATGGGCTACACCTATTATCTCATAAACAACACCCTACTATTACAGCAACGCTCAAAACATGGTCAATAAGATCTACGCGCTCTGGATTAGCCCCATTTCCCTCACCCCTATATCCTATAACTCACAATCCGCTCCTACCAATAGACACTCCTCGCTGGACGCAACAAATACACAAAACATCCCCATACCTAACACTGCAGGCTATCACCCAAAACGATTCACTCAAGGGCACGCAAGACATACTACCTGACTCCACACTCACAAGCACGCACCATCTTTTCCACAGCCAAATCTGTCACTTTGTCCGACACCTCTCCCTTCTGCCTAAAGGAGCTAGGGATCTCACACAATTCGAAAGTCTCTGTCAAACACACCCACTGAAGAAGAAAACCTTGTCGACTATGTATAAATTACTAAAATCTAAACAAACTAATGCACTCCCTACATATGTCAACAAATGGTCGTCAGAACTAAAAATTTCCTTATCAGACTCCCAGTGGCAACAAATTATCAGTAGGATACACACCACGTCCCAAAATTTAGCAACTCAAGAAAGCAATTACAAAAGACTGACTCGCTGGCACTACACCCCGTCCAAACTTAGCCTTATGCACCAAGGCTTCATAGATAAATGCTGGAGATGTGCACTCCCCAATGCACACTCATCACATATGTGGTGGTCTTGCCCAGTAATCTCTAAATTCTGGCTACGCATCCATGCACTAACACAACTTATAACAGACGTAAAGTATCCACATGCTCCAGAATATGTACTGTTCCTACTACCACCCCCAAACTGCAACACGAAGAAACTAGGCCTCAACTTGCTCACACATCTACTGACAGCGGCAAACCTTATGATCCCTATACACTGGAAAAATGCTGAGGCCCCTACCATTAGAGAATGGATCCACAAAGTGGAAAGTATTAGACAGATGGAGGAAATCTCGGCGGCCTACCGCAGGAACATGCCAACACACACGCAGACATGGGAAAAATGGGTCACATTCTTAGCTGAAGGACCTACCACACAGTAGGCTTTACTCTAAGGGAAATTCAAAACCCCGGACTCCTGCCCGACAAGTATTATCCGGCTATTACCACATGACCCTTTCAACCACAACACTCTCACTTTGGTATAGGACCAATTTATATATTAACTTATTAACACATCAATCCTTCACTTATTAAGACACAACCGAGTGATCTAACGTATAACCAAATGTAAACGGGGGATTCATGCACAAACCTTACAAGTCGACTGCTAATCGACCCTTACAGAAGTCCAACCATTCTAACCATATAGGATGTTATTTACTTGTTATTTACTTGATTAATTGACTTATTCTCTCTAAAAACAGTCATCGGTACTTCTATTTCCATTTTTGCAATGTATGTTTCACTATCAAATGTACACTGGATAAATATGTGACACATCTTTACACTTCCGACTAGACTTACCAAATGTATCATCTCATGTATAATTTTCTAAAATGTAATGTACAACATTTTGTTTTCAAATAAAAATAATTTAAAACTTAAAAAAAAAAAAAAAAAAAAAAGAAACCACGATAGGACAAAGTGGATAGGGCTAGGGAAGGTTAAATATCCTTTAACATTTGATTGGCCCACGTCATGCCTACGCCCCCAAAACGTTCGTGTGTGGGGGTGCTGGAATGACGTGGGCCAATGAATCAACTTTTGGCTCCTACTGCCCCTTTAAGAGCGAGCTTGTGACTCAAGCCGTGCTCCTAGTGCCAGGCGGGCCACGTGACCGATCACTGCGGTCAGTGCACGCGTCTAAGTCAGAAGAGGAGATCAAGCTGCATGTGGCTCGTGTGGAGGCAGGAGTGATCCAGCCACGCGCGGCTCAAGCTTAGGAGCCAGGTCGGTCCCAGGATAAGGTAAATACAGCCACAACCACTTATCCCAATCACACACCTTTCCTAACGTCCTATCCCATTAAAAGCATATTACCGCGTATTTAATAAACCAGATAGACCCCCTACTTCATCCAGGTTACCGATCGATGGTTCGATATTCTGAGCCCTCTCTGATTTACTGTACACGACTATTCGATATTCCCACAAATTTTATATAGCATTTTATGTTTGTTTGAGACCACCTTAAAAATATTGGATATCGCTAAAAATCATGATCACTATATACTTTCTCTACAAACCTCTAAAACGAACCAAATCCGCTATACCACTTTATCCCCCCTAGAACTAGTGCCCAGTTAAAATACTTGACTCTTACTTACCCACACTCAGTCATGCCACACACATTTCACCACTACTCTCACTGAATCCCTCTGACTACGGCTAAATTCATCTTCTACATCAGAACACTACTCCTAAGATTGGGTTGTATCCATGTCTCGGGTCTTTCATTTAGAATAGGGCAGCTTCGGTCTCCTTCAACACTGACACTCCAGTGCATATTATTAAAAGATTGGGCAGATGGAAATCCTCAGTCTACAACCAATATATTCCTCATCCCGAGAAAGAAATGAGGAAAGCTTTTAAAAGTTTGGCTTTGTAAATTTTATGCAATAAGTGTGTTTTTCTTTAATACCTTTTCACCCTCTTTGCATGAACCCGATTTACATATATTACTAATATGTTTCTGAACTTATATATTATATTATTCACTCACTCACTCACTCTCTGGGCCGGCCTAAGACATCATGCTGCCTAGGTCCAACGATAAATGACTATGGGGGATAATGTATAATGAACACAGGTTACTGGCTATGGGGGGGATAATGTATAATAAATACAGGTTACTGGCTATGGGAGGATAATGTATAATAAACACAGGTTACTGGCTATGGGGGGGATAATGTATAATAAACACAGGTTACTGGCAATGGGAGGGATAATGTATAATAAACACAGGTTACTGGCTAAGGGGGGGATAATGTATAATAAGCACAGGTTACTGGCTATGGGGAGGATAATGTATAATAAACACAGGTTACTGGCTATGGGAGGATAATGTATAATAAACACAGGTTACTGGCTATGGGAGGATAATGTATAATAAACACAGGTTACTGGCTATGGGGAGGATAATGTATAATGAACACAGGTTACTGGCTATGGGAGGATAATGTATAATAAACACAGGTTACTGGCTTTGGGGGATAATTTATAACTAGAAAAGCTACAATTTCTGGGGAAATTGTGAAGTGTTCTTGCCTCCACCAGTAGTCTACAACTGGAGTGGGCGGAGTAACTGTTATTATTTATTTATATAGCACATTTCATTGCAATGTTGTTGCCCAAAGTGCTTCACAGTTACATTAAAACATCCAGTTATAAAAACATTAGCAGGTGTAAAAGGCTTTGTCTATGACATCACTTGCTGCTGCAGCCTTGCACAGGTCAGAGTATTTTTGCGGTTGCCATCTTCAAACTGTCATATTTTTAAAACTATAAATCCTACAGTGAAGAGCTTTATAATGTGAGAATCACAAGACCCAGACCTACATTTTGATGTATAGTATGTCTCTGAGATATTAACAATGAAGGCACAGTCGCAGTTTATAAATTGCCCTTCAAATGTGAGCTTTGCAGAGTGGAGTTTCAATGAATGTCAATGGAAGGCGTGAGTTGCAAACAAATGGTCATATTGTGAAAACTATCAGGACTATGGCTTAGCCGTGGACATTTTTAGTGGCAGCAGGGATAGCTGAACGTTTTGATATAAGATTTGTGTAGGTGGGCCTGATAATGAGGGAGTGGTGGCAGTTTAGAAATCATGTCCTGATTTTTCAGCTTTTGCCAGCTCCCACTCTAGCTTTGCCATTCATTCCTATGGGACAAATTTCGCCACAAGAACGACGATATTCCGTGAACCATTCGGCGAAACGTTCCACAAAGTAATAGCAATCCGATCGGGAACAATCTGCACGTATTGGTAAATTTTTGTTTATGTAGTGTAAAAACTGTGGGAGGAGTTAGGGTGGCAAATTTGGCTATAATAATAATAACTAGAAAAGCTACAATTTCTGGGGAAATTGTGAAGTGTTCTTGCCTCCACCAGTAGTCTACAACTGGAGTGGGCAGAGTAACTGTTATTATTTATTTATATAGCACATTTAATTGCAATGTTGTTGCCCAAAGTGCTTCACAGTTACATTAAAACATACAGTTATACAAACCATTAGCAGGTGCAAAAGGCCCTGTCTATGACATCACTTGCTGCAGCAGCCTTGCACAGGTCAGAGTATTTTTGCGGTTGCCATCTTCAAACCGTCGTAAAAAAAGAATACAAAAAAAAAAGAATGCAGCTTCAGAATTAATCTAAATTGTATGCTGTCTAGGAGGTGGGAGGGTGTGGGAGGGAGGGTCTGCTGCTTATTGGCTGGAATGTGTCTGTTGACTGTGAGGTACAGGGTCAAAGTTTACTCAATGATGACGAATAGGGGGCGGACCGAACATCGCATATGTTCGCCGTCCACGGCGAACGCGAACAAGCTATGTTCGCCAGGAACTATTCGCCAGCGAACCGTTCGGGACATCACTATTCTTCAGTAAGCTTAATAGCCCAAAATCCAGATCTAGCATCTAGGATACAAAGGTACTGAGCACCTGCTAGCTTGAGTGTGATATCTGCAAGAGTAGGTAAAGGATAAGGTTATTTGATTGCTTTATTGAGATCTCTCGAGTCTAGCCATACCCATAATTTGCCTCTACGTGGCTTTTCAGAAATAATCATAGAGTTAACCCAGTTGGTAGGCTTTATAACTTTTATGATGACACCCTGACTCTCCATGCACGACTGGGTTTGACTGTGAATAAGTGTATGGTACACTCACCAGGGAATAAGACATCTGCAAATTTCTCCACGATTGGTACATTACTCAAATTGCTTGCAACGGATAGCATCAGTTGATGAGACCCAAATTTATGCTGCTCTCGTTTCAATGTTGTAAAATGTCAGATACATTTAAGTGTCTTTGTGCTAGCATTTCAGGTCGCATTTGCTAATCGCAGAGTGCATTAGGTTTTCAGCTTATTGTATTCATACACTGCGTGCAGAATTATTAGGCAAATTAGTATTTTGACCACATCATCCTCTTTATGCATGTTGTCTTACTCCAAGCTGTATAGGCTCGAAAGCCTACTACCAACTAAGCATATTAGGTGATGTGCATCTCTGTAATGAGAAGGGGTGTGGTCTAATGACATCAACACCCTATATCAGGTGTGCATAATTATTAGGCAACCTCCTTTCCTTTGGCAAAATGGGTCAAAAGAAGGACTTGACAGGCTCAGAAAAGTTTAAAATAGTGAGATATCTTGCAGAGGGATGCAGCACTCTTAAAATTGCAAAGCTTCTGAAGCGTGATCATCGAACAATCAAGTGTTTCATTCAAAATAGTCAACAGGGTCGCAAGAAGCGTGTGGAGAAACCAAGGCGCAAAATAACTGCCCATGAACTGAGAAAAGTCAAGCGTGCAGCTGCCAAGATGCCACTTGCCACCAGTTTGGCCATATTTCAGAGCTGCAACATCACTGGAGTGCCCGAAAGCACAAGGTGTGCATTACTCAGAGACATGGCCAAGGTAAGAAACGCTGAAAGACGACCACCACTGAACAAGACACACAAGCTGAAACGTCAAGACTGGGCCAAGAAATATCTCAAGACTGATTTTTCTAAGGTTTTATGGACTGATGAAATGAGAGTGAGTCTTGATGGGCCAGATGGATGGATTGGTAAAGGGCAGAGAGCTCCAGTCCGACTCAGACGCCAGCAAGGTGGAGGTGGAGTACTGGTTTGGGCTGGGATCATCAAAGATGAGCTTGTGGGGCCTTTTCGGGTTGAGGATGGAGTCAAGCTCAACTCCCAGTTTCTGGAAGACACCTTCTTCAAGCAGTGGTACAGGAAGAAGTCTGCATCCTTCAAGAAAAACATGATTTTCATGCAGGACAATGCTCCATCACACGCGTCCAAGTACTCCACAGCGTGGCTGGCAAGAAAGGGTATAAAAGAAGAAAATCTAATGACATGGCCTCCTTGTTCACCTGATCTGAACCCCATTGAGAACCTGTGGTCCATCATCAAATGTGAGATTTACAAGGAGGGAAAACAGTACACCTCTCTGAACAGTGTCTGGGAGGCTGTGGTTGCTGCTGCACGCAATGTTGATGGTGAACAGATCAAAACACTGACAGAATCCATGGATGGCAGGCTTTTGAGTGTCCTTGCAAAGAAAGGTGGCTATATTGGTCACTGATTTGTTTTTGTTATGTTTTTGAATGTCAGAAATGTATATTTGTGAATGTTGAGATGTTATATTGGTTTCACTGGTAAAAATAAATAATTGAAATGGGTATATATTTGTTTTTTGTTAAGTTGCCTAATAATTATGCACAGTAATAGTCACCTGCACACACAGATATCCCCCTAAAATAGCTATAACTAAAAACAAACTAAAAACTACTTCCAAAAATATTCAGCTTTGATATTAATGAGTTTTTTGGGTTCATTGAGAACATGGTTGTTGTTCAATAATAAAATTAATCCTCAAAAATACAACTTGCCTAATAATTCTGCACTCCCTGTATAGGGGAATTAGCTGAGGATCCAGTGTCTATCTTCCAATTTCCAATTTGTTTTGGACCAACTTCAAAACTGGCAAAGTCTTGCTCTGTACTTTTTTTTGGGTCACAGAGTCTACAAATATTTCATCATGCTCTTCTGGGTCAGTGTCATATTTGTTCACAGTATGTTTGTTTAGAGCTGAAGCGGCACACTTTGGCAAAGTGGTTTTCCACATGATTTGCATATTGTTCCCCTTGCAGGACATTGATAGTGGGTGAAATGTGGCTTATTTCCACAGTAGTCGCCCTCTTTGAGGAGCGCTGAGTCAGAGAGTCACAAGATCGCAATGCTTGCCTATATTTCTGTTTGCGAAAGGCGCTATTCTGCCTCTAGTCTGCACCATTATTAGTATGGAGGGAAACCTCATGAATCATGTCACCACATGGAGCGTCTTGGCCTTGGTCCTTGGAGATGGACAGTAGCTGTGTATGGGCCAATTAATGTGATCTGTCGATATCGATCACTTTGAATAACGTTAACTTAGATCCGACATTTAGTGATGTTGCGAACATAAAATTTTCGGTTCGCAAACGGTGAACGCGAACATTTGCGTAAGTTCGCGTTCACCGTTTGCGAACCGCCATAGACTTCATTGGGCAGGCGAATTTTAAAACCCACAGGGACTTTTTCTGGCCACAATAGTGATGGAAAAGTTGTTTCAAGGGGGCTAACACCTGGACTGTGGCATGCCGGAGGGGGATCCATGGCAAAACTCCCATGGAAAATTACACAGTTGATGCAGAGTCTGGTTTTAATCCATAAAGGGCATAAATCACCTAACATTCCTAAATCACAATGGATATGGTTTGACACCTGACATATGACATATTGACACCTTGACATATGGATTGACACCTGTCCTCAGAGACCCTGATACACACTGACACAGGGCAGAACAGGGACTGTACCCCCTACATACCCTATTCTGCTCTGTGTCAGTGTGTATCAGGGTCTCTGAGGACACTTGGCAGATATGGATTGACACCTGTCCTCAGGGACCCTGATACACACTGACACAGAGCAGAATAGGGAATATTAGCTAAATGCCAAACATTGTTATACAGGGGAATATTCAGTAAATACGGATAAGGGGGGGGGACCTACTGTCTTCCCCCCCCCCGGCCCCCACTCCTGCGCGGTGGGTGGGGGCCATAAATCACAATGGGGGGACCTACTGTCCTCCCGCCCGCCCCCATCCGTGAGCGGTGGTGGGGGCCATAAAAATAATGAGGGGGGACCTACTGTATAATGTTGTATCGATCAGGTAGTGTAAGGGTTACGCTCGCTTCACAGTGACAGACCAAACTCCACGTTTAACGCACCGCAAACAACCGTAAACAGTCCATTTGCACAACCGCAAACTCCCCATTTGCACAAGGTTGGATACCAAGCTATCCATGTCCCGTTCCTTGTCCTTACTGATGTCATTGAAGGTCTCTTCCTCCACCCAGCCACGTACAAAACCAAGGGTCCCCGAAAGGTGACAACAAGCCCCCTGGGACGCCTGCTGTGTTTGGTCTTCCACCTCCTCAAAGCCATCTTCCTCCTCTGACTCCTCTTCTTCAGACTCCTCTCTCTGCGTTGCCTTTCTCTGCGTTATTATAAGGTGTGTTAAGTAGTACTATTCCTATCAGTTTAATCCCTGTTACGTCCCCTATTAGGGGAAGTGTATATGGCATCGATTTTAGGAACCGGGAGATGGAAAAAGATGCCTGGTCGGTCCTCCTACCTAAAATTTGGGGCACTGCGCGTGCAATCTAATGTGCCACCAGATAGGAGTGGTGTGTTAAGTAGTACTATTCTTATCAGTTTAATCCCTGTTATGTCCCGTATCAGGGGACGTGTATATGGCATCGATTTTAGGAACCGGGAGATGGAAAAAGATGCTTGGTTGGTCCTCCTACTTCAAATTTGGGGCACTGCGCGTGTAATCTAATGTGCCACCAGATAGGAGTGGTGTGTTAAGTAGTACTATTCTTATCAGTTTAATCCCTGTTACGCCCCCTATCTGGGGACGTGTATATGGCATCGATTTTTGGAACCGGGAGATAGAAAAAGATGCTTGGTTGGTCCTCCTACTTCAAATTTGGGGCACGGCGCGTGCAATCTAATGTGCCACCAGATAGGAGTGGTGTGTTAAGTAGTACTATTCTTATCAGTTTAATCCCTGTTACGTCCCCCTCATCAGGCCTTTTTTAGTCGAATGTATTGCCCACTGTCAGTCCCTTCGGGATCCATCCCTCATTCATCTTAATAAAGGTGAGGTAATCTAGACTTTTTTGACCTAGGCGACTTCTCTTCTCAGTGACAATACCTCCTGCTGCACTGAAGGTCCTTTCTGACAGGACACTTGAAGCGGGGCAGGCCAGAAGTTCTATCGCAAATTGGGATAGCTCAGGCCAAAGGTCAAGCCTGCACACCCAGTAGTCAAGGGGTTCATCGCTCCTCAGAGTGTCGATATCTGCAGTTAAGGCGAGGTAGTCTGCTACCTGTCAGTCGAGTCGTTCTCTGAGGGTGGACCCCGAAGGGCTGTGGCGATGCGTAGGACTTAAAAAGCTCTGCATGTCCTCCATCAACAACACGTCTGTAAAGCGTCCTGTCCTTGCCGGCGTGGTCGTGGGAGGAGGAGGATTACTTTCACCTCTTCCCCTGTTAGATTCCCGTTGTGCTGTGACATCACCCTTATACGCTGTGTTAAGCATACTTTTTAATTTATTTTGGAACTTCTGCATCCTTTCCGGCCTGCGGTAATTCGGTAACATTTCAGGCACTTTCTGCTTATACCGGGGGTCTAGTAGCGTGGACACCCAGTACAGGTTATTTTCCTTCAGCCTTTTTATACGAGGGTCCCTCAACAGGCACGACAGCATGAAAGACCCCATTTGCACAAGGTTGGATGCCGAGCTACTCATGTCCCGTTTCTCGACCTCAGTGATCTCACTGAAGGTATGTTCTTCCCCCCAGCCATGTACAACACTACGGGTACCAGATAGGTGACAACGAGCACCCTGGGATGCCTGTTTTGGTTGGTCTTCCTCCTCCTCCTCCAAGCCACATTCCTCCTCTGACTCCTCTTCCTCACAATACTCTTCTAGCGTTGCCGCAGGTCCAGCAAGCGATGCTGATAAGGCTGTTTCTGGTGGTGATGGTGACCACAACTCTTCCTCTTCCTCTTCACGCTCATCTACGGCCTGATCCAGCACTCTTCACAGGGCACGCTCCAGGAAGAAAACAAATGGTATGATGTCGCTGATGGTGCCTTCGGTGCGACTGACTAGGTTTGTCACCTCCTCAAAAGGACGCATGAGCCTACAGGCATTGCGCATGAGTGTCCAGTAACGTAGCAAAAAATTCCCAGCTCCGCAGAGGCTGTCCTAGCACCCCGGTCATACAAATACTCATTAACGGCTTTTTCTTGTTCGAGCAGGCGGTCGAACATTAGGAGTGTTGAATTCCAACGTGTTGGGCTGTTGCAAATCACACGCCTCACTGGCATGTTGTTTCGCGGCTGGATATCTGAAAAGTGCGCCATGGCCGTGTAGGAACGCCTGAAATGGCCACACACCTTCCTGGCCTGCTTCAGGACGTCCTGTAAGCCTGGGTACTTATGCACAAAGCGTTGTACGATCAGATTACACACATGTGCCATGCACGACACATGTGTCAACTTGCCCAAATTCAATGCCGCCAACAAATTTCTTCCGTTGTCACAAAGCACTTTGCCCTTCTCCAGTTGGTGCGGAGTCAGCCACTGATCCACCTGTGCATTCAGGGCGGACAGGAGTGCTGGTCTGGTGTGACTCTCTGCTTTCAGGCAAGTCAACCCCAAGACGGCGTGACACTGCCGTATCCGGGATGTGGAATAGTACCTGGGGAGCTGGGGGGGGTGCCGTTGATGTGGAGCAAGACGCAGCAGCAGAAGAGGACTCAGCCGAGGAGGTTATGGAAGAGGATGGAGTAGGAGGAGTAGAGGAGGTGGCAGCAGGCCTGCCTGCAAGTCGTGGCGGTGTCACCAACTCCTCTGCAGAGCCACGCTTTCCATGCTTGGCAGCCGTCAGCAGGTTTACCCAATGCGCAGTGTAGGTGATATACCTGCTCTGACCATGCTTTGCAGACCAGGTATCAGTGGTCAGATGGACCCTTGCCCCAACACTGTGTGCCAGACATGCCATTACTTCCGTTTGCACAATCGAGTACAGGTTGGGGATTGCCTTTAGTACAAAGAAATTTCAGCCGGGTACCTTCCACTGCGGTGTCCCAATAGCTACAAATTTTTGGACCGCCTCAGACTCCACCAGCTTGTATGGTAAAAGCTGGCAGGCTAAGAGTTCAGACAAGCCAGCTGTCAGATGCCGGCAAGGGGGTGACTTTGTGACATTGGCGAGAGACGGAGTGGCGGATGGTTGAGAGGGGGCAAGGAGGACAGCAGTGGTTGACGTGGCTGAAGATGCTGGACCAGGAGGAGGATGGTGGCTTTGAGTTTGTGTGCTGCTTGTACTCATGTGTTGATCCCATAGGTGTTTGTGATGTGCGATCATGTGCCTTCGCAAAGCAGTTGTACCTAGGTGGGTGTAGGACTTCCCACGACTCAGTTTCTTTTGGCACACGTTGCAAATGGCATCGCTGTTGTCAGAGGCAAACACACAAAAAAAATGCCACACTGCTGAGCTCTGCAATGACGGCATTCTGGTGGTGGCAACAGCATGCGTTGATTGGCGTGCTGTCTGTCTGACCCCGGGTGCCGATGCATGCTGTCTGACTGTGTCACTAGCTCCTTGCGACGACCTCCCCCTGCTTCCAACTCGTTTCCTCCTCCTCTCTGTCTCCCGATCTGAACTTTCCCCCTGTTCTTCTTCTCTTCTAGCAGGCACCCACGTGACATCCACGGACGCATCGTCATCATCAACCGCTTCACTTGTATCTGACAACTCAGCAAAGGAAGCAGCTGCGGGTACAACATATTCATCATCACACCGTACGTGTGTAATGCTGCCTGACTGAGACATATCCCTGTTATCTACATCCTCTGGCAATAATGGTTGTGCATCACTCATTTCTTCCAACTGATGTGTAAATAACTCCTCTGACAGATCAAGTGAAGCGGCTGTGGTGCTAGTGTTGGTGGTGGCGGCAGGCGGGTGAGTGGTAACTTGAGAGCTGCCCGAAGCTAAGCTGGAGGAGGATGGTGCGTCAAGGTTCCGAGTGGAAGCTGTAGAAGATTGGGTGTCCTGTGTTAGCCAGTCAACTATGTCCTCAGAACTTTTCGAGTTCAGGGTACATGGCCTCTGAACACTGGGCATTATTCTAGGGCCAAAGGGAATCACAGCACCACGACCACGACGCCCCCTGCGGGGTGGCCTGCCTCTGCCTGTCATTTCTTTTTCGATTAGTGGTACTGTGCGTGCAAGCTACTGTGACAACAGATATGAGTGGCACTGTGCACTGGCAGAAGTTGGCAGAGTAGACGCTGTAGGCCTGACACACACGCTTGCAGACAACTAACTGCTATTCAATCTATTACAGTCAAAATTGTATTTTTTTTTTTAAATGTACACTACTGTTACACCACATATGAGTTGCACTGGTGTGACACTGTGCCCTGGCAGGCCCTGAAACGCACACGTGTGAAGGAAACTGACTGCTATTATTTCACAGTCAAATTTCTAGTTTTTTTTTTTTATGTACACTTCTGTTACACCAGATATGAGTTGCACTAGTGTGACACTGTGCCTTGGCAGGCCCTGAAGCACACACGCATGAAGGAAACTGACTGCTATTATGTCACAGTCAAAAAAAGTGTTGTTTTTTTAAATGTACACTACTGTTACACCAGATATGAGTTGCACTGGTGTGACACTGTGCCTTGGCAGGCCCTGAAACGCACACGTGTGAAGGAAACTGACTGCTATTATATTACAGTCAAAAAAGTTTAGTTTTTTTTTAAATGCAAGCTATTGTGACACCAGATATGAGTGGTGGCACTGGGCAAGTGGGCACATTATACGCTGTGAGCCTGACACACACGCTGGCAGGCAGGCAACTGCAATTAGATTACACAGGAAAAAAAAAAGCAGACTGATGTTCTAGCCCTAAAAAGGGCTTTTTGGGGTGCTGTCCCTACAGCAGAGATCAGATGAGTCCTTCAGGACTGTAGTGGACACGGAATACACTAGCCTAGCTATCGATTTCCCTATTAAATCAGCAGCAGCTACACCGTCCCTCCTCTCACTAAGAATGCAGCTTCCGAATGAATCTAAAAAGGATGCTGTCCAGGAGGTGGGAGGGTCTGGGAGGGAGGGTCTGCTGCTGATTGGCTGGAATGTGTCTGCTGACTGTGAGGTACTGGGTCAAAGTTTACTCAATGATGACGAATAGGGGGCGGACCGAACATCGCATATGTTCGCCCACTGTGGCGAACGCGAACAAGCTATGTTCGCCAGGAACTATTCGCCAGCGAACTATTTGGGACATCTCTAATTATGAGAAAAGGTTACATGAAAAAGGTTAACACAAGTTATAGGTGAATTTCAAGTTTTTACTCAGTTGTGTAATTTCCAGAGAAGTGACGGATTTCCTGTAAAAGCTGCTGACAGGCAATTTTCTTTTTTATTTTGTTCATCATGTCAATGGTCAAATTGCTGCCCACATTAGAAAATTGTATATTTTCTGCAGTCACAAATGTTATTACATGAAAGTGCTGGCTGCTAGTGACTAGGCTCATGACAGCTGAAACTACTTATTACTTTAAATCTTTGTTTAGCTCTGCCACAGGTGGAACCTTTCTGCCTTCCTCTTGTTTCCCTGGGGAATGTTTGAGCAGTAGACCCCCTCCATCCTCTGGAATTGGAGGCAAAAATATCTGTGACGCGGAGTGAGGTGTGCAGTAAAAGTGCATTGTTTATAAAAGTATATATGTTCTTAGACATAAATTGTGTCCATGCTGTTAGTCAAAAGATATGCTGTGTAGTCAAAATCTCTGTATATAATTTGTATTCCTCAGATGTTTAATTAATGTAATATCAATGTGTGCAGATAAGTGAACTCCACATTTGTAATCCTTTTTGTAACCCCTTTTTGGTGATCTCTGTTAACAAATGTATTTGGATGTCATTTTACAGTTTTTACGGTGCTCGATAGTCGGTGCTTATGGTTCACATTGCTCAAGGTGTTAAAAAGATTAATGTTGGTGGTGTTCAACCCTCCTGCACATCTTTGATGCAAAAGAATAAAAGTACTGCACCCGTCAGAAGCTCTCCGTTCGTTATTTACTCGATGTCAAAGGGTCTGCAACAGCAGCACTTTTCAAAGTCGGGTTTTTCACTAATCCTTTATCTTTAATGTTTTACATATGAATGTCAGATAACCTTATTTCTCATAGTTAAATGCAGTTTATTATAGTGAAAGAACAGATATAGATATTGTCACTTTTGAAGACCTATACTGTTATAACATTATAATCATGCATTGAGTCGCTCTGATCAGTATTTTAATGATATTAGGGTACAAACATTATCAGCTTTCTCAGATATATTCCTCTAGGATCAATACAAGTTAATATTCTTACATTGCATCTGACATTAAATGATATGTGTATGCTTAACATTCCTAAAAATAAAGATACATTCATTTCAGGAATACAATAATCTTACAAGGACACAAACAGTACTTAAACCTTAAAGATCACATGAGTTCTTGTAAGTTTTGGATTTAGCTTTCAAATATTTATATCATTATTGTTGCATAAAATATTAAGTGGTTTACTCCAAAGAGTTTGTAATAGAGACCTGACTGTACTGAACCCAGTCTGTCTGTACTGCAATAAGGTCATCAGGGCTATTAACAGTAATGAGCTCCCACGGATAAAACATTCAAATTGTCTGACCTTTTCTTGGTCCTGGTCAAATTACTGGCTTGTAATAGACTGTGCTTTTGTTACTTTTCCAAGTCTTTCAGCTGTCATGTTTACTATTTGCCCTTTGACATTTTTTTTCCTTTCCAGACATGTAACCCTTTCCTCCTTAGAGGTTCCTAGAAAACTATACATTTTCCAGGGTGTATTATTTATTTATATATTATTAATATACACTTTTTAAAGAGTCACTCCAAGCATCATGACAACTTTAAATAATTGCAAAGTTAATGGTGCAAGAAGGAACCAGCACCCAATCTCAGTTCTGAGAGTGGTTTAGAACTTCAGTGATTTGTGAAAATTGCTGCAAATCTAATATGGGCTGTCAAAAATATTAGTTGGGCTGCCAACATAAAGTTACTTATGGCTCTCTCCTCTTACACTGCTACCTCTGCATCACAATCCTATGGCACTTATCCAACTTTTCAAGGCCATGCAATGCTATCGTATAGAGTTTTTGCTCTCCCCTCACTGCTCCATACCAACACTTGCCACCTTGTCCTTCATGCTCCTTTGCGCCTTTCTGTCCATTTCTTCACTTCTCTCCCAGCCAGTGTTGCCATTGTCTACTGTGCTCCAGGCTCTTCTCTACAATTCCTTGATATTATTTTCTGCTTTGCTTCCTTACTTTCTCTCCTATGAAATTTCTTCCCTCATCTTTGGTGAATTCAACATCCACATTAACCAACCTAACAACTCAACTGCATCAAGATGTCTATCACATTGTCCTTTGTCTGTGGGGGAGTTAGCTCACAGAGTGAGCAAAAGGTGGCAAATTCACTGACCTTGTCTTTTCCAATCTCAACTCTGACTCTAACTTCTCTAACACACTTTTCCCCCTGTCTGACACATTCCACCATCTTCTCAACTTCGCAGCCAATGTGCCCCTGACTCAACATATTAAATCTAGTCATGCCCAGCAGGATTATTTTTTGTCACACTATAGAAATATTACTATTCATTGGGATTTGTTTAGTGGTTATATGAATTGGTCACCTAGAAGAGGTGGTATGGCTGATTCTAGCAGGATAATGGCTAATTGTGCTGTGCAGAAATGTGATAGGTGTCAGTAGCTTTACAACACGATTTCCTCTTTTAAAACTGAGACTCCAACTATGTCCCTCTGCCTGATTGTGAAGTTTTGCACACAATTTACCAGGTATCTAGCTTTACTTGACAAGCTTACTAAAAAAATATTTTCTGTATTTTCTCCTAGATAGCCAACCCATTTGATATACTAAGTGCTTGTTAGCAGCCAGGGGACGATTCTATGAGAAGCAGTATAACCAAAAAACAGTAATAATAAGCCAGAAGTGAATATTCAGGCCTCCTGGTATACATATTTATAATGGCAACAGTGTAACATTGACTCCAATGCAGGTGAAGAAAAAGTCGAAAATTGTTTCCATACTTACCGTTATTTTCTTTTCATGGCTATTATACATGGCAGTATCACATATGGGTAAGCTCCTCCTCCCAGCTGTCAAGACAGGAATAATTAAACAATAAAACCAAATAAAAGCCCCCTTCTAGACCTCTCAGTCTTGTTGATAAGCTCCAGCTGAAGAATCCAGAAGGGAGGGAGCGTGATGCTGCCATGTATAATAGCCAGGAAAAGAAAATAATGGTAAGTATGGAAACCATTTTCTACTTTCCTGGCCATACATGGCAGCATCATATATGGGTATTACCCAAGCTCCGAAGAAGGGTGGGGTCTTAACAAATCACAGTGAATACAGTAGTCGTTATTGATGCTGAAAGATTCAAAGTATTTATTCAAGAACCATGCCGCTAACTGAAGTGACTGGGGTTCTGGATGCACTGCTGGACCCTGGACGAGCAAATCCCCTCTCAGTGGAAGTATTATTGGGACTCTTTGGCTCATTCGTAACAGAAGCGGAAACCAAGGTCTCCTCGGCCATGATTGGATGATTGCGATCACCATGCAATTCTCCTTCCAAATTGTCCTCTGTACTTTGCTGATTAGTGGTATTGGTGGAAAAATGTAAGCCAGCTCAAACTCTCACTTTTGGGATAGGGCATCCTGGGCTTCGACTTGGTTGTCTTTCCATCTCGAGTAGAATCTGATTGTTTGCGAGATCCTCTCCGTGGCCATCAATTCTATTTGTGGTATTCCCCATGTCCTCACTACCCGTAGGAAGACTTCCCTGTTTAGAGACAATTCCCCTGGCGCTATACTTGCTCTGCTCAGGAAGTCTGCTAAGGTATTTTCTGTTCCTGGTAAGTATACCGCTTTTAGGTCTTTCAGGTGAATCACAGCCCAATGCATAATTGGTTGTAGTTGCGAAAGCAGCTGATGGCTCTTTGTGCTTCCTTGGTGGTTCAGGTAGGCAGCAACCACCCTGTTGTCTGTTCTTATCAACAGCCTCTTCCCCTTCAGGTAAGTGGCAAAAGACCATAAGTGCCTTGAAAACTGCCCTCATCTCCAGGATGTTGAAGTGAAGAAGATGGGTCTTGTTGTTCCATACTCCTTGCACAACAAGGTTCTTGTAGTGAGCTCCCCATCCTCTTGTACTTCCATCTGTAGTAATAACTTCCCATTGGGAATCTTCCAGGGGAAAACCCTTGGTCAAGTTGGATCCTTCTATCCACCACCTTAGTTGAAGCTTCAGGTCTTGGGGAATTATGATCCATTGATCCCAGTTCATTGCTGACTTGTTAATCTGTGTGAGGAAGTATTGTCTCGTCTTCCAATGTGCCCATCTGACCAGACCTATGGTCGATGTGAGGGATCCCAGGACACTCATATAATCTTTTGCTCGAAGTCTTGTTCTTGAAGTATTTTTAAAATCTTGTTCTTGATCCGAGCAATGCAATCTTGGGAAAGAGAGTTGAAGCTTCTGTGTTTATACTTGCTCCAAGGAACACAGTGTCTGGATGGAATGAGATTGCTTTTGTCTCTGCTTGTGAGCCACCCAAATTCTTGCAGAGTAAAGATCACCTCTTCTGTCTGATGGACTGCTGTATGGTATTCCTGTGCTACTACCAGGACATCCCCAAGTAGTGGAATACTTGGATCCCTCTCTTTCCCAGGATTGCAATAACTGTTATGAGAACCTTCAAGAACATTCTTGGTGCCAAGCTTAGACCAAATGGCATGCCCTGGAACTGATAGTGTTTTCCCGACAGCAGCTCCGCCGGGTCCTCTCGCGGGATTCTGAGCATTGCCGTGGTTCCCGCGGAAACCCTCAGATCTCACGATAGTGAACTCTAGCCTGCAGGTTATAGTTCACTCTCACCACTGGACCACAAGGGAAGGAAGCACCCTCCATGGCAGCACGGCCCTCATCATGGCAGAACGGACCCCCCCTCCCCCTCCCAGGATAAAGGTAAGAAGGGAGGGGGTCATATAACATTTTAAATTTTATTAATAAAAAAATATATTTAAATTTAAATAAAAAAATACACTCACACACACAGCACCCCCAAACACACACAGCACCCTCAGACACACACAGCACCCCCAGACACACACAGCACCCTCAGACACACACAGCACCCAGACACACACAGCACCCAGACACACAGAGCACCCTCAGACACACACAGCACCCCCAGACACACACAGCACTCCCAGACACACACAACACCCCCAGACACACACAACACCCAGACACACACAGCACCCCCAGACACACTAGCACCCAGACACACACAGCACCCAAACACACACAGCACCCAGACACACAGCAACCCCAGACACACAGCGCATCCAGACACACAGCGCATCCAGACACACAGCACATCGCCAGACACACAGCGCATCCCCAGACACACAGCGCACCCCCAGACAAAGCACCCAGACACACACAGCACCCAGACACACACAGCACCCTCAGACACACAGCACCCAGACACACAGCAACCCCAGACACACAGCAACCCCAGACACACAGCGCATCGAGACACACAGTGCATCCAGACACACAGTGCATCCAGACACACAGCGCATCCCCAGACACACAGCGCACACCCAGACACACAGCACACCCCCAGACACACAGCACACCCCCAGACACACACAGCACCCAAACACACGCAGCGCACCCCCAGACACACAGCGCAGCACCCAAACACACACAGCACACCATCACTCTCACACACAGCACCCTCACTCACACACAGCACACCCTCACTCACACACAGCACACCCTCACTCACACACAGCACCCTCGCTCACACACACACACACATATATATATATATATATATATATATATATATATATATATATATATATAATGTATAAAATAACCCTCAGTGAGTTAACAGACAAAGAAAATTAGAAACCTAGAATGTGACGGCAGATATAAACACCCTCACACATAGCACTCCTCTTACATACACACACACTGCGCCCCTCACACATACAATACATCCAAATATATATATATATATATATATATATACACTACAGCACCCCTCACACTGCACCACTACACACATTATGCTCCAGATACACGCTAGATCCCTTACCCTATATGAACTCTTAATCCCTTACACACACACACACACACACAATCTCCTATACACACTGGGGTCCTTTACACAGTAGATCTCCTACACACACACACACTGCACCACCTACACACACACTACATTCCTTGTCAGCAAACACATACAACATTCTCTAAACACACCCTCTCTACAACCCCTACACACACTACGTCACCTATACACACACACACTACAGCCCGTATGCACACACTCGCTACATCCCCTATAACACTATGCCCCCTATACACACACTCTCTACAGCCCCTAGCCACACATTACACCACAAACACAAATTAAATTTACCTATTTACACAATACCACACCACACTCTACACACACGAAATCCCACAAGTAGGCTCCAAACATATGCACCATGCACTTTCCTGGCCCTTTTGTCCTCTGGTATCCCACTTGTGGAGACACCAGAGACAATTTAAAAGCAAACACAGCGCAAGCATGTTATTAAATTTGCTTGCGCTGTGCAGAACAAATTCAGGGCCTTTTTCTAATGCCAGAGCTCTTCAGTGGGGCTCTGCGCATTGAACCAACATGCTCACTTTGAGAGGGGGCGTGCTTGTCATTAGTGACCCGCCCCCTTCTTAGGGGGGTGCTCTGATTGAAAAATGCCCGGACCTAATTTTTTTCCCAGTCCGGCCCTGCCTGTTGGTGTCAGCATTCAGAGCATACCTGTCTAGTAACACTTTTTCCTACATTACTATGTCCTCTCAATCGACCTTGTACTGCTGAAGCACTTGTTAGTTTCCAATGATCTACTGATCTCTTGCTGGCAGCTCTCTCCTCTGAATAGTAGCAGATCCCACTGCTTGCCATCAGATGTGACTCCATTCCTTCTACTGGGTCTACCAATTTCCAGGATATACCATCAGAGGTGCAACCTCAGAGAGAAATTATCACTTAGACTATGGTCAAGCCAGGAGCTATATCTCTCCCAGCTGGGCTCATTATTGGTAACCTACCAATTATAGGAAGCAATTCCAAATGCCTTATCTGTTATTTTTTACCATAATATAATTAGGGTTGGAGAAGAACTTGATTCTTTACAATATTCATTGTATTGTTTTCTCTCCACTACTCCCTAGTGGACTGACTATCATATTATATTAATATAATGCCAAGTTCACTAATTGCTTTCTTTATTATGATGTATTTTATTATATTTTCAAAATTTTTCCTAGTCATAAAAACCTGAAACGTACACCCAAGGGTTTATAAACACTCAGTTTAGAGGATAACACTGCAATTAGATTGTATTATTTTATTAAAAATATCAACGCACGTAGTACTGGTTGTAATAGACTAATTCATTCTGTAAACTGAAAATTAGCTTGTACACACAGGAGTAGTGCTCCAATTTTATTGTTTTAACCCCTTAAGGACACAACTTCTGGAATAAAAGGGAATCATGACGGAAAATTTCCGTCATGTGTGCTTAAAGGGTTAAAATCTAAAAAGAAGTTTGATATCAATGAAAATAAATCATTATAGCTTGAATTATTGTAGAACTAAATTGTAAACTGTATACAAATACTTGATTGTAAAAAAAAATTAAATCTGTTACTACTAAATATGTTTAGCCAAGAACTTTTCTATTGTGGACAGTAACACAAATGTAGTTTTGTTTTTTATATTCATAGATGGCAAATGACAGAGTTGTTAACTTATATATATATTCATTACAAAATAATGAACACATGGGCTGCATTACATTCATTTTTATTTTTTTTATATATAAAAGATAACATGTCTTTAAGGGAATTTAATCCTGCCAATTCAAATTAAATCTGCCATAGCAGAATATATACTACATACACAGTTAAGAATGTCTGGCCAGTGACATACACCAGGTCCAAGGTAATATCTCAGGAAAGCACAGAAATGAGAAATGGAACTAATATCCTATTCAATGCTGTGCATAATTCTGCATTGCTAGTTCTAATAATGTACCAAGCTCTATGGCTTAATCATGCATATCTTGGTAGCTAACATATAATGTGATATCAAAAAGAAAAAAGTAAACACGACAATAATAGAGGCAATATTAATGCGGCTCTATACACTAATAGTTTAGTGTATAAAAAATAAATTGTAACATTTCAGCTAAATTTTCAATGTTACACTCACATGCAATGTGCACACGGACACATTACTTGTATATGTTCAGTCAACTCCCATAGTATATCATATGTATACATTTAGTTACATAGTACACATATGCAGTCAGGCAGTGTATATACACAAATATATATACACACTTACATGTGAAATCACACTCGCATTACATATTAATTAATGGAGCACTATAGGGTCAGGAATACAGACATGTATTGCTGACCCTATATGGTTAAAACCACCATCCAGCCCCCCTGACCTCCTCATGCCTCCCTTAATATAGTAAAATGTTACTTGTATTCAAGTCAGGAGCTGCTGCCTCTGTCTGTTTCCTTTAGACCTGCCCACTGCCTGCTGACATCAGCAGAAGTGGTAGCCTGATCCAATCACAATGCTTCACCATAGGATTGGCTGAGACTTACAAAGAGGCAGATCAGGGGCAGAGCCAGCACAATTCAAACAGCCCTGGCCAATCAGCATCTCCTCATATAGAATAATTGAATCAATGAATCTCTATGAGGAAAGTTCAGTGTCTGCATGCAGAGGGAGGAGACACTGAATGTTTGGATGCATTTTAGGCAGCCATGACCCAGGAAGGATCTCTAACAGCCACCTAAGGAGTGGCCAGTGAAGTTATCACTAGGCTGTAATGTAAACACTGCATTTTCTCTGAAAAGACAGTGTTTACAGCAAAAAGCCTGAAGGTAACTATTATACTCACCAGAACAAATGCAATAAGTTTGTATCATGTCATATAATTTACTTTAAAAAAAAAATATGGTGAAAAATTGAAACAAAAAGGTTTTTGAAAAATCTTTTACTGATCTACAAAAGCTAATGAAAAAAAACTGCTAAATAGATTCAGAATGTTGTCCTGAGTTTAAAAACACCCAGTGTTTACATGCGTCAACCTCCATAGGATTGGCTGAGACTTACAAAGAGGCAGATCAGGGACAGAGCCAGCACAATTCAAACAGCCCTGGCCTTGGACCACTCTCTTTTGCAAGTCATAGGGCAAAGTACAAACAGGAAATTGCTGTTTCAATATATATATATTTTTACATTTATCAATAGTGACATTGCAACACTGTTATCTGTCATAAATCTCTAAATCACACCTCACATGTACATTTTTTTTTTAAAGTAGACAAGCCAGGGTATTCAATATGGGGTATGTCCAGGCTTTTTTTAGTAGCCACTTAGCCACGAACACTGGCCAAAGTTAGCATTTATATTTGTTTGTGTGTTAAAAATGCAAAAAACTATTATGAACGCTAACTTTGGCCAGTGTTTTTGACTAAGTGGCTACTAAAAAAAAGACTGTAAATACCCCATTTGCAATACCTTGGTTTGTCTTCTTTTGCAAATGGTATGCCATCATGGGGGCAATTCTCATTCCTGGGCTACCATACGCTCTTAAAGGCAACAGAACCAACCTGGCAATTTTCAATGTAAAAAAGTGACCCATATTTGACCCTGTAACTTTCAAAAACACTATAAAATCTGTACATGGGGGGTACTGTTTTACTCGGGAGACTTTGCTGAACACAAATATTAGTGTTTCAAAACAGTAAAATGGATCACAACAATTATATCAGTAAAAGTGCCTTTTGTGTGTGAAAAATGCAAATAACTTCACTTTCACTGACTATCGTCACTGTGATATGTTTTACTGTTTTGAAACACTAAAATTTGTGTTCAGCGAAGTCTCCCGAGTAAAACAGTACCCCCCATGCACAGGTTTTAGGGTGTCATAGAAAGTTACAGGGTTAAATACAGTGCTAGCAAATTCAATTCTCTGGACTTTTGGCCTGGGTTGTCAGGCAGGTCCTCTAAACTGCAATCAATTACTTAATTAGTAAAAATATTACATAAATGCGCACATAGAATTTTTAAATATATATACATATTTATATATTTGAATTCTACGTGTATATTTATGTAATTTTGTATATGGATATAAATATATGTTTCATATTATTATTTTAATTGATTTTTATATACATAGATGTATATATAATTTCATTCTAAGTGTATTTTGATATAAAATATGTATATATTTAGCAACAGTTATAATAAAATTTCATATATATATTTTTAAAAATTGTATTTTTAAGTTTTTTTTTAATTTACTTATTTGTATTTTATAATATATATATATATATATATATATATATAAAATGTGTTTATTTAATTATAAGTATTTTTATAATATATGTATATATTAATATAAAAATACACTTAGTATGACTATATATATGATATATAGATATATGATATATAGATATAATATTTATATATATATATATTATATTTTTATTAATTTACTATTTAAAAAAAAAAAAATATATATATATATATATATTATTTTACACCTGCAGGGAGACTGCCTGTCAGTTCAGGTAGTCCCCCTCCACGCAGATACACAGTCACCTGTTGCGGCCATGTGACCGCTCTGTTAAAGCGATCACATGGCCGCGGGGTCCTAATTCGCCGAGGTGGGGCTGTCAGGCAGTCCCTCCACACCGGGAGCAACGCCGATCGCCACCGGGGGAACGGCGGCGATCAGGTAAGTAAATAATACCGTTATAATGGTTCAGGACCGTCATTTGTCCTCAAGGGGATGTTTCCGATGATGGTCCTGAACCGTCACCGGTCCTTAATGGGTTAAAAGATGCAAAGCAAAAGAATATAGTGTGATACTGTAAATGTATTCTCCCAAGACCCCTTACCCTTGATGGAACTTTTACACAGTATACATTTGGTTGTTGTCTCCAATAACCACAAAAGCAAGCAATAAATAACACAGTGCAGCAATGCAGTATCTGAGGCTTATGTTACCACTCACAAAATGTGCTCGATGAGACCAATCTCCTAGCAGAAGTCTGGAGGAATGATTTTGCTGCACAACGCTGGCCAACTCTTGGAAGCTGAAACACCGCTCTCTGCATTAATGTGTTTTGCCCTTTCACTGCTGGCTTTTTTCAAGATAAAGAGGGTGGCCCCATCTGACAGTATTTACATATACCTAAGCGCACAGTATCATTTTCATGAAGAAATAAGTGTACAGAAGAAAGGCTTGATTTATGGGAGCAAAAGGGCAGCAAAAAGACTACATTCCAGACAAAACCACGTGTGCTATTAACTTGTCATGTTCAAATAAAATTGAATTCGACAAATATTGAGAAATATCACTATTTGTGAGTCTGGAAGAGTCTAAATTAGGAAGTTCAGACTAGCATTGAGTTAGGTGTGTAACCCCTCACTAGGACTCCTGGCAAATCGAAGCCATTGGCATTTGTGCTGGTACCCTTATCACTTATTAAATAGGGATCTTAAAGAGTACATCTGGAAGGAATGCATTTTACTTCTTCTATACGAGCATCTGCATAATTAGAGATGACCTTAGAATTTTTTTTATTAGATTCCTGATTATCAATATTATCAAAAATGTTTTAATGAAGGAGAATAAAAGAATATGCCATGAAAATCGCATGTCCACATATTAATATTTAATGTTGTAAATTCAAATTATTTCTTCAATAGCATGCGAGATTACAACAATAATGGTGGCCCTAAATGAATTTATTAAGACCAGAACATTTTTTTTATTCACAAGATTATTTTTGTTCTGCGCTAAGTAACTAACAAAGTTGTTATTGATGTGTCATTTACAGGTTAAATTTCTAGCTAGTTGTACACAGCTCAAAGTGGGAGTGAGTGCGTCTCAGAGAGAAATACTGGTGTCAGTGTTTCCCCATGAGAAATAGTTTGTGTGTCCCCATGCTTCTTTAGAACCATTTGATTGGACCCAAGTCATCAGTAATGATGACTACACATAGGATGGTGGAGAAGGGGGTTGAGGTGGTTAGTTAGAATATTTGTCTTGGACCACTCTCTGTTGAGGAACGTGTATGGTCATCCAAAAACTGGGAATCTAAAGATAGGGTATTGCTACATGGAAATATTGTAGAGAATTAACTTAACTTATCCCCCCATCAGAACAAAATTTACATTACAGGCTTATTACAGCTTATTACAGCCTATAACATTTAAAAATATTGAATGATCATCTAGAACAGGGGCAGATATTGCGGACTACATCTCCCTTGATGCTATACCAGCATTATGGCTGTAAGAGCACTATGGGAGATGTAGTCCACAACAGGAGTGCTGAAGGTTGCCTACCCTGATCTAGAAGTAGATTAGGGATAGACTCAGGGTGAAAAAAGGAGGGATTGTGGTAGGAGATAAAAGGTAAAGAAAGGAAGAGGAAACAGGTGGGAAGAAGAATATTTAACCCTCAAAAGTAAAAATTAAATACATCCATAGAGTACAAATGTTTTGCTGAAAAACAAATTTTTAACCTGATAGTAGTAAAATGCAACTCTTAAGAATCCAATCAGGACTGGCAAATGTCCACTCAGAATACAGAAAAAACACTAAAATCGGGTAGTACCCCTTTAAGGAGTGCTCCCAATTAACTGGTATAGATGTTAGCGGACATGCCTAAAACAGACAGGAAAAAATAATAAAAAGATATACCAGTGAGCTTAATATGAGAAAAATAGGAAATAGGGGAGAGGGTGTTAGCATTTATCAAAACAAGGTACACTGAGTATACGATAAGCTACCAAGTATCATGGCCAAACAAATGTTACAATTAAACTTTATTAGCTGTTGCCCAAATTGATACAGTTGCCTCAGTGTACTTTTACAGATATTGCTGCTAATCCCTATAACGTTACTGGGAGACTGCTTCAAGGGCTATAAAACGGCGAAATTAATTGTCCTTGATATTGGAGCGATTCAACAGCCGAAATAAATGTTATGACCCTATTTGAGCAGACATGCCAGTAATACAGGTGTAGTAAAGGGGGGAGAATAAGGTAATGTTGCCTCCCCTGCAGACACCTATAATGAATGTGCAGGTAGACAAAGGGAGAAAAGGGGAACCTGTGTGAGATTCTCACCTAGTCGATGAGGGCAGCTAAAGGTGCTAGCTCAGGGGGGCGGGGCCGGACCGCCGAGCTGGACGGTCGCACTCGACACCAGCTCCTGCAAACTAGGCCTGAAATGTGCATACCGCTCCACTCGGGAGCCAACGTCAGAGGGAGAGGAGAGGTCACCAGCACTGAGGGAGCCTGGCGCTGGATTAAGGTAAGTAACTGAAGGGAAATGGAACAACGGGGGGAAAGGGCTGCGCTAAAAAATAAGATACAGTTAAATACAGTGAAAACCAGACCAGTCTGGTTTTCACTGTATTTAACTGTATCTTATTTTTTAGCGCAGCCCTTTCCCCCCGTTGTTCCATTTCCAGTCTGTTTTTAGGGTTTTGTGGGATTCCCTAATTAGGGTTGCAGCTTCTTCTGTTATTGAGCGCAGACTCTTCTTTCTGTTTTTCTATTTAAGTAACTGAAGGGGTTTTAATCCCTTCAGCGCGAAAGGAGGAGGGCCCTGAGGATGGGGGGGGGGCTAAGGATGCTATAGTGTCAGGAAAACGAGTTTATTTTCCTGACACTATAGTGATCCCTTAACATGTGATTGAAAATGAAACCTTTTTTTTTTTCATCCAGGCTGTGTCTGTCACAGCCAAGGGAGGTGTGGCTAGGGTTGCATGAATAGAAACAAAAGTGATTTAACGCTTAACCCCTTAAGAATGGCGGGCGTGCTATGCCGTCCTTGGGGACCCGGCTCTAAACACCGGCAGGCGGCATAGCACATCCCCACTGTCCTATTTACTTACCCAGTCGCCGGCGATCCCATTGTGGGGACTCAACTGGCATCCCAGGGAGTCCCCCTGTTGCCAATCCGGACCTCCTGGGTTATGTGATTGCGAGGTCCTTGCGAGCACCTCACAATCACATCGACGGCATAGCCGTCCACAGCATTGCCAGCAGGGGATGCTACCTGAAAAAATAAAAGTTGAAACAGTTTAAAATCATTATATATATATATATATATATATATATATATATATATATATATATACACACACATATACACACAAAAGAAAATAAACGGAGCACTCCGGAGGAGATTTTTCAAACGTGTGTTCAGAAAATAATCAACGTTTCGACCCTCAAGGGATTTTTGGAATCAAAATAAGGATTGGGACATTAAACAGTTCCCGAGAACTATTATACACGAACCCAAAGAGCGTGAGATTTTTTTTTTGTCCTTATATATTTTTTTCTAATGTATTTTTATTATTTTTTATTTTTTAATGTTTTTGATGGTTTGGATATGGAGAGTCCCCTTAGAGAAGTATCTATTGATATTGGGGTCTATGATTTTTAGTATTGATTAGGCTTCCTGTTATATATCCCTATTATTGTTCTAGTGAGAGGACTTAGGGATTGCCTTGTATAGGGTATTATGTATCATACATATTTTTTTCTGGTACTTTCTCGTGCCATTAGTAGTTTTTCGTTTCTATTTACAGTCAGCGAGTCTGCCCTTCAGTTGGCTGGCGTAACTAGGCTCTAGATAGTATTATATACATTCAGGGCCGTTTTTAAGGAGGGGCAAAAGGGGCAGCTGCCCTGGGCCCAGTTACTCCTGGGGGCCCTAAGGCAGCTGCCCCATGGGCCCCCTGCAGCACCTGAGGTAATCAGGGGCCCCGGCCCTTTAATACTGCTCTGGACCTGGCCCCTGTAATATGTGGGTTGGCTGAATACATACTCACAGCTAGCCCCCGCACACACTGCCCTGTGATCCCTTTTCTTCCCCGTGGCATGCTGGGAGGAAGTGAGGTCAGATCGCCTCCTCCTCAGTGCCGCTGGGGAGGAGGCACACACCACATGGAGGCATTGTGGGGAGAGGGACTGAGAAAGCTGATGGCAGACTCCCATCAGCCTTGACCAGCAAGCTCCCACTGGACCCCAGGGAAGCCACCCCTCTGTACCCAAAAGGTAAGGAGACAGGAGGGTGGCTTAATATTGTTTGGTTTTTGTTTTGCTTATTTCTGATATCACTTTTATTCATGTGTTGGTGTTTGTAATGTAACACACAGGGAATAAGTACATGTTACAAATCCTAGAAGAACCTGGCAGTTCCCTATTAAATATAAATGTAAAAAGTATGTATTTTAACATATTATTGCATCAAGTGTTATCAAAGGCCCATTTCCAAATGTCACTTTTGCCAAAATCTGGACCAGGGTATGTAAGAACAGAGTTGAGACATTATATTGGCCAAGGTTGCTGGGAGTTGCTGTCCAAGAGCTGCTAGAAGGCAGAGATTAAAATATGTAAATGTACACATATATGTGTGTGTGTGTATCTGGCTGTGTTTGTGTCAGTGTGTGTATCTGACTGTGTTTGTCTGTGTGTCAGTGTTTCTGTGTGTATGTATACCTGTGTATGTGTACTTGTGTGTCAGTGTGTATGTGTACCTGTGTGTGTGTGTGTGTGTGTGTGTGTGTGTGTGTATACATGTGTATGTGTGTATGTGTATCTGAGTGTGTGGTAATGCACACATCTCAGCATTTTAATGCCAACACAAATACACTCCTATATTCCATCTCTAGCACTGTATACATATACACCCCTGCATTTATACCTTTATGTATGTGTGTATCTGAGTGTGTGTGTACATACCTGTGTCAGTGTGTGTGTGTGTGTGTCTGTGTGTGGATGTGCCAGTGTGTGTGTGTATCAAAGTGCTTGTATCTGTTTGTCAAAGGGTGTGTATCTGAGTGTGTGTGTGTATGTATGTGCCAGTATGTGTCAAGGTGTGAGCATGTGTCAGTGTGCTTATGTGTGTTTCTGCGTGTTAATGTGTATATGTATATGTGTTATAGAAATCACACAACATGCAAACAGACCCCTGCAAACACTAAAAACATTACATACAAGCACACCAGTTTGCTGAAACACCAATACTACACACAAATGTACATATGCATTTAAAACACAACACTACATCCAAACACCCCCCTGCATGCAAATACAAACATTACATGCAAACACATTCCTGTATTAAAACGCTAAAATTAGATACAAACACCAACTCTACACACAAAAGTACACCTGCATTTAAAAGCCAACACTACAGACAATCACACATCCCTGCATTCAAACGCAAACACTACACACAAGTACACCACTGCATTCCAATGGTAACAGTACATACAAATACACCCCTACATGCACACATGCACTCTATACAATAACATGCTGACATTCAATTGCACAAACACTGCTCAAAAATACAACCCTGCAAGGGTGGTAGATCCCCAGCTGGCATAGCATCGCAGGAGTTGTATGACAGATGGGGATCTATCTTTTCTTTACTCTTGTGCTACAGGGCAGGCCTGAATTTTTTTTTGCACCAAGGCACTCTACATTAGTTTCGCCTCTAGGTTGGGGTGGAGGGAGTGATTGCATGCCCAGAGGGCCCAAGCAGATGCTTGCCCAGGGTCCAATCAATATTAAAGACGGCCCTGTATACATTTGGTATTTCTTGGTATACTCTTATTTCTAGGTATTCTTTAGACAGATATTTGTAATCTTTGCTAAAAAAAAATTTGTTAGCATCTTTTCACAGAGATGAGGCACAGATTAGCTCCTGTCTCCGCTGAGTCAAAATAAATATAGTATTAGATAGACTTTTGGTAACATCTTCCTTTTAAGACAGCTTACATGCTTTAGACTAGTATATGGAAGAGTTCTCATGTTTTATTTTTGCACCAGTTTCAACATGTCACTACTTTTTGCATTTTTCACACACAAATGGCACACTGACGATATAATTGTTGTGATACGTTTTACTGTTTTGAAACACTAAAATTTGTGTTCAGCGAAGTCTCCCGAGTATAACAGTACCCCTCATGTACAGGTTTTATTGTGTTTTCAAAAGTTACAGAGCCAAATATAAGGCTTGCGTTTCAGTATTTTCACATAGTAATTCGCCAGATTGGTTACGTTGCCTTTGAGACTGTAGAGTACCCCAGGAATAAACATTTATCCCCATGATGGCATACCATTTGCAATAGTAGACAACCCAAGGTATTGCAAACAGGTTTTTTTTTTAGTAGCCACTTAGTCACAAATACTGGCCAAAATTAGCGTTCAAATTAGATTTTTGCATTTTTCACACACAAACAAATATTAACACTAACTTTGGCCAGTTTTTTTTTCCACCAAGTGGCTACTAAAAATGACTGGACATACCCCATTTGCAATACCTTGACATCGCTGAATACAAATATGTGTATTTTATTGCAGTAAAAGCAAACAGTATTATGACATTCACAGTTAAAATGTCATGTAGAACTAAAAAAATAATTTCTTTTTTTCCCATTTATTTATATTTTATTCATATGAAATTATGTTTCATAGCTAAATATTTGATGTTAAATGAAAGCCCTGTTTCCTAGAATAAAATGATATATCATAAGTGTGGGTGCACTTAACCCCTTCAGGACGGGTGACGGACGAGGTCCGTCATCCAGGGGATACCCTTAACGACGGATGACGGACCTCTTCCGTCACGCGGTAAAATTAACCCCAGATCGCCGCAATCGCGGCGATCGTGGGGTTAATGGTGCTCCGGTATGCCTCTGTATTAGAGGCAGACCGGGAGCACCGGATCGGGCTGCCCCAGTACATGTGCCCGCTCTGACAGTATGTCTGAGTGGGCACATGTGCTCTGCATTCTCACCTCCGCCTCCCTGCACTTCCGGGTTCAGTGTGAAGTGCAGGGAGACGGATCTTCAGTGATCCTGCCCCCTGGTGTGTAAAAAAAAAGTTAAATTAAAATCCCACCCCCCTTTAACCCCCCTTTACCCATATTAATAAAAAATTAACCCCTTCCCTGCCAATTGATCACTGACTACAGTGATCAATTGGCAGGGATTACATTTTAATATGATCTGATTTTTTTTTAACCCCTGAGGGTTAATTCTTTTTTTTTTTTAACCCTCAGGGGTTAAATTTCTTTTATTAATTAATTTAAATATTTTAAAATTATAAATTTAGCTAGCTGGGGAGGGTGGAAGTTAGTGGGGAATTGGGGGAATTAGTGTTAGGCTAACTAGGGGTTAACGTTAAAAAAAGTTTTAATATAAGCTTTAAAAAGTTAAAAAATTAAGTTAAAAAAGTTTTAATAACGTTTAAGTAAAAAAAAAAAAAAAAATAAACCCTTTACCCAGTCCAAATAAAAATTAACCCCTTCCCTGCCAGTCTATCACTGCCTACAGTGATCAAAATACAGATCACAGTATTATACTGTGATCTAATTTTTTTTTTTAACCCCTGACGATTAACTTTTATTTATTTGTTAACCCTCAGGGGTTAAATTTATTTAATTAACTAATTTAAATATTGTATAATTAAATATTTTGCTAGCTGGGGTGGGTGGGAGTTATGGGAAAATGGGGAATTTACTGTTAGTGCTGCTTACTGCTAGTTAGGGGTTAACGGTAAAAGAAAAAGCATAGAAAACTGTTAAATCTGTAAAAAAAAGTTTTACGAAAGTTTAGGAAACTTTAAAAAAATTAATAAACAAAACAAAAGTTTAAAATTATTTAATAGTTTTAAAAAGTAAAAAAAGTTTTAAAAAGTTAAAAAATTAATTTAATAACGCTCATTACCACTACACCTGGTACAAGCTAGCGGAAAAATGATCCCACACTAAGGTTCAAAATATGCCTTTTGAAATACCCTGGGATGTCTTCTTTAAGAAATGGTATGGCTTTATTGGGGTATTTGGATTATATAGCCTGGTAAAATACTCTAAAATGGGACATGGGCACAGCGTAAAAATTTAAAGTTTGAAAAAAAATGGAATGGCTGTGTCCCAAATGTGCCCCTCCGATGTCCACATATACCTGGCAAAGGTACATACGGGGGTATTTTTGTACTCAGCCGACATAGCTGAGCAACATATAAAGTATTATAGAGTGGTGGTACACCTAAGGTTTGCAAAATATACTGTGCAAACTCACTTTGTGTGTCAAAAAGGCAGAAAAAACGCTTATGACCACTACACCTGGTACAAGCTAGCGGAAAAATTATCCCACGCTAAGGTTCAAAATATGCCTTTTGAAATACCCTGGGGTGTCTACTTTAAGAAATGGTAGGCCTTTGTGGGGTAGTTTGAATTTAAAACCTGCGAAGATGCTTGGAAATTGCACATAGGCCCAGCGTCAAAATTCAAAGTTCTGTAAAAACTGATATTTATGATAAACTTACTCAGAAGACTTAGCTGAGCATAATTTGGGGGTTTTGAACTTAGTGGCACATATGAAATATACAAAATGCCCAGCAAAAATGAAATCCGTATGTCAAACAATGCACAAAATTATTTTTTACCACATACTTTGGCATATATTGGTGAAAAAATGGGGGCATGCTAAGGCACAATATGCACCTTATGATATACCCTGGAGTGTCTACTTTTACAAATGGTAGGCCTTTGTGTTTTTTTTTTTGAACAGTCAAACTGTTATAATACCCCAAATGGAAGCATAGGCTCATTAAATCCGTCTCTCAAAATTCTACTGTGAATACTGAAAAGGACAGGTCTCCTGTATGGCACTGTAGCTTCACGAAATAGTGCCATAGACATACAATGGGGGTGTCCTTTTACTCAGAAGACTTAGCTGAGCATAATTTGGGGGATTTGAACTTAGTGGCACATATGAAATATACAAAATGCCCAGCAAAAATGCAATCCGTATGTAAAAAATGCACAAAATTTTTTTTTACACATACTTTGGCATGTAATGGTAAAAAAATGGGGGCATGTTAAGGCACAATATGCACCTTATGAGATACCCTGGAGTGTCTACTTTTACAAATGGTTGGCTTTTGTGGGGGGTTTTGAACAGTCAAACTGTTATAATACCCCAAATGGAAGCATAGGCTCATTAAATCCTTCTCTCAAAATTCTACTGTGAATACTGAAAAGGACAGGTCTCCTATATGGCACTGTAGCTTCACAAAATAGTGCCAAATACATACAATGGGGGTACCGTTGTACTCAGCAGAAGTAACTGAACACATAATAAAACTTTGTACAGGAATAGCACACACCAACTTTACAAAATACACATGAGAAGTTCTTTGTTATACGTTTGTGTGCGAAAACCCCCAAAAAACACAATTTTACTCCAATATTTAGCAGAGGTTGGCGGTAAAATGGCTACGTAGAAAGTGTCAAAACAACCTTAGGTAAATAGCCTGTGATGTCTACTTTATATAAATATATACTTTTGTGTGGCAATTTTGTTTTCTTTTATGGCCATTAGGCTTACAAGACAAACATACCAAATTCTAAAATCGCTCCACATTAAAATTTTATTTTACTCCTTGTGCTTTGTGACCTGTAACTACCAAAAAAAACTTAAAATCCCAGACACATTATATATTCTGTAAATCAGAACAAATAAATGAATTTATTTTTAATTACTTTCCTTAACCTGCACTAATTATGCACACATTATGATTGCAAAAACTGTAAATAAAAAAACAATATTTTTCATTTTTTTGCATTTTTCTGTATTTTTTTTATAATAAGTAAGCATTTATATATATATATATATATATATATATATATATGTTATATCAAATTAAAGCCCTTTCTGTCCTTTAAAAAACAGTATATAATATGTGTCGGTGCAATAAATGAGAGAGATGCAAATTGCAGTTGAACGCAAACAGCAAGAAAATGCAAAAATTGCTTGTGTCATTAAGCGTAAGTCAAGCTTCTGAAGCTGTGTCCTTAAGGGGTTAATATGAAAGAGGTGAATTACAGTTGAACAGACATATAGTCAAATTCCAGGTTTTGTTTACGTTTTGTTTTGATCACAACGTATACATTTGACTAAGTCCTTAAGGAGTTAATTGAGCAGTGAGACTGTAGCGGCATGATCTTTACACAGAAACCACTTCATTAAGCTAAAGTTGTTTTGGTGACTATAGTTTCCCTTTAAGGCAGACTGATGCTTATGTCCACAGGAATCAGAGGATCCATATTTTGGAGCAGGGCTTAAATTTTCTACTTGCCATTAGCCATTGACAAGTACAAATTTAGCCCTGGCGAGTAGAACTGTAACTCTAGTGAGTGTGCTATGAACCCCTCAGGCTGGAAGTTTAAGACTTGACATTTAAAGCCCTGTTTGTAAGACTTTGTATTAGTAACATGGTTTAGTATAAATGTACTTTTAATAAAGGGTTTAAACTAGCATTTTACAATGCATGGCTATTTTTTTAATCTCAGTTCTTTTTTCTTGCTTTGGGTTTTTATTGATTACTAACAGCAAGCATGACGCACTTAGATGTTTTGCCAAGCATTGTTCCTGTGTTATTGCAAGCCTGCACACAAAATGTGATATAAAAGCCTTTAACCCCTTAAGGACCAAACTTCTGGAATAAAAGGGAATCATGACGTGTCACACATGTCATGTGTCCTTAAGGGGTTAAGTTTAGTCCTTGTATTGTGACAGCTCAGATTTAGAGTTTGACTTTCACTCACTGCTTGCTTAGACACAATCTGTTTAAATTGTATGCCACATCATGTGTTAGTGTACAAAATGCAAAAAGACTTTCATATTTTCTTTTTTTACAAGTTCGAAGCAGACAGCTATCAGCAAATGTTGCCTACATGTTGGCGTTGTTAAAAGATAATGCAGCCAAGTCACAGCTCATTCGGCAGATGTATGCCCAGAATTATTTATGATTAGACTTGGAAAGAGAGAGATTGCTCAAATTTGTTCTGGAGAGTTATTTAGTTATCTATTATATCCAAAAATGTGTTTTTTCGAGTAGTATGCCCCTTTGATGCAATTCACAGTATTTACTTATAATCAACTTTATTTATTTTTTTAAAAAAAGTGAAATTACAGACTGGACCTGAAATATTAGCCAAATCACATCTAAAAAAAACCCTCTACATGAGCAGTTTAAAAAAACACTAAAATGGAGCAGAAGTTCACTAAAGATTTTTCAGACCAATAAAGAACAGCATTTTCAGGATGTATTAAAAATAAATGTTCTGACTAGTTCTTTGTAAATTCTGCTTTTACTGTTACGAATCATATAAACTATTTATCAAGTATGTCTACCAGAGATAGAAATTCTACAAGTAGTTTATATGCCATGCATAGCAAAGCCCTGCTGGATAACTGAATTGCACCCACTACTTGGTGAGCATAATCCAATGTTTCACTTTCATATCAGGGTTTTGTTTTATAGAACAGTCATTAACAAGGTTATCTACTAAACCCCATAATTTGTCCGTATGGACCAAGTTTGTCGAAAATGACCAAATTCCAACTGGATTGACAATTCTGCCATTTCCTAAAGCCAAATCCAGTCAACATTTGGTCATAACTGATGGTTATTCTCCACCATATGCTGCTGGATTTCTGGTTTAAAATGATTGATTTTCACATCTGAATGTTATATTTGAACTATAGGAACAAAGGCAGATTTTAAAGAAAACTGGGACGAATGCATCTGGTGAGACGCAGAGTTGCAAATTATTGTTCATTAACTTTTTACAAGTGAACAATAAAAGTACTGTTTGCCTTGTACACCAAAAAAACAATCAAAAATAACAAAAATAAACAAAAAACTACTACCTATGAAAGGCTCCATGGTAACTGAATGCATAAAGGGCCTTTCATGCACCCATTAAAAGTTGGGGAGCTCTGATTGGTTGGCTTCCAAGTTAGCCAAATCTCACCTTTCATTAACAGTTCCCTTTTAATGCATAGCCAGTTAAGTCTCAGAAGAGGTGAGGCTTGTTTGTCAAAATTCTGTGATTAGTTGCCTTGGAAGCCAACCAATCAGAGACTCTGACTCACAATAGTGTAGGAAGTCCTTTATAAAACTAGTCAACATGTAACTTAACCCTTATCTTTACTAGAGATGCCAGTGGTAAAATAGTTTTGACTTATGGAATTCAGGTTTATATTTTAGGACTTTAGTTAAAACCTTCTTGATTATCTTGATATTACAGAGTGTGCAAATAATGGTATCATACCTCCCAACATTTCAAATGGACCAAGAGGAACACTTTAATTTTATGGGTGTGAGTGAGGGTGTGGCCTGGGGCGGGGCTGTTCTGAGAAATTATACATATTCGTTAAATGTTCATTGTGGAAAAATAATAGAAGTTATGGGTTCTGTAGACATTATAAACCACAAGAGCAGTATGTATGTTTTATATTACATTATTTTAACTCAATTAAATTTTGTTCCACAACTGCAGAGATGTCTTACCATACCAGTTCCTGCACAAAATTTCCGATATAGAAAACAAGTAATGAAAATAGCTAGAATAATTTTTTTTAAAGTCCCCTAAAACAACAAGGCCGCACGGGGTAACCTTTTTAAAGCTGTCCGCATTTGTGTGATGAATAAAATAGCGTTTGTCTTTAAACACATTTAGACAGAAACTGTTGCAGCATAAATTTCTTGAGGGGATTCTAATAATGACTGTAAACACTATCTTGCATCTGTGTATAAGGACATGGAAGCTATACTACCAAACTGATCTATAACAATATAGAATCTGAGAAAATTTCCGAACTTTGTTGGTGCATTAAAAAAAATATTTGGTAGTACATCGGATAGAAAATACGTGTTTGTGTAGTTTTCATAATACATGCCACATATATTTCTGCTAATTGTATTACCAAGGTGCCTTGTGATTTATTAATATACGTTTATATTTAACATTAGTGTGTTTTATATGCATTGGTTACACCTTTTTTTGCCTTTTGAACTTTGATGCACTTATTATATATAATGATACATTCGACATACAATGCAGTAGTGTGATTTGTTCTGCAGTTAAGCTCTGTGAAATTGTCATAGAAATGTATCATCAGTTTTGTTCCTTGGGGCGATACACTCATATAACATTACTTTCCCTGAAATTCTCATTCAAGATTACTACTGGAGCTGAATACAAGTGATCTCATACAATGCCCATGGCATTCTACAACAAAATGTCATTGGGCTGAGCTACAAGAATCACTTTAATTTCCGGCAGGTGCTACTTACTTATAGTAGTTGCATTTTTTCTTTTTTTACTAAGTAGCAAGGCACTCAGTTTGGGTCACAAGGTTTGGGTAGCACAATATATTGATGTAATTATGAGCAACAAAATACAGGTGGTCCTTACACTCACGCTTTTGACGTTTTTGCCGGGTGCTAGAAATCCAGGGAAGATAATGTAGATTGCAGGTAGTGATCAGCACTCTCGGTCTTATTAGGTTAAAAATTGAAGCTTATTGAATTTCCATTAAAAATACGATCAACGTTTCAGTCCCCTCTGGGACTTTCATCAGGATCAGGCAATGATATAAATTATTATTATTGCCATATTGATTAACTGCTCAACATACCTATGCTATGTTTTCTCAGCTTAGTAAACATGTATCCTATCATTGACAAACTTAACTCATAACTGGTCATTCATAACCTCTGCAAGGAAGTATTTTATTTTATTGTCAAATCAAGATATATACACATATACAAGGTTAGTCACTAACGTGAGAATTGTTAGGAATCTAGAGTGATGTCAAAGTGAATTTTAAAATTAAATTTTACAAGTCTACTTAATTTCATCGTGAGGCCCCCATCCAGTTCTACCATATGGCCATCTCGTGTTAAGCCCACCACTATATCACTTTACCCCAATATCGGTGGGTTCTACACTAATTTCAACGTGGGAGACAAATCAGAAAGTGTTAGTGCTAAATGAACTAAAGTGTTTTTAATTCAATTTAGTTTTAGTCATAGTCTTTTGGCTAAAAAAACGTTTTAGTCGTATTTAAGTCATCTGAATAGTTTTAGTTTTAGTCTAGTTTCAGTCGACTAAATCTCCAGTAGATTTTAGTTGACACAACAAAAAAATCTAATGGGTTTAGTTAAAGCCTCTATTTGTCTCTTTTCCCCTTTTCCCAGTCACTCTGTTTCTCTTTGTATTTTCCCAGGCCCTGTAGATGCCTCTCTCCCAAGCCCTAGTCTGTCTCTTTTGTCCATCCCACTGCCCCTCTGTTCTTTTTTTTATTTTTGGTGGCAAATTTCAATTTAGTTTTAGTCATAGTCTTATCATATCGGTATACTACGATACTGAGTTTGTTTAAACTATTACCAGAAATATATGCAGGTTAGTGATGTCGCGAACATGAAATTTTCCGTTCGCAAACGGCGAATGCGAACTTCCGCAAATGTTCGCGAACGGGCGAAAGCGGCAAACCACCATAGACTTCAATAGGCAGGCGAATTTTAAAACCCACAGGGACTCTTTCTGGCCACAATAGTGATGGAAAAGTTGTTTCAAGGGGACTAACACCTGGACTGTGGCATGCCGGAGAGGGATCCATGGCAAAACTCCCATGGAAAATTACATAGTTGATGCAGAGTCTGGTTTTAATCCATAAAGGGCATAAATCACCTAACATTCCTAAATTGTTTGGAATAACGTGCTTTAAAACATCAGGTATGATGTTGTATCGATCAGATAGTGTAATGGTTACGCCTGCTTCACAGTGACAGACCAAACTCCCCGTTTAACGCACCGCAAACAACCGGAAACAGTCCATTTGCACAACCGCAAACTCCCCATTTGCACAAGCTAGCCATGTCCCGTTCCTTGTCCTCACTGATGTCATTGAAGGTCTCTTCCTCCACCCAACCACGTACAACACCCAGGGTCCCCGAAAGGGGACAACAAGCCCCCTGTATTTTTTTTTTTAATGTACACTACTGTTACACCAGTTAATGTATACTAAACACAGGTTACTGGCTATGGGGGGATAATGTATAATAAACACAGGTTACTGCCTATGGAGGGATAATGTATAATAAACACAGGTTACTGGCTATGGGGGGTAATGTATAATAAACACAGGTTACTGGCTATGGGAGGGATAATGTATAATAAACACAGGTTAATGGCTATGGGAGGATCATGTATAATAAACACAGGTTACTGGCTATGGGGGGATAATGTATAATAAACACAGGTTACTGGCTATGGGAGGATAATGTGTAATAAACACAGGTTGCTGACTATGGGAGGGATAATGTATAATGAACACAGGTTACTGGCTATGGAAGGGATAATGTATTAACAAACACACAAACAAAAGAAAAGAATGCAGCTTCAGAATTAATCTAAATTGTATGCTGTCTAGGAGGTGGGAGGGTCTGGGAGGGAGGGTCTGCTGCTGATTGGCTGTAATGTGTCTGCTGACTGTGAGGTACAGGGTCAAAGTTTACTCAATGATGACGAATAGGGGGCCGACCGAACATTGCATATGTTCGCCATCCGTGGCGAACGCGAACATGCGATGTTCGCCAGGAACTATTCGCCAGCAAACCGTTCGAGACATCACTATTGCAGGTATAAAAGGAATTAACAGAACTGTGTGTTTTATTACGTAATAGCATACATAATCAATGATGTATGTTTATTACTGCATACAGAGAATATTTCACAACCTGGATTGTTTGCGTTTAGAACTGGGCTAATTTCATAATAAACAGAATTCTGAAATAAAGTTATCAAATCATATGATTGCATTCAAATATATTGGTAATAGAGATGTATTAAACCAAACTGTTTTTTTTTTGCACTAGCACAAAGTAGAATCACTTGGCATAAAATACAAGACTCATATCCAGTTGCGAGGGGAAAACAAAACCGATATAACACAGCCAGCTGTCAGATTAGATCTAGAACAAAGTAAATTTTCGAGAACATACAATGCATAATCCTTGTTGCAAAGCAGTTCCATTTAGTCAATGAATTCCTGCATTTGTTTAGATGCCATCAAATTCATTTCATTACATTTATATAGATGGATACTAAGCTGACTGTGTGCCAGTCTCAGACTACACATGGCCCATTAATTCGCATTGGCATTTGTTTCAATATCAATATTTCAATGAAACATCCAAGTGATAGTGGATTAAATTTAAATATTTTAAGAAAATATCCATATTACCTTTATATAGCCTCAGATTTGCACTTCTCAAAATAAGTATTTGACCCCTAAGGATGGAATAACATCTATATGCCATCATTGTTTTACCCAAAATGTTTATTATACATTATCCTCCCATAGCCAGTAACCTGTGTTTATTATACATTATCCTCCCCATAGGCAGTAAACTGTGTTTATTATACATTATCCCCCATAGCCAGTAACCTGTGTTTATTATACATTATCCCCCTACAACCAGTAACCTATGTTTATTTTACATTATCCCTCCATAGCCAGTATTAAGGTATTAAAGAAAAACACACTTATTGCATCAAATTTACAATGCCAAACTTTTAAAAGCTTTCCTCATTTATTTCTCGGGATGAGGAATATATCGGTTGTAGACTGAGGATTTCCATCTGCCCAATCTTTTAATAATATGCACTGGAGTGTCAGTGTTGAAGGAGACCGAAGCTGCCCCTATTCTAAATGAAAGACCCGAGACATGGATACAACCCAATCTTAGGAGTAGTGTTCTGATGTAGAAGATGAATTTAGCTGTAGTCAAAGGGATTCAGTGAGAGTAGTGGTGAAATGTGTGTGGCATGACTGAGTGTGGGTAAGTAAGAGTCAAGTATTTTAACTGGGCACTAGTTCTAGGTGGGATAAAGTGGTATAGCGGATGGATGAGTAGTTTGGTTCGTTTTAGAGGTTTGTAGAGAAAGTATATAGTGATCATGACTTTTAGCGATATCCAATATTTTTAAGGTGGTCTCAAACAAACATAAAATGCTATATAAAATTTGTAGGCATATCGAATAGTCGTGTACAGTAAATCAGAGAGGGCTCAGAATATCGAACCATCGATCGGTAACCTGGATGAAGTAGGGGGTCTATCTGTTTTATTAAATACGCTGTTATATGCTTTTAATGGGATAGGACGTTAGGAAAGGTGTGTGATTGGGATAAGTGGTTGTGGCTATATTACCTTATCCTGGGACCGACCTGGCTCCTAAGCTTGAGCCCCGCGTGGCTGGATCACTCCTGCCTCCACACGAGCCGCATGCAGCTTGATCTCCTCTTCTGACTTAGCCGCGTGCACTGACCGCAGTGCATCTATCCTGACTAGAGATGTCCCGAATAGTTCGCTGACGAATAGTTCCTGGCAAACATAGCTTGTTCGCGTTCGCCACGGACGGTGAACATATGCAATGTTCGGTCCGCCCCCTATTCGTCATCATTGAGTAAACTTTGACCCTGTACCTCACAGTCAGCAGACACATTGCAGCCAATCAGCAGCAGACCCTCCCTCCCAGACCCTCCCACCTCCTGGACAGCATCCATTTTAGATTCATTCGGAAGCTACATTCTTTTTTTTTGTATTATTATTATTTTTTTTTTTTAGACAGAAGTGTGTTATATTTGAGCATGCTAGGCTGAACGTGCGTATATCATGGCTAGTTGCACTGAGGGTATGAGTATATAGCAGTACATTGTTGTGAAAGATGGCTGTCATGTTTAGGGTGTAGCTTGCACGTTATCAACTGTGTATTTATATCAGCAGCTCCACCACTAGTTATAAATCAAGTGTGAGTCGCCCCATGAGATGAGACTAGTGAATAACATAATACATGAACGGTTAAGGTAAAGGCATGTAAGGAACTACGACAATAAACTCTTTAGGAGGTGAAATAATGACATGTTTAAATGCTTGCTACTTTATGATTAGTTAATGTGCAGAGAGCAGTTCATGTGATCAAAGGCATGGTGTGGAGGATTGGCTATAGTGGGACATGCTTGGCAGGCTGCTGTTTACTGCTTGTGCTCATCCGATCCCTTCTGGGCGCCAGGTGCAGACCCTGGGAGTCCCTGATACCTGGAACAACAAAGGCAAGTCTCTGGCTGAGTGCCGGGTTCACGGCTTGAGGTGGAGGAAGCTTGTTTTGTCGGGTGGTCGGATCTGTCCCGGTGGTGCTTCGCGTCTGGTGCGCGATTGCGGTGGCTTAAGGTGGAGGCGAGTGCTTGACGTGGGGCAGGCTCTGCATTTCTGTTTGTGCCTCCGGTCCCGTCTTCGACGCCTTTTGCGTTGGTGGATTTTAATGGGGACTGCTTCGCTTAGCTGTGGTGGAGCTTGTTGGGGCTGTGGTGGAGCTTGTTGGGGCTTCCTGCTTGTTATTTGCTTCCAAAATTGATTAAAGAGTCTGTCCATCTTAGACTCAATATTCTGACATGCTTTGCTGGTACCAGGAGGACACGCTGCTGCCGCCATATTGGGAGAGTCGCAGATGAGTATGTCAGCCTGGGCGGCTGTGCTCTGTGCGTCCATTAGCTCCAGACAGCCTCTCAGGGGTGGACCGGGATAACCCCCACCGGTCCGAGGTGGGGTAACGGAGCTCCTGCCGGGAAGTAGCTGCTCCTGGGCATCACAGGATCGGGAGATCGGCCGCCTCTCCCGCCCGGTGAGCACCAGGCCACACTTGCCACGCGGAGGTAAGTAAGACTCTGTCCAGTTGCTGACCGCTATTAAGCATGTCGGGTCGGTCAGGTAGGAGCAACATTGGTGGGTCATCCCCTTCTGGGGTGAAATTCGCTTGTTGATAGCTGCTTAAAGTGAGATATTGAGGGAGCTCACACGAAGTGCGTCTTTCCTCCATGACAGCTAGGCCCCGCACCCGGAAGCATCATTCTTAATGAGAGGAGGGACAGTGTAGCTGCTGCTGATTTAATAGGGAAATTGATAGCTAGGCTAGTGTATTCAGTGTCCACTACAGTGCTGAAGGACTCATCTGATCTCTGCTGTAAGGACAGCACCCCAAAAAGCCCTTTTTAGGGCTAGAACATCAGTCTGCTTTTTTTCCTGTGTAATCTAATTGCAGTTGCCTGCCTGCCAGCGTATACTGTGCCCACTTGCCCAGTGCCACCACTCATATCTGGTGTCACAATAGCTTGCATTTAAAAAAAAACTAAAACTTTTTTGACTGTAATATAATAGCAGTCAGTTTCCTTCACACGTGTGCGTTTCAGGGCCTGCCAGGGCACAGTGTCACACCAGTGCAACTCATATCTGGTGTAACAGTAGTGTACATTTAAAAAAAAAAATACAGGGGGCTTGTTGTCACCTTTCGGGGACCCTTGGTGTTGTACGTGGCTGGGTGGAGGAAGAGACCTTCAATGACATCAGTGAGGACAAGGAACGGGACATGGCTAACTTGGTATCTAACCTTGTGCAAATGGGGAGTTTGCGGTTGTGCAAATGGACTGTTTGCGGTTGTTTGCGGTGCGTTAAACAGGGAGTTTGGTCTGTCACTGTGAAGCGGGCGTAACCCTTACACTACCTGATTGATACAACATCATACCTGGTGTTTTAAAGCACGTTATTCCAAACAATTTAGGAATGTTAGGTGATTTATGCCCTTTATGGATTAAAACCAGACTCTGCATCAACTATGTAATTTTCCATGGGAGTTTTGCCATGGATCCCCCTCCGGCATGCCATTGTCCAGGTGTTAGTCCCCTTGAAACAACTTTTCCATCACTATTGTGGCCAGAAAGAGTCCCTGTGGGTTTTAAAATTTGCCTACCTATTGAAGTCTATGGCGGTTCGCCCGGTTCGCCCGTTCGCGAACATTTGCGGAAGTTCACGTTTGACGTTTACGAACGGAAAATTTTATGTTCGCGACATCACTAGTAAGCATACATTATGTTACATACCCTAAGTTGTTTACATTTGAAAAAGTGTATTTTAATGAAACCAGGTTGAAATATTCTGGTTTATAGCATTCACATATCATAGGGTAAACAAAATATACTAGATACATTTATTCAAAAAGATTGCATTTCTATAACTGATTAATGATTTATTTTTTTATAGCAGCAATGGTTCTGTATAAACCTGGACCAGTTAGTATGCCACAGTCAAGAATCAAATATTAAAAAAGCCAGATCATGAATTATTTATGGTTTTGAACACACAACCATCCAGTATAAATAATTAGGAGTAAAGTTACTGCTAATAGTAATTATTATTTCTTTTTTTAATCAACAGGAAGATGTGAATACATAATCAGTTTGCATTATTCACAACATGTGCTGTTTGTGGCAAGTTACTAAATTCACAAACAAAATACTTATTTTTTCAGTAGCAATGACAACTAAGATATATTTGAATGGCTTGGTGTTATTGATCTTCTTGCTGGTGCCTCGGATTTTCAAATATTCATCATTGTAATTCTAAGGGCAGACAGAAGGTAACATGAGCCTACAATTGATCTCAGTTTCAGAGCAATAAGGGGGAACAACTCTTGGCTTAACATTATGCAAGCTTACGTGCACAACATCGATAAATGACAGAAGTAACAAATAACATTCTTAAAATTGCCATTTTCTATGCGTACACGTGACAGCAAAACCATTTTTTGTAGAACAAGAACCGATTGAGATCCCTTCCCGCATTACCAGTGTTCTATAATAGTTTAAATACGATATACTGTTTCCTTTATCAGTTAATATATTGTGTTCCCAAGCTAGATAGTCCAGAATCTGCATGGAGGTCAGGGACATTGCTTGATTCCAAAGACACCTCGGACTAGGATGACCCCTACCAAAGAAAGAGGTGGTGGTATGTCATGACATATCATCGCCTTTTTATGTTATGTCCTCTTTTCTCTAGATATGAACACATGCTGCTGATGCTACCCAGGATCTTAATAAAAGCATAGATGGTAACAATATGAACAGATTGCTGACATTTGACAGATAGCAGCTGCTTTTTTTATAGTTCACACGTGAAAACATATCGGCATGGAGTCCAGTACAAATTGTAAATACATCAAAAATAGAAGACAGAAACATTTTACACTGACGTCGCCCCAAATCAGCTCCCCACACCTTATGCGTTTCGTGCTTTAATGGCACTTGGTCATCTCTATACTGTAAGCTCGTTTGAGCAGGGCCCTCATGTACCTATTGTTCCTTTAACATTTTGTCTCATTAATTGTTACATTTCACCTTTTTTTTTATAATATTGTAAAGTGCTGCTGAATATGTTGGCACTATATAAATGCCAATAATAATAATAATAGGCACTCCTCCAATATTCCAGGTACTGAGGTTAAGTAGGAGAATATTGTATTCTCCCAAATTTAAGGGACACTATAGGCATCAAAACAACTGTAGCTTAATGAAACAGTATAAACCATGTTCATGCAGTCTCATTGCTCAATTCTCTGCCATTTAGTAAGTTAAATCACTTTTATTTCTGTTTATGCAGCCATAGCCACACCTCCCCTGGCTGTAACTAAAACAGCGTGCATGAAAAATGGTTTACTTTTCAATCAGATGTTAAATTGCTTCAGAGGTGTTTATATGCTGCTCTGTTAATTGAACTTTTCTTACTCACATGCGGCTGATGCAGAGTCTAGCAGGATATTAACAGACTAGGAGATAAGAAATTCTAAATTAAACAGACTGAGCCATGAAGGAGGTTTAAATATTAGACTCTGAATTGTTTAGGAAGGCTGTGCAAGTTACATGAAGGAAAGTGTGACTATGGTTGTATACATAAAGTGATTTAACTCTTAAATGACACATAATTGAGCAGTGAGACTGCGGGGGCATGCTAAAAGTGTTGTGGTGCCTCTACTAATTTGTTAACCTTTAGTTAGACCTCAGAATCATGATTTGCCTAAAACATGTAATGTCCCTGGAAGTATTGTTGCATCAAAGTGATATTTATTTAATCCAAAAGGTTTATTTAATTTTCCTTTTTAATTGTATTTTATCTTATTTGTTTATTTTTTTTATTTTCTTGTACCATTATTACAGATTTAGCTTGCATTATATATTATTATTTTGGTTAGTGGCATTAACACATTTGTATATTGTTGATTCACAGAGAGTTTTGTGTTTATTTCTTTTGGTTTCAGATTTTCTTTTTATGGCAGGTGGCTAGGGGTCCCAAGGTGACAAGAAGTACTAAGCTTCAAAGAAAGCTTCCCTACCTACAACCCATTAGCTCCTCCAACAAAAAATGTGTTTGTGTGGTCAAAAAACAATTCAGACAAAGCAAAAGGGCACACAATGGGTCAATCAGTGTAGTGCAAAACACACTGATCAGACACACAAAGTAACATTGATTATATTGTTACAATGGTACTTGTCACATTATATATATATATATATATATATTATATATATATATATATATATATATATATATATATATATATATTATAATCAGCAAGTGAAAAGTTAGTTACATCTCGTGTTGGAAGAAGGAAAAATGTGCAAAAGAAAATTTCTGAGTGACTTTGACAAGGGTCAAATAGTGATGGCTAGACAGCTGGGTCAGAGCATCTCACTGGTTGTCCTTTCTTGCACCACTAAAGTCCAGCAAATTCAAAAATAGCTGCCCATGCACCTTTTAACATGCCCACTCTGCTAATGCCATGCTTATTCCTCAAAAATAAATGTATTCCTCTCTAAGCTAATCTTATAGCGCCTTTATTTTCAACATCTCTTGTATACCCCAGAACCTGTGTTCCTCAATTCCTCTTGTGACAAAGTGCACTTCGCCACTTGGTCTTGGAGAGGCTTGCTTGCCAGCCTCCTATGGCCCCTGGGAGATTGTACCCATTTAAACCAGCATTTGGGCTTATGGACTTTTATTGTACTGTGCTGACCCTTTAACCCCTTAAGGACCAAACTTTTGGATTAAAGGGGAATCATGACATGTCACACATGTCGTGTGTCCTTAAGGGGTTGAAAAGAGTGTATGGACATAATGAAACATAATTAAACTGGTTTGGGCAGGAAGGTCATGCTTGCAAGTGATAACAAAGGACTTCGACCTAACTTTTAAACCCCTGAACCTATTCAAGTGAATTTTGGATATGTTTGTCCCCAAGTTATACTGGTTAAAATAATCCAAGTGTATGTACGATGTAAACTCACAAAGTTATAAAAAGTGTAACTTTTCAGCTTGAAGATAATTGAGTAAATACAGTAATTGACTCAATTATCTCCTAAGCAGAGGGGAGGAATATGATGGGGGTGTTTCTATTGTCCCATTGTGTCTGATTTGCTGCTGTACTTGCATTGTATGTGTTGTAATGTGTTTATTGGTCGTTCTGAAAAACCCTGTGGGTAGTACTATTTGTGGAAAACCTGCATAAAAGAAGGTCCTTTGGTGCCAAGTAATACAGTTTTTCTTCACCCTTAATCTAGAGTCCTGTCTCTTATTGGGGGAATTGCTATATCACTACAAGGGATTGCTATGCTCTGCATACTCCCTTAGCTAATCACTATTAAGCTCTTTTAAGAGCTTGTTCCTGCTTCACTCTCTTGGAGGAGAGGTTCATCCACTGGAACCTGGAGCCTTGTCGTAGGTCCAGGGTGGGTAGGAGACAGCGAGACCCCAACCAAACTGCGGCAGTTCGTGGGGTCAGCGGTGGTTGTGGTGTCTGCGGAGCGCTTGGAGCCCTCAGGAAGTGCTAGGAGCATCCTTTAACGGAGGTACACAGTCGGGGTGCCAGGTGATCCGTTACATTGGTGGCAGCGATGGGATGGCATCCTAGTGCAAGGAGAAGCAGCTCAGAGACACCGGTAATGCTACGGATTTACAATAGAGTGATAGAGCTAGCTATCGTGTAGCGTCCCTATCTACAGCAATATGGAAGAGGAATTTTTACTGGAGGTTTCAGGAGCTCCTGACCCTGCAGGAGGGGCCTATATCGGAGGAGGACATGATGTACTACGGAGAAGCCGCCAGAAAGCAACTTTGGGATGAGGCCCTGGAGGAGGGGCAGCGTCAGCGAAGTGAGAGGCTCCCCACTGAAGAGCAGTGGATCCAGAGGCAAGTGGCTCTGCGAATGTCTTTCCTGGGAGAGCAGCCCCTGGATGAGTGGGTAAAAGAGCTCAAGAGACTGGTATGGAAGGAGATTTGGCTGGAGGACGCCTACTAGGTCCTATGGTAGTATACGGTACAGCAAACCCGGATCGGAATGGAGGAGCTTGACAGGCCTGAGGGGGACGAATATGATGGTCTTTGTCTACTACTGGATGCCATGGAGGAGGAGCCTGATTTCGGCAGCACGGAGGATTTCCGATTTTTGGACATCCTTGACTACAGGATTGGCATGCATGATTGGCCTGTCGACTGCGTGGTGAAACCAGACATGATGCACCTGGCAACCATGGAGTGGGAACTGGAGCAGGCCTACAAACGCCTACTCTGCACCATTCAGCCCCAGTCTACCCTGCAAGCAGAGCCAGAGAACTGGGTAGCAGAACCAGGTCTAGAGCCCTTCAGCTGGAAGGATATCGTACAGGTTTACTGGGAGGAACCCCAGCCGGTAGGTAGAGATGGGACCGCGGTCAGTGCCGGCCTTAGGGCTTTAGGCGCCCTGTGCGAAAAATCTTCACCGCGCCATTTCCTGGTCATAAAAAGTTTTTAGAATAGTGCAAATTTACAACTTTCCCAGGGAAAGCACTGGATTGGCTAAAGTTGGCAAAGAGGTGGGGCCAAACGCAGTTTTGGCCAATCTGTACCTCCTCATAGAGATGCATTGACTCAATGCATCTCTATTAGAAAATGTCAGCGTCTCCATGCAGAGCATGGAGACACTAAACGGCAGTGCTGCCTACTCTGCAGCACTGCCCCAGGAAGCACCTCCAGTGGCCACTTGGAGGTGTCCCTAGGGGGCAATGTAAATGGCAGTGTTTGCATGAAAATGCCTGAAGTAAATGATTATACTCACCAGAACAACTACATTAAAGCTGTAGTTGTTCTGCTGACTATAGTGTCCCATTAAAGGAACTGGCCGTTTATTGTTTCTAACAATTTAGTAGATGTACCCCCAAAGGAAAATATGTGCATGCAATTCTTTGTGCATGTTTTCTTTGTGGATGTGTGAAATCTGTTTGCAATAGCTGCAGATCTAGATTGATTTACCCTGCTTTGGGGCACTTCCCAAAGCAGGGCAATGTAGGTGCTGGTGCTAGTTTGTAGGTTCTTGTTCAAAACACCTTAGACTTGCAATATGTAGTTCTTTTGTAAAAGCAGACATGTGCATTGAGCATCTGCCCATTAAAAAAAAAAAATACACACACACTACATTAACCTGGACATTCACTGACAGTATGCGCACTCTCTGATACACATTGACTTGAGTCCTTCACATACAAGAATATTGCACAAACTACCCCATATTAGGCTTCTCCCTCTTCCATAAACTTCACCTCTCTCCCTCTACCAAACCTCTTTTTTTTCTCTCCCACACTCCTAGAAAGGTTTATCCTTCTAACCCCACTTGTCCATTTTTCTATCTTACTCCACCTCCTGTCCCTTTGGTCTTACCATGCTGTGCCTGCTGTCTGTCCCTGCCTTCACAGCAGACTTCTCCCTGCTTCCCACACTGCTTGTTCTGTGTGAGGAGGGGGCGGGGCTAAGGTGTCACACTGAGTACAGGGAGTGGAAGTGCTGCTCGGTCAGCATTGAATGAGTGAGTGTGGGTCCCTGCTGCCTGCCTGCTTACCATGCCGTAAGTACTGCTTAGTTAAATTCTGTGGGCTGGCTGGGGAGATCTGATCTCCCCAGCCAGCCCATGAAAGCTGCAGACATTGAATTGTGTCGGCTGTCAGGGCGCCCCTGTTGCCATGGCGCCCTGTGCGACCGCACAGCTCGCACACCCCTAAGGCCGGCCCTGACCGCGGTCTCTCTACCGGCCCTACAGGGATGCTGGGCAGTCGGCCCCGATCCCCAACCCCAGAGTGAGTGTCAGGGAGTGGAGAGCATCGACCTCCCTCCCCAGCGGCAGCATGAGTCCCAGGGAGCCAAAGGTGCCATCCTTTCTCCCCAGCGGCAGTGTAAGTTCCAGGGAGCCGAAGGTGCCATCCTTCCTCCCCAGCAGCAGTGTGAGTTCTAGGGAGCCGAAGGTGCCATCCTTCCTCCCCAGCGGCAGTGTGAGTTCCAGGGAGCCAAAGGTGCCATCCTTCCTCCCCAGCGGCAGTGTGAATTCCAGGGAGCCGAAGGTGCCTTCCTTCCTCCCAAGTGGCAGTGTGAGTTCCAGGGAGCCGAAGGTGCCATCCTTCCTCCCCAGCGGCAGTGTGAGTTTCAGGGAGCCGAAGGTGTCGTCCTTCCTCCCCATTGGCAGTGTGAGTTCAAGGGAGCCGAAGGTGTCGTCCTTCCTCCCCAGCGGCAGTGTATCCTACAGGGAGCAGAGACAGTCGGTCTCTCTCCCCAGCAGCAGGACAATGTTATGGGAGTGGAGACAGTCGGTCTCCCTCTCCAGTGGCAGCCTGTGTTCCAGGGAGAGGAGCACAGCGCCCTCTCTCCCCAGCGGCAGCTGAACCTACCAAGGGGAGACACCAATCTCCCAGATGGCGCAGATGGGACCGTGGTCTCTGTGCCTGACCCACAGGGATGCTGGAAAGCCGGTCCAGATCCCCAGCTACTATCGCAGGAGGAGGGGGTAAGTGATGTCTCCCCTCCCCAGTCAAGTCCCCACCAGGCTACCCCAGCAGAAGCGCTGGCATCAGGGCAGAGCGCAGCTGACCTCTGCCCCCCAAGCCCTCACAGCGTGTTACCCAATTACCTCAGAAGAATACCCAGGTGCAGTAACTGTTTGTTGTGGGTGGGCTACTCTGGCACTTGCTTTATGTGGGTGGGTGGATTGACTAACGGAGGCACTGACCGACAGAAGGACAGATGCCTGGTTAGTCTTCCCCCAAAAGGGGAGATGTGTGATAAAGTGCACTTTGCCACTTGGTCCTGGAGAGGCCTGCTTGCCAGCCTCCTGCCCTGCGACTATGGTCCCTGGGAGATTGTACCTGTTTAAACCAGCATTTGGGCTTATGGACTTTTATTGTACTGTGCTGGTCCTTTAAAAACAGTGTATGGACATAATTAAACTTTTTGGACACTTTTTTTCTTCCCCTTTGAATCCCTGGGAAGGTGTGGCTCTTCGCCTCCCCCAGCTTCATTGTTCTCCAGCAGGGCGTTGTCCCAGGGACACTGCCAGACCAGTGGGAACTGGTTTGGGCAGGAAAAGTCATGCTTGCAAGTGATAACAAAGGACTTCGAGCTAACTTTTAAACCCCTGAACCTAGTGAATTTTGGATATGTTTGTCCCCAAGTTATACTGGTTAAAATAATATAAGTTTTATGTATGTACGATGTAAACTCACAAAGTTATCTCAGCTTGGAGATAATTGAGTAAATACAGTAATTGACTCAATTATCTCCTAAGCAGAGGGGAGGAATATGATGGGTGTGTTTCTATTGTCTAATTGTGTCTGATTGGCTGCTGTACTTGCATTGTATGTGTTGTAATGTGTTTATTGATTGTTCTGAAAAACCCTGTGGGTGGTACTATGTGTGGAAAACCTGCATAAAAGAAGGCCCTTTGGTGCCAAGTAATACAGTTTTTCTTCACCCTTAATCCTGTCTCTTATTGGGGGAATTGCTATATCACTACAAGGGATTGCTATGCTCTGCATACTCCCTTAGCTAATCACTACTAAGCTCTTTTAAGAGCTTGTTCCTGCTTCACTCTCTTGGAGGAGAGGTTCATCCACTGGAACCTGGAGCCTTGCCGTAGGTCCAGGGTGGGTAGGAGACAGCGAGACCCCAACCAAACTGCGGCATTTTGTGGGGTCGGCGGTGGTTGTGGTGTCTGCGGAGCGCTTGGAGCCCTCAGGAAGTGCTAGGAGCATCCTTCAACGGAGGTACACAGTCGGGGTGCCATGTGATCCATTACACCTCTTGACTCTCATTCCTCAGTTTATCCCTAACCATCCTCTACATCCAATCAACCACCTCTCTCGTCCATTAATATGCTCATGAATCCAACTTCTCACTAAATCATTCCCCAAAAAACATTAACATAAATTTTGGGTTGACTACCTTCCCAGGTTAAAAATGGATCTCTTCAATATTTCTTGCTGCACACCCCAGCTGTAACTTCATCAGTTCCTAGGAATATTAATATATAATATTATCTTGCTCAATTTCATTTTGTTGTTTAATAATGTGTTATACGCAACCTTTATTGAATGTTTATTAATTTATATAATATGTTTTTTTATAAATATGTTTATATTTATATATATGTCCTAATTTACAATTGAGTAAAACCTGTGTTATATAACTAACTGTATTACATCTCAACATTCACATCACATGTTAATAATCATTTTTTGTATGATTGCTAATCTATGTAAAGCACTTTGAATAAAAGATAGTTAGATTAATAAAAAGGTGCTTTTATCAAGACCATCTGATACATATATAGAACTTACACAGTACTGTGAACACTAGAAAAATAGTAATATCTTTATAGAATGCAAGCACAATTTGTATCTTGCCCCCTCTGTAACACTATCAGACCTGTATAGACTTGGCTCGGTGAGACTAATTATTTGTGACTTGTCCTGTGTGATTTTATCGCTTAGGCAGATAATGTTTTCCAATTTCCTCTTCTTTCACTGTGAGCTTTTTTCACCTTGCTACTTTGCCTGCATTGTTCTTTTTTCCCCTGCATTTGCAGAATTTAGATAATGAAGTACTTTTACAAGTCAAAACACACTGATTTCCTCCTATATGCCTTTGCCCACAACTTGGTGCTATCTCTCAAGGCTAATGGCTGCTCAAGGGATGTTAAATGCTTAACGTGTGCCAAATAAATTGTAGCAGTTTCTCCTACTTTTCATATTTATGCCTGTTAACATCAAAGTGCGGGACAAAGTTTATTACAGCTCAAATATATTTTATTATCCCTTATAATTTTAAACATGCCACAGGCTAGTAAAAATACATGCAACATTTCAATTTTGAGTTTAACTATTATGGCATTCACTGTCCAGTGACTGCACTTATTTTCAGACAACGTCTTCTACTACTCTCCTCATTATAATAATCCACACTAAAATTTATGGATAACCAACAAAGGAACTGCAAACATTAAGCCAAAATTGATTAAGTTCTCCATTTAGTGATTTTTGCACCTTTTGTTCAATTTACCTTAGTTAAACTGTTTTTATTTATTTACATTATTTGAGATAATTCAAGGTCTGTGTACCACATGCCAGCACAGATCTCTGACGTATTTATTTATTCTAGATCAAAATGCGAGCAGAGGGTTGTTCTAGATATTATTTTTCCATACATACATATCATGTTGTTTTAACTCATAGTTGAGGAGCACCACAACAGGAAAAAGTAGTGACAGTGTCTACATCAGAAGATGAGAAGCAGGCCTGATGTCTCCTAGTGTCACACCGAACTGGGTTGACATCTTGCGATTTATCTAATTGGTTTAAAAGTGAAGTGCACTATGTGATCTGTTTCAAGCAAGGTGAAGAGGGAGGTGGGACAAGACCACCAAATTAGTAAATGTCCAGTGAAGACAAAATGGGCATACACCCAAACACCTAAACTACATCTTTAGATGGGATTTTATGGATGCATACTGTCTGACTGCCTATGCAGTTGCAAGTTGAGAGTATCCAGGCAAGTAATACAGGGACATCAAAAAAGAAAGGGGAATAATGGAAGAAAGAGCAAATGAAATATAAGAAAACATGTGAAAGTGTTGAGAAAATATAGAGATACATAGAAGTGACAATGAAAGAAAAGCAACAGTGAATAGTGTTCTAAATACAGATGACTCTGTGTCAGAAATTCATACACAGCTGTCAGATACAATCACTTATAATTAGAGATGTCGCGAACATAAAATTTTCCGTCGGCGAACGCGAATTTCTGCAAATGTTCGCGCACGGGCGACCTGGGCGAACCGCCATATACTTCAATAGGCAGGCGAATTTTAAAACCCACAGGGACTCTTTCTGGCCACAATAGTGATGGAAAAGTTGTTTCAAGGGGACTAACACCTGGACTGTGGCATGCCGGAGGGGGATCCATGGCAAAACTCACCTAACATTCCTAATTTGTTTGGAATAACGTGCTTTAAAACATCAGGTATGATTTGTATCTATCAGGTAGTGTAAGGGTTACGCCCGCTTCACAGTGACAGACCAAACTCCCCGTTTAACGCACCGCAAACAACCGCAAACAATCCATTTGCACAACCACAAACTCACCATTTGCACAAGGTTGGATACCAAGCTAGCCATGTCCCGTTCCTTGTCCTCACTGATGTAATTGAAGGCCTCTTCCTCCACCCAGCCACGTACAACACCAAGGGTCCCCAAAAGGTGACAACAAGCCCCCTGGGATGCCTGCTGTGTTTGGTCTTCCACCTCCTCAAAGCCACCTTCCTCCTCTGACTCCTCTTCTTCAGACTCCTATCTCTGCATTTCCTCTCTCTGCGTTATTATAAGGTGTGTTAAGTAGTACTATTCCTATCAGTTTAATCCCTGTTACGTCCCCTATCAGGGGACGTGTATATGGCATCGATCTTAGGAACCGGGAGATGGAAAAAGATGCTTGGTTGGTCCTCCTACTTCAAATTTGGGGCACTGCGCGTGTAATCTAATGTGCCACCAGATAGGAATGGTTTGTTAGGTAGTACTATTCTTATCAGTTTAATCCCTGTTAAGTCCCCTATCAGGGGACGTGTATATGGCATTGATTTTAGGAACCGGGAGATGGAAAAAGATGCTTGGTCGGTCCTCCTACTTCAAATTTGGGGCACTGCGAGTGCAATCTAATGTGCCACCAGATAGGAGTGGTGTGTTAAGTAGTACTATTCTTATCAGTTCAATCCCTGTTACGTCCCCCTCATCAGGCCTTTTTTAGTCGAATGTATCGCCCACTGTCAGTCCCTTCGGGATCCATCCCTCATTCATCTTAATAAAGGTGAGGTAATCTTTTTTGACCTAGGCGACTTCTCTTCTCAGTGACAATACCTCCTGCTGCACTGAAGGTCCTTTCTGACAGGACACTTGAAGCGGGGCCCGCTGTGGTGAACGTGAACAAGCTATGTTCGCCAGGAACTATTCGCCATCAAACTATTCGGGACATCTCTACTTATAATACTAAATCTACTTAATTCAAAGAATGTATTGTGCAAAGGCATAATTTCTTTGCAAAACCCACTTCACAAATGTTATATTTACAAATCCCTATAACATTTTATCAAAATCATCTGATTTTGTGATTCATACTCCCGTTATGATTTATTTTTTTATTTTTAATCAGATCTTGCAGCACAGCATATTTATTTTTGAGGTTTATATCCCCTGCTCTGTTAATTCAACTTTAATCACACACATATCCTGTAAGCTGTAGCAGGATATTAACAGAACAGGAGATACAACATTCTAAATTAAAGAGACTGTGAAATAATGGAAGCTTAAAAAGCTAGACTCTTTTTCAGGACCTGCGTAGGGAGATCAGGATTTTTCATTAGGTTGCGCAGGTACCTTCCTACAGAAAATGGCCTGTTGGGGGGTGCCTACTCTGCTTGTTTAAAGTCCCATCCCTACCACCTGTCCAATATCTGCTGCTTGCTGACAGGAACAAAGGTTGCTATATTCAATCTGAGTGAGCCTGATCTGTGGATTGTTCTGCATATTTACATTGAACACAGTGATATTATAGAGGACTAGCCAGGATAATGAAGAGGACTGAGGCCAGAATGGCCAACTCAGAAATGACAAATATCTAAAAACGCAATTCTACATATACAGGTACCCCGACTGTACACACACTGCTATACATATTGCTCCCTGCACAGTTAATCTTTGTTGATAATGGCAGTCCACAAATAGGAAATAAATTAAAAGACATGTATTTATTTTTTCACAAACAAAAGAATATATTGAGTTGAGCCATCTATTACACTACAGTATTATAGGACCCAGCAATATTGGGGTACTGTGACGTAGTGGTGGGCTTAACACAATATAGCCATGTATTGTAACTAAATCCCTATATTTGTTTGTTAGGATAGGTGATTTTAAGTAGCCTTGTATAATTTAATACTTTTTTTGTTTGAGAGCTGTTCCTCAAAGGATCACTATAGGGTCAGGAACACAAACATGTATTCCTTACCCTATAGTGAAAACCCACCCCTCAGCTCAGAATGGGTTAAAACTCACCTTATTTCCAGCTCTCCACTGGTCCACCATTGCTGGCCCTGCCCCCTTGGTGACATCATCAAATTGCTCATTTTTAGCCGATCCAATGCTTTCCCATCGGAAAAGCATTGGATTGGCTAAAGTTGGCAAGGGGGTGGGATCAAACGCTGTTTTGGCCAATTTGCACCTCCTCATAGAGATGCAATTGAATCAATGCATCTCTATGAGGAAAATTCAGTGTCTCCATGCAGAGTGTGGAAACGCTGATTAGCAGGGATGCTTACTGTGCAGCCCTGAGCCAGGAAGCCCCTCCAGTGGCCATCTAAGGAGTGGCCACTTGGAGGTGTCCCCAGGGGCAATGTAAACACTGCCTATTCTCTATAAAAAGGCTGTGCTTGCATAAAAATACCTGAAGGGAGCGATTATACTCACCAGAACAACTACATTAAGCTGTAGTTGTTCTGTTGACTATAGTGTCCCTTTAATATATATTGCTACTACTACTACTACACATGCATGCTCGTGCGGGCACACACACACACACACACTCTACACCTGTGTTTGTTTTTTACAGGGAAGTACCCTTGCAGTTCTAAACAAAATTCCTAAAAAAAGTTCCTAAAAAAGTTCTAAAAAAAAGTACCCCTGCTTCAAGAAAGTAATTTCTATTGATTTAAATTCAAAATGAAACATGCAGGCTAGAGATGTTCCCGGCGAACATAGCATGTTCGCGTTCACCACGGACTGCGAACATATGCGATGTTCGGTCCGCCCCCTATTCATCATCATTGAGTAAACTTTGACTCTGTACCACAGTCAGCAGACACATTCCAGCCATCAGCATCAGACCCTCCTTCCCAGACCCTCCCACCACCTGGACAGACGTATGTTATATTTGAGCATGCTAGGCTGAACGTGCGTATATCATAGCTAGTTGCACTGAGGGTATGAGTATATAGCAGTACATTGTTGTGAAAGATGGCTGTCATGTTTAGGGTGTAGCTTGCACGTTATCAACTGTGTATTTATATCAGCAGCTCCACCACTTATAAACCAGTTATAAATCAAGTGTGAGTCGCCCCATGAGATGAGACTAGTGAATAACATAATACATGAACTAATGACATGTTTAAACACTGAAACAATGACATGTTTAAACGCTTGCTACTTTACGATTAGTTAATGTGCAGAGAGCAGTTCATGTGATCAAAGGCATGGTGTGGAGGATCGGCTATAGTGGGACATGCTTGGCAGGCTGCTGTTTACTGATTGTGCTCATCCGATCCCTTCTGGGCGCCAAGTGCAGACCCTGGGAGTCCCTGATACCTGGAACAACAAAGGCAAGTCTCTGGCTGAGTGCCGGGTTCGCGGCTTGAGGTGATGGAAGCTTGTTTTGTTGGGTGGTCGGATCTGTCCCGGTGGTGCTTCACGTCCGGTGCAGGATTGTGGTGGCTTAAGGTGGAGGCGAGTGCTTGACGTGGGGCAGGCTCTGCATTTCTGTTTGTGCCTCCGGTCCCGTCTTCGACGCCTTTTGCGTTGGTGGATTTTAATGGGGACTGCTTCGCTTAGCTGTGGTGGAGCTTGTTGGGGCTGTGGTGGAGCTTGTTGGGGCTTCCTGCTTGTTATTTGCTTCCAAAATTGATTAAAGAGTATGTCCAGCTTAGACTCAATATCCTGCCATGCTTTGCTGGTACCAGGAGGACACGCGGCTGCTGCCATATTGGGAGAGTCGCAGATGAGTATGTCAGCCTGGGCGGCTGTGCTCTGTGCGTCCATTAGCTCCAGACAGCCTCTCAGGGGTGGACCGGGATAACCCCCACCGGTCCGAGGGTGGGGTAATGGAGCTCCTGCTGGGAAGTAGCTCCTCCTGGGCATCCCAGGATCGGGAGATCGGCCGCCTCTCCCTGTCAGGGTACCTGAAGTCTCTACCTCCGAGAGAGGCAGAGACTTAGACGTCTATCAGTCCGGACGGGCTGTTTCCTCTGTTCCTCGCGGTCCTCCCGGTCACGTAAACGCCGGCCGCGAGGGAGTCACTTCCTTTTGTAGCAGGACGTTCGGAAACCGACGTCATGACGCCAGCCCGGAACGACCTGTCACTCAATCCTTTAGAGACTAATCAGATCTCGTCGGAGGCGTGTCTCTTCCTCCGAGCCAGGGTATTTAAACTTGCTTCTCCCATTTGCTCATTGCCCTGTCGTGGTTCTAGCCTGTCTAGTCACACAGTGCTCTGGTATTTTCTGTTATCCCTTTGGTTCCGACCCGGCTTGTTTGACTTACTCTGTTTACCTCTGTTATCCTTGTCCCGGCTTGTCCCTCGCTTACCTGTCCTCTCGTTCCCTCGACCTCGGCTTGTCTCTGACCATTCTCTATACTCTCCGTACGTTAGTCCGGCCATTCTAAGGTCCGGTATACGTATCCTGTACCTGTTTGTACTCTGCATGTTGGATCCCTGTCCCGATCCTGACACTCCCGCCCGGTGAGCACCAGGCCACACTTGCCACGTGGAGGTAAGTAAGACTCTGTCGAGTTGCTGACCGCTATTAAGCATGTCAAGTCGGTCAGGTAGGAGCAACATTGCTGGGTCATCCCCTTCTGGGGTGTAATTCGCTTGTTGATAGCTGCTTAAAGTGAGATATTGAGGGAGCTCACACGAAGTGCGTCTTTCCTCCATGACAGCTAGGCCCCCCACCCTCCGGAAGCTGCATTCTTAGTGAGAGGAGGGACAGTGTAGCTGCTGCTGATTTAATAGGGAAATCAATAGCTAGGCTAGTGTATTCAGTGTCCACTACAGTCCTGAAGGACTCAACTGATCTCTGCTGTAAGGACAGCACCCCAAAAAGTACTTTTTAGGGCTAGAACATCAGTCTGCTTTTTTTTTCTTCCTGTGTAATCTAATTGCAGTTGTCTGCCTGCCAGCGTGTGTGTCAGGCTCACAGCGTATACTGTGCCCACTTGCCCAGTGCCACCACTCATATCTGGTGTCACAATAGCTTTCATTTAAAAAAAAAAACAAAAAACTTTTGACTGTAATACAATAGCAGTCAATTTCCTTCACACGTGTGCATTTCAGGGCCTGCCAGGGCACAGTGTCACACCAGTGCAACTCATATCTGGTGTAACAGTAGTGTACATTTAAAAAAAAAATACAGGGGGCTTGTTGTCACCTTTCGGGGACCCTTGGTGTTGTACATGGCTGGGTGGAGGAAGAGACCTTCAATGACATCAGTGAGGACAAGGAACGGGACATGGCTAGCTTGGTATCCAACCTTGTGCAAACGGGGAGTTTGCGGTTGTGCAAATGGACTGTTTGCGGTTGTTTGCGCTGCGTTAAATGGGGAGTTTGGTCTGTCATTGTGAAGCGGGCGTAACCCTTACAATACCTGATCGATACAACATCACACCTGATGTTTTAAAGCATGTTATTCCAAACAATTTAGGAATGTTAGGTGATTTATGCCCTTTATTGATTAAAACCAGACTCTGCATCAACTATGTAATTTTCCATGGGAGTTTTGCCATGGATCCCCCTCCGGCATGCCACAGTCCAGGTGTTAGTCCCCTTGAAACAACTTTTCCATCACTATTGTGGCCAGAAAGAGTCCCTGTGGGTTTTAAAATTCGCCTGCCATTTGAAGTCTATGGCGGTTCGCCCGGTTCGCCCGTTCGCGAACATTTGCGGAAGTTCGCGTTCACCGTTCGCGAACAGAAAATGTTATGTTCGCAACATCTCTAATGTAGACACTAATATTTGTATTAAGTCCCCAGCTGGAATGAATCCTTTCTCTGTGGTCCGGTGGGGATCCTTCTCCTGGGGTCTAGTGTAGCATCTTCATGGTGTTCCAGTACTGCACCCTTGGGTGCTGATTGATGAAGTGATGTTATAACACTGCTCCCGGCATCAATGCAGAGCACGATGGAGGAATGTTGATAGAGCCCAGCACATTCAGACAGCGCACACATCTGCCAACTGGGTAAGCATGTGCCTAGTCTTCCCCAGCTGGCAGTCTACAGGGGGCGCTAAGGAACCTGTGCTCTACGTAAACACACAATGGCAGACATACACAGAAATGCATAAACATACACTCAGACCTTTACACACACTGTCACATTTGCCCACACACAGTCACTCTTTATGTGTGTGCATATATACAGTAATTGTTGTCACATTTAAGCAGTCAAGTTTTTTTTTTTATTACTTTTGAAGAGAGGGAATTGGGGGATGCTTGAGATGCTTGTCATGCAAAGTCTACTCTGGATGGAGAAATAGAAGGAAAAATGAGACATACAAAAGAATAGCAGCAGTTGTTTTACAATAATAATCACTTTAATAAAAATGTATTGTATCAACTGACTTGATATTTTATTGTATTATTTTTCAATAACTTTATTCAGATGTCTTCAAAACCACTACTGGTGATGTTATCAAATGCTAAATAGACAATTGTCTAATTCCTTCCATCATAATAATATGTGGATTTGTGCTAAGTGGCTTTGGTTTGTTTTCCAAAGATTTCTCAAGACTTACATGTGATCTATACAAAACAATATGGCACTTAACAAGTTTAAGATTCAGTTGTTCTAGTGCAAAGTGAAATCTATCTATCGATCGATCGATCGATCGATATTAATTAGGGACCACCAAAAATAGTTGTTACTGTATGCTAAACATCTAATATCTCTTGCACAAGTTATTTTTGCCACTTGTGTTTTCCACCTTTCTCTAAGTTTAACTTCTGTTCTGTGTCTCTCTAAATGCCTCATTCTTAACCTTTTCTTGAAACATGTCTTAACCTACTAATTTGATTTGACTTTGTTTACATTTGAATTAAAATGGATGACAGTGATGTCACAGTAGACACACTATGCATTTGCATGTAATGAATGGGTTCTAAATAGTATATGTCAAGTTGTAGTACTGGCAGCTGGTAATTATTTGTCTGGATTAAGAAGCAATTATTTCACAGACAGCACAATTTTAAAGATAAACAAACTTGATTTTCATCATTATTTTAATTAAATAGATTTTCCCAACAAATCTAAAGTTGATCCTAAAGGTGTTCTTTAGAACCATAACTTGTGTGCCCATATTACTTTCATATTTTATTGTCACTCCCCCTGTCCCCTTCCATCCTGTTAATTATAGATGAACCACATAAGCCATATGAAATGGATGTTATCATATCCCGTCTGACATGTCTTTTTCTAAAGTAAACAAGTACATTTTTTTATTATTTCTTTTTAATTAATATCTTCCTTTCCCTTCATTAATTGTGTAGTCCGTCTCTGCATTTTTCTAAAATTTTGTAACATCCTTCTCTAAAACAAGGGCTCAAAATTGCAACATGCCTTCCTAGTGGGTTGTTACAAATTGATCTATGAAGATGCTAAATTATGTTTTTGTTCCATTATTAATGCCCCATTTTATGCATGGCAAAACTTTACTGACCTTAGCAACTGTTTATTAACAAGGGACAGGTGGACACACCCGATAAACAGACGTAAACATTTACCGTATATACTCGAGTATAAGCCGACCTGAATATAAGCCGAGGCCCCTAATTTTACCCCAAAAAACTGGGAAAACTTATTGACTCGAGAATAAGACTAGGGTGGGAAATGCAGCAGCTACTGGTAAATTTCTAAATAAAATCAGATCCCCCAAAAATTATATTAATTGAATATTTATTTACAGTGTGTGTATATAATGAATGCAGTGTGTGTGTATGAATGCAGTGTGTGTGTGTGTATGAGTGCAGTGTGTGTGTATGAGTGCAGTTTGTGTGTGTGTATGAATGCTGTGTGTGTGTGTGATGCAGAGTGTGATGCAGAGCCTTGGTGGAGGGTGGGCATTTTTATTAATATTTTTTAATTATTATTATTTTAATATTTGTTTTTGTTTTATTGTGTGTGTATGAGTGCATTGTGTGTATGAGTGCAGTGCGTGTGTATGAGTGCAGTGTGTATGTGTATGAGTGCAGTGTGTGTGTGTATGAGTGCAATGTGTGTATGAATGCTGTGTGTATGAATGCAGTGTGTGTGTGTGATGCAGAGTGTGATGCAGAGCCTTGGTGGGGGTGGGCATTTTTATTATTATTTTTTTAATTATTATTATTTGAATATTATTTTTTTGTTTTATTAGTAATATTTTTTATTAATATTTTATTTTATTATTTACATTTTTATTTTATTTTCGTCCCCCTCCCTGCTTGATCCATGGCAGGGAGGGGGCTCTCATTCCCTGGTGGTCCAGTGGCTGGGCTGTGTAGGAGGGGGGCTGGCAGGAAGCATTTACTTACCTTTCCTGCAGCTCCTGTCAGCTCCCTCCTCCTCCGCGCCGGTCTGGTCAGCTCCCCTGTCAGCTCCCAGTGTAAGTCTCGCGGCCGCACGGAGCATTGCCACGGTAACCTGTGGCAACGCTCTGACCCCGCGGCTCTCGCAAGACTTACACTGGAGGAGAAATACAGCCCCTTGTCTGTATTATGGCAATGTAAGTTGCCATAATACAGACATTGACTCGAGTATAAGTTGAGTTGGGGTTTTTCAGCACAAACAATGTGCTGAAAAACTAGTCTTATACTAGAGTATATACGGTAACTACTGATATAATCATATAATACTGAAAGGAGGAGCACATCCGATAAAAAATACAAAAAAGCTTTATTATACAAAAACATATATAACAGGTATCAACAAAGACATCTTAGAGTGTCAAAATACTCAAACATCTCTGTCAAATATGCAAGCAATGACTAGAAGCAACGAAAAATAGAAAAACTGATTATGATCAAACATTATCCAATTAGAGTGGTGTAACCACTTATGCAAAAAAAAAACTGTATTATGATACCTGTATGGAATAGTGAACAAAAAGATCCATACCAAAAAACAAGGAATATGAGAAGAGGGTACAGACGTCAAATACAAAATAGCCCCCAACGTTTCTTCATTATCTGCCTTTATCAAGGGAGCATGTGGTAAAGAGGACATAATAACCGTTATATACCAACATATATTAACAAAATGAAAAACACCTGAGTGAAATGGGTGGACACCCATGAATAATTGGAACTCCCACAATCATAGTCACATGACTATGGTTGATAAGGTAACCAATATACAAACCAAATGTATCACTTTATCATATACATAAAATGTACATATTAGATTAAAAAGAAAAAAATTAGAGTGAAAAATAGTAATAAAGAAACATATATAGATAGAATAGCATGCAAATCCCAAGCAAAACTCCTATGATCCCCATATGGTATACAAAATTAAATAATATTGATAGCAAATCCATACCATTAGTACCCTACTCATATATGAGGCAACAATCTCATACCTTAATAGTGTCAATGTCTCATTAAGTTGACAGGGGAACCGGAGATGATTCTTGAGGATTTGGGCATAGCAGCAACAACTCTGTCTGTAACGAAGGTCGGGTGGAACGCATATGCGTTCCATCATGGACGGAGTAGAGTCCGAACTGCAGCATTCACCCGCCGGAAACCAGGCAGGACCATGAACTTACGCATGTGCACTAAAGAAAAAAATAAACAAATGAAATTGGCAAATGGAACGCATAATGGGTTCCAAACTGCGGCTACGCTTGTCCCATTTAAGGGATCAAAATAGGCATGCGCGAACAAAGCTGATCAAATGACATAATCTGCTAGTAAGGAATGCAAGTACTGCAGATCATTATTGATACAAATGACTGTATCATAGCTCTAGACTACAAAACTGTAGGTAAGAGTTAAAGAAGAACAGACACACAAATGTCACTCTTCAATAAGAATGCCTGACATTGTTGCCTAGTCTTTTGTCTATAACTATTCCCAAGACCTTCTCATTTATTATATTCCCTTACTCAACAATATTTAGGATATAAGTTTCTTGTGCATCCCTCACCTCAAAATGCATAACTTTGCATGTATCTACATTACATCTTATCTGCCACCTGGCTGTCTAGTTTCTTAAATCATCGAAGTCCCTCAGCAGCAAAGTAATATTATGTTCACATTGAATTACCTTACTTAGTTTTTGGTTTTCGTCAAACATTGATGTATGACTTTTAATTAATATTTCAAGATCATTAATAAACAGATTCAAAAGCAATAAGGAGAGGACTGTAAGGGCGGGAGGACAAGAACAATAGATTTTTTTCTTTTTCAATCAAAACTCACAGATATCATTGTGGATGGCCATACATAAGCTGAGCATTATATATATATATATATACCTTGAAAAGGGATGCACTCTCCGGTCTTTTAAAAAAAAAAATACTATTTTAATCCAATTGTAAACTGACATTTGGATTAAAATAGTATTTTGTTCATCTGCTGACGCAGGATTGCACCAGGGCATTAAACTACACAGCAGGAGAAAGAGTGCCAAGCTACTTATCTTTTTTTTTGTATATATATATATATATATTTTTTTTTTTTATTATTATTATTTTTTTTTACCATTGGAGGCTCCTGCAGATACCAGATATTACATTATATTACACTGCAACATTATTCAGTATGAACATTCAGTGATCTGTGCATGCTTTAGAGACACAGACTCTGTTGACCACCAACTCCATTGCACAAACACTGCACAATTCCTGTCTGCTGCCTTGCAGAACCGTGCAGACATTCCAACACACCTCCCAATATCTGTACCCAGAACAGACCTAAAATGTCCAAATTGATATTTTTTCATTGATGTCTAGTTTTTGCACTTCATCTGTAAGTCAGTGAGAAATCTAATGTTCATCCAAACCAATTGAAAAATAAATAATAATAATAAATTGAAAAAAAAAAATTAATGCAGCTTCCGAATGAATCTTAAATGGATGCTGTCCAGGAGGTGGGAGGGTCTGGAAGGAGGGTCTGCTGCTAATTAGCTGGAATGTGTCTGCTGAATGTGAGGTACAGGGTCAAAGTTTACTCAATGATGACGAATAGGGGGCAGACCGAACATCGCATTTGTTCGCCAGCCACCGCGAACGCGCTATGTTCGCCAGGAACTATTCGCCAGTGAACCGTGCAGGACATCTCTACACATTAACCTATTGTTAGGAAAAATCCAAATAGATGATGCAAATAGATGATCCAAATTGTTGCAAAATCAAAATAGATGATGTCTACTACAACATTATAGGAGTATTGACTCATTCATCGAATTCAATTAAAGACATTCAACATTTTCATATTTTATAAAACAATCTTATTAACTAATAATGGCATAGGTGCTTACAAAGATTTGAATGTGATCTTTGAATAACACTACAAATTATTTCCTACCCATAGATGTTAAGTTCACAGGTCTACAATTTATTTATTGAGATTTTTAAAATATTGGGACTACATATACTTTTTTCCAATGCTTTGGTACAATTCTTGCAAGAAATGAATCTTGAAAAAAGAAAAAAGTTTGGATATTATCACACTTTGGCCTGGATTTAATATTTTTTTCAATAAACTTTTAAAATTTGGAAAATATTTTAATGTTTTTATGTATTGATATATTTTTTTTTTTTTTTAATTCTTTATTTTGGTTGTGCATTTATGAAAATTACATATAAGCGTTTTACATATCACAGCATCGTAAACAAGTTTCAATACTATACATCCAAAACTGGAAGTGACATTTGAGGAACAGGCACATTTTTATATTAATGTTTAAACAAGCGTTAACCATTTAGTTGCGAAAAGTCCCGTTAGGTATAAAATAGTGATGAGTGACAAAATGTTAACGTAGCGCTCCTTGAAATGAAAATAATAATACGGTAGCTTAAACTGGGTTAGGTACAGAGGGCACGCTACAATTTGTTATGGGCATCAGGAGAGAGATTATCTGGTGAGACCGTGTTATCAAGGCATATTGGGTAGGCAGACATTAACATGGTCAGAGTGGGCAGCTAAACATCATATTGGTAACTGATCAGGCTCACACTGGTAGTATATTATGCTTGCCATGAGATATCTATGTGCATGAAAAAGATAGCATTAACTTAACTAGCATACAAACAAAAGATCTTATGATTAAACCGTTGTATTCAGGCTTGGTAAATAGTAGACATAGGGATTGTTAAAACAGAGAAGATCTTGTTGGCACTACGGTATATGTCACGTTAAAGGAGGTATCATAGAGGTACGCTAGGGGATACAATAGGCAGAACCAAAAACAATGAGGCCCGGTAAAATCAACTGTATTAGGTTGTCTAGCAGTAAGTAGGTCGGCATAAATAGGATAATTAACTCAGTAGTCTCGGGAGTCACCTAGCCCACCCCAGCTGCTGGTATGTTGTTGTTTCCCCAGGTGCAGTGGGATTTTGCAGTGTCTCTGTTGTAGGGCCTGCAGGGCCGCAGATTGTCTCTGGGTCAGTCCACCTCGGTCAGCCCACACCAGCTCTGGAGGATAGGCTGCTGGGCCCAGAGCACTGCAGGGTATCTTCCCTCGTTGGTTGTGGATGGGCTCTGTGCCGGTGTAGTTCGCTGGGCAGCAGCCCTGTCGCATTGTGGACTGTGCTGAACTTGTGCTCCGAGGTCTGTATTCCGTTCGAGTGGTGAGGTAGGGTAGCGCCAACATATTCTGCAGCGCTTAGAGCTGGTAAGCTCAGGACAATGTCCTTGATTTATGTGGCAGCCACATGGGTCCGGCAGGTTGGTGAAGTCTGGGGCAGGCGGCATGCTAGGTTGCAGGGGTGCTAGCAGGTGTGGGATTACGGCCTGGACCTGTGCCCATTATGCGCTGCCGTTGAGGGTGAGCAGCCCAAGAGGGCACTGACCAGGACTCCTTACCACTTGGCCTCCGCCAACTTGGTGTCTGTGGCTGGATTGCAGGTTTCGCCATTCGTGCCTGTCATGCCCCCTGTTTCTCCGGTGTGTGTTAGGCGCGGTGGCCATTTTGCGTCCCATGCGGTCTCATGCTGGGCTCCCTGCTGATCGGTTGTAACGATCGGGTCTCGAGGATGTGTAGACCGGGATCACCCCCCCGGTCCATAGGGGGGGGGGTACGGGGCCGGTGTCCCCATGGGTCTGACTCTGAGTGCTGGACGGTGTGCTGCAGGGCGGCGGCCGTCCGCCCCGCCTGCCTCCGGGGTAGGCCGCAATGGAGTCAGATCGGCTTTCTCTCCCAGGGGACTGAAGCCTATCAGGCCAGCCTCACCCTGGGTCCAGGATACTCCGCCCGGTGGGGGCCGCCGTTGCCGGTCTGTTTCGAGATGATAATCTTAAGGTCAGTGTATGGTTTCATTTTAGGTTGCAGGAGCTGGTCTTGCATGCGACCAGCCAGCTCGGCGGTCCGGCCCCGCCCCCCGTATTGATATATTTTGATGTGACATATTTATATATATAAAAAAAAGAATTTGAAAAGTGTATTTAAAAAAATATTAAATAATTTGAAAAGCTTATCCAAAAATGTGAAATCAGGGCCTTTGTGCTCCAAGTTGTTATGGGTAAATACCATCTATGCCTCAGGCTTTACTTATGTTAATATTTTATCTAGAAGAGTTTTTATGCAGTATTTATTAGTATGAAAAATTATAGGTCCTACTAAAAAAAAGTATGTTAATATCCTTGTTTACTAGCACACCTATTTCTGATTTCAGTGATCCAATATTTTCACTCTTAAATTTTTAGAATGTATGTTTTCAAGCAACTTTTGGGGTCGATCTCTGTGATTATCTGGTTTCCATTTTCTAGTTTAGCCCATTGAATTGTCTTTTTGCAAGTATTGCTGACATCTTTATTTTTTAAATGCCTCTGGCCCCTTTGCAATAAATGCTTTAACCCCTTAAGGACAGAGCTTCGGAAGCTTGTCTTAATGACAACGGCATTTTTTGCATTTTTTGCTGTTTGCGTTCAACTGCAATTTGCATTTGACTAATTTATTGCACCAACGCATATTATATACCGTTTTTTAAAGGACAGAAAGGGGTTTAATTTGATGTAACATATATATATATATATATATATATATATATATATATATATATATATATATACATGCTTATTTATTATAAAAAAAACACAGAAAAATGCAAAAAAAATGAAAAATGTTGTGCAGGTTAAGGAAAGTAATTAAAAGTAAATTAATTTAGTCATTCTGATTTACAGAATATATAATATGTCTGGGATTTTAAGTTTTTTTTTGGTAGTTACAGGTCACAAAGCACAAGGAGTAAAATAAACTTTTAATGTGGAGCGATTTTAGAATTTGGTATGTTTGTCTTGTAAGCTTAATAGCCATAAAAGAAAACAAAATTGCCACACAAAAGTAAAAATTTATATAAAGTAGACACCACAGGCTATTTACCTGAGGTTGTTTTGACACTTTCTACATAGCCATTTCACCGCCAATCTCTGCTAAATATTGGAGTAAAATTGTGTTTTTTGGGGGTTTTGGCAAACAAACTTATAACAAAGAACTTCTCATGTGTATTTTATAAAGTTGGTGTGTGCTATTCCTATACAAAGTTTTGTTTTGTGTTCAGTTACATCTGCTGAGTAAAATGACACCCCCATTGTATGTATTTGGCACTATTTTGTGAAGCTACAGTGCCATATAGGAGACCTGTCCCTTTCAGTATTCACAGTCGAATTTTGAGAAACGGATTTAATGAGCCTATGCTTCCATTTGGGGTACCGTATATACTCGAGTATAAGCCGAGTTTTTCAGCACATTTTTTGTGCTGAAAAACCCCAACTCGGCTTATACTCGAGTCAATAGTCTGTATACAGACTGGGGGAGAGGGGGGCTGGCAGAGCTGTAACTTAGCTCTCTCCTCCTCCGCGCCGTCCATTCAGCACCTCGGTCAGCTCCCAGTGTAAATCTCGCGAGAGCCGTGGCTCTCGCGAGATTTACAGTGTGAGCTGACAGAAGAGCTGACCGGACGGCGCGGAGGAGGAGAGAGCTGACAGGAGCTGACAGGAGCTGCAGGAGAGGTAAGTTACAGCTCTGCCAGCCCCCCTCTCCCCCCCACTGAACTGCCAATGCTGGACCACCAGGGAAGGAGAGCCCCCCTCCCTGCCATATATCAAGCAGGGAGGGGGGACGAAAAAAAAAATATTATAATAATAAAATAAAAAAATAATAATTACAAAAAATAACAATCTAACAAAACAAATAAAAATAATAATTAATAAAATAAATAAATAATATAACAATAAAAAAAGATTAAAATAATAAAATAATCAAAATGCCCACCCCCCAACACATACACAAACACACACTGCATCACACACACTCACACTGCATTCATACACACACTGCATTCATACACACACACTGCATTCATACACACACACTGCATTCATACACACACTGCACTCATACACACACACTGCATTCATACACACACACTGCATTCATACACACACACTGCATTCATACACACTGCATTCATAAACACTGCACTCATACACACACTGCATTCATACACACACTGCACTCATACACACACACTGCATTCATACACACAGGGCTGCCATCAGAAATTTTGGGGCCCCTGACACAGCTCAAGGTCTGGGCCCCCCGGCGCCTGCACCCGAGCCCCCCCCCCTGAGTCCACCCACAGGGATGCAGTGTCTGCAGGGCCGGTGCAAGGATTTTTGCCGCCCTAGGCAAAAGTAAAGTTTGCCGCCCCCCCATGTGACATCACAGTGCCCCACCCATATGATCTGCCATGTTAACTAGCACAGTGCTGCAGTGCCGCCGTGTTTACAATAAAAGGCCTGCAGGGACAGGCTATAGACACCAGAACCACTACATTAAGCTGCAGTGGTTCTGGGGACTATAGTGTCCCTTTAATGTGAGGTAAATTAAAGATTAGTGCCACGAATAATATACTAGATTGCCTACTTACAACCAGATGAGGATGATGATGGGCTTCAGCTGCCGTCTGGCTCCACTGGTCTGGTGTAGAACAGGCTCTCTGGAGGCGGTTTGTAACTGTGGTCACAAAAATCAATGTTCTGGGAGAACGAGAAGCAGCTCCATTTTTTGAGGGCCCTTTACACAGCTCAAGGTCTGGGTCCCAGGGTCCACCTTCATGTTCCACCAATGAGTTTGTTCACAGGGGGGGGGTGTGTGTGGGGGGGGATGTCCTGATGTGTGTAAGGAATGCATTGTGTGAATCTGTGTTTGTATGTGTAAGGGCTGCAAGGTGAGTTTGTGTATGTATGGGATGCAGTGTGTGTGTCTGTAAGGGATGCACTGAGTGTGTGGAAGGGGTGCATTGTGTGTTGCTGTGTGTAAGGGATGCATTGCTTGTGTATGTGTGTCTGTGTGTAATGCATTGTGTGTTTTCTGTGTGCAAGGGGTGCATTGTGTGTGTGTGTGTGTGATGGATGTCAATCTCTCCCCCTACCCCGTCAATTTCCTTCTTCTCCCCCTCCCTCTAATTTCCTTCTTCTCCCCCTCCCTCTAATTTCCTTCTTCTCCCCCTCCCTCTCATTTCCTTCTTCTCCCCCTCCCTCTCATTTCCTTCTTCTCCTCCTCCCTCTCATTTCCTTCTTCTCCCCCTCCCTCTCATTTCCTTCTTCTCCCCCTCCCTCTCATTGCCTTCTCCCCCCTCCAATTTCCTTCCTTCTCCCCCTCCAATTTCCTTCCTTCTCCCCCTCCAATTTCCTTCCTTCTCCCCCCTCCAATTTCCTTCCTTCTCCCCCCTCCAATTTCCTTCCTTCTCCCCCCTCCAATTTCCTTCCTTCTCCCCCCCTCCAATTTCCTTCCTTCTCCCCCCTCCAATTTCCTTCCTTCTCCCCCCTCAATTTCCTTCCTCTCCCCCCTCCAATTTCCTTCCTCCCTCCCCCTCCAATTTCCTTCCTCCCTCCCCCTCCAATTTCCTTCCTCCCTCCCCCTCCAATTTCCTTCCTCCCTCCCCCCTCAAATTTCCTTCCTCTCCCCCCCTCAAATTTCCTTCCTCTTCCCCCCTCCCTCAAATTTCCTTCCTCTCCCCCCTCCCTCAAATTTCCTTCCTCTCCCCCCTCCCTCAAATTTCCTTCCTCCCCCCTCAAATTTCCTCCCTTCCTCTCCCCCCTCAAATGTCCTCCCTTCCTCTCCCCCTCTCAAATGTCCTCCCTTCCTCTCCCCCTCCCTCAAATTTCCTCCCTTCCTCTCCCCCTCCCTCAAATTTCATCCCTTCCTCTCCCCCTCCCTCAAATTTCCTTCCTCCCCCCTCAAATTTCCTCCCTTCCTCTCCCCCCTCAAATGTCCTCCCTTCCTCTCCCCCCTCAAATGTCCTCCCTTCCTCTCCCCCTCCCTCAAATTTCCTCCCTTCCCCTCCCCCTCCCTCAAATTTCCTCCCTTCCTCTCCCCCCTCCCTCAAATTTCCTCCCTTCCTCTCCCCCCTCCCTCAAATTTCCTCCCTTCCTCTCCCCCTCCCTCAAATTTCCTCCCTTCCTCTCCCCCCTCAAATTCCTACCTCTCCCTCCCCTCTCTCAAATTTCCTTCCTCTCCCCCACCCAAATTTCCTTCCTCTCCCCCCCAAATTTCCTACCTTCCTCTCCCCCCCAAATTTCCTTCCTCTCCCCCATCAAATTTCCTCCCTTCCTCTCCCCCCCAAATTTCCTCCCTCCCTCTCCCCCCCACTCCTCAAATTTCCTACCTTCCCTCCCTCTCCCCCCACTCATTCAAATTTCCTCCCTCTCCCCCCCCACTCCCTCAAATTTCCTCCCTTCCCTCCCTCTCCCCCCCACTCATTCATATTTCCTCCCTCCCCCCCTCCCTCAAATTTCCTGCCTTCCCTCTCCCCCCCACTCATTCAAATCCCCCCCCCACACCCACCCACTCAAATTCCCTCCCTTCCCTCCCTCTCCCCCCCCCACTCATTCATATTTCCTCCATCCCCCCTCCCTCAAATTTCCTGCCTTCCCTCTCCCCCCCACCCCCACCCACCCACTCAAATTTCCTGACACCCGGTGACCCGGCGGGCGCGCGAGGGAGCACTCTCCTCTGAGTGCTTCCTCTTCAGCTCCCTCGCGCGCCGCGTACTGATGCCGGAGCCGGAAGATGACGTCATCTTCCGGCTCTGGCATCAGTACGGTGCGCGAGGGAGCTGAAGAGGAAGCACTCAGAGGAGAGTGTTCCCTCGCCCGCCCGCCGGGTGTCAGCAGGGCCAGCCTCTGGGGGGCCCTGAGGTGACCGGCTGCTGGGCCCCCCAGGGGAAGAGGCTGGCCCAGTGGGAACATACCGGGGTCGCAGGGCCCCCTGCGACCCGGTATGTTCCCACTGAATGTGGGGCCCGGACGACCTGAGCAGTCCGGGCCCCCCAGGACCGCCGGGCCCATGACAACCGTTGCGGTTGTCATGCCCTGATGGCGGCCCTGCATACACACACTGCATCAAACACACTCACACTGCATTCATACACACACTGCACTCATACACACACTGCATTCATACACACACTGCATTCATACACACACTGCACTCATACACACACTGCACTCATACACACACACTGCACTCATACACACACACTGCATTCATACACACACACACTGAATTCATACACACACTGCACTCATACACACTGCACTCAGGGCCGGTGCAAGGATTTTTGCCGCCCTAGGCAAAAGTAAAGTTTGCCGCCCCCCATCCCCCCCCCCCCCCGATATGACATCACAATGCCCCATGTTAACTAACGCAAGTGCTGCAGTGCCACCGTGTTTACATTAAAAGGCCTGCAGGGACAGGCTATAGACACCAGAACCACTACATTAAGCTGCAGTGGTTCTGGGGACTAAAGTGTCCCTTTAATGTGAGGTAAATTAGAGATTAGTGCCACGAATAATATACTAGATTGCCTACTTACAATCAGATGAGGATGGTGATGGGCTCTACCTGCAGTCTGGCTCCACTGGTCTGGTGTAGAACAGGCTCTCTGGAGGCTGTTTGTGTTCTGGGAGAACAGGAAGAAGGCTCCATTTTTTTTAAGGCCCTTTGCACAGCTCAAGGTCTGGGCCCCAGGGTCCACCTTCATGTTCCACCAATTAGTTTGTTCACAGGAGTAGGGGATGTCCTGATATGTGTGTAAGGAATGCATTGTGTGAATCTGTGTTTGTATGTGTAAGGGCTGCAATTAGTGTTTCTGTGCATGTACGGGATGCAGTGTGTGCGTCTGTAAGGGGTGCATTGAGTGTGTGTAAGGAATGCATTGTGTGTTTCTGTGTGTGTAAGGGATGCATTGTGTGTAAGGGTTGAATTGCTTGTGTGTGTGTGTCTGTGTGTGTAATGCATTGTGTGTTTTTCTGTGTGCATGGGGTGCATTGTGTGTGTGTGATGGATGTCAATCTCTCCCCCCTCCCTTGTCACTCTCTTCTCCCCCTCTCCCTCCCTCGTCACTCTCTTCTCAACCCCCCTTGTCCCTCTCTTCTCCCCCCCATGTCCCTCTCTTCTCCCCCCTCTTGTCCCTCTCTTCTCCCCCCTCCTCCCTTGTCACTCTCTTCTCCCCTGCGTGTCCCTCTCTTCTCCCCTCCCTTGTCACTCTCGTCTCCCCCGTTGTCACTCTCTTCTCCCCTCCCCACTCTCATTCCCCCTCCTAATCCCGTCAATTCCCCTCCCTGTCAATTTATCCCCCCCCTTTCAATTTATTCCCCCCACCCTGCCTGTCCATTTATTCCCCCACCCTGCCTGTCCATTCCCCCCCCTCCCTGTCCATTTACCCCCCCCTCCCTGTCCATTTATTCCCTCCCCCTCCTGTCCATTTATCCCCCCCCCTCCCTGTCCATTTATTTCCCCCACTCCCTGTCCATTTATTTCCCCCACTCCCTGTCCATTTATTTCCCCCCTGTCCATTTATCCCCCCCCTCCCTGTCCATTTATTCCCCCTTCCCTGTCTGTCCATTTATTCCCCCCTCCCTGTCTGTCCATTTATTCCCCTCACCCTGCCTGTCCATTTATTCCCCCCTCCCTGTCCTCTTCCCCTCCCTGTCCATTTATTCCCCCTGTCCATTTATTTCCCCCCTCCCTGTCCATTTATTTCCCCCCCTCCCTGTCCATTTATTCCCCCCCTCCCTGTCCATTTATTCCCCCCCTCCCTGTCCATTTATTTCTCCCCCCTCCTTGTCCATTTATTTCTACCCCCTCCCTGTCCATTTATTTCTCCCCCTCCCTGTCCATTTATTTCTCCCCCCTCCCTCTTCATTGATTTCTCCTTCTCCCCTCCCTGTCCATTTATTTCTCCCCCTCCCTGTCCATTTATTTCTCCCCCCCTTCATTGATTTCTCCTCCTCCCCTCCCTCTCCATTTATTTATCCTCCCCCCCTCTCCATTTATTTCTCCCCCCCTCCCTCTTCATTGATTTCTCCTCCTCCCCTCCCTCTCCATTTATTTATCCCCCCCCCTCTCTATTTATTCCCCCCACCCTCCCCTACCTCTATTGTAGCGTGGCCGAGCTCTGTATCATGGTCCGCGGGTACAGGGAGCTTTTGTTTCCTGTACCCGGCGGACTAACAGGAAGTGAACACCAGTGTTCACTTCCTGTTAGTCCGTCCGAGTACAGGAGACAGATGCTCCCTGTACCGGCGGACTATACTGCGCTCGGTCACGCTACAGAGAGGGAGTGACAGGAGGGAGCGCTGAGCGCTTCCCTCCTGTCAGCCCCCTCCCTCTCCTCATGCTGTGCCCGGGCAGTGCGCCCTCATGGACGCACCAGCCCGGGCAAAGCTGCAGCCGCCTGAGGCTCTCTACAGAGTGCTCGGGCGGCTGCAGCATTAGGGGGGCCGGCGCTCCTGGCGGCGCCCCTTCCCAAGGGGCACCCTAGGCGGCTGCCTAGTCCGCCTTACAGGTAGCGCCGGCCCTGACTGCACTCATACACACACTGCACTCATACACACATTGCACTCATACACACACTGCATTCATACACACACACTGCTCTCATACACACACTGCTCTCATACACACACACTGCATTCACACACACACACTGTACTTATACACACGCACTGCACTCATACACACACACTGTACTTATACACACGCACTGCACTCATACACACGCGCACTGCACTCATACACACGCACTGCACTCATACGCACACACTGCACTCATACACACACACTGCATTCATTATATACACACACTGTAAATAAATATTCTATTAATGTACGGTAATTTTTTTATGATCTAATTTTATTTAGAAATTTACCAGTAGCTGCTGCATTTCCCACCCTAGTCTTATACTCGATTCAATAAGTTTTCCCAGTTTTTGGGGGTAAAATTAGGGGCCTCGGCTCATATTCGGGTCGGCTTATACTCGAGTATATACAGTATTATAGTAGTTTGACTGTTCAAAAAAAAAAAAAAAAACACAACGCCTACCATTTGTAAAAGTAGACACTCCAGGGTATCTCATATGGTGCATATTGTGCCTTAACATGCCCCCATTTTTTTACCAATATATGCCAAAGTATGTGGTAAAAAATAATTTTGCGCATTTTTTTACATATGGATTGCATTTTTGCTGGGCATTTTGTATATTTCATATGTGCCACTAAGTTCAAACCCCCCCAAATTATGCTCAGCTAAGTCTTCTGAGTAAAAGGACACCCCCATTGTATGTCTTTGGCACTATTTTGTGAAGCTACAGGGCCATATAGGAGACCAAGCCATATCAGTTTGTACAGAACTTTGAATTTTGACACTGGGCCTATGTGCAACTTCCAAGCATCTTCGCAGGTTTTAAATTCAATCTACCCCACAAAGGCCTACCCTTTCTTAAAGTAGACACCCCAGGGTATTTCAAAAGGCATATTTTGAACCTTAGCGTGGGATCATTTTTCCGCTAGCTTGTACCAGGTATAGTGGTAATAAGCGTTTTTTCTGCCTTTTTGACACACAGAGTGAGTTTGCACAGTATATTTTGCAAACCGTATGTGTGCTACGACTGTATAATACTTCATATGTTGCTCAACTATGTCAGCTGAGTACAAAAATACCCCCGTATGTACCTTTGCCAGGTATATGTGGACATCGGAGGGGCACATTTGGGACACAGCCATTCCAGTTTTTTTTCAAACTTTAAATTTTTACGCTGTGCCCATGTCCCATTTTAGAGTATTTTACCAGGCTATATGATCCAAATACCCCATAAAGCCATACCATTTCTTAAAGAAGACATCCCAGGGTATTTCAAAAGGCATATTTTGAACCTTAGCGTGGGATCATTTTTCCGCTAGCTTGTACCAGGTGTAGTGGTAATAAGCGTTTTGTCTGCCTTTTTGACACACAAAGTGAGTTTGCACAGTATATTTTGCAAACCTTATGTGTGCTACGACTGTATAATACTTCATATGTTGCTCAGCTATGTGGTCTGAGTACAGCAATACCCCCGTATTTACCTTTGCCAGGTATATGTGGATGTTGAAGGAGCACATTTGAGACGCAGCCATTCAGTTTTTTTCTAACTTTGAAGTTTTACGGTGTCCATGTTCCAATTTGGAGTGGTTTAGATGGTTGGTTATTGAAACTTCCCCACAAACACATACTATTTATTAAAGAATACACCCTGGGGTAATTCAAAAGGCATATTTTGAACCTTAGCGTGGGATCATTTTTTCTCTAGTTTGTTCTAGGTGTAGTGGTAATGAGCGTTTTTAAATGTATTTTTTTACTTTTTTTTTTACTTTTTTTACTTTTTAAAACTATTTTTTTCAACTTTTGTTTTGCTTATTATTTATTTTAAACTTTCCTAAACTTTCTTAAAACTTTTTTTTACAGATTTAACATTTTTCTAAGCTTTTTTTATTTTTACCGTTAACCCCTAACTAGCAGTAAGCAGCACTAACCGTAAATTCCCAATTTTCCCATAACTCCCACCCACCCCAGCTAGAAAAAAATATTTAATTATACAATATTTAAATTAGTTAATTAAATAAATTGAACCCCTAAGGATTAAAAAAATAAATAAAAGTTAATTGGGGGTTAAAAAAAATTAGATCACAGTATAATACTGTGATCTGTGTTTTGATCACTGTAGGCAGTGATCGACTGGCAGGGAAGGGTTTAAATTTTATTTGGACTGGGTAAAGGGGGGTGGTTGTTTTTTTTTTTTTTACTTAAATGTTATTAAAACTTTTTTTAACTTAATTTTTAACTTTTTAAAGCTTATTTTAAAACTTTTTTAACGTTAACCCCTAGTTAGCCTAACACCAAATCCCCCAATTCCCCACTAACTTCCACCCTCCCCAGCTAGCTAAATATATCATTTTAAAATACTTAAATTAATTAATAAAATAAATTTAACCCCTGAGGGTTAAAAAAAAAAAAAAAGAATTAACCCTCAGGGGTTAAAAAAAAAATCAGATCATAGTAAAATGCAATCCCTGCCAATTGATCACTGTAGTCAGTGATCAATTGGCAGGGAAGGAGTTAATTTTTTTATTAAAATGGTTGGGATTTTAAATAAACTTTATTTTTTTTTACACAGGGGGCAGGATCAGCACTGATCCGTCTCCCTGCACTTCACACTGAACCCAGAAGTGTAGGGAGGTGGAAGGTGAGTATACACAGCACATGTGCTCGCTCTGACATGCTGTCAGAGCGGGCACATGTGCTGGGACAGCCCGATCCGGTGCTCCCGGTCTGCCTCTAATACAGAGGCAGACCGGAGCACCATTAACCCCGCGATCGCCGCGATTGCGGCGATCTGGGGTTAATTTTACCGCGTGACGGACAAGGTCCATCACTCGTCGTTAAGGGTTTCCCCTAAGTGACGGACCTCGTCCGTCACTCGTCGTTAAGGGGTTAAAGACCCTTTTCTTATTTTGTATCTCTTGACTGACATTCCTGTTAATAATGATTAGAAGTAGGTAGGCACCTAAAAAAATAATAACACACATTATTCTAAAAGATGTGAAGGGGATAAGGGCTGCGCTCAGGGCTAATAGCAGTAGTCTATAACAATTAAAACCAGACCAAATGGTCTAAAAGGATAAACAACAACAAGTAGGCCTATGTAGATAATAAAAAACGGTAGAGAGTAAAAAGTCTCACTTAAGACAACAGAATAAACTAGAAAAGCTACAATTTCTGGGGAAATTGTGTGAAGTGTTCTTGCCTCAACCAGTAGTCTACAACTGGAGTGGGCGGAGTAACTGTTGTCATTTATATAGCACATTTAATTGCAACGCTGTTGCACAGTTACATTAAACCATACCTTTATAAAAACATTAGCAGGTGTACAAAAGGCCCTGTCTATGACATCACTTGCTGCTGCAGCCTGGCACAGGTCAGAGTATTTTGGTGGTTGCCATCTTCAAACGGTCGTATTTTAAAAACTATAAATCCTACAGCGAAGAGCTTTATATTGTGAGAATCACAAGACCCAGACCTACATTTTGATGCATAGTATGTCTCTGAGATATTAACAATGGAGACACAGTCGCAGTTTAGAAATTGCCCTTCAAATGTGAGCTTTGCAGAGTGGAGTTTCAATGAATGTCAATGGACGGCGTGAGTTGCAAACAAATGGTCATATTGTGAAAACTATCAGGACTATGGCTTAGCCGTTGACATTTCTAGTGGCAGCAGGGATAGCTGAACATTTTGATATAAGATTTGTGTAGGTGGGCTTGAAAATGAGGGAGTGGTGGCAGTTTAGAAATCATGTCCTGATTTTTCAGCTTTTGCCAGCTCCCACTCTGGCTTTGAACATTTTGCCATTCATTCCTATGGGACCAATTTTGCCTTGAGAACGACGATATTCCGTGAACCATTCGGCAAAGCGTTCCACAAAGTAATAGCACACCAATCGGGAACAATCCGCACGTTTTGGTATATTTTTGTCTATGTAGTGTAAAAACTGTGGGAGGAGTTAGGGTGGTAAATTTGGCTATAATAAGAATAATAATATATATGTGAGATAACATTAAGTGGTCTTGCTATGAAATAACACTTAAATAGGGGTGAAATCCTCAGGAGTTGATCCGTCCAGATGATAAAATATAAAATGTAAAAGTCAATAAAAAAAGTCATATAAAAGTCTTACACAAATTATTCTAAGCCTAGGTGCCCACTTAAATAAGGTCCTATTCCCAAAGGGCCAAGTAAAATTACAGATAATATCCAATCAAGGAGCACAACCATTAATATCAACAAACAAAAAACATCATAAGATAGGGATAAGGAAATAGATATCTCACAATGCATATCATAAAATATTCAAACATGACTCACATGCTGATAATGTACAGAAAGTTATCAAAGGTACTATGAAAGCATCCAAGCAGAATAAGTAGTAAGCAAATACCTGAATATCAATGTAATAAGTAATTAAAGGATTATGTATATAGTTTTTTTTTTTTTGCATTTTTCACACACAAACAAATATGAACACTAACTTTGGCCAGTGTTTGTGACCAAGTGGCTACTAAAAAGACTGTACATACTACATTTGCAATACCTTGGGTTGTCTACTTTTGCAAATGGTATGCCACCATGGGGGTAATTCTCATTCCTGAGCTACCATACGGTCTCAAAGGCAATGTAACCAATCTGGCAAATTTCAATGTGAAAAAAATGAAAAATTTAACACGCTATATTTGACCCTGTAACTTCCCAAAACACCATAAAACCTGTACATAGGGGGTACTGTTTTACACATGAGACATTGCTGAATACAAATATGTGTATTTTATTGAAGTAAAAACAAACAGTATTATGACATTCACAGTTAGAATGTCACGTAGAACTAAACATTTTTTTTAAATTCTTATTTTCTCCCATTTTTAAATATTTTATTCATATTAATTATGTTTCATATCTAAATATTTGATGTTAAATAAAAACCCTGTTTCCCCTGAATAAAATGATATATAATAAGTGTGGGTGCACATAATATGAAAGAGGCAAATTACGCCTAAACAGACATATAGCGCAAATTAAAGTTTTTGTTTACGTTTTGTTTTGATCACAATGTGTACATTTGGCTCAGTCCTTAAGGGGTTAATTAGTATTGGGAGACATCATATTTAGCTAGAAGTACCGAACTATGTAGTAATTCTTGCTAGTGTTGCTCGAGGTTTTTTTTATTATTTAGGTGTTTTTTTTTGTATTTTCAGTACATGTATTTTTGTACATGTGTTTACCGCACATTCAAGTTAGTGTGAGAAATAAAAATTAATTGTATTGTTTATAGCAGAAGGCCTTATCAGATCTAATTGTTTTCTGAAGCCAACACAGAAAAGCATAACTTTATTTAGAATTCTAAAATTAGAATCTTAAATTTAGATGGTTTTTGAAATGTAATAAAACTGTATTTAGCGGTGCGTTATATCAACCACCTAGGAGGGACGAAGTCGGAAGTTCTGGCACTGATGGTTCGAGATTTTTGGCATTATTGCCTGAAACACAGCATTTCGGTAATAGCAGAATACATTCCAGGACGAGACAATACACTGGCAGATTGGAATTCTCGATAACGTCGAGACGCAGGAGATTGGCATCTCCACCCAATAATCTTCCAACGTCTCTCTCGACTCTGGGGGCCTTTCAATATAGACCTCTTCGCGTCTCGACTGAACACTCAACTTCCTCGGTTCTTCAGTTGGAGACTGGACCCAGATGCTCTGGCAACAGATGCATTCTTACAAGACTGGACCAAGGGCAGGAATTACGCTTTTCCACCTTTCAATCTAATCTCTCGAATCCTGGCAGTCCTTCGATATTCCAGAGGGACTCTGGCCCTGATAAAACCGATATGAAGGTCACAACCTTGGTTTCCACAGTTATTGGAAATGTCAATAGATTTTCCACAGCTATTGCTGGAAATACCCTACCTCCTGAGCAATCCAGAGGGAATGAGTCACGATATGACCGACCAGGGTCTACTTCATCTGATGGCATGGCTCATTTCAGGAGATCATGGAATCTTGAGGAGGTTTCGCAGACGACACTCAGTTTCTTGGCAGAGTCGTGGGCACCAGGTACCAGACGTTCCTGCGGGTCGGCTTGGAGGAAGTGGACTGATTGCTGTGTGGGACAATCAGTGGATCCCATATCAGCTCCTGTGAAAACAATCCTACAATTCATGACTCTACTCTTTGAAGAAGGAAAAGATTTTCATACTATAAACCTGTACAGATCTGCTATATCGGCGAGACATATGGGGTTGGATGGTACTCCAATAGGTAAACATGCCATTATCTGTCGTTTAATCAAGGGCATCCGATTTGCGCAACCCCCTCAGGCTCGATATTCTTCCTTTTAGGATGTTAATGTGATTTTTCGTTTTTTTGAATCTTGGCTGTTGAACCACGAACTTTCTCTAAAACAATTGTCAGCCAAGCTGTTGATGCTGTTTTGTTTACTGTCATGTAAACGGGTTGCTGATGTCAGAGTGTTAGACTGGCCTGCACACGTTTTGGTCCCGAACGGAGTATCATTTAATATTTCACGTAGGATGAAATCATCGACTAAGGAAGTTTTCTACCCTTTATTTCCAGACAACCCAAATCTGTGCCCAGTGTTATGTCTGAAAGAATACGAGCACCGTACGATCTCACTCCGTTTACATCAAGCCCATCCATTATTCATCTCATTTAAAGTACCTCATCTTCCAGTATCTACTCCTACTTTAGCTCGTTGGATCAAATGGTTGTTTTCCATGGCAGGCATAGGCACTTAAATTTTTTCCTCACACTCCATTCGTGGGGCTATGGCTTCTAAGGCTTTCATGATAGGTTGTAGATTAGAAGATATCCTACGAGCATCTGACTGGTCGAATGAGTCTACTTTTCATAATTTCTATTTTCGCCCAGTGCAACATATTTCCAGCTTGGTGGTTGCTCAGCTTTAAAATAGAATAATAGGAGCCTCCGTGTCTTTAATAAAATTACCAGATTTTACTATTAACATGACGTAAAGTCATGATTTTATTAATGACACGGAGGCGAGTATTATTCCCACCCACCCTACCCAGGGTGGTGATTAAGTTGCAGGTCAGTCATGGGGCCTCTTGGATGACATAATACGGTACGTACAAGGTCATACACGGCACACAGGTGAGTAGGTATTCGTTGAATATGACATGTTATACTTATTTCGAGTTAATAACATGTGTACATTTGGCTCAGTCCTTAAGGGGTTAATTAGTATTGGGAGACATCATATTTAGCTAGAAGTACCGAACTATGTAGTAATTCTTGCTAGTGTTGCTCGAGGTTTTTTTTATTATTTAGGTGTTTTTTTTTGTATTTTCAGAAACATTCAAGTATTTTTGTACGTGTTTACCGCACATTCAAGTTAGTGTGAGAAATAAAAATTAATTGTATTGTTTATAGCAGAAGGCCTTATCAGATCTAATTGTTTTCTGAAGCCAACACAGAAAAGCATAACTTTATTTAGAATTCTAAAATTAGAATCTTAAATTTAGATGGTTTTTGAAATGTAATAAAACTGTAGAGTTAATGTGAGCTTTAGGCTATTATGTTATTGTGTAAAACTGCCGTATATGCAATATATTAATCTCATGTCAAGGGCTCTCAAACATTCATTTTTCAGATATAACTGAATACATGCTCTGTAGTGCATCAACTTAGATTAGTAAACATAATTGTGTATATAAAGCATAACAAGATAACATATAAAATGCATACTTAAAGGGACACTAAGCCTCATAACAACTGCAGGGTGTTGTTCGTATTACTGGCTGGGGGGACTTGCAAAAACTTGTTTTAGCCGATTTGTTCAAATCAGATTTCTTTTAATCCTTGCATGAATTAATCAATCAGTCCAGAATTTAGCTGTGGAGTCTTATTCATTAAAAAAGATTCTACAGGTAAATCCCAGGTTCATTGACTCGTTCAGGTGTGCATCAAAAAGGACTTGATTTGGATGAACTGGCTCAAATGAAGTCTAGTAATCAATATCTTGAATTGTTAAAATCACTTATATCCAGAATGAGGAGATTTATCAGAGTAGTCTGTTCTAAAAAGTAGTCCAAAATTGTAAAAGAGGAGTCAGTCAGTGTTGGTTTCACTTGTTCTATGATGATTACCCCACGTTTTGTACGTTAGACCACATTTAAAACACACAATTTTGACATTATGCTATATTTCAATGTAAATAGATTTTATTTTTTACTAAATCATTTTTACCAGTGTGGTATGTATTTGTCACCACCGAAATAATGTGAAATAATGTGTAAGTCTCAGTTCCACCTTGTCCATACAAATCTATCCAAGTTTGGATGGCAATAATGAGTGATTGTGAATACTAGAGGCCCCTTAGACCTCAGATTGCGACCTATAACTACCGTTCAAATGTGTTTGTTTTTGCACAGTTAATAAGGAGGTTAAACACAACATGTTGGCAGCAGCAAAGAGTCTAGGTTTTGGTTGCTAGGGAGAATATAGTTTTTTTGTTAAACCAATTTAAAAAAATGGAAATACAGAAAAACAAGTCCTGCGTTCAAACTCCCACTACTCGTGGGCGGCAGCAATGACCATAGTACACATCAGCCCTAATACATTCAGTAAAAACCAAAGAAAAAAGTTACCTGCACTCTTCCAAAATCCTTATGCATATTTAAACAAATATAGGTTATTTAGTTACTGCAATGGCCATGAGGAGAGGCCATGAGTGCAGGACTTGTTTCTTTGTATTTGTATTTACTTTTGTATCACACAGCTATGTTACTGTCACGTATTCATCTGCTTATAAAAATATAGTTAATGGCATTTACTGTCCACACAGGAAAAGTTGTGCCGAGCAGCAACCAAATCCACAGAAGGGTTAATGCAAATGGAAACCTGGTAACTGCCTTTGTGGTCAAAGGCCGGTTACAGCCTATCAGATCTAGAGATGGGGTATTTAGCCCCAGTTCTCATCCTGCTCAGTGCCCTGTCGTGGTTTCCCTTGTGGTTTTCTGAGAGCGCGTTATTGATTCTGGTTATTTGACTTTGGCATTGTTTTTGACTTCCCTGTTTTCTGGCATCCCTGACTCCTGGCTTTTCCTTATCGTTGTGTCTCTTTCTGTATCCCTTGACCTTGGCTATTCCTGACTATTCTTTGGTACATTAGTCCGGCCATTCTAAGGTCCGGTATACGTTACCTATCAGTCCTCTGTGTTACACAATTCTACGTGCTGGATCATACTGTAATCCTGACAGTTACAATGCTGCCGCCCATCCCATGTGTTCCCTATTAAGGGTTAATAAGCATGTAGGGGTTTATATAAAAATACCCCTCTCTGTCTCATTAGAGATATCTTTGCTGGAAGCTCAAGGAAGCAAGGTGAATAGTCAGTGTAGGACCCACCTAAGAGGTTTGCCTTGACGTGGCAGGTGGGCAGTCCCTCTCATGGCCATTGGAGTAACTAAATGACCTCCATTTGTTTAAATATGCATAGGGATTTGGGAAGAGCGCAGGTAACTTTTTTTTCTTTGTGTTTTACAATAAAAAAATGGAACTGGGACTTTGCCCAGAGTCTCTGTGCACTATAACCACTACAGTAAGCTAAAGTGGCTATGGTGTTTAACGTAGTTATATTTACTTTCTTGGTGGTAGTTTGTAGATTTAGATTAGTCATGAATATTGTTAAAAAAAATCTAGTTAAAAAAAATGCCATTCTAAATTTTACTGTACAAAAAAAGTAAAACATGATATCTAATAAAAACCGATGTGTCATTGAAATAATTGGAGTGAAATCACGAACACATCTCCATTAAATAGCTATCTTCATTAAGTAGAGCATGCTTTATAATTATTCAGCATTTTGTATCAGAACCATATATTATTGCTACCACTGAGGCTATCTGATGTCTGACTGCATCTGTTACTTTCTCCTCTAGCTATGTGACATCTCTTCACTGCCAGATGCTTTCTCTTGTCTCTTTGTAGAAATTTTAAATGTTGATCACACATATTTACAACAGAACATACCTACATTCAAACCTTTGTAATAAGCCATACATCAAAATGTGTCTGATTAATGAGCAATAAGACACTGCATACACTTTAACAATTGCACACTGTGGCACCAGGGCAACTGACTTGACATTGTACTACTATTATAGAAATTAGGAGACCTATGACCTTATCTATACTGTTGTCCAAGACACAAAAGTCATCAGGGACTGGTGAGAACATTACAAATCATCAAAGGGAACATTAACAACAGCTAGCTAATGATGATGTGAACATAAAATTTTCCGTTCGCGAATGACAAACGCGAACTTCCGCAAATGTTCGCGAACCGCCATAGACTTCAATAGGCAGGCGAATTTTAAAACCCACAGGGACTCTTTCTGGCCACAATAGTGATGGAAAAGTTGTTTCAAGGGGACTAACACCTGGACTGTGGCATGCCAGAGGGGGATCCATGGCAAAACTCCCATGGAAAATTACATAGTTGATGCAGAGTCTGGTTTTAATCCATAAAGGGCATAAATCACCTAACATTCCTAAATTGTTTGGAATAACGTGCTTTAAAACATCAGGTATGATGTTGTATCGATCAGGTAGTGTAAGGGTTACGCCCGCTTCACAGTGACAGACCAAACTCCCCATTTAATGCACCGCAAACAACCGCAAACAACCGCAAACAGTCCATTTGCACAACCGCAAACTCCCCATTTGCAGAAGGTTGGATACCAAGCTAGCCATGTCCCGTTCCTTGTCCTCACTGATGTCATTGAAGGTCTCTTCCTCCACCCAGCCACGTACAACACCAAGGGTCCCCGAAAGGTGACAACAAGCCCCCTGTATTTTTTTTTAAAATGTACACTACTGTTACACCAGATATGAGTTGCACTGGTGTGACACTGTGCCCTGGCAGGCCCTGAAACACACACGTGTGAAGGAAACTGACTGCTATTATATTACAGTCAAAAAAAATGTTTTTAAATTTTTTTAAATGCAAGCTATTGTGCCCCCAAAACGTTCGTGTGTGGGGGTGCTGGAATGATGTGGGCCAATGGGAGCCAGAATCAACTTTTGGCTCCCACTTCCCCTTTAACCCCTTAAGGACACATGACATGTGTGACATGTCATGATTCCCTTTTATGCCAGAAGTTTGGTCCTTAAGGGGTTAAGAGCGAGCTCGTGACTTGAGCCGTGCTCCTAGTGCCAGGCGGGCCACGTGACCGATCACTGCTAAGTCAGAAGAGGAGATCAAGCCGCATGCGGATCGTGTGGAGGCAGGAGTGATCCAGCCACACACGGCTCAAGCTTAGGAGCCAGGTCGGTCCCAGGATAAGGTAAATACAGCCACAACCACTTATCCCAATCACACACCTTTCCTAACGTCCTATCCCATTAAAAGCATATTACCGCGTATTTAATAAAACAGCCCCCTTACTTCATCCAGGTTACCGATTGATGGTTCGATATTCTGAGCCCTCTCTGATTTACTGTACACGACTATTCGATATTCCCACAAATTTTTTTTTTTGTGTCAATCTTTGTTTTATTACGGGGTTAGTACAACATTTGCATCAGGTAAATACACTTCCTTGTTCAGTAATGCCGCTTTTTTTGTTGTTTGTTTGTCGATTATAGAAACAGATATATTGCATTTTAAAGGTAAAGAAGCAACAGTTATGTGAGTCATGTAATATAGGCTAAACATCGCTAACGGTATGGTTGCTTAAGTGATTGTTAAAATTAGCTAGCAAATTATTAGTTAAACGTTTACATGGCAATAGTAGATGAATTGAAACTAGCCTGGCTCCGGTCTAAACATACATTCCAATTTAGGTACAAGCTGAAATCATGCTAATGAGGAAACATGTAAAGAGTTGAGCAGGTAGATGGTCGCTTGTAATACATCAGATATGGGTGTAAGATACGCTATGGTGGGCGGTAGTCGCATGTCAATATCTGCATTGCTATACTTATATTTAGGCTAGGGGACATGTGAAGGGTTAAATGGTTGCACATCATGCTAGCACTAAGATATGAGTAGCTTGGACACAAAGCATAACATAAAATCAGTATCAACAGTTAGATTTTGCTGCGCTCGTTTAAAAATGTCCACCCCATGTCAGTCGGGCAAGGATCCGTTTCGGCGTGCTGGTTGGCCCGTCTGTGCGTAGTGCCGCCTGTGACAATGGGACGAGAGGTTTGAGGATTATGGCTGTAGCTTTAGTCCCATTGGGCATCCGAGTGGGGAGGCGATGGCTGCGTCTTGGGGCATTTGCAGTCTCGGCTGGTGTCTGGCTTGGTTGAAGGGAGAGTCCCAATTTAGTTACCTTAGGCTGTTGGGCCTTCGTTTACTGCTCCCCTGTGGGAGGCTGAGCAGTGTGGCAGGGTAGTTACAGGCCTTGCTGCCTCGATTCATCTCTGGGCAGAGCCCTCTGGTGTTGAGGGTGTTGGTGCTGCCTTTCCCTGGCTTGCCGGGTCCTGCTCAGGCAGGGATTAGTATCTCTCTGTGTAGTATCAGATAGGGATCCAGGTTGCACGCCATGCGGTCTTCGCCATCTTGAAAGCGGGTTCCCGCCGGTTCCATGGCACTTCTATAGATCACAGGGTGGGGGCCGGGATCACCTCCGCCGGCCCAGAGGGGGGGTCGGGAACAGGGCCGGACCCGCCTAGCCTCTCGGTTCTGCCGTTCCGCTGGTGGGCAGGATAGCTGGGCAGTGGCCGTCCGCCCAGCTCACCGCCCGGGCGGTCTCCATCTTGCGGGACGGGGATCACGCCACCGAGGGACTAGAACCTCGCGGCAAGCCTCTCCTCGGGACCGGGGTTGTTGGCTTGCACCGGGGCACCGCTGTTGGTTGTCGATTAAGCTTTTTGCCGGTTGTATGGGGCTAAAACGGAGTAGCCTTTCAGGAGCTGCTCCTCTGTGCGTCCGCTCAGCATGGCGGTCCGGCCCCGCTCCCCCCTTCCCCCCCCCCCCCCCCCCACAAATTTTATATAGCAATTTTATTTTATTTTTTTGCAGTGCATTTCAAAATTGACATACAGGCGTGAGGTGCCCCAACAGCATTCCTCATGCTTTGGCTAAACATTTTTAAAAGTGGGGTATTCTTAAGTACTTGCACAATTTTTTTCTTAAATAACAGATTAGTAGAACATGCTGGTTCAAGCTTAGGTAGGATGAACAGACATTGTTAGTTAGGGTAGCTAAATAAGTAAATTGCTGTGGCTCCACACATTTTTGGTGGTGGGCAAACTGGGGAGGCCTGCTTTGGATACTCAGGGTGAACAAATAAGTGTGGTAGCCAGGGGGGTTTATATCGGGCTCGATATAGGGTCGGCAGCTCCATATTACAAGAGCCCAAGGTAGGCCTTCTCTGTTGAGGATTACATTAATGCATAAAACATTAGAGCATGAAATACAGGAGCAGGATTCAAACTTAAACTAGGGCATAGTGAGTGTGCACTGAGAGCCATGTTCGCACCGGGTGAGTCACGTCCTGGGTCTAGGGGGCATTGTTCTGTTTCAGCCAACTCCCAGGCTCGGGAACTCGCTGTTGTCGCTGGAAGACAGTTCATGGAAGGAGTGAAATGTGGCAAACCTCCAGCCCCGGGCTGTGGGGAGAGCCTGCATCGGTAACCCGTGGACTCACGTACTCACGGCTGAGTCCAAGTCCTTCCTTGGCAGGATGCGGCATGGTCACTGGAATGTTCGTCGCCTGCGGCATCGGATCTTCTGCCTCCGTGGGTGATGCATAGGGGGAATAACCCTGGTGGCCCTCAGCCCAGGTGAGCTCAGCGCTGGATTCTTGACAGTTTGGTAGAGTTTTGTGCCCGAAGGTGGTTCACGGACCCCTTCTCCACCCCTCTTCCATCCACATTCCTGGCCTTGTGTTGCTGCCAGGCTTCGGCCCTCCAGTTGCGCCCAGAAACGGGCGAAGATTGCATCTAGTCACGGTAGCATTTGGTCAAGTGCTGAGCATCCAGCTGGCACTTCATGCTGCTCCCGGTGCTCAAGATTAGGAGGCCTGTCCGCCATTTTGAGGGGAACTTCGTGGCCTGTTCCCCAGTGGAGGCTGTTGTGTGGGATCAACTGGATGCATGGAGCCGATCAGCAGGGACCGGGATAAGCCCCACCGGTCCAAAGGGGGGGGGAGGGAGGGGCTGGTTGACTGTCTCTGCTGCGGGTAAGGAACCAGGTGAGCGACCGTCTCACTCGGTTCGTTCAGGCTTAGGCCGCAAGCCTCCGACTAGGCTACTCAGATTCCGGGTAGCTTATGTGGGGTATCACCGCATGTTGCAGGGTGCCCCGGTCACGATTATTGCAGTTTGCCGTTTGGAAAATGCGTATAGTTGGGGTTTTTGCCCCAAAATCTGTTGCCAGTTGTGGGAGCTCAAGCCAGGCATGTCTAGTCTGCTCAGCATTCAGACTCCGCCCCCTTTATATAGCATTTTATGTTTGTTTGAGACCAACTTAAAAATATTGGATATCGCTAAAAATCATAATCACTATATACTTTCTCTACAAACCTCTAAAACGAACCAAACTACTCATCCATCCGCTATACCACTTTATCCCACCTAGAACTAGTGCCCAGTTAAAATACTTGACTCTTACTTACCCACACTCAGTCATGCCAAACACATTTCACCACTACTTTCACTGAATCCCTCTGACTACGGCTAAATTCATCTTCTACATCAGAACACTACTCCTAAGATTGGGTTGTATCCATGTCTCGGGTCTTTCATTTAGAATAGGGGCAGCTTCGGTCTCCTTCAACACTGACACTCCAGTGCATATTATTAAAAGATTGGGAAGATGGAAATCCTCAGTCTACAACCGATATATTCCTCATCCCAGGAAAGAAATGAGGAAAGCTTTTAAAAGTTTGGCTTTGTAAATTTGATGCAATAAGTGTGTTTTTCTTTAATACCTTTTCACCCTCTTTGCATGAACCCGATTTACATATATTACTAATATGTTTCTGAACATATATATTATATTATTCACTCACTCATTCACTCACTCTCTGGGCCGGCCTAAGACATCATGCTGCCTTGGTCCAACGATAAATGACTATGGGGGATAATGTATAATGAACACAGGTTACTGGCTATGGGGGGGTAATGTATAATAAACACAGGTTACTGGCTATGGGGTATAATGTATAATAAACACAGGTTACTGGCTATGGGGGATAATGCATAATAAACACAGGTTACTGGCTATGGGGGATAATGTATAATAAACACAGGTTACTGGCTATGGGGGGATAATGTATAATAAACACAGGTTACTGGCTATGGGGGGATAATGTATAATAAACACAGGTTACTGGCTATGGGGGGATAATGTATAATAAACACAGGTTACTGGCTATGGGGGGATAACGTATAATAAACACAAACACAAAAAAAAAATAATACAAAAAAAAATGAATGCAGCTTCAGAATTAATCTAAATTGTATGCTGTCTAGGAGATGGGAAGATCTGGGAGGGAGGGTCTGATGCTAATTTGCTGGAATGTGTCTGCTGACTGTGAGGTACAGGGTCAAAGTTTACTCAATGATGACGAATAGGGGGCGGACCGAACATCGCATATGTTCGCCATCTGTGGCGAACGCGAACAAGCTATGTTCGCCAGGAACTATTCGCCAGCGAACCGTTCGGGACATCACTACAGCTAGCTACTACACATGAATCATGAAGTAACCAGGAGGGTAGAGGATGCCTACAAGCCTGTCAAAAGCTGTTTGGATCAGGGGGTGGAGTTGTCAGAACTCCACTTCCCCTGATGCAGACACCATTTTGACTCCATGTCTGCTGCATTGATTAAGTCTGGTGCGTCTGCTGCTCCTTGGGGGAGGTTGCAGGAATGTGTAAAGAGGAGAACTTTAGCATAAACTGAATAATTATAATGATGTGGGGAATAAAATAATTGGGAGGGCAGCGTGATGACATAGATGCGCATGCTGTGAGAGGCAGGAAAGGCAAGTTGGGCGAAACATATTGGTCGGAGCAAGAGATCGGAGTTATCGGAGACCGGAGATCAGCGAGAGATTAGCGTGTCGCGAGAGGGGTAGTATACAAGCGCAGCTAAGCGCTAATTGAACTGGCTAACAAGCAGACTTGCCGGTGGACTTGAGACTGGGGAACAGGGGAGCTGAGCGGCACGGAATGTGAACAACCAAAGTGGCATGAAGGTCAGCCGTTGACCGCGCAGATCAACTCCTCTATCAATCAGCCACACACCAGGACTTGCAAGCTGAAACACACTGAGCTGTAAATACATGATCGCTTACTGGAGTGTTTAGCTGCATAGCAGGTCTTGCATGCTGAAAGCAGTCAGAAAGCAAAAGGGCAAAAGGAATAGAGAAAAGTGGAGAAGGAGGAGAGAGGGACAATAAAACAAGAAAACAGAAGGAATGGAAAGAAAAAAACTAAGAGAAAGGAGTTAAACCCCTTCAGTAAAGGTGTTCATATCTTGAAAAGGCATACCAATCTGCCTAGAAGTATAAAGTATATTCCCTCTAATAAATAAAAATCCTAAAAAAGGCCTAATAATGATGAGAATACAGATGTAATTCTGAGGCAGGATGAGATGAAGTGATAATAAGGAGAGATGGGATGGATAATGATGGTAAGAATAAAGATGAGGTGGGGGATTATGAATAGAAGGGGAGATGGGATAATATAGGGTTGTGAGGATAGAATAATAAAGAAGAAAGGGTAGGCGAATTGCTGAATATAAAGATCATTTTTATAGCAGTATAGTAGGCATGGGATAAAAATGAGGACATTTGATAAAGCAGTTCTTTAGATTAAGGAGATATGCATAAAGGCAGAGAAGATACTGAACACTGTTGATACTTCACTTGGAGTATTGTACACAGTTCTGGAGAACGTATCTTCAGAAGGATATTGAAAGAGTTCAGATAAGGGCTACTAAGGGCTACTAAACTGGTTCATGGATTGCAGGATAAAACTTACCAGGAAAGGTTAAGGGATCTTAACATGTATAGCTTGAAGGAAAGATGAAACAGAGGGGATATAGAGGAGAAACATTTAAATACATAAGGAGAATCAACACAGTAAAGGAGGAAACTATATTTAAAAGAAGAAAAACTACCACAACAAGAGGGCATAGTCTTAAATTAGAGGGGCAAAGGTTTAAAAATAATTTCAGGATGTATTACTTTACAGAGAGGGTAGTGGACACATGGAATAGCTTTCCAGCTGAAGTTGTAGAGGTTAGAGGTTAACACAGCGAGGGAGTTTAAGTATGCATAGGATAGGCATAAGGCTATCCTAGATTTAAGATAAGGCCAGGGACTAATGCATGAATTTAGAAAATTTGGCAGTCTAGATGGGTCAAACGGTTCTCATCTTCCGTCACATTCAATGTTTCTCTAAATAGCTTTTGTATTATCAACGGGTTTTCAGTGAATGTGTGGATTATCTGGATTCCACCTGGACTTCCCTATCAGGAGGAAATCCCTTTTAGAAATAAAATTAATTTGGGATCCCTTGAACACCCTTCTCTCTTTAAAGGGATTAAAAGATGACCCTCACAGATCAGATTCATGTGTCCCTTAGTGAACAGGACAGTCTGGCACATAGCCTTGATTCATGTCTTGTCCCATATGGGAACTTATATTCAATAGGTAGCATGGTAACCCATTACTTCCTTCTATCCCTATTTGTCACGTATCCTTCATCTCCATGTGACAAACATGTAGATAATTGCCTTTCTTAAATTAAGAGTGCCGCTTGGCAGGAATATATTTTAATTAGTCATAAACTCACTTTTTTTCCTGCCACAGATATATACATATTTACATTTATTCTATTTTTCTAACTTTCATGCTGTAGACCAGCAGAAAGTATATGTAAATTAAATTTTATCTAACCTACAGCTTTAAAGGATTTTTTTATAGCAATGCAAAAGTAAAATTAGTGTGACCTTACAGCTCTTCAAACATAATATTAACATAATTAAGTAGATGTACTGTATATAATACATTTAGATTTGTTGATGGTAATAATTACATCACTGCTATTTTCTACAGCAAGTACATTTTTTTATTTTTTTATTTATTTTATTATGTGAAAGTTTATAACATTCGCGTGTGAGGTACCCCAAGGCAATCCTCCAACGCTTTAGAACAATTAAACATAGAGGTATATGTTAAAACAACACACATTTTTTTTCAATTTATAGCATTAACTTAAAGAGAACAAAAAAAAGAAAAGAAAAAAACAAAATGAACCAAAAAAAAAACACATCAATATAACTGCTTTAAGCAAGGATATACTGGCAATATATTATAATATAGGCATTGTATAGCGTTAAACACCGAAAGTTTCCACATAAAATACAACGTTCAGTGAAAACCATCGTACACACGATATATACTTCAATCACCCTACATTTGTCCAATGCCAACCACTATCAAAATAATTCACACCAAAGATTTCCATGTCACATTGATAAACATAATCAGAAAAAAAAGAGAATTATAATAAAAATAAATTACATTTCTGAGACTCGACATGGGGCTTCAAATGGGATCACAATCTTTGTTGTCTTAAATACTGTCTGTTTGTCCAGGGTAACCATAGTTTGGCCAAATCCCTAGTGCCAAAGAAGGGGTTTGATTCCATCCTGTGCTGATATTCTATTTGTTCCATAATATTATACCATATTAATGGAATGGAAGATTTCCAAGCCCTAGCTATACATATTTTAATGGCAAAAAATATATGGGTCAAAATATATTTTTGATATTTATCTTGCGAAGGAAAACCAATGTTAAAGAGGAAAAGTTGAGTGCTGATTTATTTTATCTCCTTGAAAATAGAATTAACAAGACCAAGCATTTGAGTTTTTATGTTATTAAGACCCTGACACTCCCACCATATGTACTAAATAGTGCCCTCCTCATTTCCACATCTCCAACAATTCCTTGAATATACAGATGATATTTTAGAGTCTAGCCGGTACCATATACCATCTATATATTATCTTTAGATGTGTTTCATAGAGAGAGACACTATGTATACAGCACTTAACTAGGAGTGTAGCTTTAGTCCATTCCAGAAGTGGAAAGGATTCCCCAATATCTCGTTCCCATTTAGTAAAGGAGGTAACATGAGAGTCTTGTTCCATTGATTCTAGCAATTTAATAAATCTAGAAATCCCACCCTTCTTTTTATATAGTGCCATAAGAGGATTGACATTGTGATCTTTAAGTATAGTCCGAGATAGTAGAAAATTTTTAATCCTTAGATATTGAAAAAAATCTCTAGGTGAAAGATTATATTTTTCTTGCATTTGTATAAATGGGATGGGTTTAAGTCCATCCCATAAATCAGAGATCTTCAATATGGCTAGGTGTGTCCACGATTGACACATTTATATTATCCATTGCATATTGTAGGACCACTAATGGAACCCTATATAGTAATTTGTCTTCCAGCTTAAATTTTTTATTTAGGGTTTTTGAGGTATTAATCATATCTTTCAGTATTCTATTCGAAAAATGCTTGGTATCCAATTCTCCTAAATTCAGCCTACCCATCCAAAAAAGAACAAACAATTTATATCTGTGGCTATCCTCCTGTTCTAGAGTAAGTCATGATTTATGTACCTCGTCCTTGTCTAGCCACTGTAAAAGGTGAGTCGCCATACATGCTTCATGAATTTTATCAACATCTGGAAATGCTATTCCTCCCTTCTGATAACTTCTTCGAAGAGTGGCAAATGCTATCCTAGGTGGTTTATTTATTATACGAAGAAAATGAAAATAATTAACCTAGGCCAAAATTTAGATATCACAAGGTAGAGGGCACAAAAAAGGGGGGTAAACCCTAAATGGTGAATATCATAGAGAATAAACAAAAAAAGAAAAAAATGCCATTCTACCTGTGTATGATTTACTGAGAAGATTATAGGCTTAAAAAGCAACTTTTAATAAATAAATCTAAAATAAAAATATATTAAAGAAAAATCATATGAACAACAGGAGACTATACAGTGAGTAAAACTCTGACTACTTATACAAGCTGTAAAATTGTATACATAACACTAATGCTGAAGCAATACTGTTTTGCTACAATATAACATCGGTGTATTCCCAAGTAATAGAAGTGATACTATATTATATATCACTAATAGCTGTAACGAGAGGGGGGAGATAGGACGACTGCTAAACCAGTGCTGTCAATAGTTAAAAGATTTATGGATAAATAAATCCCTGCATGATAGTACAACTAACGACATGGGTTAGCTCCACATACAATAATTGATAATGTTCTATGGTGCTTAACCTCAGAAAGATCCAAGATAATGGTTCAGCTAAGACGGATTTCTGACAGACGGCGATTAGCCAGTTAAATATCACAAAAGCTGCCTAGATCATAGCAGCGTATTGATAATAAATAAAGGTTGCTGTCAAGCAGTAAAGTGTAAAATAAGGGGTTGCTGACCTGGCTCCGTTTTTTCTGCAAGATACCTAGCAGTATATTCTAGTGCAGGGGTAGGCAACCTACGGCACTAGTGCCATGCACGGCACTCGAGGTGTCTTTCCACGGCACTCAAGGCTGCTAGAGCCAAACAGGCTCTGGCCTATAAGGAGTCTCAGTGAAACTTCAGATATCTGCTAATAAGAAAAGGTGGTGAAGGAAAATCCTCAATGTATGCATTGCAGAACGTAGAGGAAGTGATCTCAGATCAGTTCCTCCCAGCACTTGTGAATGGGAATCCACACTGTAGTAGAGCAGCCTGCAGCTGCTGTTGCAGCTCCTGTCCTTGACCTGTACCTGGCTAGCCTGGTCTCCACTGGAACCCAGGGAAGCCACCCACACTGCTAAATATACACAGACCTGCAGAGTAAGCCTCCCCTCATACAAATAATATGAACAGCCCACTCACAAACATACACACAATCCCCACTAACGCAACACCACTAACAATCCACATACATGCACACAATCCCACATGCAGCCTCTCACATGCAATACCCCAAACAGCCCTAACACACTACCAAACACACAATGTGACATATCCATCCACAAACAATTCCACAAGCAGCCCTCATACACAGCCCACATTAATATGTATCATACACGATACCATAAACTACTAATGAACATATACAATATAATAGATCATATACGCACAAATACAATGATACAAAGCAATTACAGTAAAAATAACACAAGCAGAATACGGCAGCATACATACCTCAAATTAAAAAAATAGGATTGGCATGCTACGGGACATCACAATCCTTTATCGGCACAGTGCTGCTAAAAGGTTGCCTACCCCTGTTCTAGTGTAACAACGGCTGCCTGCACTGAGTTATCTTATGCTTTACCACAGTGGAGCACAAAGTAGTAGCTCACCTGTGAAGGACTGCTGACAGGCAGCAGTTAACCGGTTAAAAGTCACACAAGTTGCCTAAGTGCTAGCTGCATCTAAATAATAGGTCAAAGTATAAAGAGAGGGTTTGCAAACAGTTTTGAACAGGTTGCCTAGGTAGTAGAAAATGTACAGACAGTGACAGAGTAAGGCATATAGAATAAAGATTCCTGAGTCTTGTGCCTTCGAGGGCACCCCTTAATAAAATGCCTGGTCTTATCAATCTCCCCCCATGAAAATAATAAAGGAAAAAGAAAGGGAAATAAAGTATGTACAGAGCACATAAAATTAGTGTTAAGAGTCTCCAATATGCACTCCTGAGATGCTGGACATGAAAGAACTTGATGTCGGTAATTTAGCAATTGATAAGCAGAGAGTTAGGTGCTGACACCAATAATGTGTCAGTATGTGTCCAGAGCCCCTAGGTGGTTTATTTGCCCAAATACATCTAGAGATCAAAATTTGAAAATGGTTAAGAATACCTTTCCCCAATCTATAAGGAATTGCCCTAAGATAGTATATGAGTTTAGGTATCAAGAATGCCTTGGTCATATTTAATCTTCCTATCCATGAGGACTCAATCTTCCTCCATTTGTCTACCTGTTGTTGCAAATCTTTTAATAGATTATCATAGTTTGTTTGTATCATCCTCTCTATATCAAAGGATATTTTAATCCCCAAGTAGCCAATAGTATCTTTTGCCCATAAAAGTTGGAAACGTGCAGTCAGAAGATCTTTCTGAGCCTCAGATAAAAAAAGAGGCTAAGATTTGTGTTTTTTTCATATTAGGGACGTTGATAAGGGACGTTGCATTGGTCTTTGTGTCTTTGGTATCTGATTTTGCAGAGTTACTTTGTCTTGTATGATGCTTTTCAATTGAAGGTATGGAAAGATAAGAGAGTTTGGTAGCTTATATTTCTCCTGCAGTTCCGGGAAAGCCAGGATCTTAGTCTGTGAACATACGTCCCTAATCTAAATGATGCCATGTGACGTCCAGGGTTTTAATGAGAGCCACGGTGAAATTTCTTCTATCGCCTCCAAAGGGGCATGTGCACTATATTTCCCTTTTTCAAGTTTAGCGGCATGGAATTTATCCCAGATCTTTACCGTTAGTACCGTGGTAGGGTTTAACGACAACCCTTTATTTTGAAATATCTTCGGTGACCACATAATATTCTTCAGGGAAGATGTAGAAACTCTATCTCTTTCCATATCGACCCATTGGAATGTATGCTGAGGAGCGTGAAGGCGTATTGCAGATTCGAGAATGGCTGCTTATGTGCTTATTTTCGGGAGGCCTAAACCCCCTTCCATCTGTGTAATCTGGAGTAAGGAAAGAGGCAGTCTAGGTTTTTTACCGTTCCATATAAACCTGTTCAAGGTAGTTTGTAGTGATTTAAAGATGCATGGCGGAACCTGCAGTGGCAGCATTCGAAATACGTACAAAATCTTTGGTAGCAACACCATTTTAATCGTGTGGAGCCTGCCCAACCAAGATAGTTTAACCTGTTTCCATTTCTGAAAGCTGGAGATGCAGGTGTGTCGGAGAGGACCATAGTTCAGGGACACCATTGTCGGCGAGTGTAGAGCCAATTTCACTCCCAAGTAAGTGATATGTTTCTGTCTCCAATCAAATTGAAATGTGACGCGTAATTGTTGTATGCGTGCTGTTGGTATATGTAGTGGTAAGGCCTGTGTTTTAGTGGTGTTTAGTTTTATAATATGAAATGAGTCCGAATTTGTGTAGTATAGTCATAAGTCGTGGTAAAGATGACTCCGGATTGCCTAGGGATAGTAGGATGTCATCTGCAAACATGGTCATACGGTATTCAGTAGCGTTGATTTGGATGCCCGTGATGATTTGGTCTTGTCTAATCTTTTCAGCTAGCGGTTCCAATGCAAGTATGTATAGGAGGGGGGATAGGGGGCACCCCATACGAGTTCCGTTGGTGCGGGTAAAGGATGTTGAGAGAAAGCCTGATTGGGACACCTGGGCGGACGGATTGTTGTATAGTGACATGATTCCCTGAATTAATCCCGGTGGGAATCAGTATTTAGTTAACACTGAAGACATATACCCCCAGTGGAGCATATCAAGTTCCTTTTCGGCGTCTAGGGCCAACAGAAGGCTTTGTGTGCCTCTCTCTTCTATGTGGGAGAGTATGTTCAAAAGTTTCCTAGTATTGTCCGATCCCTGTCTACCCTTTATAAAGCATGATTGATCATTGTTTATCAGTATCGGTAGTATTGGTGCTAACCTGTTCGCTATCAGTTTGGCATAGATTTTTGTATCGCAATTCAAGAGAGAAATAGGTCTAAAATTTGCACAGTGGGTAGGGGTTTCCCTGGTTTCGGCAGTGTTGATATGTGTGCCTTCAGCATATCTGCGGGCATATTGCCTGTTTGGAAGCAGCGATTACATAGGTTGGCCATGTGTGGTGCTAAAATGCTTTTAAAGGTATGGTAATATAGATTAGTGAATCCGTCAGGTCCAGGTGATTTTTGTTTTGGCAACTGATTGATCGTGTCTAGAATTTCTTGGGTTTGAAACGGTTGTGTCAACATGTGGCATTGCTCTGTCGAGAGTGTGGGTAGGCGTATATTGTGAAGGAAAGCATCTATGTCTGCTTGTCCAGGAGTGTGTGAGTCGTTGTTGTGGGCTAAGTTGTATAAATCGCTATAATATCTACCGAATTCCTCCACTACGTCTTGCGGATTAGTGAGTTTTCATCCCTCTTTGTCGCGTACAAATGCTATTTTAGACTTCATTGTTCGTGACTTCAATTGGGCCGCAAGAATTTTGCCTGCTCTATTACCTTCTTTAAAAAAAAATATGTTTCATTCTTGTTAATAGGTAAGTTGTTTGTTTTAGCTAATTCCATATCTCTGAGGTTTGCTAGTAAGTGGAGAATTTGTTTTGTGGTAGAGTGTGACGGTGATAATTTGTTTATGCGGGTAAGCTCTGCAAGTTCGGAGATAGTGTCTGTATAAGCTTTCATATGTTGCCGCTTGTTGCGGCTGGCCTGTTTGATGAGCTGGCCCCAGAGGACCGCTTTGTGTGCTTGCCATAGTGTGTCTACTCCTATGTCCCCTGTGTCATTCGTGGCGAAATATGCCTCCAGCTCACCCTTGACCTGTGCAACAAATGTATGGTCCATGAGAAGTGTGTCATTGAGTCGCCAAGTTCTGTTACCAGATATTGGATGTTGAGTCATGATTGATACTGTAATTGGGGCATGATCAGACCAAGTAATGTCGCCTATATTTGCCTTAGTGATCTGTGCTGTCCGTGAGTCCATGCCGTCGGGATGAGGAAACAATCAATTCTTGAGTACGTATCATGGGCCAAGGAATGGTGTGTGTAATCTCTCTCGAGAGGGTGCAGGGTCCTCCATATGTCAGTATATCCATGGGTGAGAAGGGTGTTTTCTATCAGCTTAGTGGTGCGTTGTCTTCGGCGTGTCGTTGTCTGTGCTATTTGGGAGGATGAAGTAGTGTCTAATATTGGGTCTATAAGGAAGTTGGTGTCACCTCCAGCTATAATTTCGCCATAACTGTGAGCATTTGTAAGTGTTAACACATGGTCCAAAAAGGTATGCTGGTTGTTATGTGGACCGTAGAAGTTGATTAGTGTATAGTGAGCATTGTTGATAATGCATTGGAGAATGAGGTATCTCCCTTTTTTGTCGCTCACTTTTTTGATGAGTTGGAATGCCACCTCACTACTTATCAGGATTGTTACTCCTCTTTTCTTCTTCCTATACGTGCTATGGTATCCTATCGGGAAGTTTTTGGACATGAATTTGGGTTGATGTGCTGTCTGGAAATGGGTCTCTTGGTAGAACGCAATGTGCGCATTGTGTTGTTTGGCCTCCTTGAGTGCTAGTCGACGTTTGTGAGGAGAGTTGAGGCCTTTAGTATTTAAAGAGAAGACATTAAGAGCCATAATGGTGGGTTATATGAGTGCACGTAGTGCTGTATTGTATGAGCCTCAGTATATGCTTGGTGATAAAGGGAGTGTTGCAACCTCGTAATTAGGTTGAAAGCTGGCAGTGGTGTCCTGCATGGTTCATGGTAGGACAGCTGTGGGTACACTGTTAGATTAGCATCTAGAATTTGTAAAATGCGTAATATCATGTCTTGTTGCCGGTATGTTGACATGGGGGAGAAAAGAACCAGGAGGGGCGGGGAATAGGTAACTTGGGTAGAACTATATACAGTGGTCTCCATAGCGGGACCTAAATGTCATAGAGACAGTTGAGCATTGAAGTTCGTGTGGGGGAGGGAGTCTTTCTGTGAACTCCTGAAGAGGTGACTCACGGTTTCTGTGTGTTGGGGAAAGCAATTCTTTGATTCATACCTTCTCCCGTGTTAGAGATTGAATATATGAGTGTAAACGTATTACGTGATTAGTCATGTCACTTGTTACATTGCATTTCAAAATAAAGTATAAAAACATAAACATCAGTTATTTCTTAGTACACATAGAATATTCTCTTTGCTCGTGAGTAGTGGGAGGAGAAAACCCTGGTGGTGCCTCTTATAGGTATCTAGCCTGGCATGGTCCTTTTTCTCTCCCTTCCTTTTCCTCAATTTTCTTTTTTTTTTTGCTCTTTTTTTTTTTTTTTGTGTTTTTTTTTGGGGGGGGGAGTTTTTAATGACAGAGGGCTTAGAAATGTAGCGTCTCTCCCAAAAATGTCCGTGCTCGGGAGAACCGCTATAAGCAGCGCATACTAACTGTTGTGGTTAGACAAATTTCTCAAATCGCAGGCCTTAAAATAAAACAGTTCAACATAAGGGTAAAAGCGACCTAAAGGATTAAGTAGACAAAAAAAATAAAAAAATAAATAAAAAGAAATAGAAAAATGCTCGGGTATGTTAGTTAACGATCTGCACATAACCTGGCATGATGATTACATAATTGCCGCCCAACATTATATAATTCCCCCGAAGGGGAGAATTGAGGCGGGTGTCTTCTCCATGTCTAGGAAAAAAGACGTATACAATGTGTATATGATAGGGTAACCTTACCTAGGTCCCCGTGCTGGTCTTATATTTGCACGGAGGACAGTGAATTAAGCTATGTTATATAATTCCCCCGAAGGGGAGAATTGAGGCGGGTGTCTTCTCCATGTCTAGGAAAAAAGACGTATACAATGTGTATATGATAGGGTAACCTTACCTAGGTCCCCGTGCTGGTCTTATATTTGCACGGAGGACAGTGAATTAAGCTATGTTATATAATTCCCCCGAAGGGGAGAATTGAGGCGGGTGTCTTCTCCATGTCTAGGAAAAAAGAAGTATACAATGTGTATATGATAGGGTAACCTAACCCTAGGTCCCCGTGCTGGTCTTATATTTGCACGGAGGACAGTGAATTAAGCTATGTTCGGGATTAGACTGCCGTACACCCCTTGCCTAGGGTAACAAAACAACTTAGCAAGGCAAGGATGGGGTATACCACACTTAGGGTGGAGTAATCTCCATGTTTAGTCCACTAGGTGAACTGAATGTTAGGTAGCCCCTGCAGGGGCAGTATGGGTGAGTCACTTAGCTGTAGCCACGGATTGCCAATCATGGGTAAGTTTCCTTGGCGAAGTAGTAGCTGGAGACTTGGCCTTGTCCCTGGGTATGATGTCTCCCACTTGGATGTTCCATGTAGCCAGGAGCTTCTCCCCGTCTTCTGGAGTAAGCAAATGATATTCAGATCCATTGCGTCGGACGATGATTCTCGCCGGAAAACCCCATTTGTATGGTAGTTCAGCATCTCTCAGGGCTTTAGTGATCCGCTGGAATGACTTTCTCGATGCCAGTGTAGTGGCCGAGAGGTCAATGAATAGTTGAATCTTGTTGTAGTCATCCGGGAGCGCTGGTTGTCGTCTTGAAGCCTGCATTATCTGTTCCTTAGTAGTATAGTAATGTAATCTGGCGATTGTGTCTCGTGGCAAGGAGGTCGGGAGATGTCTAGGCCTCGGCAGCCTGTGAATCCTGTCTAGCAGTGATGCTTCTTCTGTGAGCTCTGGTACCAATAACTGGAATAGCTTTTTAGCATATGCACCCAAATCTTTAGGACTGATGTCGTCGGGGATGCCTCGGATTCGGATATTATTCCGTCTGTCTCTATCCTCATGATCAGCCAGTTTAGTAATAATTGAAGACACTTTTGCATCAATGGCTTCATAGGCTGTAGTCACGTTGTTGTGTGCTGAAATGATCTCCTCCGTCTTGTTCTCCAGATAGTCGGTGCGTTCACCAAGCGCTTGAAGGTCTTCCCGGATTTCTTTTGCTATTTTGTCAAAATCAGCATTTAGTGATGCTTTCAATTCGTTGAGCATTTTCTGAATAGAGGCATCTGTGGCCAGAATAACCTTGGCTGATACAGATGTGATATCGCTTCTGTCCGAACTGGAAGCTGGCGATGTAGGCCTCCCGGCGCCATCTTGTGTGCGGCGTGGCGGCGATTGCATGGCCGTGATTTGCATGGAGGCTGTTTTTGGTTTGGCCTTCTTCGTGGAGCGTTGTGCCATCATCTCGGGCAATTCCCCCATGTTGCGTGGGTATGCTTAGGTGAGTAACTCTCGTCTAGTCGCTGCTATTTGCGGACTCCCGCACGGAGCTGATCTTTCAGACGTCCGTCTCCATTAGCCGTCAGGCCACGCCCCCCCAAAACAATTTTTTTTATAGATTTATCTTTAAGGTTATTTTTGATTTTATTAGAAAGATCTTTATTTATTTTATTGTTATTATGGTACCATCTTTGCTTAAGAAATAATATATTTTTATTGACCATGTCATGAATTCTATCTTTGATAATTTCCCTTAAGTTAGCTATTTCTTCAATTAAGTTTTTATTCACCATATTTTTATTTAACGTTCCTTATTTGCTAATTTTATTCTTAACTCTTGCAAAGATTCTCCCTTCTTCCTTTTAAATTCAGAACCAAGTTTAATCAATAATCCCCTTATATAACTTTTAAGGGTACACCATACCATTGCCGTGGGGACTTCCCCATTATCATTAGTAATCAAAACGTTTTTAATTTCAGATGACAAAAAATCAATGTTAGTCTCTGGTTTCAAAAGGCTTTCGTTAAGTCTCCACCTTGTCCTTGGTCTAAGGCCACCTTTTAACTTAACCTTAATGAATACTGGTGCATGGTCCGACACAACTATAGATTCAATATTGGATTTAATAATAGAACTTAAAAACCCAGCTTTCACTAGAAACATATGTATTCGAGAATAGGTCTGATGGACATGTGAAAAAAAAGTATAATCTCTCTCACTAGGATTCAAAGTCCTCCAACAATCAAATAAGGAATTCCTATCTAGAAATTCAGAAAAATCAGAAACATAGATATTTACAGATTTGTGATCTCTAATATTTGTATGACTTTTATCCCGTGTTAGGTCCAATACACAATTGAAATCTCCCCCAATTATAATATTGCCACATGCTAGTTCGTCAACCTTTTCAATGATTTCATCCAAAAATTCGGGCACGAATTTGGTGCATAAATATTGACCAAAGTATATATAATACCATTAATTTTTTAAATGAGTATCACATATCTTCCCATTGGGTCCCTAGTTAGATGTATCATTTCAAAATTGATTCTGCTAGAGATTATGATAGCAGTGCCTCTTTTTTTTTTTTTTTTTTTTTTTACTCGCCTCCATGTTAGAAGAAAATATTAACGGAAATTTCTTAAACTTCCAGAGTCTCTCTGGAGAATTAATCCAGTGTGTCTCCTGAAAAAAGGCAATATCTATATTATTTTCATTTAGAAATGTATAGACCGCTCACCTTTTCTGTGGTGAATTCAAACCCTGAACATTCCATGATATCACATTAAGTGCCATCATAGCACCTATTGTCCTGATTACGCCCCAGGTCGAGTCTCAGAAGAGTAAGAAAAGAAAAAAAATCACAAAAAAAATACACATTTACATTATGAAATACCTAAAACATAAAAAATATTCCAAGAAGGGGAACAAGCCCCCTCTTGGTAATCCAGTGGGGAGACATATACATATATATATATATATATATATATATATATATATATATATATATATAAGCCCCCTGAACGAGACCTGCCTATAGTTGCAGGAATAGAGACCCTAGCGGGAGTAGGAAGGCCTCCAAACTCTTCAGAAACCAATGGCATTCCAAGTATCTAACTTAAAATCCATCATATGTCAATCCATAAAGCTATTAACTTTGTCTAAAATATATGACCACACTAGCCCCTAAGGCCATATCACAACAAATTACTGATCTAACTCTACTTGATATATTTTACATCTCTCAATTATAATAGTACAAATCTCCCTCACTTCTCCTCTCCCCTCCCTCAGTCGTTGTAATTCCAAAATATACTATAAAATGTGGAACATATTCCAGGAAAGAAGCAAAATGAGGAGACCTATGTACTTATAACCTCCTGGACAAGACCTGCCTATAATTGCAGAAATAGAAACACTGGCAAGAGGAGAAAAATCTCCAGACCTCATCAGAAACCAAACAATAGTCCAAATATCCGACCTATATTAAACACTATAACATTCAATAAATCAATTAGTTTTGTCTAGGATATTGGATCACTTTTTTTATTTTTTTAATTATGGAGTTCGATATGAAGGAATTTTATAGAGTTTTTTTCACATATTTTGTATTAACACTGCCTTGATCACAATAGGTATAACGTGTTATTATTAGTACACTTCTCCAATTATGGAGTCTGACATGAAGACATTTTTCAAAGATTCTACATTTGTATTTTGTAGTAACATAAGCTTTGGTCACAATAGTTATGATTTGATATTATTCAGTACTAATAAGAATGGAAGTAAGTTATCCATGCACGAGTGGTAATACGTACACTTTCATAGTATGGGTTTATTCACTTGATAAACACATGATAAAATTATGGTTATTACGTGGGTATGAATGGGGTGAATGAGGTTAGAGATTATGGTTATTATGTGGGTATTAATGGGGTGAATAAGGTTAGAGATTCTGTCAACAGTAAGATAATATATAAGAGGTAAAGCTGATCTTGATCACAATAGGTACGGGAAGTCGGACTATGTGTATATTAAGGAAATCTGTAGATAGAATGACCAGGGGAGGGGAAAGGAGAGGGAGGACCTGTAGTATCATATTCAAGAGTTGGAGAGGCATGTTGAACAGAGTTAGAATAGCAATTCAATGTAACATGGTTCTTTAGATTAATTTGATCCAATATCCTATTTTTTTTTTTTTTTTTATAAAACTCGAGCTGTAGTGGTAATGATTTTTGGAGTAACCATTTAAAGAAACAGTATTGATAATCTACAGTATTTTTAATGTATCTTAAAAGATACAATATAAATTGTTACAGCCATATGCTACAATTGTTTAAATTATGTTTTTTTTTACATTAGTCTACACTCAATACCCAAAAATGACCAAAGGCAAAAAAAAACAAAAACGTTAAAATGTAGCAAATTTTATTAACTTGTTACATACAGCTCCTTTCCCCACTTGCAATAAAAAATAATACAATAAAGGTTTTTACCCCCACTTTTCTAGTGCCCAGACTCCATCAGTGCTGCTCACCTGGGGCAAATTCAAGTGATTTGACATTTCGAAAGGCACACACCTGTCTATATAAGGTCTCGAAAATATAAATGCAAATCAGAGCCAAAACAATTTCTGAGATCAAATTAATCTTCATAGCTCAGAGAAAGGATTGTGTTGAGGCACAGATCTGGGGATGGCTACAACAAATTGGCTGCATTGAAGATTCCCAAAAGCACACTGTCCTCCACAATATTTAAATGGGAGGCATCTGGAACAACTAGGACCAGGCCCGGACTGGCCATCGTGCATACTGGGCAAATGCCCGGTGGGCCGCGATGGCCGTGGGGCCGAGGCCGGCAGGGGAGATCACAGGATCTCCCATGCCAGCCCCTGCAGGGCCAGCGCTATCCGAGCACCGGCCCTGCTGTGTGCCTCCATGGGCCGGTGGGGAGATCAAAGATCTCCCTCACCAGGCCTAGAGGCAGTTGCAAGCGGCCGCCGGCTGGGGAGGGAGGAGAGGACCGGCGGAGCTCTAGCCAGCAGCTCTGCCGGGTCCTCTCGCGAGGTCTGAGCGTTGCCGCTGTTACCACAGCAACGTTCAGATCTCGCGTGAGTGAACTCTAGCCTGCAGGCTAGAGTTCACTCTCACCACTGGACCACCAGGGAAGGCAGCACCCTCCATGGCAGAACGGCACCCCCCATGGAAACCCAGCTTCCCACCCCTTCCCAGGCTAAAGGTAAGAAGGGAGGGGGGATATAACCTTTTAAAAAAAAAATATTAATAAAAAATATATTAAAATAAATTCACGCTAACAGCCCCTCACACACACAGCACCCCCAGACACACACAGCACCCCCACTCTCACACAGCTCCCTCAGACAGACAGCACCCTTGCTCACACAGCACACTCCCACACATATACAGCACACACACACACACACATATATATATATATATATATATATATATATATAAAATAACCCTCAGTGAGTTAACAGACAAAGAAGATTAGAAACCTAGAATGTGACGGCAGATAAAAACACACACACATGCACACACACACACTGCGCACCTCACACATACAATACGTCCAAATATATATATATATATATATATATATATATATATATATATATATATATATATCAGACCAGGCTCTGGCACTCAACCTCAACGAAAAAAAGTATATCAAATGTATATTACCAGGGTGCCTCCAGGCCAATAGATAAAAAGGTAGATATCAGGAGCACTCGCTTGGATTTTTCAAACGTGAATAAACTATTTAATCACAACTTCAACATCAACGTTTCGACCCTTCAGGGTCTTTATCAAGATAGTGATAATGTACAAAAAATGCAAATATATACATAATAATAATTGATTAACTTACCCCACCTGTGTGAAGTGATTCCGGAAGTAAAACTAACCGGACGGAGTGTGTGTGCAGAAATGAGAACGTCCGCGTCATGACGTTCGTACGTGCGTGCGTGATGACGTGCGTGCGTGATGACGTGCGTGCGGCAAAACGTGCCCCCCCGCGTGATGACGTCATCACGAGTAATGTATACCGAAACCATGGTAACCACACGATCCCCGTGTAGCTAACCATTCAAGGAGGAACAAATTATTATAATCCTATAAACAATTAGTGAGAGAGATATATAAACATGCAAGAGCCAAAATGTGAACTGAAGCCAGAAATTGTACCTAAGGCATGCCAACAGAAATAAGAGTGGACATGAAGTGAATGTGTGCGATGTATTAATAATAAGCACAATATGTGAAGAATAAATCCAAAGAAAATGAACAATAAACTAGAATAAAACCATACAATCCAAAGCATAACAAGATCAAATGGGATATATGTATAAATGTGAGTGTCAGATGAATGTGAATAAGATGTATGTGTAAGTATGAGAGTAAAATCAGATATATGTGAAAAAGAGTGAATGAGGTAAACACTAAATTGATCAAATGGGATATATGTATAAATATGAGTGTCAGATGAATGTGAATAAGATGTATGTGTAAGTATGAGAGTAAAAACCGATGTATGTAAAAAAGAGTGAATAAGGTAAACACTATATTGAGAGTGAAAAGATATGTACAGAGACAAAAAAAAAAAAAAAACAGAAAAAGAAAAAAGGAAAAAAGAAAACAAGAGAAAAGAAAAAATGAAAATGCACCAATACCCACAAAAAATCAGTGAATGCAGAATGACAACCTAGGACAACGTAAGAATATTTGCATCCCCAGAATGAACAATCCGTAACGATAGACACATGGCCAACCTCACTATAAATCTCATCTACATAAACAACTGGATAGATCATACTAACCCCCTGTCACTGAAATAGGGGATGACCCATATTAATAAAGTAACATGTTATATATCTCTACTGTTGACCCTCACTACCCTCATAAACCTACAAACAGTAGGTAAGAAGGAAAAACACAATACAACCAAAAATAAAAATAAACATAAACATAAACATAAAAATAAAAATACGACAGGACATGGCTGAAAGGGGTATATACAAAAAAATACGTCCTCATCATTAACGTATATCAAGCCACGAGCCAGCGCCCAATGGCCATAGCAATAAACTTATCTAACTCTGAACTACAAACCAATACCCCATAGCGCTAAGCAATAACTCAACTGATCTCAATCTAACCAGGGGAACACAATAAGAGTCTTGATAACCTAGCGAGTTTCCAGAAATGAAGAGAATGAGATATATTCATTCAGTCCCCCGAGTTGTAGGGTGTCCAATTGCTTAATCCATAAGGTCTCTTTCTGGAGCAATAATTTGGACCGGTCACCACCTCTCATAAGGGCTGGTATCACATCAATATCAATATATCTATATATATATATATATATATATATATATATATATAAATATACACTACAGCACCCCTCACACTGCACCACTACACACATTACGCTCCAGATACACGCTAGATCCCTTACCCTGTATGCACTCTTAATCCTCTACACACACACACACACACACAATCTTCTATACACATTCTGGGTCCTTTACACACTAGATCTTCTACACACACACTGCACCACCTACACACACACACTACATTCCTTGTAAGCAAACACATACAACATTCTCTAAACACACCCTCTCTACAACCTCTACACACAGTACGCCACCTATACACACACACTACAGCCCGTATGCACACACTCGCTACATCCCCTATAACACTATGCCCCTATACACACTCTCTACAGCCCCTAGCCACAGATTACACCACAAACACAAGTGAAATTGACCTATTTACACAATACCACACCACACTCTACACACGCAATACCACAAGCAGGCTCCAAACATATGCACCATGCACTTTCCTGGCCCTTTTGTCCTCTGGTATCCCACTTGTGGAGACACCAGAGACAATTTAAAAGCAAACACAGCGCAAGCATGTTATTAAATTTGCTTGCGCTGCGCAGAACAAATACAGGGCCTTTTTCTAATGCTAGAGCTCTTCAGCGGGGTTCTGCGCATTGAACCTCACTTTGCTCACTTTGAGAGGGGGTGTGCTTGTCATGAGAGATGACAAAACACACCCTCTCTGACCCCGCCCCCTTCTTAGGGGGCCGCTCTGATTGAAAAATGCCCGGGCCTAATTTTTTTCCCAGTCCGGCCCTGACTAGGACTATTCCTAGAGATTGCTGTGAAAAAAAAGGGAAGGAAACCGCGCCTTAAATGAGAAGATATATACAAATATATATATATATATATATATATATACATACACAGAGGTTGTAGTTTATAGTCTTCTTTACACAGTAGACCTCAAAAAAAACCATAAAACATAAAAGACAATGATAGTGTAGTATATTTAAATATGGTGGGTGGATAAATAATTGTAGATATTCCCCACTCACATGGCCCAGAGCTAACTCAGAGCTCAGCTGTTATCTCGCCTGGACGGAACAATCCCCGTCTAAGGATATATGGGGTCCTCACACTCTCATATGGGCGGTATATGTAAAACAAAAGAACTCCAAATAGTACAGTATGTATTGTATTGTTAAAATATGTGAATAAGTAAAAAAATATCGTACTCACATTTGCTAGAGCAGAACTTGCTCTAGTCTTAATGGCATAGGTGGTATAGTCCCCACCAAGGAACAAGCAGGTAACCAGGAGTAAAAAAAATAAAAAATCCGAAATATAGTGAGTAAGGATAATTTATTTAACAATAGTTAAAAGAGAGATTTAAAAATATAAATATATAGTCTCTAAAATCCACTTGACGCGTTTCACCTTTAGCAGGCTTCCTCAGAAGTGTGGAGAATGTCCTGGTTCCAAACGTTTAAATAAGAGTCCTAATGGTAGTAAATGCTTCCTGGTGTGAGTGATTGATACTTCCTGTAGCCACCAGTGAACCGCACGCGTCACACCGGAAGTGACGCGGCGGATTAAGTCCATGGTAATAATAACACATCATATATGAAATGCATAAAAAGAAATACAAAAATGCCATTAAGTGTTAATAAGTTCATAGGCAAAAACAGTATAGATACAATCTTGACAGCATCTACAATATGTAGAAAATATCGTATAGACCCTTCCGGTTTCGCCAACGTCGCCCCGGAAATGACGCGACGTAAGGGGCTGCAACTCTATCTTGCGTTCCACCCGTGGAACGCAGGCGAAACCGGAACTGCTTGGCAATTGGCTCTTCCAATATCGAGAGCTGTAAATATATTGTGTGTTCCACAGTGGAGCGCAAACACAAAACCGGAACTACTCCGGTATTCATTATAGCTAATGGGAAACATAATAGAGTCCTAAGAAAGGTAATAAATTGCAGAATATATATAAGGGAAGGGGAAAATATGCATATATATATATATGAGAGGAGCCAAAATAAAACATATGCATGTAGTCTGATATGCAGTCAGTACATGGATAATCAAAAAGAGGGGGGCCAAGCTGGTCTGTATGAATAAGAATACAAAGGCAACTCTAATGATGTTAAAAAATCGAATAAAAAATGAAATATATAAGTAACTGATCAGGGGTGCACATATGTAAAAACAAACATGTAAATTATCCCAATGAACAAGATAAGATAACAGAACATTAAAATATATTGAAAATATAATAAAAACACATGAGGTGTCTGTTTATTGAAGTGAGAGAGAAGGGAGTCTAATAACAAGGCAGGATAAAAGATGGGTGGTAAAAAATGGATGACAAAAAAGTATTTAGTCTGCAATAAAAAGAAATGTATATATAAAAATATAATAGATTTATAAAAAATTTATAAAAAATTAAATAAATCGAATTCTATGTTGAGTCCATTTGGATGGAGAGTATCCATATTAAAAACCCACTCCATTTCTTTTTGTCCTATTTTCTTAATTAAATCTCCACCTCTCCAATCTTTAGTTACTGTGGCTATTCCCATAAAAGTAAGGTGTTTTGGATCATTATTGTGTATGCAAAAATGTGATGACACTGAGTGATTAGTGTATTTTTTCTCAATATTCCTACAGTGTTCTGATATTCGTACTTTTAAAGGTCTTATTGTGCGACCAATATACTGTAGTCCACAAGGGCATTCCAATAGGTAAATCACATTCTTGCTTTCGCAGGTAATGGTTTCTTTTATTGTATATGTTTTGCCTGTATTATGAGATTTAAATGAAATTCTTTTTTTATCTGTAGGATTTGTTTTCCTACATGCTACACAACTATTACATTTAAAGAATCCTTTGCCTAAAGACATCTTTAGTGAAATTCTTTGTAAGGTGCATTTTTAAATTTGGTGCACCTCTAAATATAATTTTAGGTCTTTCTGGAATTATATCTTTTAAGATCGGATCTTCTTTTAAAAGGTGCCAATGTTTATTCATGATCTTTTTTAGATGTCTATTTTTATCATTATAATCTAATATTATGGGAAGTGTGAAATCCTTTTTCTGTTGTTGTGATTTATCTTTGTGTATAAGATCTTTTTGGCTGATTTCCAGATTTTGTGATATGATAGATTCTATTAGTTTACCATTATATCCTTTATTAGTCAGACTGTTCTTTATATTATTTGCTTGCTCAATGAAAATAGTATTGTCGGAGCAGTTTCTTCTTAATCTAGTAATTTGACTTTTTGCGATGCTGTCAAGCCAAATTTTATTATGGCAACTTTCGGTGTCTATATAGTTGTTCACGTGTACATTTTTAAAGTGCGTTTTAGTTTTTATAGAATTATCCTTGATATAAATATTTAGATCTAAGTATGTGATTTCACTGTTACTTATTTCAGAGGTTAAAATGATACCTTCCTGGTTGGAGTTTAAAAACCTTATAAAATCCTGTGCTTCTAACTTGGAGCCTTTCCAAATAAAAATGAGATCATCGATGTACCTGGAGTAGGACACCAGATTCTTCGCCCAGCCATGATTGCTCCAAATGTATCTCTCTTCCCATTCAGCCATATACAAATTAGCATAGCTGGGCGCGAATCTGGTGCCCATAGCTGTGCCTCTGTTCTGTAAATAAAATGAATCTTGAAACCAAAAATAATTATTGTTTAAAATTAATTTTATACCTTTGATTAAAAAATCAATTTGATCATGTAACATAGAATTGTCTATTTCTAGCATCTTTTGAACTGCTTCACATCCTTTTCTGTGTTGGATAATGGTGTACAATGATTGTACATCACAGGTAATAAGTAGGTAATCTTCTTGCCAGTTAATGTTCTCTAATTTTTTTAAAAGATCTATAGTATCTTTAAGGTAAGACTTAGTTTTGGTTACATAGGGCTGGAGTAAAATGTCTATGTATTCGGATAGGTTTGACAGGGCCGATCCAATCCCTGAGACAATAGGTCTTCCTGGGGGTTTCGAAAGATTTTTGTGTATCTTTGGAAGGAAGTATATAACCGGAGTCTTCGGGTGAATAATATTGATATATTGTGATTCTTTTTCGTTCAGAATACCGGTCTCCAAACCTTCATCCAAGTATGATTTAAGTTCTTTTTGGATTCTAATAATAGGATTATTGGGAAGTTTGGTATAGGTGGTGTGGTCGTTTAATTGTTTATAGGCCTCTTCCTCATATTGTTTCTTAGATAGGATGACGAGGCCTCCACCTTTATCGGCAGGTTTAATGACGATAGAATTATCATTAAAATAAGTCTTTTAGAGTTTGTCTTTCTTTCTTATTTAAATTGGCTTTGTCTTTATATTTATTATTATTCTCTAGAGTTCTGATGTCTTTACCTACTTTTTTCTCAAAGATGTCTAAAGCACTCGATTTGCAGTGCGCAGGATAAAATTTAGATTTGTTTTTTAAGTTGCTATTAATATATTGATCAGTTACAGTATTCAAATGAGTATTCGTAGTGTTGGTCTGATTTTTATTGGTATTAATAGTAAAAAATCTCTTTAAAGTAGCATTTCTAACGAATTTGCTAATATCGATAAAAGTCATCAAAGAGTTATATGGTTTCGTTGGTGCGAACTTGAGGCCTTTTTTTTAAAACCTTAATTTCTGTTTCATTTAAAATTTTTTTAGATAAATTAAAAATACCTGAGGGGGAATTACTTTGTAGGTTATCTAAAATCTTTCCATTCTTCCTTTTTTGGTGTCTTCTGCCTGATCTACATCCTCTAAATCTCTTTTGCGACTTTTTATCGGGGTAATGTTTAAATGATTCGTGTGGCGCTCTCTGTTTGAGGGGATCTCTAAAAAAGAGGTTTCATCAAAAGGTTCACAAAATGATAGTGCGTGGTATCTGTTTTTCGTAGCTACTTCTTTGGATATGTTAAGATCTTGTTCATCATGTTTTTTATGATTTCTTGTTGTGATTTTTCCCCAAGAGTATTTCCTTCCTTTGGTCTTATACTGAGGAGAAGATGGTTCATAAGTGAACCAATGTGTTTTGGGTCTTACGACCACTGGTGAAGTATTTTGGTGATATTGTTTTTCTCTATGTGATGGTTCTCCTGTAGAAAAATGTGTGTCATCTCTCCTTTTGTACTCAAAAGGTCTAGTAGAGATCTTATTCTTATTTTCATTGTTGATAAAGTGTCTGTTTGAAAAAGTGTTTTCAGTGTTTCTTTTAGTGAATCTATTCCAATTGTGATTGTGTCTTTCAGTGTGTCTTCTTGGAGACCTATAGTGCAACTTGTACTGGTGATCATTGTTATCTGTGTATTTTGGTCTCTCACTAGTTTCCTTTTTTTTTTTTTTTTTTTTTTTGGGGGGGTGTTTAAATCTATTTTCAGTGTCTGTGTGTTGGTGTTTATAGGTGTGATATCTCCTATTTTGTTGTGTTTTTTTTGCATTATATGTGCGTACTTGGTATTGTGCATAATCCCATTTGTCTCTGTTGTATTTATTGATTTTGATTTTTTTAGTCTCTGTCTCTGTTTTTTCCACTGTTTTTTTTTATTTTTTGTGTTTGACTGAAATACTCCTCAGTATCGGCAAAGGGGATAAGCTGTTCTCTTAGGCTATTAATTTTTTTATCTAAATTAGATAGTTTTTCACTTTTTACTTTAATGAGGCTTCTCATAAGCCCGAATGAACAAAATTCTAGATGGTTATACCATTCTTCCATAAATGGTTTATTTTCAGTATCCGAGGTTGGCATTTTGAATAATCTTAAACCTCTTGGTGTGATCTTATCATTAACATATTTGGTTAGAGTTGCTATTTCCCACCTTAGTTTCATTTCTTTTATTAGAGAAAATTCTAATTCTTTAAGCAATTCTTGTGGGTCATCAAAGATAATCAAAGGTTCATTATTGTCTATGTTTGTTAAATCTTCTAGATTGTTGAAGATATCGTCGATATTTATATTGTAATTATCGCGATATTCAAATAGTGTCATTTTGGTGATCTTATAGGGCTGCCCAATAGGTGGGGAAAAAATAGAATGGTAGCTTGGGTGAATTAGGCGCTCGCTATATATAATAGAGTGATGTGGCAGCAGTAACCAGTACAAGGAACCCCAACCTTGTGGTGGATAAATGTGAAAAAAAAGGGAAGGAAACCGCGCCTTAAATGAGAAGATATATACAAATATATATATATATATACATACACAGAGGTTGTAGTTTATAGTCTTCTTTACACAGTAGACCTCAAAAAAAACATAAAACATAAAAGACAATGATAGTGTAGTATATTTAAATATGGTGGGTGGATAAATAATTGTAGATATTCCACACTCACATGGCCCAGAGCTAACTCAGAGCTCAGCTGTTATCTCGCCTGGACGGAACAATCCCCGTCTAAGGATATATGGGGTCCTCACACTCTCATATGGGCGGTATATGTAAAACAAAAGAACTCCAAATAGTACAGTATGTATTGTATTGTTAAAATATGTGAATAAGTAAAAAAATATCATACTCACATTTGCTAGAGCAGAACTTGCTCTAGTCTTAATGGCATAGGTGGTATAGTCCCCACCAAGGAACAAGCAGGTAACCAGGAGTAAAAAAAATAAAAAATCCGAAATATAGTGAGTAAGTATAATTTATTTAACAATAGTTAAAAGAGAGATTTAAAAATATAAATATATAGTCTCTAAAATCCACTTGACGCGTTTCACCTTTAGCAGGCTTCCTCAGAAGTGTGGAGAATGTCCTGGTTCCAAACGTTTAAATAAGAGTCCTAATGGTAGTAAATGCTTCCTGGTGTGAGTGATTGATACTTCCTGTAGCCACCAGTGAACCGCACGCGTCACACCGGAAGTGACGCGGCGGATTAAGTCCATGGTAATAATAACACATCATATATGAAATGCATAAAAAGAAATACAAAAATGCCATTAAGTGTTAATAAGTTCATAGGCAAAAACAGTATAGATACAATCTTGACAGCATCTACAATATGTAGAAAATATCGTATAGACCCTTCCGGTTTCGCCAACGTCGCCCCGGAAATGACGCGACGTAAGGGGCTGCAACTCTATCTTGCGTTCCACCCGTGGAACGCAGGCGAAACCGGAACTGCTTGGCAATTGGCTCTTCCAATATCGAGAGCTGTAAATATATTGTGCGTTCCACAGTGGAGCGCAAACACAAAACCGGAACTACTCCGGTATTCATTATAGCTAATGGGAAACATAATAGAGTCCTAAGAAAGGTAATAAATTGCAGAATATATATAAGGGAAGGGGAAAATATGCATATATATATATATATGAGAGGAGCCAAAATAAAACATATGCATGTAGTCTGATATGCAGTCAGTACATGGATAATCAAAAAGAGGGGGGCCAAGCTGGTCTGTATGAATAAGAATACAAAGGCAACTCTAATGATGTTAAAAAATCGAATAAAAAATGAAATATATAAGTAACTGATCAGGGGTGCACATATGTAAAAACAAACATGTAAATTATCCCAATGAACAAGATAAGATAACAGAACATTAAAATATATTGAAAATATAATAAAAACACTAGAGATTGCTGCCTGGTCAAAATGTGCAATCAGAAAGAAGGGCTTTGCTCAGTTCGGCCATGGAATCAGCTTTAGGAAGAGTCTAGAACCAATGGTCACTCTGGGTGAGCTCCAGAGATCCCATGTGTGTAGATGGGAGAATTTTGCTGAAGCACAGCCATCACTACAACACACGACCGATCTGACCTTTATGGTAGACTGGCCAAATGGAAAACTCTCCTTACTGCAAGACACATGAAATTGAAAGTTTGGAATCTGAAAAGAAAAGAACCCGAACGACCCACAGACTGTGAGAACCAAGATTCTCTGGTCTGATAAAATGAAGATTGAACTGTTTGGTCTCAATTCAAAATCTTGTCTGGATGAGACCAGGCATGGTTCAAATGCTTTTGGGGAATTTTTCAGTGGTGGGAATTCTGAGACTGGTCAGGGTTGAGGAAAAGCTGAGCAGAGCAAAATCAAGATATGCCCTTAATATTAATCTGATCCTGGACACTCAGGTCCTCAGCCTGAACCAAAGATCCACATTCCAAGAGTACAATGACCCTGATCACACAACCAAAACTATGCAAGAGCCCAGCTTTGAACCCAATCAAACATTTCTGGAGAGACCTAAAAATGGCTGTCCACTTACGGTCCCAATCCAACCTGATAGAGCTTGAGAGGATCTGCATAGATGAATGACAGAAACTACCAAAATCCAATTGTGCAAAGCTTGTTGTATCATACCCAAATTGACTTAAGGCTTTAAATGCTGCCAAAGGGGTTGAGTCAAGGGTCTAAACACTTATGACAATGTGATATTCCATTTTTATTGTCAAATATATTTACAATGGTATTATAAAACTAGTTTTGCTTTGTCATTAAGAGGTTAAGACAGTGAAGGAGTTTAAGCATTCGTGGGATAGGCATAAGGCTATCCTAGCTATAAGGTAAGGCAAGGGACCATGAAAGTATTTAGAACATTTTGCAGACTAGATGAGCCGAATTGTTCTTATCTGCCGTCACATTCTATGTTTCTTTTATGGGGCATAGAATAATGTGAAAAAATGTAATCCTTTCTGAATGCACGGTAGGATGACAATGCTACATCACATTCAACCTACTTTCTAGCTTGTATATTTGACACTCTGAAGACTGCATATTTATACTTTTTTTCTGTGTATGACATTGCTCAGAAGCTTGCATGAATAACTTCAATGATTTCATTAGTTTGCTTATGTTTATTTGGACAGAATATGAGAGTTCCACAACTGGAGTAATTTTTCATATTTGTTTATATTTAAATCTGTTATCACTGTCACAGCTTTTAACAGACACATCACATAGGTGTATTATCTCACAGCGCACAACTTCTATGTGGAATAATTCTTAACAAAACAAACACTATCAACTACTATAAAGACTGCATTTATTCATTTCCATCTGGGAAATGGCAAAGAAAAAAAATCTCTCTTTGTTTTAATTCTTTTCTATTCATTTATATCCATTCATCTTTGGAAGCCTGGTAAATAAGCCTCTTTGGTTTGTAAACATCACTCAGAACTACATACAGAACAGTATGCTGACAGTTAAAAAGACATAAATTATGTATAAGTACAATGATGCCATACATCCATTTGAAATATGTATGCTCATGTCTCACACTCATATAAAATTGAGCAAATATTGTAATCCAAAACGTATGTTCTATTGCATCTCAGAGAAGACATTATTAGGATTGAAAAATAATGTACTATTAAAAGGAGGCACAATCTGGAATGCCTGATGCTCCGTCTTAATTCCTATATTTTCAGAAAAATTTAGCTGTCCTTAAATCTACCACAAGCTAAAAAGAAATGACAGATGTTAGATCTTAAGCAATGGTGACTGCATTTTCAATATTCTTCAGTGTTGAGAATTCATATTGTTTTTTGTTTTTACGGCTCCTTTAATCTCTTTCGCAACAGATGTACATTTAATACGATTTTTGCAAAAACTCTTGGCAGTTCGGATCCCCAAGGAGTTAAAAATCTATTCATCTTCATTCCACCTTTATCTTTAGATCAATTCTTTCATACACACCAGCTCTCCTTAGAACAAGGCCACTTTCTCTATACGGTCTTATGATATTCGGTAAAAGGCAATTCCTTTTTTTCCTCTGGCAGATGAGTAATTGCCCATGTTTAACTACATTTTGAGTTAGATTTATAAGTCAATTATTTAGATATCACAGGGAATGATAATTTACTTGTGCACTCAAAAACCCCACAAATTATTAGCATTGTATAAAACATAACAAATGATATTATTTATTCAGAGGAAATGTTGGCATCTGTATTTAGTAACGCTTATTGTCATTGGTATTACACGTAAACCACAATTTACTTTGATTATAGGGTAATTTTTATTACAGATGTGCTTTGAATCAAAAGGCTTGGATAAAAAAACTGAATAAGAATTAGGAATTAGACTTTGATCCGAGTTTGTTTTTCAAATATGTGGGAATGAAACAAAATAAATATTTGTATGAAACAAAAAAAAAAATCATATCTATTTCTTATTAAATTAATAGGGGAAAATGAGGGGAAATATAGAAATATATATTCCTAATTAATTGCGTGTTCTTTTTAATTTAGCAGAAGCATGGATTAAAGATAGGAACTTTTCACCCAAGTTCTATTAACTATCATGATGCACAGATGAGCTTACTCAGCCATTCTCATGGTTGTTGGCTGCCCTACTCCAAGGACTTTGAACTACATCCTCCATAGGTTTAAACCACAACACCCATAATTCTTTGCTGGCTATAATTTTGCAAAGAAATGATGGGAGTTTTAGCCCAGAGTGATATTCAATGTTGATATCACCTTGAAATTGTGTATTATTTGATGTTGACTTAGTAATATTGTACATTTGTACTTCAAATTCAGTGACCAGTTCCTACTTACATTGAATGGACCATTAGTGGGGTCAATTAGATTAAAACATTTTGCTAAATGTCCTATTGAGAAGACGAATATGACCCATGCTATTAAAAAGCTTGTAACCTAGCAATGCAAATCCTATAATTGGCAAGCAGTTTAGCAGCTGTATGGTGTGTATGTAGACTTCTATTATGCCAGTGAATTGTTCACACAGAGAATCACTTGGTTTATTGTACACATGGCTATAAATACTAGGCCCTGTAGCGGAGAAAATCGGTTAGTTTTAACAGCATTATTAGACATCTAAGCAGCTTTACCAAAAATAAACTTCTGTCAGAGGATTAACATGTTTATTAAAGGGACAATAAAGGCATTCGCATCACTTCATCTCAAGGAAATGGTATGGGTGCTTTGTGCCCTCCCCCCCCCCCCCTTTCTGTTAACCCTGCAAGTGAAAACATAGCCTTTTCATTGCATATATATATATATATATATATATATATATATATATGTATATGTATTTATTAATCTCCACCCCAACCCTGAAACACAATAACTTTCACACACACACTTCCCACACACACATTGTCCGCCACAGACTGTACCACACACACTGTACCCCACATACACTATACCCCTCACATGCACTGTACTCCTCACACACAAACACACTGTACTCCTCACTCACACACTGCACCCCTCACACACACATTGTACCACTCACACACACACTGCACCTCTAACACACACATTGTACCACACATCCCAAACACACTGCACCTCTCACACACACACACAGCACCCCTCACACACAAAAAATGTACACCTCACACACTGCACGCCCCCACACTCACACACTGCACCCTTACAGTCACACAAACTGTACCCCTTCACACACACACACACATTGCACCTCTCACACACACTGCATCTCTCTCACACACACACACTGCACCACTCAATGCACCTTACACACACATTGCACCCCCCCACACATTCTACCCCTCACACACACACACACACACAAATTTCACTCCACACACACATTGCACTCCACACACACATTGCACTCCACACACACATTGCACCCCTCTCACACACTACTGCCCCTCCTACAGCCATATCCCAGTAGACCCCAGGTAAGTTTTCAAACTGTTCTAAAATGGTTTGACTACTTGTTCTGGGAGGGCACCATGACACTCCTGACACCATAACCACTACATAGAGCTGTAGTGGTTATTGTGCCTGAATTGTTCTTTTAAATAATCTACCAGTGCCCCTCCCGAGATTGGGTTCTGGATCTGCCCCAGCCTCCTTTCACCATTTCTTAACGTCCTGTAATGTATACTAGGGCGCCGCTGAAATTATAGTTTCGCCCAAACTAGATGTCTACAGTGTGTCCTTTCGTTTTTAGACGAAAATCGGTCGGAATTCAGTCATTATTTTCATTTCTGAATTTTATTAGGAAGGATATATCTTGCAGCCGTTTAGTAAATAATTACCTAAATTGGTACAATTGTGGTATTTCCAGACACTGAACTTTCCTCATAGAGATTCATTTATTCAGTTCATCTCTATGAGGAGATGCTGATTGGCCAGGGCTGTGTTTAAATCATGTTGGCTCTGCCCTTGATCAATGGAAATACCACAAGTATTAGAGAACTATCTACTAAAAAGCTGAAAGACCAAAATTACAAAAAATTCCTTCCTTTTTTTAATTTCGGTCTTTTAGCCAACTTTACTAATACTAAGTAAAAAAAATACTTTATTATTATTTAAAGGAGGTTAAATTCTCCTCCTGCACTGAACTCGCTGTGCCACGAATAGGGGCATGGATACTAAACAATGAGCTGCTTACTGTTGTAAAAAAAAAAGACTAGTAAAGGGGAACTGGCACAGTTCCCCATGCCTCCATGATGAGGCCCCTTTTAAAATAATTTACAGGAGGGATCATAGTGTCCCCCATGCCCCGACCCATGTCCTGCGAGTGGGAGCTGTGGCGGAACCAACCTCGCCACTGTGAACTGGAGAAGCCTGGTTGCTAGCCTCCTGCCCTGCGACTATGGCCCTGGAGTGTATTAACCCTTCAAGAAGTATATTTGGGCACAATGGATTTTTGTATGCTGTTCCTGGCCCTTTAAATACTTGGAAGCAGTTTTACAACTTTTAAACTGGCACTTCGGATGCAGTCGAAGAGCCGAAGTCGTCGAAGTGCCGAAGTCGTCGAAGTGGCTGCCATTACAGTTGAACACGTGGCGGCGGCCATTTTAATCCAGTAGAACGCGGTGAGCTGTACCTTCCCCTACCCTTCGACACTGCGGCTGGAGACTAAGTCCCGTTCGAAGATTCGAACACACGTTCGAACGGGAATTTCTGGGTGTAAAATAGACCTCTGGTAGACAATATAACACCAAGGAAACACAACCCCGGTTTCACTTCGAGACTTTGACAAAAGTCGAAGTGAGTTCGACGATTCGAATGCCGCCTTCGGATGGGACTTTGTAACTTTTCAGGGCAGAAATAGACCGACCGCACAGCCTGAATCTGTGGAACTGTTTTGGGCAGGAAAATTGTGCTTGCGGTCTGTCATAAAGGACTTCCAGCTAACTCTTTAACCCCTGGGTGGAATTAGCTCAATTGGATATGTTTGTAAGTAAAGTATGCTGATTGTTAATATGTGGTTTTTGTGAAGATTGAATGTATAGCTTTGTAGTTATAAAAATGTATAAAAATGTATAAGTTTTAGCTTGGAGATAATTGAGTAGATACAGTAAGAAACTCAATGATCTCCCAAGCAGAGGGGAGGGAATATGTGGGATGTAACCGATATGTGATTGGTTAATGCTTAATTGCCTGTGGGCGTCTCCCTTGCAAGGAGCACTGCATAAAAGCAGAGTCCCTGTCATTAAACATCAGAGTTCTTCTTGACCCTCAATACATAGCCTATCTCGTTATTGGAGGGAACTGCTATATCACACTGGGGATTGCTATGCTCTGCATACTCCCTTGAGCTTTAATCACTTAACTCTTGTTCCTGTTACGCTCTCCTGGAGGAGAGGTCTTCCCCACACGGTCCTGGAGGACAGAGGCTGATTCCAGGGTGGATGGAAGACGACGCGGCTCCAGTTAAGCTACGGCGGTTGTGGAGTCTGCGGTGGTTGTGGTGTCGTCTGCAGGGCGTGGAGTCCTCAGGAAGCGCTAGGAGCATCCGTCAACGGAAGGCGTCCGTTACAGGAGCTATTAAACTAAATGGGGGACCTATTTTCCCCCCAGCACCCACCCATTTACAGCAGGATATTTTTTTTGGCGATTCTTTATTGCTTGTGATCTGGTCACACTTTTTACTTTAACAGTTAGATGCAACTAATTTTTATTTGGCCTTTTTTATGTTGGCTGGAAAGAAAAGAAAACATGATTTGTTAATTTTTTAGTTATTTACTTGGGGTGAGAGGGGTAGGTAGAGTATTTCTTTATTTGAGCGTGGCTAGGAGCTTAGGGGGAGGGAATTATTTTTACAATTAGCCCCCACCCAACACTAATGGGTGTGGGCTGGGGGTACAATAGATCCCCCACATTATCATTTATGGACCCCACCCACCGCTAATGGTTGGGATGTAGGGGGACAATAGCGTCCACATGCACTATCATTTAGGACACCACCTACCGCTAATGGGTGAGGTCTGGGGGGCAATAGGTCCTCTCCCATTACCATTCAGGGCCCCAAGCCACGGCTAAGGGGGTGTGGGCGGGGGGACTATAGGTTTAACAGCCCCCCACTCACGGAACATGGGTGGGGATATGGGGGGACTCTATGCCCCCTTTAATTAATTTAATAGATGTTCCACAATGGATTTGGAGAGAGGGGTTACAACAGTGAGCAGGCACTGTTGGGGGGGGAGGGGTAAGGAAGGGCACAGCTTCTATTTTGAAATATTACAATGAGGAAGCTGCAAGTTGGTAATAAATTTGGCAGTAAAAATGGTGGAATGGGGAACCTAGAGGCATTTGGGACTGACTGGGGGGTCAATAAAGTGCATAGGAGTCAAGAGAAGGGTTAACAAAAATGGATATTAATATCAGAGGGCTTGAGCCCCTCCCTGGCCCTAATTATTATACAGGGCCAGAGGACTGGGCATTCTGGACCCTAATGATTTCAGGGTAGAAAACCTATCAACCCAAAATGTATTAACTCCTTTACAGTAAGTCTTTATTCTACTCTCACATGCGATAGAGGGAAAGTCATACATTGGGTCGCCTTAATAATATTTGTTTGATTCAAAGGACCTTATGTTTTTTTTTTTTTATCTTTTTTTTCATTATTGAATTTGTTCTGGTGAATAGAATCATTACCTTCAGGCTTTTTGCTGTAAACACTGTCTATTCAGAGAAAATGCAGTGTTTACATTACAGCCTAGTGATAACTTCACTGGCCACTCCTCAGATAGCTGTTAGAGATCCTTCCTGGGTCATGGCTGCCTAAAATGCATCCAAACATTCAGTGTCTCCTCCCTCTGCATGCAGACACTGAACTTTCCGCATAGAGATTCATTTATTCATTTCATCTCTATGAGGAGATGCTGATTGGCCAGGGCTGTGTTTGAATCAGGTTGGCTCTGCCCCTGATCTGCCTGCTTGTCAGCCTCAGCCAATCATATGGGGAAGCACTGTGATTGGATCAGGCTACCACTTCTGATGATGTCAGCAGACTGCTTGTTTTTCTGAGTCAAACAGCATGCAGAGTTACAGCTTCAGGGTTGAATACAGTAATATTTTGCTATATTTATGGAGGCATGAGGGGCCCAGGGAGGCTAGATGGTGGATTTAACACTATAAGGACAGGAATACATGTTTGTGTTCCTGACCCTATAGTGATCCTTTAAGTTGGAGGAAACTGTTTCTCTCTTTTAATATATGTTGGCTTTTAATATATGTTGGCTTTTACAAACCCCATAAAGTGTTATTTCAATAAAATTTACTACCACCCTATATGTGCAACACAGGAGAGAAAAGCGTATTGCAGTGCACTTCACTGTGTTGTTAAATGGGATAATGTGCATGTTCTATTTTTTATTTTATTTTAATTTATTTTTTTTAAAGTTTGTCATATATTTATAGCTACATACATAGAATTATTGTTTTTTTTCTACTACAGCTAAATACTTACTTTGGGTTTTTTATTGGTGTAGTGCAAATCCTGCACTTCTGACAAGAAAATAGATAGTCTGGAAAAGCTGAGTTATGATCAGAAATTTACAAGTGTAACCGCAGCTGGTTCCCTTATTTACCACTATAACGTCTTAAAGCATAGAACTTAGCAGGGCTAACCATACAGATCTTAGCCATAATTTTAAATAATTAGTAAGAGATCCTCTATTTAACATATATAAATAATTGAAATACAATATAAAATAAGGATTGTCTTGGAAGCAATAAAGTTTTGTCTTTTAGATATTTATTATATAAAAATATAAATATAGACATAAAATCCATTACAATATTTTATATCAGAGTTCATAAGATTAAACTTAATGCTTGCAAATATCAATAATAGATTAACATACCCTCCTGAACATGTCATCATGTCAGCCTCTCTGTCATTTTAAGATGGGCAGCGTCTGTCTCCAAATCTCTCCTCTGTCCCTTAACATTTAAAAGTATATCTATTTATACCTTAGGTGTCTTCATTTTAGGGTTACCGTAGTTCATATATGAAAAAGTAACACTTCTTTTACTTTATTCATTTTAGGACCTCCCTTAACTTGACAAAAATACAAGGCCATAACATAAGGGTGCGCATGTCATGGAAAACCCTGTGACTTAGGACAAGATGGCATCCTAAAATCTGAACAACTTATCTATTGTTTATTTGTCATGACCTAGACATCTTATTTATTGTTTATATTAAATTTCCATTATTCCAGGACAAAATGGCGTAAGTCAGGATGATGTATGAAAAACAATATTTTCCATTTCTAACACCTTGTCAGTTTCCAATATCTCTTCTATGCAAAGTACACAGTTTAAGAAATACATTTCATTCTAAAATTTGTAATATTTGCATTTGCCCATAACACAGGCTGTGATTGCAAACATCACTAATCTTTTTACTGACTAGTTTTCCTTACCCCATGTTTTTTTTCTGCTAAAAACCCAACTTTTCTGAGTAACGTAACGAGTAATGTTCCTTTAATTACAGGGCAAACAAATGTTACAATTTTTACCATAACAATCTCCATCCCAAACACACTACGTTTATTTGGTTAGAAGCTAATGAAAAATCATTGCTGAACCTACAGACAAAGGAATGATGCACCAATATTGTATGGTTTTGTTTGTAGTTTAATTTTAGATATATTTTATTTTTATATTAAGACTACATTTGCAAAGTGCAATGTAATGTTACCTGTTTAAATATACCCAGCCATTCATCCAATATCGAGGTACCAACTCTGATGTAACTAAGAACAATACCTAAAGACCTATCTTCATATACTGTATGTTTAACCTCTTCAGGACCGGACTGTTTTTGCGATGTTTGTACGTTAAGGACCAGAGCTATTTTAACACTTTTGTGGTGTTTGTGTTTAGCTGTAATTTTCCGCTCTCTCATTTACTGTTCCGATACAAATTATATATAGTTTTTTTCAGCCCACAGGGTTTTGGAAAACAACCAATAAACAGGTACAATACACTCAGACACTCCCACACAAAATCCTCCCCTCTGCCTGTGATACAATTACCTTACACAATGGGTAATGTAATTATCACAGACAGAGAAATAAGGTTTTTCCACATTATTCATAACTTTAAAAGTATGCATCACATTCACATTTTCAGAATCAGCATACTCCAAATACAAACATACGTCAAAATCATACAAATTGGTCTAGTGGTTCAAAAGATAGATCGTAGTCCTTTGTGACCAAATGAAGCATGGCTTTTCTGCCCAAAACCTGTTCCACATAGTCTTCTATCCTGGAGATAATTGGGAAGTAATCCAATTATCTCCAAGGACAGAAGCAAAACTCCATTTAACACATGGCAGCAAAAGACAATAAAATACATAAAAATATATAACTGTGCAGCCATTGCATAAAACAGGTACATTCAACATATACTCAGATAGCTCAGATCTGAGCGCACATTATTACTGAATGGTGCTCAGATCACATACATGCAGTTTAATTACCATGGAGCCAAAGTCTTTCTCATACGAATGGGCTCCATGGCATAGCTATCTGGGGTATCACCGCTCAAACAGGGCAAGCACCGAATGACCCGGCTTTTGTGTCTTTGCAGGGGAAAATCAAGCGTTTTAACATGGGGCCATAGTCCAGGGGCAACAGGCGGGCAACCAGGCTTGTACAATGCAATGTGGCGAGATTGGTCTTGTCACAGCCCCCAATACAAACACTGCTCCTTATACACACAGCCCCCCCTTACACACATAGCCCGTAATACACACACTGCACCACTCACACACACAGCAGCACTCACACAAAACACACTGTGCCACTCACACACAAACACACTGCTCCCCATACACACACTACTCCAATATACAAATTGCTACCCTATACATACACTACACCCCTCTCACACACGCATTACCCCTCCATACACATACTGCCCCTATCCCGGCAGACCCTGGGTAAGTTATCAAACATTTTTGTAAACATTTGACTACTTACTCTGAGTGAGCGCTACAGCAACTCCTGGCACCAAAACCACTACAGAGAGCTGTAGTGGTTATTGTGCCTGGATTGTTTCTTAAAATGATCTGCCAGTGCCCCTCCCGAGATTAGCTTCTGGATCCGCCACTGTGTCTACTGCACCACCCTGATCTATTATTTTAGTTACCTAATCAAAAAAATCAGTAAGATTAGTTTGGCATGATCTCCCTGAAGTAAACCCATGCCATTAAGCTTTTTACAAATATATATAAGTATGATATTTCTCTCTGAACTGGTGAGGGGAGTAAGGCGGAAAATGTGGGGAAGGGGAGGGAGTTTTTTTTTTTTTTTTTTTTAAAAGCAAAGAAAAAACCCTGCCTGCAAAGGAGTGGGAGGTGAGAGCTAACTTCCCGTTGCAGGCACATCAATTTCCAATGTGCAGTGTGCTTGGACAACAGAAGAAAAAGTAATATGCACAGAACTCATGGAGTTCTTCGCTGCCAATGTCACATGTCAACAAATGCAAATAACTCAATATGTGTAGCATTTCAAGCTGAAACACTGCACATACATACTCCTACTACCATGACCACTTCAAATCACTGAAGTGGTCATGTACTTTTGGGGTAACTCCTTAAGTGAAAAAGACAATGTAGTTAAAAGTGACTTAAATCACTGCAACATAAAGTTGAACACTTATTTTTCAAAATGTAGGGGAAAACTCTCCGGAAATAAAAAAACACAATATAGTGTAATAGGGTATGGTTTCAATATTTATAAAATGCAGATTGTTCACTCACATAAACAAAGCATGATCAGCTCAACTCGCAACATCTTCTGCACATTTTTGGGGCTGTGCACCCCTCTGTTCTTTAATGGTACCTCCAGACTCCAAAAGAAAGAAACATAGACCACCAATAGTGAGTAGAGAGATCACCAATAATGTAAAAAAAAAAGGTGATAACCACATATAGTGCTCTGTTTGCAATTGGCTCCAAGCTTACATAGTATTCAGTGTCAAGGTTGACGCTTTCCTCTCTCCAGCCAGAACTCAGTATGGCAGCTTACTAAGGATCCACTTTACTTTTGCAAATATTTTCAACTCCCCCCTCCCATTTAATTTGTTGCTAAAACCTCTCTTTTTTAATCTGCAGAGAGTGTTAATATTTCAAAGAGACTAATGATTAAAGATTAAATACACCTATAACTAAAATAGATAATATTGTTAACAGTAATATGTTTTTTTAGTTTTTTTGAGTGGCGTAATGTGTTAAAATCTGGCTATTAGGGTTATTAATTTAATTTTTTCAAAGGTATCTATTAAAAAAATTGCAGAGTACATTGAATTCACTACATATATCTAATAACACGACTCATCTATCAGATAGCTTGTGTTCAATGGACTGTCACAACTGTGTATCAATCATTCAATAAATGTTAAAACAAAATGAAAATCGGAAAATTCATTAACGTAGCAAAATTTATTTATTTTTCAGTCTATAATTTTCTTAGAAAAGGAATAGTTTCTCTATGTGTTTTTTTTTATCTTCGGGGTACAACATTTTTTTAATTTATATTTTGAAAATTGTCTAATATTGCTCTGAAATATTATTCTTGACATCTTAACTCTATAAAGCACTCCCCGGGGTATGATGCCAAAAATGTCTGCTTGCAAAAGCTTTTATTTTTATAAGGTCTGATTGCTTCCATGCTAATTTGACACTGCATTGTGATGACTACAGACATTCTTTTCCTCACATACAGATAGTTATATTAAAATACCATCTGCATAAGTGCAAATTGAATATGCATGGATATAAAAATAAAACTTGTTTAGATATTGAGAATTTTTTTTTTAGGTGTCATGGAAATTTGTGAGACAGGTTGATTATCTGGTGGAGAAAAAGCGGAAACCATTAAAAAAAAATAAAACAGTGTAAACGGCTAATATATCAGAATGAAGGACTTTGTTGCGTAACCTTGAGTTGCACAGTCTACATAATGGGTTATCTTGCAGAAACCAAGTTTCACTGCTTAAAATAATTTCATTGAGGCAGTAAACTAAGCATTGTAATTTATTTTAAATTCATGCACATAAGACTAAAATTCTTTTAGTGTTTAATCACTTGTAATTGCTTAACAAAGTAAAGTGTAGATATTCCACGATCAACTGCAAGTGGAATTATTGGAAAGTGGAAGCATGAAGCAACTCAGCAACGAAGTGGAAGAACACATAAAGTCACAGAGTAGGGTCACTGAGTGTAGAGTCGCATGGTGCGTACAACTTGCCAATGCTTTGCTGATTCCATAGCTGAAGAGTTCCAAACTTCCACTGGTATTAATTCCAGCATATAAACTGTGCGTCAGTAGCTTCATGGAATGTGTTTCCATGGCCAAGCAGACGCATGCAAGTCTCACATCACCAAGTACAATGCATGCATTGACTCAAATGGTGTAAAGCACACCACCACTGGACTCTGGATCAGTGGCAACTGGTACTGTGGAGTGACGAATCACACTTCTCTGTTTGACAGTCTGATGGGTGAGTCTGAATTTGCCAGGACAATATTAACTGTCTGATTGTATTGACCAAATGTGAAGTTTGGTGAAGAAGACATAATGGTATAGGGCTATTTTTCTGGGGTTTGGCTAGGCTCCTTACTTCCAATGAAGGCAAATCCTAATGCTTCAGCATAGCAAGACATTTTGGACAATGTTGTTCTTTTGTTGTTTGAAGAGTTTGGGGTTGGACCTTTTCAATTTCTGTATGACTGTTCCCCAGTGCCCAAAGCAAGGTCCATAAAGACATGGTTGGATTAGTTTGGTGTGGAAGAACTTTCCTGATCCACCTACACAGAGCCCTGCGTCAACCCCGCCGAATACATTTGGGATGGATTGGAATGGAAATTGTGAGCCAAGCCTTCTCATCCAACATCCATGCCAAACCTCACAAATGCTCTACTGGATAAATGGGTAAAAATTCCCATGGAAACACTCCAAAGTCTTGTGTAAAGTCTTGCCAGAAAAGTGGAAGTTGTTATAGCTAGTGATGTCCCGAACTATTCGCTGGCGAATAGTTCCTGGTGAACATAGCATGTTCGCGTTCGCCACGGATGGCGAACATATGCGATGTTCGGTCCGCCCCTTATTCGTCATCATTGAGTAAACTTTGACCCTGTACCTCACAGTCAGCAGACACATTACAGCCAATCAGCAGCAGACCCCCCCTAGCAGACCCTCCCACCTACTGGACAGCATCCATTTTAGATTAGGTGGGTGGGGGCAATAAATCACAATGGGGGGACCTACTGTCCCCCCCTGGCCCCCACCCCTGAGCGGTGGGTGGGGGCCCTAAAAAAAACAATAAGGGGGACCTACTATCCCCCACAGCCCCCACCCCTGAGCGTTGGGTGGAGGCCATAAAAATAATGAGGGGGGGACCTACTGTCCTCCCTCCTGTCCCCCACCCCTGAGCGGTGGGTGGGGGCCCTAAAAAAACAATAAGGGGGGAACCTACTGTCCCCCCCGGCTCCCACCCCTGAGCAGTGGGTGGGGGCCCTAAAAATAATGAGGGGGGGACCTACTGTCCTCCCCCCCGGCCCCCACCCCTGAGCGGTGGGTGGGGGCCCTAAAAAAACAATAAGGGGGGACCTACAGTCCCCCCTGGCCTCCACCCCTGAGCGGCGGGTGGGGGCCCTAAATACAAATGGGGGGGACCCTAGTCAACCCCTCCCCCCAAAAAATAAAATTATCCCCCTACCTACCCCCCTCACCCTAAAAATAATGAGAGGGGGACCTTTAACTAAGAACCTGTAACAAAAAATAGAAAAAAAACAACTTACCATTCGATGTTTTCTTTCTTCTAAAATCTTCTTTTTTCAGCCCCAAAAAAGGCCAAATAAAAAACCATAATAACCGACGCAATAAAAAAAAATGAGCGCAAAAAAATAATAATCCATCTTCACCCATGTAGGGTTCCGCGCAGACTGAGCTCTGCAGGGCGGGGGAAGGCTTATAAAGCCTTGCCACGCCCTGCAATTAGGCTAAGAACACTCTGATTGGCTGGTTTACACAGCGTGGGAAAATTCCAAAGAACTTTAAAATGCTGTGTAAAATGACACAGAGCACTGTGATTGGATGGCTTGAAATCCATCCAATCACAGTGCTCTTTGTCATTTTACACAGTGTGGGAAAATGACAAAGAGCCCTCTCATTGGTGGGCTTGAAATCCATCCAATCACAGTGCTCTTTGTCATTTTACACAGTGTGGGAAAATGACAAAGAGCCCTCTCATTGGTGGGCTTGAAATCCATCCAATCACAGTGCTCTGTGTCATTTTACACAGCGTGGGAAAATTCCAAAGAACTTTCCCATGCTGTGTAAAATGACACAGAGCACTGTGATTGGATGGATTTCAAGCCATCTAATCACAGTGCTCTGTGTCATTTTACACAGCGTGGGAAGGTTTTTTGGAATTTTCCCACACTGTGTAAAATGACAAAGAGCACTGTGATTGGCTTAAACCAGCCAATCAGAGTGTTCATAGCCTAATTGCAGGGTGTGGCAAGGCTTTATAAGCCTTCCCCCGCCCTGCAGAGCTCAGTCTGCGCGGAGCCCTCCATGGGTGAAGATGGATTTTTTTTTGCACTCTTTTTTTTTTTATTGCGTCGGTTATTATGTTTTTTTATTTGGCCTTTTTTGGGGCTGAAAAAATAAGATTTTAGAAGAAAGAAAACATCGAATGGTAAGTTGTTTTTTTCTAATTTTCTTTACAGGTTCTTAGTTAAAGGCCCCCCCCTCATTATTTTTAGGGTGAGGGGGGTAGGTAGGGGGATACTTTTTTTTGGGGGGGAGGGGGTTACTAGGGTCCTCCCCCATTTGTATTTAAGGCCCCCACCCGCCGCTCAGGGGTGGGGGCCAGGGGGGAGGACATTAGGTCCCCCCTTATTGTTTTTTTAGAGCCCACACCCATCACTCAGGGGTGGGGGCCGGGGGGGACAGTAGGTCCCCCCTTATTGTTTTTTTTAGGGTCCCCACCCGCCGCACAGGGGTGGGGGCCAGAGAGGGGGAGGACAGTAGGTCCCCCCCTCATTATCTTTATGGCCCCCACCCGCCGCCCAGGGGTGGGGGCTGGGGGGGAGGACAGTAGGTCCCCCCCTCATTATCTTTATGGCCCCCACCCGCCGCCCAGGGGTGGGGGCTGGGGGGGAGGACAGTAGGTCCCCCCATTATCTTTATGGCCCCCACCCTCTGCACAGGGGTGGGGGCCTGGGGGGAGGACAGTAGGTCCCCCCCCTCATTATCTTTATGGCCCCCACCCGCCGCCCAGGGGTGGGGGCCGGGGCCCGGGGGGGGAAGGAGAGTAGGTCTCCCCCCCCTTCAATCACTATTGTGGCCAGAAAGAGTCCCTGCGGGTTTTAAAATTTGCCTGCCTATTGAAGTCTATGGCGGTTCGCCCGGTTCGCGAACATTTGTGGAAATTCGCGTTCGCCGTTCGCGAACCGAAAATTTTATGTCCGCGACATCACTAGTTATAGCTGCAAAGGGGAGGCCAACTACATATGAATGTCTATATATTTAGAATGTAATGTCATAAAAGTCCCTGTTGGTGTAATGGTTAGGTGACCCAATGTGTTTGACCATATAGTAATTTTTTAAATTACATAAAGATATATATATATATTTTTTTATAATATATATATATATTTTTTGCAGCCCATACTGATATTATGATTCGTAGTTCAATACGCTTTCAAATGCTCTTTTCACTTTTTATATTATATCTACATTAATCATTTTCTGTTTTAATGTAATTAAGATAGTAAGAGTAGCTGAAGTATTTAATCTTTGAGATTATACAAAATATGCCTCTCAAGAGTCTGGTACAGTCAGAAGTCGCCAAGCACAGGAAAAAAAAAAAACAGTGATATTATACATGAGGGCCAAGACCATGGCATTGTAAAAAGCCCAACTAATATAGGATTCATGGCTGGTTTATTATGTTTTAAGCAAGAAGAACCCTTGAGATAGATTTAATTCCCCCACTCCTGAATTTTAATTTGACTTTTCAGATTAAGCATATGAGTTTTAGCCATTCATAGACTATTTTCTTAAATAAAATGCAATAATACACCTTAATATGCAAGTTAATCTTACATTCATCCCTTGTTTTATATATTATTCCAAGGTCAAGCCTGCATTATTAACATTTTAAGTAGTTCTCTGTTTTTTTAGGTGATTTTTCATTGACATTTGCAACCTATAATTCACACACTTTGTCATGGTTATAGTCCATATAGCTGAAACAACATTGTATTTATTTTTTATTAAATAAATTACCATTTATGCTATATTGAGGCCCAGAGACTTTTTTTTCTACATTTCAAACAATTTCTTAAAAGCAAGTACTTGGTATTTTCAATTTTTTACTTATCAATACAATCTACAACAATCAATATGTTCACCTATTCTAATACATGTAAAATACATATTTTATGTTATTCTGCTATTAGGGTCACATATGAGGTGAATTGGGTTGGTACCATGATAGTAAGAGCATATCTAGACAAAATACTTTGACAAGGAGTGGGCAGATGGCAGCACCGGTAAGGTTTGTTTAAGTAAGGTACTGTCAAAGACAAAGTAATAAGTATGTTAAGGCAATCTGTGCACCTGAGCGAGTAGTCAAAAGGAAGTTCTGGTAACAAGTTCATGGACTCTTTTTTTTTTTTTCCTCTTACAATATTTCATATACTAAACCGAGGACTATTTAGGCGCTCCCTCCCCCCTGTTTTCTATCCAAGGTTATGGACTGCCTACTCTTTTAGTTTCTAACTGGATGACTTCATGATCCCTAAAACGTAATCTTTCCAAGGCCGCTCTTTGTCCGTTCTCCCTCCAAGGCTACTACTGTGTTTATTTTTGTTAAAGGTCAGCAGGGTATCATAACCTTTATCTCATAGGTGCATTGCCTTGGTGTGCTCTTTGACTCAGACATTTGCTTTTCTCCTTACAGAAAATCGATCACAAGTTCCACAGTTAATTCATGTTAAAGCTGGAGGCTCTATTGGAAGGCTTTTGAACCCGACTGGAAGAGCGAATGGCTATCTCCACTCTTCAACCATTGTGAACAGATGGCAGGGTTGAGATACTAGGGCTGGATGAGTGCCTGCCAGGCATAGAAGCCCACCATGCTCCTGCGCCTACTTATTAAGGGCCAGCAAGCCACCCAATGCCTGACGCTGCCACTTCGCCTCAAGCAGAAGCCTGCCAATTGAAAACGTAAGCACCACGAGGACCCTACAACACGATTCCTCTAAAAAGCTACCAAATGCTGACATGTCCGTGATATGAAGGGGAAGGCCCACAGTCAAGCATGGAGCTGGGCCCTGACTTGACACTGAGTTGCTGAAACTCAAGGTGGATTCCCCAAATACAAGATGGGACTGCCAAGCAAAGGAGTAGGCTGATGACCAGAACTTTCCTGTGAGGTGACCTATTACTACCTGGATAGGTGAAAGGGACATTTAAACCCAACCTTGGCTGTGCACAATTTTGTTTTATTTAGACCTGTTGTCTCGGTTTCTTTTATTTTCATATCTTAGCAACACCCGCCTGACAATTTACCTGAGCCCAGTGGTGCTTCCAGTTTACTCCCTTTTGGAGTAAGCATAATGTCTGCTGCCTAGGATTCGAACCACAGATGATAAAGGGAGACCATTCTAACTGCAGTTACTACCATTTGAATTGTTATCCCACCTTGAAAAATGATATTGTGTACAGTTGTAGCTGTGCTATAAATCCTGTTCCAGTGGCTACTCTTGTTACTTGCTTATGTGAGCCTTACATGTCTAGTTCATTTCTCCAATAGCCTGTAGTCAAAGCTTAAACATGTTTGCCATGCCTGTTTGTCTCATAATATAAAAATGTGCTGAAATATCGAATTGCCATGTGTGGCGGCCCTGGCGGGACCGCTGGCTGTCTGTGAAATGCCCTCTTCTATATTCATAAATTCCCCAGTATAAAATTTCCCCTTGTATTCTGTGTTTCCCCATGTATTTCTATGCCTTTCGTGTATTGTGCCTGTATATGTAGCAGCTCTGTAAAGTAGAGTTAGTGAAATGGATTGCTCTGTGCCCTTCCCCTCCCTTTTCCTGTCACAGCAGTACATTGCCACAGAGACACTGCCAGCCCAGTTTAACCTGGATGCATTGTTCTTCCTCCCTCCCCCTTCAGCTTCTTGGGATTGAAAACCCTGTTGTTTTGTGTTGGAGACCCCATGAAGGGGTCTGTGTCTGTAAAACCATTTGTAACAAAATAAATGGAGGCAGTCAGTGTTGGAACCTCCAGGACTGTGTTTCGTCCAGTTACTGGGGGGAAAATGGATGCCTACTTGTTGTAAGGGTTCCTGAATGGCTGAAGGAAGGGAAATAGCAGAGGTAACCGGTCGGGTTACCTGTGGTCCTCTGCATCATTCAACTGTTACACCCTGTTTTCTTCAGTACTTGCTCATGCTTCTATTCTCATTGCAAAACAAAAATATAGAATAAATTTTTTTTTTTTAAATCGATCACAAAATTCTGTTGCTTTGACCTTAAAAACATTTCTTGCATTTGTCCCTTTTCCACTCAGAATGCAAGTGAAACTTTTGTCTATGCTCTTTTCCTCTGTTTCCTGCTCAAAAATGCCCGGATTGCCCATCCAATGGTCATAATAAATGCTTCTGCCAGACTCCTACCATCCTGCACCTCTTACACCTCTGTCAGTCTTTACACTGGCTTTCTGTTTTACTTAGTATTTGGTTTAAAGTTCTCGTGTTTAGCTGTAAAGCTTTCCATATCTGTGCCCCTGCTTACATATATACTGCAACCTGACCTTTTCACTCCACCAATGACTTTTAGATTGTAAGCTTGTTTGGACAGGGACCTCTTCACCTACTTTTCCTGTATGTCAAACATGCTTTATTTGCAGTTGCAAGTTAAAGAAGACGACTGCAAGTAAGGGGATGGGGCTGGAGCTATTTCTGCAGCAGGGATGGAGCTAAATACTGTCTCTACCCTGTGCCAGTTACTTCTGCCCACTGGGGGAAGCAGGAAGGAGTCCCTGCTTCCCCAACTACTACACACCGGGGACTGCAGTACCCCAGCTCTTACTATGTATCTGTACCTGTGTATATGTCTGTCTGTCTGTCTGCCTGTGACTGTGTGCAATCGGGCATATCTTGCTGATCCAATTACCCGGTAAGTGTTGTCCGTATCCAGGAAGTGACGCAATAGTACACCCACCACATAACTTCCTCACTGCTCTGGTGGCCATCTTGGGGACAGTATAAGTAATCCAGGTTATCTGTATCAGGGCAGTGACACAACCCTCCGTATGTAACTTTTCCTCATGGCGGCCATCTTGGATTCTGGCAAAGTGCTGGTTACAGTGGTCATATGAGTACAGGGCATAACGTGGCAATCCACTCGATATTGTGCCATCCATCTTTGAATCTGGCAGCCTCGGCTGTAACAATCCTAAATATTTGTCCAGTAACCCTGCTACATGTTGCTCCACATGGATCATGATGTTAAAATCATAATAAACATTGACATATAAAATTAGTTATTAATTCACTTCCTGAAACAGATAACATGGATTACTTATATGGACTGCAAGATGGCCGCCAAAGCAGCGAGGAAGTGACGTGGCGGGTGTACCATCACGTCACTTCCTGGATGTTGACAATGATTACTGGGTAATTCAACAAGCAAGGTATGTCGTTCTAATGTGTTTCGGACTAAGAAGACCACCAGGACTTTCTTTATTGTATCTGTTGATTTACTAGTTTTTATTTGCTTTGAAAATACTTTTAATAAATTGAGTTATACACGTATAAAGTTGTCCAGTGGATCATCTCCTTCTGCTATTGCTAAAAGAAGGGTAGTGGCACATCTACCTATATACCTAGAGCCAGGTCTGGGCTCTTTACAGGTTTAGAAGCAAATTGTACATTGTATCTACCTTTTTGTATCCTGGATTTAATGCTCTAGGAGTCTCTTTGCTTCTGTTTTTCCTTCCTTTCTTTTTCTCTTCCCTTTATATGAGGATATTAAAAGAAAGAAGTGGTTCTGTGTCACCTTAGTACAAACAAATGAATGTGATCTAAACCTATCCCATGTGAGACTACCCATTGAGAGCACATACCTTTCACTGTATTAAACTGTATTACTCTATATGTGTTTTATGCTTTATAGCATTGCATTGCTGTTTTAACCCCTAGGGGTAAATGTCTATTGTTATTAGCACTTCATGTTTGCAACTAGTGGTGAATCTTTTATCACATAGTTTGTATTTGTGTGTGCATGTGGGTATCTGCCTGTAACTGTGTGTGTGTGACTGTTTGTTTTTGATCTTCTGTCTGTGTGTCTATGTGCCTGAGAATGTGTGCATGTGGCAGTTTTTGACAGTAAGTGTATAGCTGTGTGCATCTGAATGTGTGTCTGACTGTGGGACTGTGTGCATATGACACTGCTAAAATACAAATCTGCATTTCCACATGGGCCTAGATGCATTTTTATATTTTAATCTGAATTAAATACCCATCACAATTATTACACACAGTCAATAAACATATTCATCACACACAGTCAATAACAAATATCACACTCGGAGGCGGAGGCACCAACCAGATTCCCAGCACACTGGAGCACCAGAGATCAGCATGCCACCCTTCCTGCAAGGTAACATGGAAGGGGGAATGAATATATATATACACTTTCTCTTAATAATGATTAATTTAATAAAGCCCCCTTAACAAACACTACACCCCTATGCACACAGTAAAGGCCACCTTTCTTGGAAAAATATACCGTCCATGTCGGGATGTCATGGGATGTTGCATCTGAAACATTTAAGAGAGGAAAGTTCCCTCTATAGAAGAGGCTCCAGGGTGCCTGTACAGGCTACGAAGTGGACATGGAAGAGATCGATGGTCCAAATGGTGAATGTAAAATTACATTTATTGGAGCTCACATATGGGACAAAGTAAAAGTAATAAGCAGTGGAAATTACATTTATTGGAACACTTATATGGGAAAACTAAATTTATTGGAACTCATACTTATTACACTGCTTATTACTTTTACTTTGTCCCATATAAGTATTCCAAAATATTTTATTTTACATTAACCATTTGGACCATCGATCTATTCCACGTTCACTTCGTAGGCTGTACAGGCACCCTGGAGCCTCTTCTATAGAGCCTGATATGGCTCTTTGCTGTGTGAGTTGTATTCCACCTTTTCTATGTATGTTCTTGTATATACAGTGAGCACAATGTGTTTTTGTATTTATCTTTTGTAGATCTCCTCATTTGATTTGTGTTCCATCTACTGTGCTAAGTAATATATGTGTGATCAGTTTTTGGGGTGTATTATCCTTTTATTTATTTGTAACCATTATATAGGTGTATAAGGGGACACACCTTTAATTCACCCCTGCATTTTTTCTTCTTGGAGAAGCGCCAACACACCTAGCCCTATTTTTAATGTACAATGTCTGACGGTGTGTGTAGCATTGTGTATGTGTAACAGTGAGTGTAAGTGTGTATACTTTGTTAGAGTGTAATTTTAGTATTGTGTGTATACCATATCCGATTGTGTATGCTGTGTGTGTTTGTGTCAGTGTGTCATTAAGTGTATACAGTGTCTGATTGTCTGCTTGTGGATGTAGTCAGGGCCAGTGCAAGGATTTTTGACTACACAGGCTAAGATGTATTTTGCCGCCTCCCCTCCAAAAAATGTGTCTTTACCTATGTGTCTCGTAATCCACTCTTTGAATCTATTTCTTTTTTTCAAAATTTCAATGCTATACCCCCTTTTGCCCCTTTAGTGTATCTATCCCCCATTTTGTGTGTCTTACACTCACTTGTGTGTCTCTTACAATCCCCATTGTGTCTTCTACAATCCCCATTGAGAATTTCTTACTTCTTAAGCCCTTTTTTGTGTCTCTTACTCAGGGCCAGATTAAGAGCCCATTAAGCCTGGTGCTGACAATTATTATGGGACTAATTATAGAATCATATCGACAGAAAACACTAAAACAGTCATACCTCCTAATCATCATGTATCTGGTGGAGGTGGTGCCGGAAGGAAACTCACAGGATATCGCTTTAAGAAAACACATACCCTATGCTAATGTCTTGCATTCATCTTTCAAGTAAATCCATACCCCCTAACAGCAGTATCTAGTGAAGCAGGATTTCGGTTAGCGGGGTAAAAGGGTGTTCAACTGATGCGAATCACATAACCAAAACTGCCCAGAGGGGCAAACATGCCCCAAAAAATCTGTCCGAGGAATATGAAGATCAGCCTGGCGTCAGGGCCGTCTTTACCGCGGGGCAAACAGGGCAGCTGCCCCGGGCCCAGTTACTCCTGGGGGGGCCAAAGCAGCTGCACCGTGGGCCCCGCTGGCCTCAAGCATTTCTCCCACCGCCGGTGCAGCCGCGCACTAAGTAGGCCCACTGGGTGGCCCATGCACTAAGGGCCACCCAGTCGGCTTCTGTCAGCAGGGGCCCGGTTCTGCTCTCTGGCGCTTTAAGAGCGCGACCGGGCCCTCTTGCTTTTCGGCAGCCGGCTGGGAGGAAGTGATACCTGTGGCAGTCACTTTCTCCAATAATGAGAGGAGCGCGCGGGAGGGGGAAGAGGCAGAGCGGTAGGGGTCTGGGCCGAGCTAGCCAGACCCCAACTCCCAGCACCTTCAGCCACAAGTGGGAAAGCCACCCTCCAAGGTAGGAAGGGTCGGTTTAATAGTGTAAATTTTGTGTGTGTATCTGTGAATGTGTCAGTATGACTGTCAGTATATGTGTGTCAGCATGTCTGTTAGTGTATGTGTCACTGTGTGTCCATATGTATGTCAGTGTGTGCATGTCTGTATCATTATGGCTCTTTGTGTCAGTATGTTGGTGTGTGTGTGTTGGTGAATGTGTCAGCATGTCTGTCAGTGTGTCTGTCAGTTTATGTGTCTGTGTAAGTATGTCTATCAGTGTATGTTTGTGTGTCAGTTTGTCTGTCTCTATGTGTCTGTATATCTGTGTGTGTGTATCTATAGGTTGTCATTGTGTGTATCTGTGTGTGTCACTGTGTGTATATGTGTGTCTGTGTAACTGCATGTGTCTCAGTGTTTGTATCTTTGTGTATGTCAGGATGTGTGTCTGTATGTGTGTCAGTGTGTAGCTGTATGTTGTCTTTGTGTGTTTCAGTGTATCTGTACGTTCTCAGTATGTTTGTCAGGTTCCGTATTTGTGTGTCAGGTTGTGTGCATATCTACGTGTGTGTTTGTGTGTGTATTTGTGCATACAACTCAACATTCACACGCTAACACTACACACAAATACACCCCTGCATTCAAGCTTCAGCACAACATACAAATACATGTCTGTGTTAAACACCAACATTATATGTATACACACCCCTGCATTCAAAAACCAACACTACACATAAATGAATGCTTACATTCAAACGCCAACACCACATATAAACATATTCCATACAAAAACCTGTTTACATTGATACACACAAAAACTGCTTAGGGCTAAATAAAAACCTGCAAACATGGGTAAATGGTAGAGCCCTAGCTGTCAAGGCATTGCTGGAGTCGCACGACCTTTTAAACATCCTTGCAATAGGGAGGCCCTAAAAAATATTCTTGCACCTCTCTACTTTAGGTAGCCACTGCGTTAAGGGTGATAACGTGTTTGCACGCCTGGGGAGGGGTACAGGGTCCAGGGGGCCCAAGCAAATGCTTTGCCCAGGGTCCAATCAATATTAAAGACGGCCCTGCCTGGCGTGAATACATGTCAGGCTGGTCAACTAAAGGCATGCTATGCAGACAGCCCCCTGAGCTTGGCATAAATGCGTCTAATGACAGAGAAAAGGTGTATGTAGTGAATTTTGAAGAAAGGGAACATGCCACAGAGTTAGACTGAAGCAGCAAGAGCAAGGAAAAGGTGCTCTGTGCAAATAGGCGCTTAGTGATAGTACAAATATAAAACAGCAGCTCAAACATACGTGCAGGCATCCCAATCCTACACAAACAAATATGTGAAAAGAGAATGTGAACTTAGTGGATCATACTGCCACCACAAAGATAACTCAGTGGAGCGCTAAAAATAAATTTCTTACCCCTATTGAGATAACATATATTTCACTTTAGGGGGTAAGCAGCATAATAAAATCTAAAACAAGAAAATACACATCATGGTGCAGTATGCTTGTAAAATCTGGATGGAGTGGAAAAGATGTATATCCAACTCACATGGTAAAGAGCCTGGGGATTGGCTCAAATCACAACAGCTTGGGTATATTTGGTAATACCAGACCTTCTCCAGACCTTTAAATGTATTAGAACGGATGTACGTCACACTATTTCCGGGTTTCGAGTTCCCGGACTCACGGCCGACAGCTGTGAGACACACCTATATCACCATATCACACGTATTATGATTGGTCGCCCGGAAATCAACACGTCCAATTGGACGAACGGCGCCAATATTTAAATACCGCCCATCCAGGAAGCAGATTCATCCGACTGAAAAAGCCCCACGGCGAAACGCGTCTCGAACCCTCAAGGAAGACCACTTCAGTGACTTTTATTTGGTATCTGTATATATATTACAGTTTTTATTTTGTCTAATTGTTTTTTAATAAATTGTTACTTTTACCATATACATCTGGTAGGGGATCTTCAACTGCTTCCTGCATCTTTACAAAGTAGGGTAGTGCCTCCCTTAAAGGCACACAGGCGTATATACATAGAGCCTAGCAAGAGCATTTGCATAGTACGCAAAGTCAGCTTTACCTTAACTAATTTCATTGTCAACCAGCCCACACAAGTTTTGCTTCCCACCATCCACATCTGAAGAGTAGTAAAAAAGTATCATGCTGCAATAATCATGCTGTCTAATTAGTATCTTGATATGCCACACCTGTGAGGTGGCTGAATTATCTCGGCAAAAGAGAAGTGCTCACTAACACAGATTTAGACAGATTTGTGAACAATATTTGAGAGAAATAGGCCTTTTGTGTACATAGAAAAAGTCTTAGATCTTTGAGTTCAGCTCATGAAAAATGGGGACAAAAACAAAAGTGTTGCGTTTATAATTTTGTTCAGTGTATATCTGTATATATATATATATATATATATATATCTGTAAAGTTCCAGGCTAAGCACCCGGCAGGTATTTATATATATATAGCCTGAGTGCAAGGATCCCCTACTAAATTAGATGTGTGTATATATATATATATATATATATATATATATATATATATATATATAAATACCTGCCGGGTGCTTAGCCTGGAACTTTGATATCCAGACAATAGTGAAAATGGCAGCACTCATGGTCTCCAATAAAATTCTTCTTTATTTAGCAAGGTTAAAGGGACACTATAGTCACCAGAGCAACTAGAGCTTATTGAATTTGTTCTGGTGAGTAGAATCATTACCTTCAGGCTTTTTGCTGTAAACACTGTCTTTTCAGAGAAAATGCAGTGTTTACATTACAGCCTAGTGATAACTTCACTGGCCACTCCTCAGATGGCTGTTAGAGATCCTTCTTGGGTCATGGCTCTTAAAATGCATCCAAACATTCGGTGTCTCCTCCCTCTGCATGCAGACACTGAACTTTCCTCATAGAGATTCATTGATTCAATTAATCTCTAGGAGGAAATGCTGATTGGCCATGGCTGAGTTTGAATCATGCTGGCTCTGCCCCTGATCTGCCTCTTTGTCAGTCTCAGCTAATGCTATGGAGAAGCATTGTGATTGGATCAGGCTAACACTTCAGACTGCTTGTTTTTCTGAGTCTAACAGCATGCAGAGTTACAGCTTCAGGCTTGAATACAGTAAGATTTTTACTATATTTATGGAGGCATGAGGGGCCCAGGGTGGCTAGATGGTGGTTTTAACACTATAGGGTTAGGAATACATGTTTGTGTTCCTGACCCTATAGTGATCCATTAAAACATGGGATCAACGTTTCAGTCCCTCTATGGGACTTTCATCAGGATAAATACGTTGATCCCATGTTTTAACCTTGCTAAATAAAGAATAAATTTATTGGAGACAGTGAGTGCTGTCATTTTCACTACTATCTATATATACATATATATTTTTTTTTCTTACAGTTATCGGTTTTATTGACCCCCTCTCTATCATTAAGGTGAAGGTGTAGGTAGGGTACTTTTATTTGAAGGAGTGGGCTAGGGGCTTGTTTCCCCTTGTCATCTGGAGGAGACTTAAAGACAATTTGGGGGTGGATAATGGCATGTATCACCATTGTATATTTAATTAAAGTCCTCACCAACCAACCATGGGTGGGAGCTAGGTATCAGGTCCTCCCTATATGGCACTGGTGAATGGGCAGTAATAGCTGGCAAGTCACTAGTCTTTTATTACAGCGAGCAGTTACTGGCTGGGGATGAGGTCTCTTCTAGAAATTGAGCAGCAATGGCAGCCCAGTCACTAGTTTTAAACATGTAGAAGACATACTTTACTTGCAGCATGGCAGATCAGTTCATAGGGAGGTTTAAAACTTCCATTACAGTAATATGGGGATTTTATTTACCCCATGGACTTTTAACTTATTAGTTTTTATTTATTTTTAATTATTTAACCACTTAAGGACACATGACATGTGTGACATGGCATGATTCCTTTTTATTCCAGAAGTTTGGTCCTTATGGGGTTAATATGGCGACTGGCTAGCAAGTTCTGGCCAGCTGCCACATAATGAAAACTTGCTCCACCAAGTGTTTTTATCTATTTGCTTGCTGGCTGCTAGCACGTCCGGCGGGCAACCAGTTCAGATTTTTTATTTAAATCCATTTCAGATTTTTTATTTAAATCCAGGCTGGGATTTGAAGCCTCCAGATACAGGTTTCCACTTGGTCCTGAGTTCAGCTGTCCAACAGCGTTCAATCAGACCAAATTCAGATTTGAATTACAAAATCTGGACATGCTGAATTCAAAACACAATGTCCGAATAGCCCCGTACGCAGCGAGATGGTTTTGCCCCATTTGGTAAGTGGCCATTTGGACTTTGAATAACTCCAATAATCTTCTGTTTAATGGTAAAACATTTTTAGGTCCAATAGAATATTGACCATAAGCTTTTTAAAGTCATATGATAATGCAATTACTAGTGTAATTACTTAATTATTATTTCTATAATATTTTGCTTGCTTTGTTTGCAATGTTTATTTTATTATAATACAATTATTATATTGTTCCTTATGTGTACCTTGCATTTCTCAGTAATAGGATCCATAAAATACTAGCTATAACACCGAGCTATACTTGTTTGTATAATTTTAAGAATGCTAGAAATGAAATGAAGAATGTATCCCTGAAAACAGGGATAAATTCAGTGTGTCCAGGTCGTATCTCTGTAGGGGATAACCCTTATAATGTAATACAAAAAAGAAAATAAAGTGTAAACCTAGGACAGGCGTCCAGGGAACACTAATGAGATACTGATCTGAGTGGCTAGTCACTTAAAATAAAAAATCATTTAATTGGTATACAAAACCATGAACTTAAAGTAAATGAAAAGAGAAAGAATATAAAAGGTGAAAAAATAAAAATAAATAAATAAACGCACTCTAAAAGGGAGAGAGGGTAAGTAAGTAGCTCAGGGAGCTCAGGGTAGAGCTTGGGCAAAGGGTAAAAGGAGGTAGAAGTAGTATGCAGCTATATATAAGTCCACACAAGAGTATACTGCTCTCTAGAGAGGTGGACGTAAGCTATAGAGGCTACTGTGAGAGACACTCCAATACCCAGAGCAACAAAGTACAGAAAAGAGTTAACTCAAGGGTACTATATAGACCAGTGTGATATTAAGTAGTTCACACATGCTATAGTAGTTAAATGTGCCCTTAGTGTGTACAAAAGCCCGCTAGAGAACCCCAGTAAATGGCTACATAAGAGGATAATGTCCTAGAACAGTGTTACAGATCAATTCACACTGGCTACTATGATTCAATACATCCTCAATGAATTGTGCCATATCTGAGGTATTAGCTCATGCTTGACCCTGAATTCGGCTCCAAACAGGCTACCAACCCTCTTCCCCTAGTTATACACCCCAAACAGTGATAAATAAATGAAGTGCTGTGCTTATTAAAAAAGCATATTCTGCCTAACGCGTTTCGGCGCTAAAGAGAGCGCCTTTCTCAAAGGCTATCAACGGAGAACTGACTACGGGCTCGTGTTAAGTATGTTACACTGAAAAAATTGAGCCAATCAGTGATGAGTGTGGGCGGCGTTCTATTCAGCCGCAATAGCCGCTTACGAGTGGTTCGCCAGTCTGTCAATCAGATGGTGAAGCCCCAATCAGAGACGGGGAGGGGCGGAGCTAGGTGCCGAATACAGAACGCATGTATATTGCGTTGCCATGGGTACCTGCTCGTGCACCAGTCTTATTCTATACCACATAAATGTATCCATACAATGTGATATTACCAGATATAAATCTCTGGAGCTCAGGGGAGATGGTAAACCCATTCTACATGGCATATAAATAGATAAATGGCCTGTGAGAGGGTCCTCCCGGATTAAAGCAAAAGTGTATCGAAAAGGTTACATTTAAAATGAAAGTAGTGTTGAGACACAGCTTAACACTTGGTGGCTATAAACAATAAACACATATAATTCCCGTTGTTCATTTCACAACAGTTCATGAAAATGACATATTGGTATAATGATACATGTATGGGTAAATGACAAGCAACTAATATATATCATATGAAGGATTATGATGCAATAAAAGGGGTGAATGTGAAACCTTCATTGAGGCCAAAAGGGGATAGGGTGTTCAGTGTCTGAATCCAAAAGCATACTTTCTGCCTCAGGATCAGATCCAGATCACCTCCTCTTTTCCCCACGCTAACCTTTTCAACCCCTGCAAATTTAAAGCATCTAAACGTTTCACTGTGGTTTCCTCTAGCATGTCTAGCCACGGGGGTATCCCTATCCGATGGAACTGAATGAATATGCTCCATCATACGCCTCTTAAAGGGACGTATAGTTTTCCCTACGTATTTTTTACCACATTTACACGTGAGTAGGTAAACTAATCCTGTGGAGTTGCAGTTAAAAAATTGTTTGATAGGAATTGTTAGTGTGCCTGAGGAGTCTGTGATGGACTTGGAGTCTTTATCTATGTAGCGACAGGCTACACAGCGTCCACATTGATAGGTGCCGTACAAATTTAGGCAACTTTTTTTACTCGTATTCCGTTTGGAAAAGTGGCTGGGTACTAGCATGTCTTTAAGGTTTTTGCCTCTTTTGGCTGTTATTGAGACATGTGGGGGGATCACATCTTTAAGATGTCGATCTTGTGTAAGTAATGGCCAAAATCTAGCCAAAATCTTTTTCGCTGGGTCCCATCCTGCATCAAACTTTGCCACACATCTAATTGTTTTAGGGGGGCATGGTTTGGGACTATTGTCCAAAAGGTCCTCACGTTCACTTAAAGGACCACTCTAGTGCCAGGAAAGCATACTCGTTTTCCTGGCACTAGAGTGCCCTGAGGGTGCCAACACCCTCAGGGACCCCCTCCCGCCCGGCTCTGGAAAGGGGAAAAGGGTTAAAACTTACCTTTTTCCAGCGCTGGGCGGGGAGCTCTCCTCCTCCGTACCTCCCCGTCGGCTGAATGCGCACGCGCGGCAAGAGCTGCGCGCGCATTCAGCCGGTCACATAGGAAAGCATTCATAATGCTTTCCTATGGACGCTTGCGTGCTCTCACTGTGATTTTCACAGTGAGAATCACGCAAGCGCCTCTAGCGGCTGTCAGTGAGACAGCCACTAGAGGAAAAAGGGGAAGGCTTAACTAATTGATAAACATAGCAGTTTCTCTGAAACTGCTATGTTTATAAAACAATTAGTTAACCCTAGCTGGACCTGGCACCCAGACCACTTCATTAAGCTGAAGTGGTCTGGGTGCCTAGAGTGGTCCTTTAAAAGTGCTCTTTGGTATGCATGTTTAAGGCATCTGTTAGGATAACCTTTGGCTTTGAATCTTGCCTTTAATAGGGCTCCTTTCTCTATAAAGTCTTCCACAGATGAGCAATTTCTTTTAAGGCACAAATACTGTCCCACTGGGATACCCCTCTTGAGTGGATTAGGGTGGTGACTACGTCAGTTGAGCATGTTGTTAGTGGATGTAGGTTTGCGATATAGAGTGGTCTGAATCGTGAGTTGATCAGTAATAGTAAATGTGCAGTCTAGGAAATTCAAAGATGATAAACCAATTTCCATGGTCAGACGTAGATTGAGGTCATTTGTGTTTAAAACCTCCACAAATTCTATAAATAATTCTTGGGTTCCTGTCCATATGACCAGAATATCATCTATGTAACGTTTCCAAAGATGGACAAAGTCTGAGTAGACGATATGTTTTTCCCACCAACCCAGGTGCAGGTTCGCATAGGAGGGGGCACAAGACGTCCCCATCGCAGTGCCCTGCACCTGGTGGTAGAATTTATTGTTGAAGAGAAAAAAATTATGGGTCAAAATGAACTTTAGAAGGTCAAGAACAAAGGTGGTATGACACGAGTGGCTAGAACCTCTTGTTTCAAGGAAAGTGCCAACGTGCTGTATCCCACCTACATGGGGTATTGAGGAGTATAGTGCCTCCACATCGAGGCTGCAAAGCATCGCCCCCTGCCTGTGGTACTTTGATTGACGTAATACATCTTAGAGTGTCTTTTGTATCTCTAAGATAGGACGGTAGTTTTTCTACATATGGTCGTAGAATTTTATCCACATAAGTGCTACCTTTGCATGTTAAATTATTGGTGCCTGATACAATTGGTCTAGCTGTCAAAGGTTCATAGCCTTTATGTATCTTAGGGAGACAGTAGAAGGTAGAAATTACTGGATTTTTTACGAAAATACTCGCATATTCATCCTTTGTGAGTATGCCATGATCGAATGCTCTATCAAGTAGATTTTTGAATTCAGAGAGGAATTTGGATGTAGGGTTAGACGGCAGGATTTTATAAGTGCTTACGTCATCGAGTATCTTTTCAGCAATCTGAGTGTAGTGGAGTCTATTTAGAATGACAATGTTACCCCCCTTGTCTGTAGGTTTGATAATAACCTGTTCATTGTCCCTTAAGTCGGTTATTGCTTTCTATTCACTTCTTGTGAGATTATGTCTAGGTTTAACCTTAAAAGTATCAATGTTAAGATTCTTAATCATATTGGTTGTAGACTCAACGAACATATCAATACTTTTAAATTCACGAAAGTTGGGAGTAAATTTACTTTTTTGGATGCAGATCTGTGTAGGGTGGGGGGGAAGCATTGTCATTTGTTTCTAGAAGGGACACCAAATCGAGAACACATTGATATTCCCTTTCGTCAAAGCCTAGTTCTTTGGCTTTTTTCTCGTCTCTCACTTTGAAAAATTTATGAAGGGCCACCTTTCTCCCAAACAAGTTTATATCTTTGATCCATTCAAATTTTCAGAATGGTGGGGTTGGGACGAAAGATAAGCCCTTCATAATTACTTGTTTCTGTATCTCGGTGAGAGGGGTGTCTGAGATATTAATTATTCTAGTGTCCCCCTCTAGTACCGTCTGCGAGTTCTCCCCCCGTTGCGAGTTTGTCTGTACTGTGTAGGTTGTTCTCCCTCCCTCTGGAGTTGCCCTAAAAAAGACACTCCTTTTTTGAGGATTCCTTTGCCTCTCTGAGTGGCTTGTCTAGTTTGGGGCACTGCTGTTAGTTCGCTATCCGTATCTGAGGTCTCGTATTCAGATGTAGTACAGTAGTCCGAGTCTACTCTTGAGATTTTCTTAAAGTGTCTATAGATTCTGCCTGATCTATAGTCATCGTTATCTCTGACAAACTTCTTATGTTTGCGTGATTTGATAACGTTCTGGTATTTATTAAGATTCTCCTGTAATCTCTGTTCTTGAGTGGCAAAGGAGGGATCACTAGAGCTTTTTTGAATGTCCTCTATAGCATTGTTAACTTTTACATCAATCTGTTTTAACCTCTCAGATTCAAATTTGACTAGGATTTCCATATATTTTGTAGAACACATATTGGATGCGTCCTCCCATTCTTTCAATAGGCTTGGGTCGTCCATATGTGTATTAGGTGTGGTTTGAATCCTCAGACCCCTTGGAATCATTGATTTCCCCAGGTAATTCTTCAAGGATGTGATCTCCCACCCAATTCTAATCTGTTGTTTACACAGATTACTTAATGTTCTAAATTTGTAATTGATGTTGTCATGCTCGGGTAATAGAGTGGGGTTACTGTCTGAAAAAACAGATTCTGCATCTACACACCAGGAATTGGATTCTTTCAGCTGGGATAGAAAATGATTAGCCATGGCTAGTGGACTGTTAGTACCTTCAGATGAATATATACTGACACACTTGTAGGTATTGAAACCTCTATATAATAGATTACTAGAAATGAAATGAAGAATGTATCCCTGAAAACAGGGATAAGAATGGCAACCATTTATTTTGCAAAATGTTGATGCCAACATTGTTCACAAAAGGTTGAAAATGCTAACCTTTAATAACCATTTGTTTTTTTTCTTATATCAGCATTGTTTAACCTTTGGAAAATATAATTTACTTCCATCCAAGTTTGTTTTTTCACTGTCCACTGGACTATAAAGAAAAGGTAATAGAATAGAAAAGGTAATAGAATGTGGTCCACTGATTTTTCCTATATCTGACATTCCAGATAACATTTAAAAAAATCCTAATAACAAAACCTAGATTCCCTGCCTTTAAAAAAAATATAATATTAAAATGTTATCATTTATTTTTTTTATTTATAAAATATTTGAGATTTCTCTAGTTTTCAAGTATGTGCTGGGTCCACAAAACATTGCATTGTTACAATAGGATACAATATTAAAAAAATATATATATATACCGTATATACTCGAGTATAAGCCGAGTTTTTCAGCACATTTTTTGTGCTGAAAAACCCCAACTCGGCTTATACTCGAGTCAGTGTCTGTATTATGGCAATTTACATTGCCATAATACAGACAATGGGGCTAGCAGCGAGCGCTTACCTCTCCTGCAGCTCCTATCAGCTCCCTTCTCCTCCTCGCCGGTCCTTTCAGCACCTCGGTCAGCTCCCAGTGTAAGTCTTGCGAGAGCCGCGGGGTCATAGTGCGGCTCTCGCGAGACTTACACTGTGAGCTGACAGAGGAGCTGCACGGACCGGCGCGGAGGAGAAGGGAGCTGACAGGAGCTGCAGGAGAGGTAAGTGCTTCCTGCCAGCTCCCCCCCCCCACTGAACTGCCAATGCCACTGGACCACCAGGGAAGGAGAGCCATGCCCTGCCATGTATCAAGCAGAGAGGGGGGACGAAAAAAAAATATTAATAAAATAATAATATTAAAAAAATAATAATAATAATGAAAAAAAATAATATAACAAAAATAAAAATAAAATAAAAATAATAAAAAATATATTCAAAATTCCCACCCCCACCAAGGCTCTGCATCACACACATACACATACACACTGCATTCACACACACACACACTGCACTCATACACACACACACTGCATTCATACACACTGCATTCATACACACACTGCACTCATACACACACACTGCACTCATACACACACACTGCATTCATACACACACTGCATTCATACACACACTGCACTCATACACACTGCATTCATACACACACTGCACTCATACACACACTGCACTCATACACACACTGCACTCATACACACTGCATTCATACACACACACACTGCACTCATACATGCACACTGCACACACTGCACTCATACACACACTGCACTCATACACACACACTGCACTCATACACACACACACTGCACTCATACACACACTGCACTCATACACACACTGCACTCATACACACACTGCAGTCACACACACTGCATTCATACACACACTGCAGTCACACACACTGCACTCATATACACACTGCACGCACACACACACACTGCACTCATACACACACACTGCATTCATACATACACACTGCATTCATACATACACACTGCACTCATACACACACACTTCATACACACACACTGCACTCATACACACACACTGCACTCATACACACACACTGCACTCATACACACACACTGCACTCATATACACACACACTGCATTCATTATATACACACACTGTAAATAAATATTCAATTAATATAATTTTTTTAGGATCTAATTTTATTTAGAAATTTACCAATAGCTGCTGCATTTCCCACCCTAGTCTTCCAGTTTTTCCAGTTTTTTGGGGTAAAATTAGGGGCCTCGGCTTATATTCGGGTCGGCTTATACTCAAGTATATACGGTATATATATACATATATAAATTTAACATATAACAAGTGATAAATATATTCAACCATGACAGGTGCATTCTGTGCTGAGGTATATTGCCATAGATCTCTTACAAGATTTTAGATTGAATGAAAATTTGACTGTGTCCCTGAGGTTATTCCATAATTGCGGTGCTCTGTAGGAAAATGAAGATCGAGCCACTTTATCTTTGTATTGTGGTAAGCTAAATATCGTGCTAGTACTGTATCGGAGGTTATAGGAGGTCGGAACAGCTGGAGAGAGAATTCTACTCAGGTAGGGTGGGAGCTTCCCAGAAAAGCTCTTATGCACAAGGCTGGGAAGATGAAGAGTGCGTTGGGATTCCACCGACAGCCAGTCCAGCTCTTTTAACATGTTACAGTAGTGGGTAAAGTAATTGCATTCTAGTACAAAGCATCATAATTAATTATATAACGCAGTGGCTCCAAAACTTTTTAGGTTCAAGGCGCCCTTAATATTACAGTATTTTTCCAAGGCACCTCAAGTCAAAATTTTTTAGGTTGTATATCTGTACAGCGTTGCCACAATTATTGACTGTAATGTACAGTGTTGGTGTTTGAAGGGGTGCTTGTATACATTTATTGTGTTTTAATATAGGGGTGTGTTTGTACGTAATGTTTGCGTTTGATTGCAGAGGGTGTCTAAATGTAATGTTCACTTTTAAATGTGAATGTACATTTGTGTGAAGTATTTGTATTTGAGTGAAGGGGTGTATTTGTATATTTTTGTTTTAGTTTGAATGCTGGGGTGTGCTTGTATGTAATAGTTGTGTTAGCTTGCAGGAGTGTGCTTGTATGTTGTGCTGGTGTTTGACTGCTTGGATATATGCAAATACATACATAGATACTTACACAGATATTCATGCACATTAACACACAGATGCCTATAAATACACCGACACATACACACAAATTCATATAGACCCCAACACAAAAACACATATAGATACACACTGACACATACACACACATGGCTTGACAAAGACTGTGTTGGTCAAAACGTTGCAGTGGGTTCAATAAATTTGCTTTTTGTATCCTGAGAGTGCCTGGACTTCTCTTCTATTTTTCCTCATCAAAAACTTCAAATGCGTTTGAGTGCAGTTCCACACTCCTGCTACATACACACACACCGACATATACACATATGCACACATGCACCCTGACACACACAAACATTGATACATGCCCACACCATGACACAGATACACACAGACATAAAATCCCCTGGGGATTGTATGGTGATAAAGAGAGGCATGTGAGGAAAGGACTTGCATCACGCTTTGACGGTCCATTCCAAGTGCTCCTGGCTACAGCTACCTCAGTGAAACTAGAAAAAAAAGCCACATGGATACACACCAGTCACCAGTAAGTAAAAGTATAGATCAGGGTGTTGCAGTGGATGTGATCTATTTGGACTTTGCCAAGGCATTTGATACAGTTCCACACAGAAGATTAGTGTTCAAACTCAAGGAAATCGGTCTAGATGAAAATGCTTGTTCTTGGGTAGAACATTGGCTTAAAAACAGAGTACAAAGAGTTGTTGTTAATAGTAAATTTTCAAGCTGGACAGAGGTGGCAAGTGGTGTCCCTCAAGGGTCTGTTCTGGGACCCCTTCTATTTAACATGTTTATAAATGATCTTGAAGACAGCATTGAAAGTCATGTTTCAGTGTTTGCAGATGACACAAAACTTTGTAAAATAATACAATGTGAGCAAGATATTACTTTGCTGCAGAGGGATTTAGATAGACTGGAGGATTGGGCACTCAAATGGCAGATGAAATTTAATGTTGAAAAATGCAAAGTTATGCACTTCGGCGTAAAGAATACACAAGCAACGTATACCCTTAATGGAAGCGAATTAGGGATAACAACACACGAAAAGGACTTGGGAATTGTTATAGACAACAAACTATGCAACAATGTGCAATGTCAATCAGCAGTGGCCAAGGCCAGTAGGGTATTGTCATGCATGAAAAAGGGCATTTATTCTCGGGACGAGAATATCATTTTGCCTCTTTATAAATCACTGGTAAGACCACACATTGAATATACTGTGCAATTTTGGGCACCTGTTCTAAAGAATGATATTATGGCACTAGAAAAAGTGCAGAGGCGGGCTACAAAATTAATAAAAGGAATGGAACATATCAGCTATGAAGAAAGGTGAACACATTTAAACCTCTTTAGTTTAGAAAAACGTTGCCTGAGAGGGGATATGATAACATTATACAAATATATTCGAGGCCAATACAAACCATTGTGTGGAAATCTATTCACAAACCGGACTTTACATAGGACACGAGGTCATGCGTTTAGACTAGAAGAAAGAAGATTTCGTCTAAGGCAAAGGAAAGGTTTTTTTACTGTAAGAACAATCAGGATGTGGAATTCTCTGCCTGAAGAAGTGGTTTTATCAGAGTCCATACAGATGTTCAAACAGCTATGTAACGGAGCTCCGTGTACTCCGACCGAGTACCCTCCGTTGATGGATGCTCCTAGCGCTCTCAGAGGACTCCAAGCACTGCAGACGACACCACAACCACCGCACGCTCCACAACCGCCGTAGCTTAACTGGAGCCGCGCCGTCTTCCTTCCACCCTGGAATGAACCTCCAGCATTCAGGACCGTGTGGGGAAGACCTCTCCTCCAGGAGAACGTATCCGGAACAAGCTCTTAAAAGAGCTAAGTGATTAAGCTCAGGGGAATATGCAGAGCATAGAAATCCCCAGTGTAATACAGCAATTCCCTCCAATAACGAGACGAGGCTACGTTTTGAAGGGTCAAGAAGAACTGAGGACTGGGACACCCAGCCTGCTTTTTATTACAAAAAGGTACACACAGGACACTCCCAGGGGGAGGTTGAAATTAACCAATCACGTACATGGTACCACCCCCACGTCTCCTCCCCTCAGATAAACATATAACATAATTATAGCATACAGTAAAAATACAGTTTTCACACATACACTGTAACTTTAAAACTATACATTCAATCTACATATTTGAACTCAGCACACTTCAAACATAAACACTTCCAAAAATCAGCCAAATCCCCCCAGTGGATCAAAAGTTAGCTGGAGGTCCCTTTATGACCGACCGTAAGCACAATTTCCTGCCCAAAACAGTTCCATAGATTTGGGCTGTGCGGTCGGTCAATTTCATGCGAAAAAACGAAAAGTCCCATTTCGAACGGACTGAAAAACGAAGTGTAGGAGAAGGTAAGGGTCAGCGGTGTTCGGTAAAATGTGTAGCCGATTTCAGTTCCACAGAATCTTTAGCATACACCGCTGACCGCGTTCGAATGAACAAAGATGGCCGCCGCCACGTGCAATTAACCTGCAGTAACCTCACAGCCTGGGAGGTAAATTGCCTGCACACTTTAACTTCTGGGTGGTCCGCCTGTGTGGTACTTGGTTCAGTAAGCCCTATTTACTGAACCAAGTGGGAGAGAGCCAGGGGCAAGTTATTTTACAGGTCTGGGGACATAGTCTTAAAGGGGTATTGTTCAGCAAAGTCACAATATGTCCCCAGACGGTTCTTAAAGGGCCATACACACCCAATAAAAGTTAATAAGTTTTCAGGGGCACAATCTTCCAGGGGCCATAGTCATGAGGAAGGAGGCTGGCAATAGGCTTCTCCACAATCCAGGGAAGCAGGGCAATTTTCCATTTAAAGGGCCAGTTACAAATAGCGATTTGTAACAAGCTACTAGATGCATACTTGCAAAAACAGAATATTCAAGGATATAATCTTTCAATGTAGGGTAATAACTGCTTGATCCAAGGATAAATCTGACTGCCATTCTGGGGTCAAGAAGGAATTTTTTTCCTAGCTTGTTGCAAAATTAGAAGTGCTTCAAACTGGGTTTTTTTGCATTCTTTTGGATCAACAGCAAAATACAAATGTGAGGAAGGCTGAACTTGATGGTCGCAAGTCTCTTTTCAGCTATGTAACTATGTAACTATGTAACTGTAAACACGTCATTCTGACTGATCCACCGACATGAAGCTGTTCTTATCCTTTACCATTGTATGCTCTGTTCAGATATCCTACTCTGACTTGAGACCAGAAGATAATAATGCATGACAGGGAAATATATAGATGCAGATAGCAAAGGCTTTTAATTTAACCTCCTTTTGCTTCAACCCTCTTCTCAGGACTGAAAACGCCATACAATCTTGTCTTATAGCTGTCCCTACCCCTATCTCACTCTTGAGGAAGTACCTACATACCCATAGACCCCATTAAACTGTACAACTACATTCTTATGCTTTCAACCCACTGGCAGGCAAGCCTCCCATAGCCCTAAAGACAATTAATGTGACAGACGCTGAACTATGTTGGTCTTTTTCATGTAATTGTTCAAGAGACCCTAATATTAAATACAAAGGGAAGAGTCTGCGCTCAATAACAGAAAGAAAAGCTGCAACCCTAATTAGGGAATCCCACAAAACCCTAAAAACAAACTGGGAATGAAACAACGGGGGGAAAGGGCTGCGCTAAAAAATAAGATACAGTAAAATACAGTACAGTGTAAACCAGACCAAATGGTCACAATTTGGTAACAACGGAAAGTGTAAGTCTCTTGAACCAGGTGAAAAAATAGTCTGTAGAAAAATATATATTTGAAGAGAGTCTTTGCAGATAAAAAAAGTATACAATGTAAAAAATGGTAAAAAATGAGTAAAAAATGAATAAAAGATGAATAAAAAATTAGTCTCACTGATATAGCTTGGTGGGATATCTGTACAGTCCTCAGGAGTTGATCCGTCCGGGTAGTAGGATAATCCGTATATGTGGAGACAAAATAGGAGACACGACAAACTGCCAATAGTGAAGAATTGCGGCTCCAAGGGTGAAGTGAGAAAATAATATGATAATACACTCACATTTGTGGGAGCTATTGGACCAGCTCTGGACTTATAGGCGTTGCAGCGGTATGATCCCCGCTACCAGGATGTACTGGAGAAGACGTTATTTTATTCCATTTAACCTATTGCCATCAATTCCTGTCCCCTTCCCTTTATCTATTTCCCTTCTGACGGCGTTTTTCGCCGTCTAGCATTTTGAATCTCACAGGCAGCCGTCCGTGCCCTTGAGTAAGCAGCTCGCTGGTAATTCACTGAGCGAGCTGCTTCCTGGTCTCCGCCCCCCCGTGCGTGCGCACATCTGACCGGCACTACTACAAGCCCCATGAGGCTTAGCCCTATAGTAGTGCCGGCGGAATAAAGTTTTCACGGGGAGGGGCTTATACCGCACGCGCATAGCGCTCGGATACTACGTTTCCCATACACCCTAAGTCCGGTCATGTGACACAAGTTCAATAATCTTAAAGTTATGTTTTAAGCTTCGTTTTTTATATTCCTGTGTTCCTTTATGTATATACTACTTATGACTATTTATATGCACATTTGTTTTCAACTTATTTAGGGTATAACAGTGTTTTAATCTAAGTGTTTTTTGATTGGCCAATCATTCTTTGGCGCAAATTTTAACAATTTACATTGTCTTATATAACTGTATCTTGCCAGGTATAATGCTATATTACCATTTTGAAAAAGCCTGTTTAGGTGAAACGCGTTAATGGTTTTAAATTGTGTATTTTTAAATATTAAAAGTGATTTTGGTTACCTTCTCTATAGGACCAATTCCTTTTTTATTTGACAATTATTTTTATTTTTATTTATCCTGGCAGTTCTACATTTTATTTTTCCTTTTTTTTTATATATATATATAGTTCCATAATTTTATTTTTCCTTCTTATATATATACATATATTTCTTATCATTATTATTTTATTTTACAACCACTACTATTTTTACCTTTCACACTCGGATCCTGATCCAAAGAAATCCTAGGTGGGGATTATTCCACCAGTGCCCTATTAATAGAGCAGTATTTCCTGCTCTATATTTGTAAGTATAATTTTTATCTACTGTTATTTCACATACCCTGCCTACTGAGAGCACTATTGTTGTTTTCTATCCATTCCGGAGTACCAAGGTTGGATCGCCAGACGTCTTCTCCAGTACATCCTGGTAGCGGGGATCATACCGCTGCAACGCCTATAAGTCCAGAGCTGGTCCAATAGCTCCCACAAATGTGAGTGTATTATCATATTATTTTCTCACTTCACCCTTGGAGCCGCAATTCTTCACTATTGGCAGTTTGTCGTGTCTCCTATTTTGTCTCCACATATACGGATTATCCTACTACCCGGACGGATCAACTCCTGAGGACTGTACAGATATCCCACCAAGCTATATCAGTGAGACTAATTTTTTATTCATCTTTTATTCATTTTTTACTCATTTTTTACCATTTTTTACATTGTATACTTTTTTTATCTGCAAAGACTCTCTTCAAATATATATTTTTCTACAGACTATTTTTTCACCTGGTTCAAGAGACTTACACTTTCCGTTGTTACCAAATTGTGACCATTTGGTCTGGTTTACACTGTACTGTATTTTACTGTATCTTATTTTTTAGCGCAGCCCTTTCCCCCCGTTGTTTCATTCCTAATATTAAATCCCTATTTTGCCCCACATGGTGAAAAATACCACATATTGTAGAGCCCTGAGCACCACTATGAAATGTACCAAAACTCACCAAGTTATGAGTTACCACCACCGTGTCTATCTTCCTAAAGGATGGACTTTCTCCTGTGGAAATATTACTTATGCTTATGTCCCAGGTAACATTACAGGAGATCCCTGTGCAATCTAACGCCTAACCATGACCATGTTTTCCAAATCTGACCTGATCTCTGAAACCATCCAGCTATACAAACCACAGAGAGGCAGGAGAGATGTCAAAAACACTCTTACTTCAGATTGTAACCCTGAAATCACTCTCTTATCTAAATCCAAATACTCTGCCCTTGCGTGGTAGGAGTCCCAGGCTTAGCACTGTATAATACCCAAGTAATTAATGCTGTAGCCTGTTCCCTTGCAAAGGGTTTAAATGCCACTTCACAGGCCATAGAAAAGCTACTTATGGACACCCAGGCAAATAAGAAGGCAATTCTTGAGAATAGAGCAGCAATTGACTACTTACTAATAAAACATGACAGACTTTTAAGCTATTGAAGGTAAGTGCTGTTTAAACCTATATGACCACGACACTATGATCCATAAACACATAAAAGATTTGCATGACTTAGTACAGGATATCAAACATGATACTGGCTTATTTTGGCTAGGAACATATTAATGTGATAAGAGCATAACTGCAATCGTTAACCTGGAGTAACCTTTTAAGTATTATGTTCTTATCACATTAATATGGCAACATGAAACTAATTGAAAATGTACTTATACCTTAGGAATATGTAAGCTTGCCACTGACTATATTTCAACATGACATATGCATAGTCACCTTCTTGGCATATGCTTTACATACCCCAAAAACTCAGACACCTTAGTTTTGGGAAAAGTGTCACAGCTTCAATAATATAAAACATAAACTTAAGGTCATTGTCATTGGTAACAAACTTAAATATTACATATCAACCCCAACTCCTTTAACAATTCAACCCCAGACAATAACCCACATCAACAATAATTGATACCACATTATAACATATAAATAACATACAAACATAAGCCATTGCCACCAAGGGCATGATCTTCCGAGATACCCTACACACACCAGGTTTGGAGCTACCAACAAGCTCGAACCTACCAATACCTTTCCAAACCTAACTGCTCTTAGCGAACTAAAACTAAGGGAGAGAGGGTGGGACAACAAGTAAGTGAGGATTAAAATAAGATGGCCTCTAATCTAAAATGATCCCTATATATATCCCTATAGCCAAAACCCCACCCCCAATTTCCCTAGCCAAGCCCCAATTTTGCTCACCTTCTATGCCTGTCTCCTAGCAATGTCATTGCCAATTCCCCTTAGCTGCGCTGCACCATGGGCTTCATTATTGTTTGTTGAGCTTTCATACTTGTTTTTATATAAATTGTCATTTGTCTATACCATAATGATTAGGTGTTCAATTAAACCCACACATACTATTTATAGTTCAGTTGATGAATCAATGTATACTGCATGAGAGCTTCAACTATGATTGTGCACTAAACTGTTGTCATCGTGCTTCTATGCACAGATGACTGATGTTGATTGTAGCAATGTGACACATTTCTGTATATATATACTTTTTAACATATATGACTTGTGAGTTAAAAGAACAATATAGCGTTCAATATACATGTTTGTATTCCCAATGCTATTCTGTTGGACTACCAATTCAGGTGGCGCCTCTGCCCAGAATGAAGTGAAAAGGTATTTTACTCACATTTTGTCCATCGCTGCGCTGGTCTGGCTGGCAGCTAGCCACACCTCCATGACTGAGATCATCGCCAATCAGCATCTCCTCATAGAAATGCATTGAATCAATGTATCTCTATAGGGAGCATTCAGCATCTCTATGCAGAGTATGGTCCCAGGTGGTCCCTCTCATGAGTGATAGCCACTAGAGTTTTTATTAGGCAGTAATGTAAACAGTGCCTTTTCTATGAAAAGGAAGTGTTTACTTTGCTCAGCCTGCAGAGACAGGCTGTAGATCCTAGAACCACTATATTAAGCGGTAGTGCTTCTGATGACTATTGTGTCCCTTTAGGTCTCTGTAGGCACATTTACATGAATACGTTAGTTTGTTGTGTTTTGGAAGAAAAAAAATCATTGCTATTTATGTACATACCTACACTCACTGAAGCAAAACTTATTTTTTTTTTACCTATTATTTAAATTAATATTTATATGTTATAAATAAAGTTTGTCGTATATCATAAAGTATCTTCAACACAACATGATAAGACAACATAATATCTAAAAAAAATTACTAAAGATAGTAAGAGTGACTAAATGAGAAATACTGTCATTTTATTGGAGGATAAATACTCTTAAAATACTCACTAAAAATGTGGTGCATCTGGCTATGTGTATTTTGGTTTAAGGTCAGTAATCCCAATAGGCATTTTACTGTTTTTATGCTTAGCTTTTTACCTTATTTCTAATGCTTCTCTTATGCCAGATTATCTATCTATCTATCTATCTATCTGTCTGCCTGTCTATCTATCTCATCTTCCATGGCAAGTTATAAAGTAAATGTGTTAAAGTCCTCCTGATAATGGTGTTTTATGGTACACTGTAACTTTGTAACATACAATTCAAATATCATACAATGGGGAGAATAAAAATCTACATTATTACAAAACAAAATGTGAGTTTAAAAGGACACCATAACCAGTAAACCTTATTGCTGTGATTATGGTGCTACGGACATGCCCATGTAAATGTGCATTTTAAATCCTCACTACGTCTGTAATGTTTAAAGGGCTACTCTAGTGCCAGGAAAACATACTCGTTTTCCTGGCACTAGAGTGCCTTGAGGGTGCCCCCACCCTCAGGGACCCACTCCCGCTGGGCTCTGGGGGGAGGAAGGGGTTAAACTTACCTCTTTCTCCAGCGCCGGGCGGGGAGCTCTACTCCTCCTCTCCTTCTTCCTTGCGACGTCATCGGCTGAATGCGCATGCGCGGCAGGAGCCGCGCTCGCATTCAGCCAGTCGCATAGGAAAGCATTTACAATGCTTTCCTATGGACGCTTGCGTGCTCTCACTGTGATTTTCACAGTGAGAATCACGCAAGCGCCTCTAGCGGCTGTCAATGAGACAGCCACTAGAGGTTTTGGAGGCTGGATTAACCCTCAGTATAAACATAGCAGTTTCTCTGAAACTGCTATGCTTATAAAAAAAAGGGTTAATCCTAGAGGGACCTGGCACCCACACCACCTCATTAAGCTGAAGTGGTCTGGGTGCCTAGAGTGGTCCTTTAAATCACTAGGGTACTTTAAGCAGGAGCTTTTGTTTTAAACATCTGTGCAGAATTCAGAACCAATAAGATTACATTTATAAAATAAAAAGTCTAGAATAAAGAAATATCCTTCTAGAAATTAAAAATGATAACCTTTACTCTTAAAGGGACACTATAGTTACCCAGATTATTTTAGCTCAATTAAATGGTCTGGGTGCCAGGTCCCCCAGGTGTTAACCCTTCAGATATAAACATAGCAGTTTCAGAGAAACTGCTATGTTTACATTGCAGGGTTAATCCAACTACTAGTGGCTGTCTTCCTGACAGCCGTTAGAGGCGCATCTGTGACGCTGGATGCGGTGCAGAACGTCCATAGGAAAGCATTGAGAAATGCTTTCCTATGGACTGTTTGAATGCGCACGCGGCTCTTGCCGTGCATGCGCATTCTGCTCCACTTGGGAGCCGACGTCGGCGGGGGAGGAGAGGTCACCAGCACCAAGGGAACCCGGCACTGGATAAAGGTAAGAAGCTGAAGGCGTTTTAACTCCTTCTGCGCCAAGGGAGGGGGACCCTGAAGATGGGGGGCTTTTAAGGATTCTATAGTGTCAGGAAAACAAGTTTGTGTTTGAGTAATGATTCTAAATTATGCCAGTTCCTATGCGATTTTTTGTCATAATTTTTCCAGTGTTAGTACAGCACTATCTGTATATTGAAAGTGATGTTTTATTGAATCCATTAATAAACCACACAGACTTTTAGCTTAGGTTTTATGGATTAAAATAAAAAAATAAAATTATTAACAATAAAAGTTATTTTGCAAATGTTAATTTTAATGTCTACATGGATAATCATTCTCCAATCTGGGTCTTTCACTCTATAATGCATTCACATCTCAGAAGTCTTAAGGTAATGCAGATAGTTCTGTAACTAGAAAAGAAAGCTTAAAAATAAAGTTACTTAAAGTAGCAATTTTTCTATAAATCATGTAGCATAAATCAGTACAGTAATTTTTGAGGTTTATAAGCACATCTTTTCTAGCATTTGCAAGCTATCCTAAGTAGATATACACAACCTCAGAGGCGTCTCTAGACTTTATGAGGCCTTAGGCGAAACTCAAACATTAAAGGACCACTCTAGGCACCCAGACCACTTCAGCTTAATGAAGTGGTCTGGGTGCCAGGTCCAGCTAGCTTTTACCCTTTTTTTTATAAACATAGCAGTTTCAGAGAAACTGCAATGTTTATACTGAGGGTTAAGCCAGCCTCCAGAGCCTCTAGTGGCTGTCTCATTGACAGCCGCTAGAGGCGCTTGCGTGCTTCTCACTGTGAAAATCACAGTGAGAGCACGCAAGCGTCCATAGGAAAGCATTATGAATGCTTTCCTATGCGACCGGCTGAATGCGAGCGCGGCTCCTGCCGCGCATGCGCATTCAGCCGATGACGTCGCGAGGAAGAAGAGGAGGAGGAGGAAAGCTCCCCGCCCGGCGCTGGAGAAAGAGGTAAGTTTAACCCCTTCCTCCCCTCAGAGCCCGGCGGGAGTGGGTCCCTGAGGGTGGGGGCACCCTCAGGGCACTCTAGTGCCAGGAAAACGAGTATGTTTTCCTGGAACTAGAGTGGTCCTTTAATAATAATAATAATGTTAATATTTATATAGCGCCAACAAATTCCGCAGCGCTTTACATTGGGTGGACGAACAGACATGTAATTGTAACCAGACAAGTTGGACACACAGGAACAGAGGGGTTGAGGGCCCTGCTTAATGAGCTTACATGCTAGAGGGAGTGGGGTAAAGTGACACAAAAGGTAAGGATAGTATTAGACTAGTGACAGTTGCAAGAGACGAATCAGTCAAGAGCTATTAGCAGTTTAATTGATACGCTTTTATGAAGAAGTGGGTTTTTAATGATTTTTTGAAAGAGTGGAGACTGGGTGAGCATCTACTAGAGGAGGAGAGTGAGTTCCACAGGAACGGTGCAGCCCTTGAGAAGTCTTGAAGGCGAGCATCAGAGGTGGGAGTATGTCTTCAGCTGGTGACTGTGACAAGGTGAGTAAAGGGGTACCATTGGCAGGGAGAGTGTGAGACAGAGGGGTTAATGGGCAGGGTGGGGGGGGGGTTGTGATGGAGTAACTTTAGGATATTCACGAAATCCCCCACAAAATCCCCCAGCCTACTAGCAAAGTTCCTTCCACTTGCGTTCACATAACTACTAGTCTAGAGTCCAAAATGTCCCCATCAAACTAATAACTACATAAACACTACCAGCAGTTGTCGCCAGAGAGATAAATAGATAGGTAAAATATTGATGCAGTCTTAAATTTAAGACTCCATCAATATATTACCTCTCTATTTATCTCCTGGTAGTGTTTATTTTTTGTTTTTTGTGTTTTTTCTTTTTCTTTGTGATATAATTTTTTCCCCCACTATTGATAAACTATTAGGGGTTACCCCCCCACACTTTCTTCCTACTACCACCAAAGTGTCCTCCCTAATAATAAAGGCTCTACTCTAGTTTTAGTTTACTTTTTATTAACTACATAACCATAGTGTAGACAAAATGTGCTGTACTGAGTAAAATAAAAATAAAAGTAAACCGCTACTAAAGCGCCTTCAACCGGGGCATTCAAGGAAGTCCCTCACCAGGTCTCCTTATAATGGACCGAGGCAGCCATTCCCATGATAGCTGCAACCAATTGCAGCTCCGGGGAGTGTGTAGGAGGCATGCCGATAAGTCATATTCATATCCTGGATCCTGCCCCTTTGTCAATCATCACACACATCTCCGTGCTATATCAATGCACGGAGGAGGGTGGGAGGAGATCTATTCGGAGGTTTTGTACACACAGGGGGAGGAGAAGCAAATAAGTGTATTAACCCCTTATAGTACATAAGGGGAGATTGAAAGAGAGGTAAAATGCTCATAAGCATCTCTCTATGTATCTATTTCTAATCACTGTGGAGATTAGAGGGCACACAGATCCCCTATATAGTTATAACCAGAAAGATATAGAGGGGTTCACCACTGAAATATTGCACAATGTAGTTATTCTTTTGTTTTTAATCTTATGTTAGGATATATTACTGTACAGGTGTATATCTCTCAGAGACCATATTATAATGCCTAACTTGAGCAATGCTCTGTTCCAAGTTACATCAAATTTATATATTAAAGGACCATATATCGAGATTATGGGGAACCCTAATGCGCATGCGAGGCGACAGCTGCACATACGTTAGGCTTTCCCTATAGAAAAGCATTGACTCAATGCTTTCCTATGGGCTTTTAAAGTTGCTGGACTTCCTCATGCAAAGTGTTAGAAGCTCCAGCATGGTTTCACAGAATCAGCCTCTGTGAAAGGCCAGGAAACACCTCCAGATCCTGTCTGGTACACAGGCCCTAGAGGCAGTCTTAGCACTGCAATGTTAAGGGGGGCAGGGACATTGCACTCAGACCACTTCAATGAGATGACGTGGTCTGGGTGCCTATAGTGTCCTTTTAAAAACACATTTGAGTCCATTATTATTTATAGTATGAAATGCTTGTTAGCAAAAAAAAAAAGTGTCCCTGCACAGGCTCATAAACATGTTATGATACAGAGAGGAAAAAGAGGAAAGTGAGTTTGCAATACTGTTGTCACATTTGTAAAAAAAAAACAAAAAACTTTAATCTTTATGCTGAGAGATAATTTATTATATATTTTTTTAAGCATTTTGTTTTCTAGTTTGATTTGTTAACAGCTGTAATGATAAAGCCGTTGTTGTTCTTTGGTTGCCTGATCATACATGGTTAAAACATAGGCCGATACAATATCTAATCTTGATAATCTAATCTCAATTATATATGACATTTTAAAAGTTCAATTATAATATCACAGAGAAAATATCAAACTCTGTAACACATAATGTGTGTGGGCGTTTTATAAATTCATGATCGCCTTGTTATGCACGCTAAATTATTTACAAATTAAAATATAACCATGTAATTAACCCGCATTTCACCTGCAATATAATCTTGTGCCCTAAAGAATTAACACTTTTATATAATTAAAAAAAAAAATGGAATTAATGTTTCGGAAAGCAGCAAATTTCCCAGTGTTAAAATTCTACAAACACAAGAAAGTATTTTTTGCAGTAAAGCTATAAATTTATTAAATACCTACACTAGCAACTAGTCCAACCTGTGCTTATAAATTAACATGTTCAATGAAAGTCACCGCAGGCTGATTAAACTGTCTAGACATTACTGTAACTAATATGACACATACGTGATTTAATCCAAGGCCATGTTTTCTCTCAGATTAAAAGGATGATGCTTAAACTAAATTGTCTTTCAGTCTTTCTACCGCAGGTATTAAATGATATATTTCTTCCTGATTCCTATTCCGTAGATTCATTTAAATTATAGACAGGATGGAAGGTAGTTAGCAATAAATGTGATTCATTTATCATTGCAAAGATCTGCATGATGATTGTGACCTACACTGTAACACTGATAAAATGTCTCTACGGGATAGTGACGACTACAATAATTTTAGCAGATAATAACCATATTTCAGTATTAACTAGTGGTATCATTCGTGTAGCAGGGAGCAGAAAGAATTAACACAGGGCTATAGGACTTGGTATGTTTTTGCATAGATAAGCTTCAGATGTTATTAACCAATAACAAAAGTGCTTGGCGATAATGCATCATGTTCATCCATTGCTGTCTATTAACCTCTCTGTCCTCCCTAGCTCAACACTGTTCAATTTGGAAAAGGAAATGGATTGCCATTATTTCAATATTTATTATGTTTGTAATATGTTTTATATCAAGTGTGCTTCGGTGGCTCGTATAAACATTTGTTCAAACATTATATCTATAGATAAATAAAGAGGAAGTGTGTGCGCTCAAAAGAAAATAAAACTAGACAACTGCATATTTGTAAAAAATTGTCAGAATGTATAAATTTAATGTAGTAAAAAGTACAAATGAACAGAACAGACTATCTCTAAGTGGTATGATAATACACTGTAAAGATACAGAAAGCACCTTGAGGAGCAATATAGTATGCAACGCCGTAGAAACAACTGCAACTGTGTTGCTATCCAAAAGTGGCTGTATAACAAAAATAAACACAGCTGAAAGGATACTAGTGGAGATATCCTAAACTGCTAAAAAAAAGTGTGATATCCCTTAAGCTGTGAACAGGGTACAATAAAAAAACAATTCCTAGGAGAAGCAAATTCTGGTCACCCTTGGTGGAAATTTCCAGGTTTGACCTAGCTCGAATTACTTTAAAGCAACACAATAGGGTCAGGAAAAAAAACATGTATTCCTGACCCTATAGTGTTAGAACCACCATCTAGCCCACCTGGATCCTCCTTACCCCCCTAAATATAGTAAAAATCATACCTTTATTCCAGTTTGCTGCTGCTGGCTCTGCCCCTGATCTGTCTGCTTGGCTGACATCATCAGAAGTGATTCTCTCAACCAAACACAATATATTGGATTGGCTGAGACTGTTAAGGGGCAGATCAGGGACAGAACAAGTATAAGTCAAACACAGCCCTGGCCAATCAGCATCTCCTCACAGAGATACCTTGAATCAATGTATATTTATGAGGAAAGTTCGGTGCACAGTTTGCAGCACTGCCTCAGGAAGCACATCTAGTAGCTATCTGGGGAGTGGCCAGTGGAGATGGCTGTAATGTAAACACTGCCATTCTATGAAAAGACCGTGTTTGCTGCAAAAAAGCCTGCTCACCAGAACAAATTCAATAAGCTGGAGTTGTTTTGGTGACTATAGTGTCCTTTTAATATGACATCTAGAACCCAAGACATACTTGAAGACTATCAATAGCCAAATTAAGCTTTCCGGTATAATAATTTGATGTTATTTCTTCTTATTATTTTTTATTTTTAATATGATTGATATTATTACTATCAAATATGCAAAGTGCACTTAGCTACAGAATGGTCAGACCAAGTTATGTTGTAAATTACACTGTCTGCAATCACAATGAGTAGTTCTATTGGTATGTTTTGCATGTGAGTAAAATCTTGTTTGAGGCCTAAACAGGGAATACCCAAAAGGCAATTGATCAAAACCTTGCTTTATCTTTGTCTTAGTATCAATTATCCTTCTTTATCTCTGTCTTCATAGAACTTATGCACCAACCACTTCTACATTTTATTTCAGAGATTAGGTTGGGTTATTGAATGTAAAATGGGTGATCTTCAGCTGCACATAATTGTTTGGTATTTTATATTAAATCTGATATACAGAAATGTTTAAACAGTAAATGAATACAAATTGCATAATTGGCTTATTATGTAAGAATGTGAGAAATAAATACAAGAGATGCATGTAGGGTAAGGAGGTTTATGTAGTGGGATAGAAGGAGGGGTATGAATACTATGTATAACAGCTGAACTCTTTAAAACCTGTTATTAGTCTGTATTTTAAATGCAAAATAAATATCTTCAATACTTTTTCATGAATGCAAAATGTTTGACAAGACATTATAGATATAGAGTTCTTGGCAAAGGAAGATTTGTAGAATCAAATTGGTAAAAAAAATGATACTTGGTGGGTTGACACTGATGATTAGGCAGTCAGTTTAACTGGTCGTTCACATTTTAAGTGGAACTGAGTAAATGGGAAAGGGGTAGAGGAATGTTCATATGTTAATCCAAAATTGAAGTCTCATGCTGAGGAAATGGCATATCAAGACGGAGGTAATAATATAATCTTACAAAATTGAAGTTAGCGTTTATAATGCTAAGCAGCTTAGCTACAAATCACCTATTATTAGTGTCGTTGAGGAGGTTGAAAACAATAAAAACACCATATGCATTTGTGCTTCTTAAAGGACCACAATAGTGCCAGGAAAACAAACTTTTTCCTGGCACTATAGTGCCCTGAGGGTGCCCCCACCAGGCTGAAGTTGGAGGAAGGGGTTAAACACTTACCTTTCTCCACTGCCGGGCTCCCTCGGCACTGGGGACTCTCCTCCTCCTCCGACGTCATCAGCAAGAGCCGCGCACGCATTCAGTCAGTCCATAGGAAAGCATTCTTAATGCTTTCCTATGGATAGCAGCAGCTTCTCACTGTGAAAATCACAGTGAGAAGCGCGGAAGCACCTCTAGCAGCTGTCAATGAGACAGCCACTAGAGGCTGGATTAACCCATATGCAAACATAGTCGATTTAGATTTCCCAGATATTGATTGTCATTTATACATACAAAAGGTGGATCATCTGTAACAAATTTCTAGAGAAACAAAAAGTGCAAAAATAGTGCAGTATGATCTGTAAAATGTTATATCCTGCTATTGATTGGCTTGTTGGTATTTATATTAGTCTGAACGTTTTTTTAGCATAACAAGTCTGAAGTAGCTTGCCTCCATTTTTAGGAACATTTGGAAATCACTTTATTGTTTAATCACTACATATCATTTCTCAAACTACAAAAATAATAACCCCTTTACTAATCTTTACCAGAATTGTGTATTACAATGATTTGCTTTCATTTTACAAAACAATCATTGCAAAATGAAATTTAGCCCCACTTACCTTCTTTTTTGGTCTACATCGAACATTTGCAATACAGAGGAATACATGTAGCTGCCAGTTTGTATTCTGTTCCTACATATAACTGCTGAGGGAACTTCAAAAGGCCAGGCCCCTTTTCCTTCTTCCCACATAGTAAGCAAGTTTGGACTAGAAATTTAATTAATTAGTATTGTAATGAATTTATGTATTCTATTTGTCAGTGGGTATGAGGAGGGAGGGCTCAATGTCTTCTAGTACAGTATATTATTTAGAATATTTTATTTGTGTGGTGTTTTAGCACCTTGCATAGCACTGTATAATGCAAAAGTGTATGTCTGCAACTGTGCATAGACATTATAACCACATATAGGCATTGTTAGTTAGCATTCTTATGAAGGTACACTGACAATTGCCAGTTTCTTATTAACTTGCATATGCCTAATTATTTGATTATTTTTATTTAACAATTCCTCCAATAGTTAGGTTAAATAAATAAATCAAAAACGACTTTTTATTAAAGGGACATTATAGTCACCAGAACAACTACTGCTTAATGTAGTTGTTATGATGTGTATAGTATGTCCCTGCAGGATTTTAATGTAAACACTGCCTTTTCAGAGAAAAGGCAGTGTTTACATTACTGCCTAGGGGCCCCTCTTGTGGAAGTCAATGCAGTCACTGACCTCCAATGCGCTCCTATGACTGAGATTGTCAAGTTTAATGATCTCAGGCGAGGTGGCGAAGCAGGGGGCGGCTCCAGCCGCCTGGAGATTCACATAGCACTGGAAAAAAAGCGAGTAAAATAACCTTTTACTTTGCTGACAGGGGGGCTATGGGCCTAAACTCCGTTTTCACAGCTATAGTGACAGGAATACATGCATGTCACTACAGTGTTCCTTTAATTTAAATAACTGGATTATTTATGTATAGCAAATTAATAATCTGTATACAAACTACGTGTGTTAGCCTATGTTTTTGTGCTTGTTCTGCATGCCACATTAATTAAAATTAATGCTACGCTTTCTTTACAGAAAAAGTGTTTGGCAGGCATTTCATGTTATCACAGGTATTTGTGCCTACTGCAGCTGTGTATTTTTTATTTTGCAAAAAAAATATATCCCACAACTTGTTCAGGGTTAAAAAAAAACTAGCATCATGGTCATTTGATCCTTTTTGCCCATTCTAGTTAGAAGGTTGAAACCTATTGAGTGACAAAGAATACAATGCATTACAATGCAGTCATGTAGTTCTGCACAGAATAGATCTTAATCTCCCCGCCTGCCAGTTGTTTTAGCCTTAGATGGCAGGGCAAATAGATGTAACATTTCTAATGACCTCAAATATCATTGAGGCAATGTACTTTGACATTGACATTTACTGCCTATCATCCTATCCCTTTATTATACCATTGAAGCACTGTAATATTATCTCAAATATCATTGTGGTAACAGTACTTTAGCACTGACATTTTATGTTTATCATTCTATTCTTTTATTACATCATTGAAAGCACCGTAATGTCATTTTTTTCAACTCTAAAATTACACTGGGTGATAATATTAAAAAGTGTAGAAATGTAAGTGCCGTTTTTAAACCATTTCGGTGAATTAAAATTAAACAGCAGCTTACAAGCTTCTGTACAGTTCATAGATACAATAATATTTGCCATTTTCTGCTTTCCACAATACTGTAGTCAGTTATATGAAATATACAGATTATTAAAACTGATGACATAATAGTGTAATTACAAGAATAACGATGATGTAAAATATTTACTACAAAACACCATACAATAATATATATACAGGTACAGGTGTATATATATTTACTAAACTGTTAATTGTAGAGAATGGACTAGACAATTTGTAATTTTTAAATCAAAATAGACAAACTGAAGAATACTAAACTAAAAACACTAAACACAGGATTTTATCCGATGGACATGCCCCTATTTGTGGAAGTTGACAATGACATGTCCATTACCCCCACTCTTTCTAGCCGTCACCCACTACCCATGATTGAGGGTTGTGGGTGGACACTTGGTCTTACTTCTTTAATATTATAATTAGGGTCCCCACCCACCACCAATGGCACTAGCTCATCCCCTTTCATAGGGAAAGAACACTGGGTCCTTTCCTTTTTAACATTATAATTAGGGCCTCCACCTGCTGTTAATGAGTGAGGCAACATTAGGAGATCCCCATATAATCTTTTATTTAATAGCCCCCACCTTCAGATCACTATCCACAGCCCTTTTGTTCATTTTACATACTCTACCTGATGCCCACAGTCCCCCCATTATATAACAAGTCCCATGCCCATATAGTGACTAGGCAGCAATGACCGCCCTGTCACCAGTTTTAAGCATTTAGGAGATATGCCTCCATCTACTGCAGGAGCATAGCACAATTTTAAACCTCTCTTTTAATAATATGGCAATGTATTTGTTTATTTTTTTAAATTTATTTATTGTTTTAAAGTGCTGGCTGGCTAGCAAGCGCTGGTCAGCCATCAGATAATTAACCTTTGCACTAAAAAATTTTTTAAGCTATTTAATGCTGAGTGCTAGCACTGTCTATGGGTAAATATTTTTTTTTTTTTTTTAATCCAGACCCGGATTTAATGCATCCACACCTGGATTTGAAGCATTCAGATCCATATTTTAGCCTTTCAGCAATGTTGAATAGGGTGAACAATGTCCGAATTTTACAGTCTTGAATGCAGCTGGATGGTTTAGCTCCATTTGGTATGGCCAATCCGGACTTTAGTGAATAACTCCATAGGTGTTCATGCAAGGGACATCAAATTTATAAAAATTTACATTGCGTTAATTACATTAATAATCCTTTTCCAGAGTACTAGCATGGCTGCTCTTGTATTCTGCTTATGTGCTAGTATTTCAAACACTGAAATACTAGACGTTGAAGTGTAAAAAAAACAGTGCTATGATATCTGAGTATCATGTTTACAATTAAGACCTAGACCAAATTTTTTTTCACATAGATAACTAAATGAATCAAAGGTGACAGAGAAGATGGACTGTACTTAAAGGACCACTATAGTGCAAGAAAAACATACTCGTTTTCCTGGCACTATAGTGCCCTGAGGGTGCCCCCACCATCAGGGTCCCCCTCCCGCTGGGCTCTAGGGGGTGGAAGGGGTTAAACGTACCTCTTTCTCCAGCACCGGGCGGGGAGCTCTCCTCCTTCTCTCCTCCCTCTTCTTCCGTCACTGGCTGAATGCGCATGCGCGGCAAGAGCCGCACGCCCATTCAGCCAGTCTCATAGGAAAGCATTATCAATGCTTTCCTATGGACGCTGGCGTCTTCTAACTGTGAAAATCACAGTGAGAAGCGCGGAAGCGCCTCTAGTGGCTGTCAATTTTTTTCTTGTATGTTATTAATATTAATAGGGAAATCATAGTCGTTGAGCCTTGTGGTAAATGCATACCATATAAATGCTGGTGGAAGTAGTTGGATAAATCGGGACTGAAATGCTGCTCTATTTTTGTGTGTTTTGACACCAATAATTAGCAAAAATGTTTCAAAATATAGTCAGTGCTGAAATTATTAATATGTTATATCTCATGGCATCCCTGTTGGAATAGCATAAGTTTGCGATAAATGCAATGTGTATCATGATGCCTATCCACAGTCTATTTTGATTTGTTTGGGTTCTTGGTAAGCATGTCTTTATGACAGGATGCGGCATTGTCCTTAAATTCATGATCCAATAGTACACATCATTACTAGTGTTATTTTTCAATTAACATTAACACAAAACATGTTACTCCTAAGTCAGTTATACCTATTTTCATGGCTGTGCATTTATTCACAACATACTCTTATTGGTTGTAGGTTTGGAAGGTTAAGGGATCACTATAGGGTCAGGAACACAAACATGTATTCCTGACCCTATAGTGTTAAAATCCCCTGAGACCCTCATGCCTCCATAAATATAGCAAAAGCTTACTGTTTTCAAGCCTGAAGCTGTAACTCTGCATGCTGTTTGACTCAGAAAAACAAGCAGTCTGCTGACATCATCAGAAGTGGTAGCCTGATCCAATCACAGTGCTTCCCCATAGGATTGGCTGAGACTGACAAAGAGGCAGACCAGGGGCAGAGCCAGCATGATTCAAACACAGCCCTGGCCTTTCAGCATGCAGAGGGAGGAGACACTGAATGTTTGGATGCATTTTAGGCAACCATGACCCAGGAAGGATCTCTAACAGCTATCTGAGGAGTGGCCAGTGAAGTTATCACTAGGCTGTAATGTAAACACTGCATTTTCTCTGAAAAGACAGTGTTTACAGCAAAAAGCCTGAAGGCAATTATTCTACTCACCAGAACAAATTCAATAAGCTGTAGTTGTTCTGGTGACTATAGTGTCCCTTTAAGAAGAGTTGGGGACAAAAAAAAGGGAACAAACTGACATTTCACCTGCATATTTTATTATGTCCATGATGTTTTTCCATCATTCATATATGTAACGGATCCTTCCGTTAATGGACGCCCTTCCACCCTGGATCGGCTTCTTTCCTCCATGACCATGTGGGAAAGACCTCTTCCTTCCACCCTGTATGAACCTCCAGCATCCAGGAATGTGTGGGGAAGAACTCTCCTCCAAGGAGAGCGTAACAGGAACAGCTCTTAAACTAGCTAAGTGATTCAAGCTCAGGGGAGTATGCAGTGCATAGAAATCCTCAGTGTGATTATAACAGCTCCCTCCAATAACAAGACAAGGCTACATTTTGAGGGATCAAGAAGAACTGTCTAAAACTTTATTTTACTTGGGACTAGCCCACATGGTCATAACATTAACATTGCTGTGAAAACTCAATAAAATTACAAACAGTCAAATCATAGCAGGCAACATACAGTGACTTATTATAACATAATTGCATATTTATAAATGGGTGGGGAAGACCATAATTAACACAAAATGTCTCTCCTGCATGCAGAATTAGCGATATGCAAATTTACCCGAATATGCAAATTACCAGTCTTGCTATTCAGGTAGTGCATATTACTGTTGCTACCAACAGAGGGCACTACACAAGCTCCATAGCCAAATCCACCTAGTTGGTACCAATCCTCAGCAGTACTGGAGAGCAGGCAATACATTTCACAGTACACACACACACTATAAACAATTACATTACACACACCCTGCACCTATAATGGGTACAGGGTGACTAAAACATAATAGAAATAAAGCAACCTACATAAATAGTCTGTCTGAAGGTAGAATAGGGGCTTTAAAGCCAAATTCATCAAAGAGTCATAGTCACAGGGGAGGAGGCTGGCAAGCAGGCCTCTCCAGGACCAAGTGGCGAAGGGCATACATCATGTAATAGTTTGTGATCTTGATTGTTCTTTAGAAAATAATAAAAGTTGGGATCAACCCGGACCATTTTTTCCCCCACTAAGAATATTAGTAAATAAATTGTCAGATTTTAGAGCCTTGATTTCTTTATGAAATATAGCCAAACAGAATTGCAAATGTGGCAGATAGAAAAAGCTTGAGGCAGTCCCTCTAGATTTGCGTCAAGCATACTTCAACTATTTGATATCTCTAAAATGTGCAGCTTCTATTTTTAGTATTGCATGCAATGACTCCACATACAGATGCAGTAGGGAGTACTGTGCCCAGTAAATGATAAACATTGTCTCACTATAATTATTTCCATCAACAATGTGTATTCTGCATCAAAGAGAAATACAGTTCTTAATAGTCTGAGCTATCAACAACACAAACATAACCTTAAAACATAAGCTTAGTTATTAAATAAGAGGTCCACTCTTTTTAGAAGGTACTACTGATTGGTTAAAAATATATATTTTTAAATCATTAATATACTTACAGTGGAAATTTTACATATAGCTTTTCTTTTCCTTTGTCTAGTAGGTTGCATGATAAGTATCCAAGCCATAAATGCTCCAAACCCTTCATTCCCTTATTGTCACGGGAGAAGAGGAAACCCACAAAAGGTGGATCCGAAAGACGTATTACTGAGCCTTAGGATGGCTGGACTTAACATATTAATATATTGATATATATATTAATATATTGAAAAACAAGGTCAAGAATGAATCAAGGTCAGGTGTACAGAAATACACAGAGTATAACAAAGCCAAGTCAGGATACCAGAAAATCACAAGCAACATCACCTGAGTACAGGCTGTGGGGGGCGGTGCAGGGTGTGTGGGGTGAGCAGGTTGTGGGGGGTTGGCAGGTTGTGTGGAGGGTAGGCTGTGCGGGGTGGGGGTGGGGTGCAGGCTGTGTGGGGTGGGCAGGTTGTGGGGATACAGGTTGTGTGGGGTAGGTTGTGTGGGGTGGGCAGGTTGTGGGGGGGTGCAGGCTGTGTGGTGTGGGCAGGTTGTGGGGGGGTGCAGGCTGTGTGGGGTGAGCAGGTTGTAGGGATATAGGTTGTGTGGGGTGGGCAGGTTGTGTGGGGTAGGTTGTAAGGGATGGGGCAGGCTGTGGGGGTGGTGCAGGGTATAAGGGGTGAGCAGGTTGTGGTGGGTGGGCAGGTTGCGGGGGGTGCAGGTTGTGTGGGGTAGGCAGGTTGTGGGGGGGGGGTGCAGGCTGTGTGGGGTGGGCATGTTGGGGGGTGCAGGCTGTTGTGAGCTGTAGACCCCATGGTTTGAGTTCTCACAAGCAGTGGGTTGCAACGCTCTGTGAGCTCCCAAGACCTCCATCACATAGTCTGCAGCTCTGCACCCGGTGGAGCTGCAGACTGGAGGCTCTCATTCAGGGAAGACTCAATGGAGGGGCTGCATACAGGGCAAACGCCAGGCCCCCTTCTGATGTCGGGCCCTCGGTCACAGACAGAGTCTGTCTCAATGATTAGAGAGCCACCTTTGCTGCAAATATATATATATATATATATATATATACAAATGTCAAAAAGAATTTTACCGGCACTCGTGGGTTTTCTTTTCCAATTTATTACGGTAGGTACTATTTCAGTCAACGTTTCAGCTCCCGGTCGGAGCTTTCATCAGGACACCAAAGACCTGGTCTTTGGTGTCCTGATGAAAGCTCCGACCGGGAGCTGAAACGTTGACTGAAATAGTACCTACCGTAATAAATTGGAAAAGAAAACCCACGAGTGCCGGTAAAATTCTTTTTGACATTTGTATTTATTTGGAACTGTGCACCTGGTACCAAACTTTAAAGTTGGAGTGCAAGAGTTATCTTTCTATATTTATATATATATATATATATATATATATATATATATATATATGCAGCAGAGGTGGCCCGGGCTCCAAACAGCCCCTATGGACACGCCAGCCCTGCTTTAGAATGACATAGCATCATGGAAGCTGTAGTTTTAAAACATATGTGGATCTGTTTTAGCAGCTGTGTGATTGTTTTTTTTATTTCCACTAAGAAGTGCAGAGCATATTGGCAATGAATTATTGCTAAAGGGAAGTTTTCAACTATACTATTAGCAATTGTTTTGTCAACAATTTTTCTCCTAAGAAAGCATTATATTTCCCTTAAATGAAAGATATATGAATTTGGAAGAAGCCTATACCAAAGCAATCTTAAGGCACTTAAGTACATGTATAGGTGGCCATTAAGGTGGTGAAGAGATGGCGAATGAGTCATTCAGGAAGGTCTTATAATCAGAGCTCTCTTCATGCATTTAAATGCTTCACAGTGTAGGGTCCACATGCAGGACAAAAATACCAGAAGCAATCTTCTGTAGAAATGAATAAATAATAAATTTAAAAATGTAAAAAATACATATTATTGAAAAAATAAAATAACAATTGAAAAAAAGTAAGCCAGAAAATCAATCACCGTAAAAATGAATAAAAAATAAAATAAAATAAATAAGAGGTAAAATAGTTAGATGTTAAAGGAACACTCAAAGCATCAGTGGTAAAGGAAGTTTTTGCAATGTTTTTGCCAATGATACACGGCAGGTTGCTTCCACACTGTCATTCTCTGAAGTTCTGCCTGTGCATAAAACTCAGAACAAGCGGCGGATTCATATTAGGGACTTTAACTTGTGGCTTGGTGAATGGTGTCGGGAGCAAGGATTTGGCTTCATTTCTCATGTTAGCTCTGTTTGGAATGGAAATAAACTGTACACAAAATATGGTTTGCATCTTTCTCAAAAGGGAACAAATGTTCTCAGTGAGCAGTTCAGAGGTTTTGCTAGCATGCATTTAAACTGGGGGGGGGGGGGGGGGCAAAAGAGTGGACAGAAGGTGCATGTAGCAAGTGTGTTAAAAAATGATAAGCTTAGAGTCATGTCTACAAATGCTCGCAGTTTAGGGAATAAGATACATGAACTTGTGGCAATAATGGCAACTGATAATGTAGATTTAGTCACTGTTACTGAGATATGGTATAATGAGAAAAATGACTGGGACATAGCAATACCAGGGTACTCTTTACATAGAAAAGACAGGGAAGGCAGGAAAGGGGGAGGGGTGGCCCTGTATGTGACAGCATAAAATCTAGCCTAATAAAAGTTAGTGAGGCGAACATGGAGTCTGTTTGGGTTACGTTAGCATTTGGTAATCATACAGTAACTCATGTAGGTGTGATTTATAGGCCCACAGGACAAATAGAAGAGTTAGATAATCTACTAGTTGAGGAAATAGCTAAAATGACAATGAAGGGGGAAGTTATCATCATGGGTGACTTTAATCTTCCTGATGTGAATTGGAAAACCAAAATAGCTGCTTGTGCCAGGAGCACACATATTCTAAACTTCCTACTGGGATTATCTCTAAAACAAGTTATTGAGGAGCCAACTCATACTAGGCCATACTAGATTTAGTTTTAGCAAATGGAGATTTGGTATCAGGCATTACTGTAGGTGAAAGTTTAGGATCCAGTGATCATCAGTCAGTCTGGTTTAATATACAAACAGTGACTGAGTTACACCACACAAAAACAAAAGTTTTAGACTTTAGAAAAACAGACTTTTATAAAATTAGAATATGTGTAAAGGAGTTATTATCAGACTGGAACAATTTAAATGGAGTCCAAGAGAAATGGGATTTTTTTTTTCCAAAACCATTTTTATTGTGAATGCATGGTACAAGAATATAGCACGAGTGACATTAGCAGTTATGCTTTTAAGCTGTTATTCGGTCAGTTACATTCACTATTTTGTGGTTTTCTCAACATAAACAAAAAAGGAAAAAAAAAATCAGAGTTACAAAAACAAATAGGTCATTGTTAATAAGTAAGAGATTGAGCTTTGACAGTTACCTTAAGATGTGGGTGTCCAGCAGGCGCAGCCACTGCCAATTCTCCCGAGATACCACTTGCATGGATCAGGGACTATGAGATGTTGATGCTCAGGGCAATGAAACATACAATAGTTTGCGGTTTAACAGTTAAGAGCAGAATAAGGTACACCAAAGAAGGTCTGCGGTTCAAGTGCTCTGCAATCAAAGCATGATTTGAAAGACCAAACTAAATTAAACAGAACATAGTAAACTAATTGCCGGTTTGCCTAAGCCTCCCGCCCTCCAACACAATGGTAAGCCAGTGTTCAGGGATTGGTTGAGATAAGCCCATCAAGGAATTACTGCCAGGGGATCTCGACCCTCCACCACCTCAGCCGAGAACCATGCCGTGTATGCCAAAGTGGTTTTCACCTTGGTCTTGAAAGATTCATCTAGGGTGAGTATAAAAGAACTCCAGGTCAAGAGAATTTTTTTGTCGAGGAGTTCTTTATTAGTTAGTGTGTCCAACCAATCCATTTTAAATACAAAAGCAAGCTTGGTTAGAAATAATTCCATGGTGGGTGCAAGCGGCTGGTTCCAGACCTGCATCATGGTTTTGCGTCCCACCGATGCTACGATAAGGGGGAATCGTTTGTTAGGCAGTGGGAGTCCTGGTAAGGGTCCCAAAGCAAAAATTCAGGGGTAAGCGGTAAGATAGGCATGCCCCCACTATCTAAGTAACCGTTTAGCTGGGTCCAGAAAGATTGGATTAGAGCGCACTCCCACAGACTGTGATACAGGTCAGCCTTGGTGTGTGCATTTGAAACATGTCGCAGTCTCCCTTCTGGCCATGAGATGGAGTCGGTGAGGGAGTAATAAGGGTAATGTAGAGTGTTAAGGAACATGTACCTATAAGACACCATTGGTAGTGTCTGACTATGGGTAAAGTGTGCAGTGAGCATGTCTCCCAGGCTTATGTTCGGAAAATGTGTCTTCCACTTCCCTATGACTGTTTGTAAGGCGCTCCAGTCCGGGATATATCGCAGTATCTTATAGAGTTTGGAAATTGAATAGGCAGTGGAGTCAGAAGAGCACAACATTGTGTCTAAAGGGTTCTCCCAGTCAACAGACGTGAAGTGTTGAGTAATGGTGTTATAGTAGTGTCGTGTTTGAAGGTAATCGAACCATGGAAGAGGAAGGCCTGCAAAAGGCTCCCATAGCTCAACAAGGGAGAGAAACCTCTGGCCGACATGATCCACAAAAGGCCGGAGGGTTGCAATCCCACTCTCCACCCACACTTTGAAAGTGTGGTGAGCGCCTGGGGAAAAGTCCGGGTTGTGAGTTAAAGGTAGGTGAATGGTACGTATTGGGTCAACACCCAGTTTGGAGTGAGACTGTTTCCATGCGCCAATAGGGGTGGCCAGGAGGGGATTAGATAGGATCTAGTCAGGGAGTTGGTGGTGTGGCTTGTGAAGGAGAGCCACGAGTGGGTTCGGTGATGCCAAATAGGACTCCAAGGACAAGTTAGAAAATCTGTTTTGAGATTGAATCCAGTCTAGCACATGTCTAAGCTGTGCTGCCAGACTGTATTCCCTGGCATTAGGCAGGTTTAGACCACCATCAGTCCAGTGTTCGTATAATTTAGTAAGGCCAAGGCGTGCCCTATGCCCCTGCCATGCAAACTGTCTAAGATGTGAACAAACACTCGTCACTTTTCGAGAGGAGTATTAGGAGCATCTGGAGGGGATATAACAGTTTAGGAAAACTGACCAATTTGTATAGATTGGCCCGTCCAATGTAAGATAAAGGCAGCTTGTGAAAGTGTTCAAACTCTGCAAAGATGGCCATTAAGATTAAGAGAGGGACAGATCTCTAGGGACCTTAATGCCAAGATATTTAAGCGCCCCTGATTGCCACCGCAGAGGAAGTCCTCGAGGGAGTGGTGGCTGAGAGCGTCCACTCAAGTGAAGGGCACATGATTTGGCCCAATTGACCCTTAGGCCCGCCATGTCACGAAATGTCTCTAGCAAGTCAACTAGGGGTGGCAGGGAGCATCATGGGTCAGTGATAAAAAGTAACAGATCATCAGTAAATGCTGTGACTTTCAGTGTAACGTCACCCATCGGTATGCCCATAAACCCCTGTAGCTTCTCAATAGCTCTCAGTAACAGGTCGATGGCAAGATTAAACAACAGAGGCAAGAGCGGGGAAACCTGGCGCACACCCCTCTCCAGGGCAAAGTATGGCAAGTCCAGGCCATTTGTGGTAATACAGGTGGTGGGTGATGGTGCAAATTTTGAATTAAATGGACAAATGTGTGACCGAAGTATCTCAACTTTAGCACCCTAATCAGGTGCTGCCAGGATTGCTATCAAAAGACTTCTCTATGTCAATGCTAATAAGGGATGGGGAGTATGAATCTAGTTCCCCACGTGTGGCATAAGCCACAGCCGCAAGAGCTCTGCGGCCCCCCTTTTACTCCCTGACGTCGTGATTAAGTAGTGATATTGGGCGATAGGAAGCTAAATTCTCAGCATCCCTGTCGGGTTTGGGTATCAGAATTATTCTGGCTTGATTAAGTTCATCTATTGGCAGGCCTTCTAAATATATTTTATTGAACAAGTTTTTGAGAGTGGGACTAAGCTGTTGTTTCAGGGATTTATAGTGTTCTGAGGTAAAGCCGTCGGAACCTGGTGCTTTCCCTGTCTTGAGGGTCTTTATTGCTATGTGAATTTCACTCTCCGAGATAGGTTCACTAAGAAGTTCCCTGGACTCTTCACTCAGCTGGGGAAGGTCAAGGCTCTTAAGGAAAGCCATGCTATGTCTATGGTCATCCGGCTCTGCTCCAGTTATTGTTTTGTAGTAATCCTAGAATAGCTTGTTGATGGCCATATGGGAGGTACACCTAGTCCCGTCTGGGGACGTGACTGCTGTAATAGGCTTAAATTTGGACTTAGGGTTTTCCATTCGGGCCAACAATCTCCCAGACCTTCCACCCCACCGAAAAGAAATGTTGTGTTTGGAAGTCTAGCTTCGATTGTGCATGGTTTGCTATAAAGGTATTTAGGGTATCCCTGAAGAAGTCAGTATTGACGAAACGCATTGGATTGAGCATTTGGAAGGACTTTTATTTTATTTTATGATTGTATTATTATTAGTTTTTTTAGCACTTAGTGGGTTGTGATCAGCAATTGTTCCATCTTCTGCATAGACCCATTCGTCATCTTGTTCCACTTGTTAGTGGAGATATGCCTGTTGATTGTGACCTGAATGTAAGTGCAATCAGTGCAATAAATGTATAATTTTTTAACAGTACTATTCTATGAATATTTCTCTTTTTATCCATTTGAGGATCTCATATTTGAAGAGAATTTCATTTCTACAAACAGACACCCTTAAGGGGAGATACGCGCAGACCATCAATACCTCTTGTAAGTTCTCTACCTCCTGGATGTTATAATTCCTTTTAAAACATACTTCACTATATATCATGTATTATCCTTTAGATTTGTTTAAGATCACGTCCTGTTATACAGGTTGTATTCTCTATTCTGTACTTTTTATATTGTATGTGCTATCCCACTTTTTTAGCTCATGTTGCTTTTTTAAGCTATATTAGCTAATTAGTTTTTTTTTGTATTTAGGGTGTGTTAGGCATCTTGGTATGACTGCCTATGTTTATCGGAAGGGTTGGCCAAGTAGTGGCTATGGGCTCGTTTGAGGACCTGCTCGACTAAAGTGAAGTCCCTCCTCCATTGTTTTTTGACTGATGTTGTGTATGACAGTATCTGTCCCCTCATTACCGCCTTGGATGTCTCCCACAGCAATTTAGGGTCGTTCACATGTTTCAGATTATCATCTACAAAGTTAGCCCAACTAGTCTGCAAGTGGCACTGGAAAGATGGGTTTTTAGTAAGATATGCTGGGAAACGCCAGCGTGCGGTCATGAGGTGTGAGGGCTGTGTGGAGAGAAGTAGTGTGATAGGTGAGTGATCAGAGATGGTGATTGTCTTTATACTGGAGCAATTGACATGTGGTAAAACTGTTGGGTTAACCAGGAACATATCAATTCGAGAGAAGGAGTCGTGAGCTGGAGAGTGGAATGTGTAGTCTCTTTCATTACCATGAAGTATCCTCGAGGGGTCATGCAAATTATAGGAAGTTGTGAACTAAGGAGCCTGCAATCACTGTCTATGGGAGGCAGGGTTCTGACGATAATCTGTCTCTGGGCGGGTCAAGGACAGCGTTAAAGTCTCCCCGCATTATAAGCTGATCAACCTCTATCTGAGTGAGCAACGTGAGGAGCTTAGTAAAAAAGGGGGTGGTAGAGGAGTTTGGGGCATAAACATTGATTATGCAATAACAAGTGTTGCTAATGGTAATACATAAAATAATGTAACTTTCCTCAGGAGTAATATCACATCTGTGGATTACATATTGCAGGCTGGAGTGTAGGAGAATTGCCACACCTCTGGCCTTAGAGTTGTATTTGGCTGCTATGCAGGACTGAATCCATGGAGCCTTAAATTGGCTGTTGTCAGAATGGGACCAGTGAGTTTTCTGGAGTAGGACAATTTGATACTGATGTTTGGAAAGGTATGTTAAGATTTATTTCCTCTTGATAGGCATATTTGCTCCCCTCACATTCCAAGAGAGAAGCTTAAGGGTAGAGGCTGGGGTGTTTGTGGTAGAATGAGAGATCAACATTTTAGCCAATACCTGGTCGTGGGAAGCGGGAAAATATAGCTATGTGCATGGGTTTGGGATTCTGTTTGTCCCAGGGTGGAAGTGTGTGGTGAGCGCTGCAAAACCGGCCAAACAAGGGCCCTTGAGCCATAACTATGTACAACAGGGGAATCCAAGTATGGATAACAATGCAATCACTGCATTCTGCGGGCAGACGTGGGGCTGGCGGATGGCCCAGGAGAAGCTCTGTCCCAATCTGGCAGGGCATCTTGTAGAAATTCAGAGGCTTCCGTCACTGAAGTTGTGGTGAGTTTTCTATCAGCAACTTGGAGACGTAGTGTTGCAGGGTAGAGAAGAGCAAAGTGTATGCCCTTCTTGTGCAGTGCTGAACAGATGGGCGTGAATGCTTTGTGTTGTTGAGCAACCTGTGCAGAATAATCTTTGAAAATTAAGATTCTGTTTCCTTGATATGTAGGAAGGTCTAGGTGTTGGTAAACTGTGAGAATTCGAATGTATCATGGACATTTAAAAATGTAGCTATTATAGGTCTTGATCGTGTTCTATTGCCCGAGTTTTCAGGGCCCAGTCTGATCGTGAGCACGTTCGATGATGGGAAGAGCATCAGAGGTGGTTGCAAGTTGCAAGGTGTCCAAAAACCAGGACTGGAGAGTGGGAATGATATTTTTAGACTTTACGGATTCTGGGAAGCCAACAAATCTGAGATTGTTCCATCTGCTGCAATTTTCTAGGTTATCCAACTTGTCTTGTAGAGAGGTCAGAGTATTATGTTGTTGACCAATTGTGGTTTGTAACTGGTGCACCTCATCCTCCGTGGCACCCTGTCTTGTTTCCAGCAAGGCAAGTTGAGAAGAGTGTGCTTGGAGAAGATGGACTGCACCATCTATTGATTCTTTGATGTCCTTAAATTGAGATTCAAATATTGGTTTAACCCCTTAAGGACCAAACTTCTGGAATAAAAGGGAATCATGACATGTCACACATGTCATGTGTCCTTAAGGGGTTAAGGAGGTTGGACACCTCTCAAGCTGTTTCTGAGGCTTTTTGTGAGATTTGGTTAGTAGTGGAACTCATCTGAGTGGGTCCCTCGTCTGCGTCTGACCCGGTCGGTGAGCGATAAGGAGTAGAGGCTGGTGTAGGATCTTTGAGGTGTATCTTTTTGGTTGGTCTTTGAGATTTTCCATGGATGGAGTTTTGTCAATGAACTTATCCATTGCGGTGGAGTACAGATAAGGAGGGGAAAAAGCAAGGTAGTAGGAGAGAGGGACCTGACGTTATGAGCAAATGTGATCTTTAGGAAGATAACGTTAGTGGGCAGAGAGAAGAAGAGGCAGGGTGTCAAGCCTACCATGTTGTGATGTTGTCAGTGGTGGACTACTGTGGTGATTATACGTGCTGTGTAATGAGGTAAGAATGGCCTAATGAGGATAGGTAGGGAGCATTGGGGAAGAGAGAGAAGCCGAGAGTAAAAGAGGGAGCAAGAAAAAACCGCCAGGTGACCCATTCTCTTTAATATTTGTATTAGTGATATTGCACAAGGTCTTGATGGTAAGGTATGTATTTTTGCTGATGATACTAAGATATGTAATAGGGATGATGTTCCAGTAGGGATAAGCCAAATGGCAAATGATTTAGGTAAACTAGAAAAATGGTCAGAGTTGTGGCAACTGACATTTAATGTGGATAAGTGCAAGATAATGCATCTTGGACATAAAAACCTAAGGGCAGAGTACAGAATATTTGGTAGAGTCCTAACCTCAACATCTAAAGAAAGGGATTAAGGGGAGATTATTACTGATGACTTAAAGGTAGGCAGCCAATGTAATAGAGCAGCAGGAAATGCGAGCAGACTACTTGGTTGTATATGGAGAGGCATTAGCAGTAGAAAGAGGGAAGTGCTCATGCCATTGTACAGAACACTGGTGAGACCTCACTTGGAGTATTGTACGCAGCACTGGAGACCGTATCTTCAGAAGGATATTGATACCTTAGACAGAGTTCAGAGAAGGGCTACTAAACTGGTTCATGGATTGCAGGATAAAACTTACCAGGAAAGGTTAAAGGATCTTAACATGTATAGCTTGGAGGAAAGACGAGCCAGGGGGGATATGATAGAAACATTTATATACATAAAGGGAATCAACACAGTAAAGGAGGAGACTATATTTAAAAGAAGAAGAACTACCACAACAAGAGAACATAGTCTTAAATTAGAGGGACAAAGGTTTAAATATAATATCAGGAAGTATTACTTTACTGAGAGGGTAGTGGATGCATGCCTTCCAGCTGAAGTGGTAGAGGTTAACACAGTAAAGGAGTTTAAGCATGCGTGGGATAGACATAAGGCTATCCTAACTATAAGATAAGGCCAGGGACTAATGAAAGTATTTCGAAAATTGGGCAGACTAGATGGGCCGAATGGTTCTTATCTGCCGTCACATTCTATGTTTCTATCTATGTTTACTTGATCAACTTTCCGTGTATGGAAGCTACCGCGAGGTCGGGTCGGGGTGCCAAGTGATCCGTTACAGATATTGATACTTTAGAGAGAGTTCAGAGAAGGGCTACTAAACTGGTTCATGGATTGCAGAATAAAACTTACAAGGAAAGGTTAAAGGAACTTAACATGTATAGCTTGGAGGAAAGACGAGACAGGGGGATATGATAGAAACATTTAAATACAATAAATCAACACAGTAAAGGAGGAGACTAGATTTAAAAGAATACAAACTACCACAACAAGAGGACATCGTTTTAAATTAGAGGGGCAAAGGTTTAAAAATAATATCAGGAAGTATTACTTTACTGAGAGGGTAGTGGATGCATGGAATAGTCTTCCAGTTGAAGTGGTAGAGGTTAACACAGTAAAGGAGTTTGGGAAAGCGTGGGATAGGCATTAGGATATCATAACTATATGATAAGGCCAGGGACTAATGAAAGTATTTAGAAAATTGGGCAGACTAGATGGGCCGAATGGTGCTTATCTGCCATCACATTATATGTTTCTATGTTTCTAAGTACAGCTCACTTGCCCTGGCATACCCCCAGTGTAAGCAGTCAAACCACTGCTGGGCTAAGCTCATGAGATTCCATCTCTCTATCACCAGTGTGGAGGTGGAGAGTGGTGATCAGTAAAATTGGGTTTCTAAAATGGTTGACTGCTTACAATTAGGGAGCACCATGCCTTTCCTTGTACCATAACTACCACAGCAGGCTATGGTACTTGGAGTTGCTTTTAAACATAACCAGCACTTGCTGTTTGTTTTTCCTATTCTGCCAAGGGATACACACTTCAATTAAATATGAAACATAGTTCAGAAACATCGAATATATCACTTTCAAAGAGATAATAACTGCTAGCTGCTAATATATAGACTCCCAGAAAACAGCAGCCACCACCAAACTCACGACCTTTGAATGAGCATGCATGCACAACCCGACCCACAAATGCCAGTTCACAGACAATTACCTACTCCTTATAACTAACCTGCCCCCTGGAGCACTGGCTTATGTGTCGGCTTGGGAGTGGGACCTGGGCCCACCAGACCACCCTACAGACTGTCAAGACATCTGGGAGGCTACCGCATCCATTTCAATATGCGTAAATCATAAGGAACAGGCATATAACACCCTGCTTAAATGGTACCTAACACCCACACGTCTATACTACATGGGCAGATCCAAATCTGCTCTGTGATGGAAACAATGCGGACACAGGGGCACATACATACACCAATGGTTGCAATGCCCCAAATTGATTCCACTATGGACGGAGGTCGCAAATTTGATCTCCAACCTACTCCAAGTAACCATCCCCCTAAACCCCTGGATATGGCTCCTATCAAAGCCGCCGTGGGAACCCCTCACCAGAGCACAAAATAAACTCAAAAATAGAATGGCCCTAGCAACGAGAAGAGCAATAGGGGAACTCTGAGGCACCTCAAACATACCCACACACTCTATGGTCATTCGCAAAACTAGGGATGCAGTGGAGATGGACAGGATATCAGCCAAGGTCCATGAAACATCACAACAATTTTTTTTTTTTTTTTTTTTAATTCTTTATTTTATGCGTGCAGTGGTAATAACAAACATTCGCCATGACTTATAACAGGAGCCACAATGGTAAGGACAATGTGCTAACAAATAAGTTCAAGATAGGCTGCACTTTTTTTTTTTTTAAAGGGAAAACAAGCTTAGTCACAATGAAGGCATGAAGGACAACTCAAAAGTTACGGCTAGTAATAATTAGGTTTAGATGCTGCATAGTCTGGTCTATCGATGACACAGGTAACGCCCCTATACATATAGGTGATTACGTTTAGCTAGGAACTGTGGGTCAACTTAGTAGGTAGGTTTGATTAGTCATGTCAATATTGCGGCTGCAGCGTGTACAGTAGTTTCATAAGACATACAGACTAAGTCAGTTCTGACATTTAAGCAGTTTCCTCTTCTGTAATAAATCTACCGCTTAAGCAGGCTAGGTCTGATATTGCATTAGATCATCACTGAAGCATTACTGATACACTCTGTTAAGCCTAGTTGGCCAATATTAAAATGTTAGGTCTGACAGTTGCACCTAAAGCCAGAAGTAGGTCCTGGACCCATGAACCATAACATTAGAACATGGGTTAATATACGTCAGGTATCAGAGCTAAAAACAAGAAGCAAAAATCACGTTGCTTAACAGATTGTAGACATTGCCTACATTACGTGGTCGTAGGTACATTGTGGTTAAACTGTACCCGTTCTAAAGTGGTATGAAATATGCTAGTCTAGTAGCACTGTGTGATTTGTGGAATGCTAGGCAACTCATTTGTGGAACGCTAGGTAACTCATATGTTGGTTTAAGACGGGGTAATATCTGGTTAAGAGAGCTCTGTATATAGAAGGGAACGTGTTGGCATAGTCATGCTCCTGAGTAGTGCGGTTGGTATGGAGTCATCATACCGCTATGTATCGCTGGTTAGGCGGCTAATTTAGTGGGAAGTGTTGTAGTACGTCTACAGGGAATGGGGGGAGAAAGGGGGAGGGGAAAGGGAGAGGGGAAAGGGAGAGGGGAAGGGGGGAAAGGGGGGGGGAAGGGGGGGTGAACTGTGGAGGGTCGCCATGTTGGTGTAATGTGTGGTCTGACAGGACCGGTCAATACCATCCGTATCTCAGGTTGCGCCCTGTCGTGTGAGCAGAATGGCATGTTCTATCTGTGCCATGAGCGTTGTGTGATCTTCGCTGGGTAACAGATGGTTGGTGTTAGCTTGTTGTGTTGTGTGCGATAGGGGTCATGTGTCCTGGTGTTGGGGGGGGGGGGGGTTGATGACCCAGGCTAGGTGTATGTGTCAGCCAGATTAAGTGTACTAAAGAGGGGGTTTGGGATCAGAGTTGAGGCCCTTTCAAAGCATTTGTTAGAGTCCTTAAAACTAAAGTCTCTGTGTCAGAGTCCCTCAGCAGGAGGTGGTTTCATTGTCAGGTCGGTTGTTCTCTTCTGTGCTGTACCGTGCACGCCTTCAGGTGGTGAGTGCCACATATGGATCAGGTGTGCCTCTTGTTGGCACAAACGGGATGGATCTCTCGGGGTCCCACGAGAGTCGTTGGGGAGTTGCCCTCACAGGGTCTGCCTGATTGAGGATGTCTGGAGGGAGACCCAGCACTTGCAGGAGCGGGGCTGCGTCGTCCAGTTCCCTGACTCGGTGGGAGTCTGGTCCCAACTGTACTGTAAGTATGTGGGTCGCTTGCCATCTGTATTTAAGGTCCCGTTGGCGTAGAAGTGTGGTGAGTGGCTGGAGGGACCGCCGCCAGGCCAGGGTATCTCCCGAGAGGTCGGCAAAGAAGCTCACCGCCATTCCCTCAAACTGGTATGGTGTCTTGCCCCGCAAGGCGGCTTGGACCGCCATTTTATCCCTCCTGGTTTGGAAGGCGAGTATAACGTCTCGCGTGGCTTCAGTTGGCGCTTTAGGTGGTTTTGGGATTCTGAAAATGTTGGTGAGGGCTATCTTGTTAGCCTTAGCGGGTGGTAGAATAGTGGCCAGTAGACGCTGGACCACCTGTGGTAAGTCTGTGTCGGGGATCGTTTCAGAGATCCCTCTGATTTTCAGATTGTCTCGTCTTCCGGCATCTTCCTGCTCCGCCATCCGGTGTTCGTGTAATTTTTGCTGCCGTTGGAGATCACTTACAGCCCGTTTAAGTTCCCCGAGGTCCTGAGTATTGGTGCCGGTTGTGCATTCGAGTGCATTTAGGCGGGTTGTCAGACCCTTCAGGTCTCCTCTCAGTGCCGTGATATCTTCCCGCAGGTCTTTGTGATGTTCTGCAAGCAGCCTCGTGAGGACCGCTACGGTCACTGGTGCGGTGTCCGGGCTGATGCCAGTCGGCTGTGTCGGCTTACTCAGTGTGGGGGTTGGCAGACATTTATCTCCGGATAGATCTTCAGAGAAGTCGGAGCAGCCTCCGTGAAGCGCCGCCATATTGGTCTCATGGGCCTCGCGGGCCTGTCTCCACATGTCCCCAATTGTAAGTCCCGGAATGGGTTTTTCTTTGGGTATCTTTCTTGTTTTTCGCCCCATGGCACGTAGGGGGGTGTAAAGTGTCGCTGTTAGTCGTTTGAGGGTTTGCAATCCGTTATGTTTCTGGTTTTTCCTTGTTTTTGCCACGGAGCTCTTAGTCCATGCGGCCGCTTAGCTCGGCAGTCAACATCACAACAATTTAACAAGATATGGGAACCATGGTTAAACAAACCCTCTCTTAGCAACTGACCCCTGTAGCCAAAAGGCCCTTACAGATTCCAAACGCAAGCTCAGGCCCCACACCCACACACCACGGGGGAGACACATAGACTCTTGGATAAAGACATCACGGTCCCCGGGCCAAGGTCACGGCCTTGTGCCAACAAAGAAGCCTGGATGGGCGACCCACTTAAAAACCCACATGCAAGTACACCCCCCCAACCTGTCTTAGAAAGGGGGGAAAAAAAAAGCGAGACTGCATCGCACCCTTAAACACAACTGAGACCCTGAATAGGAGTACCCAGAACCACCAACTGAACCACGAACCAACCCTGAGACCACTGGTTAAAATAGTTTGTCTATATTTTTAGACTTATGTTTAAATACATGTTTTTATGTTTCAATGTATTTATACACTATGGTTGTCACTGCTTATAAGAAAAGTATAGAACACCGACAACACCTAAATGGCGACACAGGAAAACACCCTGGCTACAGGACCGCAAACATACACGCCTACAAACAAACCAGATAAGCAAAGCAACTAGATACACTTACCAATTGTATGACCATAATAATATAACAACATAAATGTGACATGTTTAAAAAAAAATAGTCCTACTGAGATGTTATCAATGTCTTGTATGTCACCAATTTCCTGTCTGTACAACTATATTTTGAATGTGAAAACTCAATAAACACAGAATTATAAAAAAAATAATAATAATTAAGGTAGAAACTAAACAGATGGTACGTAGTAAGCTGCCAAAAAAAGGGGAAAAACTTAAGCAAACATATGGTTAAAATAATTTCGGTGAACACACTCTCAATTCTTAATACAAGAGATTGACTTTCTATAGATTTTTTATAAAAACAGTATGTGGATGTTGCTTTTCTACAGGAGACACTGGACAATGGAAGATAAAATATATTTGCTTAATTCAAAAGAAAATAAAAAATATATTTCAAATTTAATTAATTTATACTTTAAAGACAATAATCCACAAGACACATCTATAGCTAATAATTGGTGTGCTTTTAGGGCTAGTTTTAGAGGTCATTTAACCCCTTAAGGACCAAACTTCTGGAATAAAAGGGAATCATGACATGTCACACATGTCATGTGTCCTTAAGGGGTTAATAAAGCTAGACCAAGAACTTAAAAAATACAAGGAAAACACAAGGCCGATTTATATATAACCTTTTCAAATCTTTATGAAAATAAAAAAACATCCATCAAATCAAATTTACCCTGAAATGTTAAAAATACAAGAACAAATTAACTCTAAATTAAGACAAAAATCAATTTACGCAATGAAAAAAGAAAAATCAAATATTACGTTAAAGGTAATAAAGCGGATAAATTATCCAATAGATTTTAAAAAATGACCTCAAATCCAAGATATCTAAATTAATTGTAAATGATAAAACTTTATTATATCCTGAAAGTATAGGAAAAGCATTTAACAATTACTATGAAGATTTATTTAATTTAAATTATCCCCAAGAATCAGAAATAGACAAAATTTTACGAAATCAAAAATTTACAAAACTAACACAAACACAAAAAATCTAATTAAATCTACCTATAACTATGGATGAAGTAGATCGAAATATATCTAAGCTAAAATTGAAAAAAACTCCAGGTCCGATGGTCTAAGCAATTAGTGTAAATTTAGTTAGCCATAATAGTCCAATAGACAAGATGTCAAAAAACTAGAGTATTGCAGCATGCAATGATACCTTTTTTTATTGAACTAACATAATATTTCAAAGACAAGCTTTCGAGAGTTCCCTCTCTTCCTCAGGTCTGAAGCAATACAAGTCAATTTAACCCCATTAAGGACACATGACATGTGTGACATGTCATGATTCCCTTTCATTCCAGAAGTTTGGTCCTTAAGGGGTTAATAGAGTTTAACACTTAAAACAACTGATGTTAGAGAAGGGGAGGGAGGGGGTGAGTGGGGTGTCACCTACTGTCCTCCCCCCTGGCCCCCACCCCTGCGCAGTGGGTGGGGGCCCTAATAAAATAATAAGGGGGGGACCTACTGTCCTCCCCCCCTGGCCCCCACCCCTGCGCTGTGGGTGGGGGCCCTAATAAAATAATAAGGGGGGGACCTACTGTCCTCCCCCCCTGGCCCCCACCCCTGCGCTGTGGGTGGGGGCCCTAATAAAATAATAAGGGGGGGGACCTACTGTCCTCCCCCCCTGGCCCCCACCCCTGCGCTGTGGGTGGGGGCCCTAATAAAATAATAAGGGGGGGGACCTACTGTCCTCCCCCCCTGGCCCCCACCCCTGCGCTGTGGGTGGGGGCCCTAATAAAATAATAAGGGGGGGACCTACTGTCCTCCCCCCCTGGCCCCCACCCCTGCGCTGTGGGTAGGGGCCCTAATAAAATAATAAGGGGGGGGACCTACTGTCCTCCCCCCCTGGCCCCCACCCCTGCGCGGTGGGTGGGGGCCCTAGTAAAATAATAAAGGGGGGGACCTACTGTCCTCCCCCCCTGGCCCCCACCCCTGCGCGCTGGGTGGGGGCCCTAGTAAAATAATAAGGGGGGGGACCTACTGTCCTCCCCCCCTGGCCCCCACCCCTGCGCTGTGGGTGGGGGCCCTAATAAAATAATAGGGGGGGGACCTACTGTCCTCCCCCCCCTGGCCCCCACCCCTGCGCGGTGGGTGGGGGCCCTAATAAAATAATAAGGGGGGGGACCTACTGTCATCCCCCCGTGGCCCCCACCCCTGCGCTGTGGGTGGGGGCCCTAATAAAATAATAAGGGGGGGACCTACTGTCCTCCCCCCCCTGGCCCCCACCCCTGAGCGGTGGGTGGGGGCCCTAAATTAACCCCCCCCCCATCAAGGTGACTAGGGGTCCCAAGCCCCTAGTCACCCCCCCCACCCAAAACATTCTATCCCCTACCTACCCCCCTCACCCTAAAAATAGTGAGGGGGGAATAAAATAACTAACCTGTAAAAAAAAAAAATTAAACTTACCATTTGACGTCTTCTTTTTTCTAAATTCTTCTTTCTTCAGCCCCCAAAAAAGCCAAATAAAAATCCATCATACCCGTCGCACTTTAAAAAAAAAAAAAAAAAAAAAACGAGCGCAAAAAAAAATTAATCCATGTTCACCCATGGAGGGCACGCCGCGTACTGAGCTCCGCAGGGCGGATCAAGGCTTATATAGCCTTGCCCCGCCCTGCAATTAGGCTTAGAACACACTGATTGGTTGGTTTAAGCCAATCAGAGTGCTCTGTGTCATTTTACACAGCGTGGGAAAATTCAAAAGAACTTTCCCACGCTGTGTAAAATGACAGATCACTGTGATTGGATGGTTTTCAAGCCATCCAATCACAGTGCTCTGTGTCATTTTACAAGCGTGGGAAAATTCCAAAGAACTTTCCCACGCTTGTAAAATGACACAGAGCACTGTGATAGGATGGATTTCAAGCCATCCAATCACAGTGCTCTGTGTCATTTTACAAGCGTGGGAAAATTCCAAAGAACTTTCCCAAGCTTGTAAAATTACACAGAGCACTGTGATTGGATGGCTTGAAAACCATCCTATCACAGTGCTCTGTGTCATTTTACAAGCGTGGGAAAGTTCTTTGGAATTTTCCCACGCTTGTAAAATGACACAGAGCACTCTGATTGGCTTAAACCAACCAATCAGTGTGTTCTAAGCCTAATTGCAGGGCGGGGCAAGGCTATATAAGCCTTGACCCGCCCTGCGGAGCTCAGTACGCGGCGTGCCCTCCATGGGTGAACATGGATTAATTTTTTTTTTGCGCTCGTTTTTTTTTTTTTTTTTTTTAAAGTGCGACGGGTATGATGGATTTTTATTTGGCCTTTTTGGGGGCTGAAGAAAGAAGAATTTAGAAAAAAGAAGACGTCAAATGGTAAGTTTAATTATTTTTTTTACAGGTTAGTTATTTTATTCCCCCCTCACTATTTTTAGGGTGAGGGGGGTTGGTAGGGGTTAGAATGTTTTGGGGTGGGTGGGGGGGGGGTGACTAGGGGCTTGGGACCCCTAGTCACCTTGATGGGGGGGGGTTCATTTAGGGCCCCCACCCACCGCTCAGGGGTGGGGGCCAGGGGGGAGGACAGTAGGTCCCCCCCTTATTATTTTATTAGGGCCCCCACCCACCGCGCAGGGGTGGGGGCCAGGGGGGAGGACAGTAGGTCCCCCCCTATCTTTATTTAGGGCCCCCACACACCGCGCAGGGGTGGGGGCCAGGGGGGAGGACAGTAGGTCCAACCCTATCTTTATTTAGGGCCCCCACCCAGCGCTCAGGGGTGGGGGCCAGGGGGGAGGACAGTAGGTCCCCCCCCCTTATTGTTTTATTAGGGCCCCCACCCACCGCGCAGGGGTGGGGGCCGGGGGGAGGACAGTAGGTCCCCCCCTTATTGTTTTATTAGGGCCCCCACCCACCGCGCAGGGGTGGGGGCCGGGGGGGAGAACAGTAGGTCCCCCCCCTTATTGTTTTATTAGGACCCCCACCCACCGCGCAGGGGTGGGGGCCAGGGGGGGAGGACAGTAGGTCCCCCCCCCTTATTGTTTTATTAGGGCCCCCACCCACCACGCAGGAGTGGGGGCCGGGGGGAGGACAGTAGGTCCCCCCCCCCTTACTGTTTTATTAGGGCCCCCACCCACCGCGCAGGGGTGGGGGCCGGGGGGAGGACAGTAGGTCCCCCCCTTATTATTTTATTAGTGCCCCCACCCACCGCGCAGGGGTGGGGGCCAGGGGGGAGGACAGTAGGTTCCCCCCCCCCTTATTACCATTTATGTTTTTACAGTGAGCAGCCACAGGCTGCTCACTGTTTAGTGGACATGCCCCTACTCGCGGTATAGCGAGTAGGGGCATTGGGGAGATTTTAACCTCCCTTGTGCTATTATGGGGGTCATATTGACCCCCATAGAGTGAGGGGGGGGGCCTGGGGGGCTTATGAAGTGGTGGGGAGCACACCTCCCCACCGCTTCTGTCTTTACATATTACAAGGAGGGAGCTGCACGTCGGTAGCTCCCTCCTTGTAATAAACTGATCGAACAAACGAACACTGATACTCAGTGTTAGTTTGTTCGTCTGATTTTTTCTATTCATTCATTCGTCTGTCTGATGAATGAATGAATAGATGAAATTCCCGTTCGCATGTCCAGGTGTTTCACTGGGCATGTGCGGGAATCTCACAGTCTGTCTAGTGTAGGTAGATGACGTGTCCCACAGGGACTTCACCTACCCACACAAAGATGGCGGCGCCCTGAATAAAGATCGGGGCAGAAGATACAGATTTAAAAATAGGTAATCTGGGGGGCTTAGGGGCATTTGGGGGTGACTAGGGGGTCAATTGGATGTAGTGGAGGCGGGAGGGGGGTTAAAAAAAACGGGATTCGGCATGACAGTGCCGCTTTAACTTGCTAGTACAGCTTCCCAAGGTCCCTTCCCTTATGGTGACCACACACAAATATAAAAGATACAGAAATGGGATACAGCTGGGTATCTAAAACAGTGTTGCACTATTATTTGTTATTTTTTTGTTTTAGATACTTAGCTGTATCCCATTTCTGTATCTTTTATCATTGCACACTGCAATACTCTGGTATTTTGGCAATATTTTTTATAAACTTATCAAATCTTCTACTCCAATTAATATCCACATTTAATGGTACAGTAGATCAAAAATATTTTCCTTCAGAATTAAAAAAGCTATATAATTCCAATTCTAAAACTTAACAAAAAACTCTTCACAAATGCAAAACTATAGACCAATTTATCTCCTGAATACCAGTATCAAATTATTCTCACCCATTCTTGCTGATAGGTTAAAACAAGTTTTAAACAAGTTAATACACCGAGACCAAATATGCTTTATGGCAAACAGATTTTCAGGCTCGAATTTTCAGACGACTGATAGATATATTAGATCTAGCAGAAAGACACGAGACTCCTCTTCTGACCCTGTCGATAGATGCTGAAAAAGCCTTTGACAGGGTCAGCTGGGGATTTATGAGTATATCATTACAATACTTTAGTTTTCAGGACTGGATGTTTCAAGCAATCATGTCTCAGTATCATACCATTTAGCAAGAACATTTGGGCATGGTATCTTGTCTGAATTGTTCCCAATAAAAAATGGCACTAGGCAGGGTTGCCCACTCTCGTCTTTTCTATACATTTTATCAATAGAACAACTAGCAAAGAGAATAAGAAATAATCAAAATATAAAAAGTGTTTTCATTAAGCAAAAGCAACTTAAAATTAGTCTATATGCAGACAATGTTCTTTTAACAATAACAAACCCAGATAAATCATTGCTAAATCTCATGGAATAATTTCAACAATTTAGTAAATTATTTTTGAAAAATCCATGATCCTTTCTACAAAAATAAGTAAAGACCAACAAAAACTACTTAGAAGTCTATATCAATGTAGTTGGGTTAGACACAGTTTTTCATATTTGGGAGTCAAAATCACTAAAAGTCTAAATAGATTAAAGGAGGTATTTTTTTTAGATATGTTAAAATCAACAAGCCATTCTATCAAAAATTGGAGGAAGGTTGAATTATCATGGTGGGGTCGTATCAATCTTGTTAATAGCTATATTTTCCCTAGATAGGCATACATGTTTTAAGTGATCCCCCTTTCAATCTCTAATCCTTGGCTTTTAATGTTACAATCTAGTATATCATGGATATACTCCCAGGATTAGGCAAAATATTTTATCTATGAATAAGAAAAAAGGTGGTTTAGGATTAAATATCAAAATACAGTTGGACTACAAGTACATATATATACATATATATATATATATATATATATATATATATATATATATATATATGTATTCCAACTGTATTTGATTATAACTGTATTTTGATTTTATATATATATATATATAATTTGTTTAATTGTTTAATATAATTTAAAATTATTGTATTTAATTAATTATTTATTTTTATAACATATATATATAAATATATATATATATATATATATATATATATATATATATATACATACACACAGTATATATAGTTTTTGTATATATACGTGTGTAGTTTTACTCTAAGTGGATTTTTATATTAATATATGTATGTATCATATATATATTCTTTTAAATGTATTAACTTTATTTTATTTTTTTTTTAACTTTTTTTTTCCACCAGCAGGGGGACTGCCTGTAAGTTCAGGCAGTCCCCCTGCTGGCAGCACTATGGACACCTATTGCGCCATGGACACCTATTGCGGCCATGTGACCGCTCTTTCAGAGCGATCACATGGCCCCTGGGGGTCCTAATTTACAGAGGGGGGACTGTCTGGGCTAACAAAAAGTCCCCCCAGGGAAGAAGAAGACTGATCGCTAGCAGGGGAACAAATGCGATCGGGTAAGTACATGGGAATGGAGGGAGAGAGGGAAGGGGCTATTTTTTTTAAATTAGTTAATTTATTTATTTTTTATTATTTATTTTTATCTAGACCATAATCCCACCCTAGAAAAGAGCTGTATGTTCTGTTATACATCTCCATGTCCAGGAAAGCTGGTGACCTGGTCCATATCAGAACTGCAATCACACTATTATTTGCTGTGATTGAGAAGGTCAGTCAATGTAGGAGCATGTTTTTCTATGATGTGTGCTCCTGGCATCATCAGTAACGTTCAGAAGTCATGTTCCAAAACTTAAGGGATGAAGCTGGATGAGGCTAGATGGTGCATACAGAGCAGTGAAGAAGCCTACTTTATGAGCCTGCCACATTACAGATGCTGGGAAGGATGTAACTACTGAACACATATATGTAAGCATAACTAAATTATACCTACTGTATATACTCGAGTATAAGCCGAGTTTTTCAGCCCATTTTTTGGGCTGAAAAACCCCAACTCGGCTTATACTCGAGTCAAGGTCTGTATTATGGCAATTTGCATTGCTATAATACAGACTGGGGGGAGAGGGGGGCTGGCAGAGCTGTAACTTACCTGTTCTGCAGCTCCTGTCAGCTCTCTCCTCCTCTGCGCCGTCCGTTCAGCACCTCGGTCAGCTCCCAGTGTAAGTCTCGCGAGAGCCGCGGCTCTCGCGAGACTTACAGTGTAAGCTGACAGAAGAGCAGAACGGACGGCGCAGAGGAGGAGAGAGCTGACAGGAGCTGCAGAACAGGTAAGTTACAGCTCTGCCAGCCCCCCTCTCCCCCCCACTGAACTACCACTGGACCACCAGGGAAGGAGAGCCCCCCTCCCTGCCATATATCAAGCAGGGAGGGGGGGACGAAAAAAAATATATATAAATAAAATAAGAAATAATAATATAAAAATAATAAGAATAAAAAAAAAATTAATAATAACAAAAAAAAGGGGTGTAAGGACCACTATGGGAGGGGGGGGGTATAAGGACCACTATGGGAGGGTGGGGGTGGGTTAAGGACCACTATGGGAGGGAGGGGGGTATAAGGACCGCTATGGGAGGGAGGGGGGGTATAAGGACCACTATGGGAGGGAGGGGGGGATAAGAACCACTATGGGAGGGAGGGGGGGGATAAGGACCACTATTGGAGGGAGGGGGGGGGGTATATGGACCACTATGGGAGGGAGGGGGGTATAAGGACCACTATGGGAGGGAGGGGGGTATAAGGACCACTATGGGAGGGAGGGGGGTATAAGGACCGCTATGGGAGGGAGGGGGGGTATAATGACCACTATGGGAGGGAGGGGGGGATAAGGACCACTATGGGAGGGAGGGGGGGATAAGGACCACTATTGGAGGGAGGGGGGGGTATATGGACCACTATGGGAGGGAGGGGGTGGGATAAGGACCACTATGGGAGGGAGGGGGGGTATAAGGACCACTATGGGAGGGAGGGGGGGGGGGGTATATGGACCACTATGGGAGGGATGGGGGGGGATAAGGAACACTATGGGAGGGAGAAGGGGGATAAGGACCACTATGAGAGGGAGGGGGTGGGATAAGGACCACTATGGGAGGGGAGGGGGAAGTAAGGACCACTAGGGGAGGGGAGGGTAAGGACCACTAGGGGAGGGGTGAGTCAGGACCACTGGGGGGGGTGAAGGAACACGGGGGTGGGGAGGTAAGGACCACTGAGGGAGGAGGAGGGGAAGTCAGGACATATGGGGGGGGGGGCTGCAAATTTTTTTTTGCCTACGGCGGCAAATATCCTTGCACCGGCCCTGCACACACTGCATTCACACACTGCATTCATACACACACACACTGCATTCATGCACACACACACACTGCATTCATGCACACACACACTGCACTCATACACACACGCTGCACTCATACACACACGCTGCACTCATACACACACACATACGCACACACTGCATTCATTATACACACACTGTAAATAAATATTCAATTAATATATTTTTTTTAGGATCTAATTTTATTTAGAAATTTACCAGTAGCTGCTGCATTTCCCACCCTAGTCTTATACTCGAGTCAATAAGTTTTCCCAGTTTTTTGGGATAAAATTAGGGGCCTCGGCTTATATTCGGGTCGGCTTATACTCGAGTATATACGGTAATAACATTTACCATTTTGATCCTTTTGTGTATCTAAAGTGTTATTCATACTGTAAATGCTAATTAACCAGTTTAGGACCAATTGCAGTGTACAGGGTACTAACAATATGTCCTTTAACCCCTTAAAGACACATGACATGTGTGACATGTCATGATTCCCTTTTATTCCAGAAGTTTGGTCCTTAAGGGGTTAAAGGAACATTATAGTCACCTGAACAACTTTAGCTTAATGAAGCAGTTTTGGTGTATAGAACATGCCCCTGCAGTCTCACTGCTCAATACCCTGCCATTTAGGAGTCAAATTCCTTTGTTTATGAACCCTAGTCACACCTCCCTGCATGTGACTTGCACAGCCTTCCATAAACACTTCCTGTAAAGATGTAAAGAGAGCCCTATTTAGGCTTTCTTTATTGCAAGTTCTGTTTAATTAAGATTTTCTTATCCCCTGCTATGTTAATAACTTGCTAGACCCTGCAAGAGCATCCTGTATGTGATTAAAGTTCAATTTAGAGATTGAGATACAATTATTTAAGGTAAATTACATCTATTTAAAAAGTGAAACCATTTTTTTTTGCAGGCTCTGTCAATCATACAGGCTCTGTAAATCATAGCCAGGGGAGGTGTGGCTAGGGCTGCATAAACAGAAACAAAGTGATTTAACTCCTAAATGACAGTGAATTGAGCAATGAAATTGCAGGGGAATGATCTATACACTAAAACTGCTTCATTAAGCTAAAGTAATTTAGGTGACTATAGTGTTCCTTTAAGGATTTCATTGCATAATGGAATCACCTACTTACAACAGGCGAGAGATGTATAGAGTCTGGACTTTTTTCGTATTTTTGGTTAAGCGTACATCTATACATTGTTGACTACCCATCCAGTCAATACTTACATGCAAAATTGATTTTGCAAGCGAGTGTTTGAGTTCTCTCTTTCTATTTTAACACAGGGGTTAAGCCATGAGACACCACTGGAGTGTCTCGCTGGTGATTATATTCAGTGGAAGTGGTCTTGCATGTGCAGACCACCTTAAGCTGAATATGTTTATATGCCAAGAACATTAGATGCTAGCACAGGGATTTTATGGAACAGGGTGTAATGTAATGTTATGTAAGGTTGTGGAAAATTACATAATTAAGGAGTTAATCTTGGAGGGGAGCACAAACTGTAAAGAACTGTACTGAAGCAGGATACCTGGAAGCTTTGCAAAAGATATATTAACTATAGCAAACAAAATACACATATGCAGTACATTTTCTACATTTCTGCTTGCATGATTATAACGCCAATTATTCAAAATTTCTCAAATGCAAGGTCAAAATAGCTGAAATTGAAAAATTCTCTAAATCAGTTATGCTTTAAGTTTAGCTACTTCTGCCTTAAATGTGAAATGCTCTTCGAATTCACTTTGAATTCTTACTTTAGTAAATAATACTACAACCCTATGCAGTTTATCTCCATGAATATTTTAATAAAACATATTCTTTTTGTAACACTATGCTTTTTTTTTTAACTGTTTATTTAGAATGTAAAATAAGAAGGCATCACATTGAGGATGCACATTCTCAAGCTACTAGGTGAGAATCAAAAATTATTTAATTGAATATCTTTTTCTATTGCTATAAGTGAGAAGGAGAACGTTTTCCTTTCAATATAAATGACGGCAAGGATGGGAATAATGCAGCAAATGTAGTCGAGAAAGGTGTCAATCTCTCATTTTTGACACTTCTATTTTAAAATTGTCTCATTTTGGCATAAGTTGTTTTGAAGTTCCATTCTCGTTCTATTACTACTAAAACAGCACCATCTCTCACAGAAAACATTTCCCGCCATAATGAGAGAGCTCTGTCGGAAATTAAAATTTTCTCAATGTCAAATGGCAGAACATATGGTTTGAAAGCTTGAGTAACATTGAATGAAACTGGAAGTCTGCTCTTTTTATGATTTCACACCTCAAGAAATATTTGTTTATTTGTATAGTTAGATCTCATTTCCCAGATCTAACATAAATAAACAAAATAAATCTGCGGAAAAGAATGAGATATTTGCAAAATGTGTAAACCTGCTTGAGAAATTAGCATATGTTTTTCAAAAAGCTGAGTAACAGACAGCACCTGTTCCCATTTAATGCCTCATATAGTTTAACGATTTGCCAAAGCTATTTGTTATTTTCCATACAAAATGTTGAGAATAAACATCTCAATCTTGTACCCTCCAACCTTAGGAAGTATGAAAGCAGGGCAGGGGACTGGTGTCTGTAAAGAGACATGCCAGTAATGCTATTTGTATCACTGTAGTGATAACTAAAATGGTGATCCCAAAAAGAAAGAGGGTGGAGCTGTCCAGTTAACTTCACAGAAGGATGCAGGATACTAGGAAACAAAATTAGGATTGCTGTACTGGTGCCCGTAATCAAGACAGTCCAACCTAAATCGGGTAAGTCTTGTGTCTCAATGTAAAAACTCTTTTACATTCAATAAACAATTAATGCATGTTAGTATCTGATTACTTTTGAGGACAAAATGGACACTTGAAAGAAAAAAAACTAACTGAACAATGCTAGAGATATTTTCCAACTTACTTTCTCAGCCAACTCACCACTGTTTAGTGCATTGATTATATTTAGTAACAGGGTTTTTCATTTTAGTGTAAATTGTCCAAGTGAATTCTAAGTGCGGTTCAAATTTTAGTTCTAAAGAGATGAATTTAGTTAGACATGTTTTCAATTTGGTTATTTTGGCCTGAGATTTACTTTGTATTCACTAGAGATGTGCATGGGTGAAAAAAAATATTCTAGATTCATTTCATTTTGATTCATTAGTTTTAGTTTTTTGGTTTGGCTGAAATTCTGAAACTATCGATTCGGACTAACCAAATTTCAGTTCAGAAAATTGTAAATTTTCAAGTATGGGTTTGGAAAGTTGTTCATTTTCAAATTTTGGAAGCCTGTTACTGCAGTCCACTCTAAAATATCTCAGTGAATCAGTCCAGGCTTGGATACCATTGTGACTGCAGGCCACAACAAAGGTCCTGAGCAATTCCTGCTGGCTACCTTATTCCTGCAGAAGTGCACATCCTGCTAACATATGTTAATCCACACAAGAATAGAGTGAAGCTGTATCCACTTGCTAGCTCTCTTATATTAGTATTCCAGAGGGTAATTGCTCCCCCCCCCCCCCTTGCCAGTCCTCTCATTCATATAAAAGATATTGCACCTGGTATGGTGTTGGTTTGCTTAAATACCATTTTTACAGACTAAATTTAATTACTACAAATGGTGCACATATTACCTGCAATATTATTCATACACACATGCACAGTTAAGATATTTTTCGAAACACAAAAATCAATATAGTACTCATCCCAAATTACATATCCCTGTATAAATGTATACATTAATTGTAGCCCCTCATAATTTTCCTGCTGTGTCCCCGGAAAATAAGGGGATCCCTGAATTGAAACTCTCCAGAACAGTGTAAGACACGGGGAGGAAATGCTACTGCAGTTAATGGGTCATTCCAGACCCCTAAACAACTTTAGCTTGCTGTAATGCTTTAAGGCTGAAGAGTATGTCCTCTTCTTTCATACTGCAAAAAGTGCAGATTTCAATAGAAATTGACATTTGTATAAATTAACCTGGTTACACCCCCTTGGCTTTCAAGCAGACAACAGGTAATGTTACTTCCTAGTTTTGTTAGTTCAATGCAGCTTACAACAAGAGGCAGCAGTTGCCCAGAGCACCTGACTTACAAAGACTTCTCATTGAGCTGCATTGGGAAGTCTGTGATTGGACAGCCACAGAAAGTCTGGGTGGAGTAAGATGGGGAGAACTTTCAAAGGCAGCAGACAAAAGAACTGCAGGTTTTGCAGGCTGTTTTCTGATTAAAATATACCTTATTAACCCCTTAAAGACACATGACATGTGTGACATGTCATGATTCCCTTTTATTCCAGAAGTTTGGTCCTTAAGGGGTTAAATGCATGCAAGTTTTCATTTTGGGTATATTTACATAACAGTGATTTATATTTATTTTGTTTTTGGTCAGTGTGTGAGATGCTGATCCAATAACATAGCTGTGGAGCAGTGGGAATCCAGCATGTGTTGCAACCTGCACATTGATTCAGTGACAGCACTGTGGAGCAGTGTGAATCCAGTGTGTGCTGCCAGTTCTACCCTGATCCAGTGACAGAGCTATGGAACTGAGTGACTCCAGTGTGTGCTGCCAGTTCCACCTTGATCCAGTGACAGAGCTATGGAACTGAGTGAATCCAGTGTGAGCTGCAAGCTGCACCCAGATCCAGTGACAGAGCTATGGAACTGAGTGTCTCCAGTGAGAGCTGCAAGCTGCACCTTGATCCAGTGACAGAGCAGTGGAACTAAGGAAATTCAGTGTGAGCTGCAAGCTGCACCTTGATCCAGTGACAGAACTATGGAAATGAGTGAATCCAGTGTGAGATGCAAGCTGCACCTTGATCCAGTGACAGAACTATGGAAATGAGTGAATCCAGTGTGAGATGCAAGCTGCACCTTGATCCAGTGACAGAGCTATGGAACTGAGTGAATCCAGTGAGAGCTGCCAGCTGTACCTTGATCCAGTGACAGAGCTGTGGAACTGAGTGAACTGAGTGAATCCAGTGTGAGCTGCAAGCTTCACCTTGATCCAGTAACAGAGCTGTGGAACTGAGTGAATCCAGTGTGAGCTGCAAGCTGCTCCTTGATCCAGTGACAGAGCTATGGAACTGAGTGAATCCAGTGTGAACTGCAAGCTGCATCTTGATCCAGTGACAGCTATGGAACTGAGTGAATCCAGTGTGAGCTGCAAGCTGCACCCTGATCCAGTGACAGAGCTGTGGAGCTGAACAAATCCATTGTGTGCTGCTAGTTGCACCTTGATCCAGTGATCCAGTTGTTAAGCAGGATCCAGACACAGGAGATGGCTGACCAGCCCCGGAGATTCATTCTGACCCTGTGTAACTGAATAGTAGTAAGGAGTATCCTCTCCCCTGTCACAGAGCACTCTATTTTTCACATACAGTAATTAAGAGTTACACAGCCCTCCTATGACATTGCTGACTTTAGGAGAACTAAAAATTGTCTGGACTCCGTTGGCACTCCATTGACATCCCAAAGACATGCATATTTTGGTGCAGAGGGATATGACAGCCGAAGACCCCAAAGAAGTAAACAAATAAGAGGGCCCGACCCACCCGGCCTCTTTGAATTGGGACATGTGCAGCCGAAATGGCCAAACATGTAACTTTAATAGAGCAGTACGAACCGATGACCCAACAAAATAGGTGAGATAGGAAGTTCAAGATGATGGGGCCCAGTATCCCATGAAATCGTTCAAACCACGAGGTCCAGTTGATCTTAGAGTACAAGGGTGTGTTGTGCTCCTTGGGATTGGATAACAGGAGAGAGAATGATGGTAGATTGAAATTATTAATTCCAGCAGATCCGGGAACCATGCTTGGCCACAGTGGGGCATTTAGAAGCAGTGAAATCCCCTGAACATGAACTTGGTGTAGAACCCTTGCCACCATGGAGAACGGTGGGAGGTGGCCAGATTTGGAGATATGCATCCACCGCTTTGCATTCCAGGTCTGGAAGCCAGCTGAAGAATCATGAGAGCTGTTGGTTTGTTCATGATGTAAAGTGAGGCCCCTGCAGTTGATTCCGACAGTGCTTGTGAGCGGCCACACAAGCACATATATTGGTTGATATATTGAACTACCGAAATATTGTCCACGCGCAGCAGTATGCAACAGTCGGACATGTGTTGAGCTAGATGGCAGATGGCGAAGAATTCTGCTATCAGTTCTAAGTAGTTGATATGCAATCCGGTCTCTTTGCCCAACCATGGATCCACTGTGGATGAGTCCACGCAGTGTGACCCACTGGCTGGCATCTGATACCACCACAAAATATGGTGATTTACCAAATACCACCTTCCCATTCCAGACCTCCATGTGAAGGAGCAACTAGTGGAGTTCCATCTGGACGTCAGGGTTGAGAGGCACCATCTGGTCATAGGAGAAACCGGCACGTAGATAGTGTGCTTTGAGCTGATGCTTGGCCCTGTAATGCAGAGGGCCGAGGTTAATCACTTGAATCGAGGCAGGTCAAATTTTGATTAAATACGTACCGAAACAAAAATCTTACATTAAGGATACAAATGATTTTCTAAAATTAGTTAATACCCTTACTATTGGACAACTAACAGAGGTTTGGCTGGTAACTCTGGATGTCCAATCATTATATACAGCTATAGACCATTCAGGTGGACTCAGAGCGATAGAGTGGACATTGGATCAGGATTTAACTCTAACTACGCATTCAGATACCAAGGCATATATATTGAACCTATTCCGATTTGTCCTGACTCAGAATTATTTTCTCTTTGAAGACAGATTTTATAAACAAGTGAAAGGGACAGCGATGGGTTCGAATGTAGCCCCTACTTATGCCAATATTTATACGAATAGATTAGAGGAACTACACATATATACCACCCCATTATTTGAGAAATGTCTCACGTGGAAGAGATTTATTGATGATGTATTCGTGTGTTGGGGTGTACGAGAGCTCAGTTGGACACTTTTTTTGACCAACTGAACTCTTTAGACCCAAATATTAAATTCACCATGACATGTGATAGAGAAACTGTTCCATTTTTGGACACTCAAGTACATTTGATTGCAGACAAACTACACACGAATATTTACACATTTAGAAATAACATTTTGGAGTATACTAGTTACCATCCTCAACATTTGAAGGACGATTTGGCATACGGTCAACTGTTGCGAGTAAATATAAATATTTCACAGGAAGATCAGGTGGAATTTGGGATGGAATTTATGTGTAATAAGTTCGTACATAGGGGTTACCCACCGGAATTAGTGGAACAACACAAAACTAAGGTTTTAGATATGGATAGGGATAAGGTGCTTAACCCTATTTGTATAAGGAATACTGCAGAGAGAATTCCCTTCATATCACCATTTACACCCTATAGTTATGACTAGACATGTGCAATTCGTTTCGGTCCGAATATGAATTCGGCCCAATTTCGGGCAATTCAGACATTCGGGTACTTCCGAATGTCCGAATTAATGAAGTGCCGAATTGCCGAATTGCCGAATTGCTGAAGTGCCGAATTGCCGAAGTTCCAAAGTGCCGAAGTTCCAAAGTGCCGAAGTGCCGAAGTTCCGAAGCACAGTATTGCTAAGTACTAATATACTTACCCAGTGAAAGAAGAAAAATGTTACATTGTATACAATTTTAAATAAAAAGTATACAAACATAGCCAGGATTCACCTGTAAGCATTTGCAACACTTACAACAATCAAGTAACATACATTCATGTAAAATGTAAGTTACTTGGCTAGTCAGTTTAATGACAGGAATGAATAAGTAGAGAATTCCCTAATTCCCATGGCATTAGGGAGCTATCTACTAAAAGGCTAAAAGACCTAAATTGGTCTTTCAGCCGAATTTACTAATACTAAGTAAAGATCACTTAGCATTAATAAATTATGCCCCTACTCGCTATACCGCGAGTAGGGGCATGTCTATTAAACAGTGAGCAGCCTGTGGCGGTGGGTGGGGGCCCTAAATAAAGATAGGGGGGGACCTACTGTCCTCCCCCCAGGCCCCCACCCCTGAGCAGCGGGTGGGGGCCATGAAGATAATGAGGGGGGGGACCTACTGTCCTCCCCCCCAGGCCCCCACCCCTGAGCAGCGGGTGGGGGCCATGAGGATAATGAGGGGGGGACCTACTGTCCTCCTCCCCCCGGCCCCCACCCCTGGGCAGCGGGTGGGGGCCATAATGATAATGAAGGGGGTGGACCTACTGTCCTCCCCCCCTGGCCCCCACCCCTGAGCGGTGGTTGGGGGCCCAAAAAAAGAGAGGGGGGGACCTACTGTCCTCCCCCCTGGCCCCCACCCCTGCGCGGTGGTTGGGGGCCCAAAATAAAGAGAGGGGGGACCTACTGTCCTCCCCCCCTGGCCCCCACCCCTGCGCGGTGGGTGGGGGCCCTAATAAAACAATAAGGGGGGACCTATTGTCCTCCCCCCCGGTCCCCACCCCTGAGCGGTGGGTGGGGGCCCTAAATAAACATAGGGGGGACCTACTGTCCTCCCCCCGGCCCCCACCCCTGAGCGGTGGGTCGGGGCCCTAATAAAACCATAAGGGGGAGACCTACTGTCCCTTTAAATTTATAATTTTTGGAAGAGTGAACTGCTAACCTCTGATTATCTGTTGCAATACCATTCATTTATACATTTTTTGAAAAAAAGTATAATACATTTTCATGATAATATTTACTTTTTGAAAAAATTTAGTTCTATAAATAATCATGAGAAAAGGCATTTAATATGAATGGAACCCCTTCCTGATTACTAGCATAATCTTTGTCTCTAAATTAATTGTCTCTAAATTAAGTTCCTACATTTCATTAGCCTTCTTGTGTATCCTGCTATAACAGCAGGTTAGTTTAATTACTTCATGTTTATTTTTATGATTTTACATATATAAAGGACGGAAAAGTGTGATTTGCATTTATTTGCATGCATTTTTTAGTATAATAACTTTAGGTAAATTAGGAACTAGTTTATTGTTAATCACGGTAATATACCGTACAAAGGGTTGACGGTACTCCTTTAAATCCTGGCTATATGATATTTGGCCTCCAGTGTATACTTATTGGAGGTGCGCACGCAAGCGCATTCAAAGGGAGACACATGCGCAGTAAAAGACTAATGCGCATGCGCACTCTGGGAGCCGCACGCCAGCAATACTAGTCATGTGCGTCATGACGTCATCCGGACGCGACCCGCGCGATCAAGCGGGCGCGCCATGTTAGGATATAAATGCGGACATTCTTTTTCTCCTTACCTGCACAGGGCCATTGAAGGGGCTATTGAGGTCCCGAGCATGCAGCCCGTCTTACTCCAAGAGCTCAACACTTCACAGACATTTGATAAAGACGTACAGCATCTCACCCAGCAAGGAAGAACAGTATCATTGTGAGAACAGTACATTGTGGATACTTTACCTGGAATAGGACTTTTCCAAACAGGATACTTTGGTGAAATCCACCTAAATACAATAGTGTGTACACACTGGGACTGTATATACATTTTTTTCTTCCTCTTTTTTCAGTTTTTTTATTTTTTTTTCGATTTTTATTTTAGTGATTTTTTTTAAATTTTTTACATTTTCAATTTTTTCCACTACTGTATATATTTTCTTGTCAGAACCATCTATACCTCAATTTTGGATTTTCCAATAATACCATGCAGTTCAGCATTTTTTGTATATAAGTGTAACGAAAATATACCCCAGCACGCAGGATTCAACTCAACAGAAGACAACACAGAGGGGAGATACGTCTACCGGACCTTAGAATGGCCGGACTCGACGTATATGAGAGTAGTACAGAGTCAGGAGCGATCCAAGGTCAAGGGCACAAAGAGACAGCGTAAACTAAGACTAGCCGGGGTCTGGTACACAGTAAACAGCAAGCCGGCAAACAGAACAGATAAGGATAAAGAGATAACGTAGTCAGAAACAAAGCCAAGGTCAAGTACGAAGGAACACAACTGAACACAACAAGCGCTAAAGGGAACTGAAACAGAAACCACGATAGGGCAAGGAACTAAGGGGAAAAGGTGAGTATATATACCTAAACATCTATTTTGATTGGCCCCTGTCATATCCACGGCCCCAAAAGGTAAGTGTATGGGGAGTGTGGCATGACAGGGACCAATGGGAGGCCTTTGACAATTTAGGCTCCCACTGTCCCTTTAAGAGCGCGCCCGATACCCATGGCTCGCGGTCACTGCCCGCCTTCCTGTCACAGACGGCGGATGAGCTGCGCGCGGCTCGTGCAGCAGCAGGACCGTGCGCGGCTTGAACAGAAGACCTCGGCCGGCCCCTGGAAAGGGTAAGTACCGCTACAGTACCCCCCTCTGAGGACACCCGGGGAGGGCCAGGCCTGGCAGGAAAACGAGAATGGAAGGAACGTACAAGGCGAGGAGCGTGAACAGCGTCAGCGGAAATCCAACTGTTCTCCTCAGGCCCATAGCCCTTCCAATGCACCAGGTACTGAAGTCGACCTCTAAAGAAACGAGAGTCAAGAACAGCAGAAACTTCAAACTCCTCATGACCCTCCACAGAGACAGGAGGGGGAGGAGGAGTATGCCGGGTATAGCGGTTGCGTACGTAAGGCTTCAACATGAGGTGTGAAAGACATTAGGAATACACAGATTCTTAGGAAGACCGAAGGCATACGAAACAGGATTAACTTTATGCTAAATACGATAAGGACCAATAAAGCGGGGGGCCAATTTGATAGAAGGCACCCGGAGGCGAATATTTTGCGTGGAAAGCAAAACCCTGTCCCCCACGACATAAGAAGGAGCCGCCCTGCGACGCTTGTCAGCCTGCACCTTCTGGCGAGCAGCGGAATCCACCAAAGAATGCTGAACCTGCTGCAAGTATTACGCGAACAAGCCAAATGCTCATCCAGAACTGGCATGCCCTGTGAGGAGAAAGCAGCCGGAAGAACAACGGGATGCTGGCCATAGACAACGTAAAAAGGACTTTTGCCGGAAGAATCATGAGTAGCGTTATTCCGAGCAAACTCAGCCCAAGGAACAAGGTCAGCCCAATTGTTCTGATGGTGGGATACGAAACAAAGAAGGTACTGCTCAAGAGATTGATTGGCACGTTCAGCAGCTCCATTAGACTGGGGGTTGTAAGCGGAAGAAAATGAGAGAGAAATACTCATTTCCGAACAAAAGGCTTTCCAGAACCTGGAAATAAATTGGCTACCCCTATCGGACACAATAGATACAGGAATGCCATGCAACCGAAGCACCTCTCTAGCGAAGATAAATGCCAGTTCCCTAGACGTGGGCAGCTTGCGAAGAGACACAAAGTGAGCCATCTTGGAAAACCGATCTACTATCATTAGGATAACAGTGTTACCATTCGAAGGGGGTAATTCAACAATAAAATCCATTGACAGGTTAGACCAAGGTCTCTCGGGAACGGGTAACGGATGCAACAGCCCACAAGGCCTCTCGCTAGGTGTCATGCTTTGTTTCGCTTGTATGGCCTGCAAGAGGGACGAGGAAATAGACAAAATATTAGTAGCTATTATCCTGTCTGGGGGAATGACAGGAGTAACATCAATCTCCTGTTTGTCAGTAGTTTCGAACTGTCTGGACAGAGTGTCTGCTTTAGTGTTGTGATCACCTGGCCTATAGGTGATAATATAATTGAAATGAGACAAAAACAGTGACCACCTAGCCTGCCTAGAAGACAATCTTTTAGCCTCACTAAGGTAGGATAGGTTCTTGTGATCCGTAAATATGAGGATGGGATCCTTAGTTCCTTATAACAAATGTCTCCATTCTTTAAGTGCTAAAATAATAGCAAGGAGTTTGCGATTACCCACATCATAATTCTTTTCTGCTTTGGTCATTTGTTTGGAAAAGAAGCCACAAGGATGCAATGGCTTGTCAGGCGACTCTCTTTGGGATATGGCAGCACCTACCCCGATATCGGAAGCATCAACTTCAAGAATATAGGGCAGTGAGGGGACAGGATGCTGTAAAATAGGTGCAGAGGCGAACGTAGTTTTAAGAAATTCAAAAGCCTGAAGTGCCTCGGGAGACCTACACGAGTATTGCCATCCTTTTTTGTCATACGGGTGATAGGCACTACAATAGAGGAAAAACCTTTAATAAAGCGTCTATAATAATTAGGGAAACCAAGAAAACGCTGAATGGCTTTCAAACCTTGTGGTAGAGGACATTCTATGACAGCAGAAAGCTTCTGGGGATCCATACAAAAACCTTTAGCGGAAATCAAATACCCCAAAAACTGGACTTCGGATTGGTCATATAGACATTTTTCCAGTTTACAATAAAGACCATTAGCAAGAAGGGTCTTCAGAACTGTTGTAACATGTCTGTGATGATTGTGCAAATCTGTAGAGTAAATTAATATGTCGTCCAAGTACACAATTACAAATGTGTGAATAAAGTCTCTTAAGACGTCATTAATAAATTATTGAAACACTGCTGGGGCATTGCATAGACCAAATGGCATAACAGTATACTCGTAATGGCCAGATCTAGTGTTAAATGTCGTCTTCCATTCGTGGTCTTTCTTAATACGTATTAAATTGTATGCACTTCTAAGATCCAATTTAGTGAATACAGTAGCATGTTTGAGCCTGTCAAATAATTCCGTAATTAAAGGTATAGGGTAAGCATTTTTGAAGGTGATTTTATTTAGACCTCTATAATCGATACACGGTCTTAAATCACCTTCTTTCTTCGATACAAAGAAGAACCCCGCTCCTAATAAACCCCTTTTCTAGTGATTCATTAATATACTCCTTACATGACACGGCTTTCTTGAACCGATAAAGGGTACACCCTGCCCTATGGAGGTATAGTGCCAGGCAATAAATCGATAGCACAAGCGTAGGGTCTGTGAGGCGGTAATTCGTCAGCCTCCCTTTTATCGAAGACAGTCTTGAGAAACAAGTACTGAGGGGGTATAACAGTAGACAAAGGAGGAGTAGTAGGAACATTAATAGAATTCAAAGGGGTGACTTCAATAGTACAAGACTTGTGGCAGGCTTTGCTCCATGATTTTATTTGCCCTGACTCCCAGTCGAAAATGGGATTGTGAGTACGTAACCATGGGTACCCTAACACGACGTGAGAAGAGGGAGAGGTGATGACCTGGAACCGAATGGTTTCAAAGTGTAAAACCCCTGTATACATGTGTAACGGTACAGTTTCATGGGTAACAACTGGAGAACTTAATGGTCTGCCATCTATGGCCTCAACGGCCAAGGGTATCTCCTTCTCTCTGATGGGAATGTTGTTTTTCTTAACAAAACCAGAGTCTATGAAATTATCAGCTGCCCGGAGTCAACCAGAGCTTGTATGTGCTCAGCTATGCAACTCTCTCCCATATGCAAAGAAACAGGGAGAAGCAAACAGTTAGGAGGCAATTTAGGAGACTTAAATATCACACCCAAGGCCAGTCCCCTATATGGTCTTAGGTGCAAGAGTTTTCCGGAAGCACGGGACATTCTTTTATCATATGGTCTCTCCTACCACAGTATAGGCAGAGTCTGTCCCTTCTCCTATGCAATTTTTCAGTATCAGAGAGTTTGGCAACCCCTAATTGCATGGGTTCCTCCTCAGATACTTTAACACTCTCAGGTTTATCAAATCTGGGTTTAATAGGTGTAACCAAACATCTATTCCTGTTTTTAGTATAGAGCCTGTCACGAATCCTATTATCTATATCAATAAGGTAGTCAATAAAGTCCTCTAATGCAATAGGAAGCTCCCTAGCTGCTACCTCATCCAATATAGTGTCAGATAAACCTTCCATGAATTCAGTAGTTAATCCATTGTTGGTCCAATCTACCTGTAAAGCAAGGGTACGAAACTGAATGGCATAGTCTGCAACAGACCTAGAACCCTGTTTAATTCTCATTAATGTTCTGGCGGCATTCTTTGACCTTTTAGTTGTGTCAAAAGTTCTACGAAAAGCTGTAAGGAAACTATTGAAATTATGTACCATAGGTCCATTAGCCTCCCAAATAGGATTTGCCCACTCAAGTGCTTTATCGGTAAGTTGGTGCATAAGGAACCCTACTTTAGACCTATCTGTGGGAAAGGAACGTGGATACATTTCAAAGTGGAATTCTATTTGATTAATGAATCCTCTGCAAGTCTTAGCTTCCCCTCCATACCTAGGAGGGGGTGTTAAATGGGCCGAAGCATTAGGCAAAGTAGATACGTCAGGAAGAAGAGGAGCAGGTGGATCTGGTACGGTTACTGAAATAGTTCTAGATAAGAGCGTTTGGAGAGCCTGGGCTATCTGATCCATATGGTGATCCTGCTCTACAAATCTAGCCTCATGAGAAGCCATCTGCTGAGCTAAATCTGCGGGGTCCATGGCCCTATCGTAATGTAACGAAAATATACCCCAACACGCAGGATTCAACTCAACAGAAGACAACACAGAGGGGAGATACGTCTACCGGACCTTAGAATGTCCGGACTCGACGTATATGAGAGGAGTACAGAGTCAGGAGCGATCCAAGGTCAAGGGCACAAAGAGACAGCGTAAACTAAGACTAGCCGGGGTCTGGTACACAGTAAACAGCAAGCCAGCAAACAGAACAGATAAGGATAAAGAGATAACGTAGTCAGAAACAAAGCCAAGGTCAAGTACGAAGGAACACAACTGAACACAACAAGCGCTAAAGGGAACTGAAACAGAAACCACGATAGGGCAAGGAACTAAGGGAAAAAGGTGAGTATATTTACCTAAACATCTATTTTGATTGGCCCCTGTCATATCCACGCCCCCAAAAGGTAAGTGTATGGGGAGTGTGGCATGACAGGGGCCAATGGGAGGCCTTTGACAATTTAGGCTCCCACTGTCCCTTTAAGAGCGCGCCCGATACCCGCGGCTCGCGGTCACTGCCCGCCTTCCTGTCACAGATGGCGGATGAGCCGCACGCGGCTCGTGCAGCAGCAGGACCGTGTGCGGCTTGAACAGAGGACCCTGGCCGGCCCCTGGAAAGGGTAAGTACCGCTACAATAAGTGAGTTAGCTCTTGTAGGGATTTTTTATACATGGAGTTATATTGGTTGCTACAGGATACATTATCCTTATGAAATGGATACTTTTTCTCTTTTTTGTACATATTTAAATACTTATGAAATTTACGAATTATTAAATAGAGCATAACATTTTCAAAATTATTGAGTGCGGTATCATTTATTGTTTTATGATTATTAGGAGGTTAATGGGCTACCTGGATACCTTGCACCAACACAGATAAAAGAGTGCCTGTATATATGATTATTTTCGAGGCAGGTAGAAGGCCCACCACTTGAGCGAGGAACTGGAGTGGGATGTGGTCCGTCCAAGTATTTTCCTGATGGCTGCGATTTTTGTTAGAGGTAGATGGAGTACACATGAAATTGAGTCTATCTCGAATCCTAGAAATTGAATGGCCTGTGAAGGATCAAAAGTCAACTTCTGGTGGTTCACCACAAACCCCAGAGATTCAAGGAAGTCCATGACAAAGTTCCTCTGAGGTATAAGACGAGAGGCCGAATCACAGAAGATTAGTAAGTAGACATGGGAGGCTGCACCATAGGAATTTTCGACAAAAATTAGTAACCAAAAGTTATGCATCTTTTAGATCGAGCAAAGTTAGCCATTTGTCAATGAGAAGTAGGTCGCATAACAGGTGAATACCTTCCATCTTGAAATGCTGGTACACCATGAAAACGTTGAGTTGGCATAGGTTGATGACCGGACAGAAGTCCTCTGTTTTCTTCTGAATCTGGAAGATGTTGCTGAAAAAGCCTGGCTACAGTGAATGTAGTGTAAGGGTAACTTAAACTTACACCCACCTGAGGGTTAGTGACTAACACCTCTGCCTTGGCAACCCCTTGGCTTGTCCACTCCTCAGTAGAAGGATGTAGGTTGGTACAATGTTAACAAAGCCAGGAAAAAAGGCTATAGATAGAACTATACTTGAAGTCCATGGCAGGGGTCTGGTGATCACCTAGGAATATGTTCCAACAACAGCAGAGATGAAATTGTTAACACCAGCAGAAAGGAAGCTAACATTCCCAGAACAAAACTCCAGGACTAAAAACTGAAACTAGCATTAACTCAGTTATAGATATAAACATTCATTAAATCCAACAATTGTACCATCTTTTGTTCATAAGGTACTGGGTACTATTTCTATAATTTAAATGGTTAGCCTAAGCTTAAAGAAGCAGTTTTGGTGTGTAGATCATGTCCGTGGAGTCTCACTGGCATTTAGGAGTTAAATGGCATTGTGCAGCCCTAGCTAAACCTAAATGAGTGTGTCTTTTAAGTAGACAATTAGGAAGAAAACAAAAATTACAGCTAAAGTGAAACTGTGTATTAAAGTATGATTGCAACTGTACAGTTATAGCAAAGCCAGTAATTCAAATTACATAATTTCAATCATTCCAGAAATTTAGAAATGTACCTTGAGCTTTGGTTCACTATATGAAGGGAAATGCTAAGCGCCACAACAACTTTAGCTTAATTTAATGATTTTGGTGTATAGCTCATATCCTTGCAGTCTCACTGTTGAATCACCTTTTTTGCGGTCATAGCCACACCTCCCCTGGTTTGAACTCACTCAGCCTCCTTACAAATGTCCTTAAAAATAATCTATTTTTCAGCTTTCCTTATTGCTGACTGTTTCATTAAGAATGTATCTCCTCTGCTTATGTCAATAACTTGCTAGAGCCTGAAACAGCGTCCTGTGTGTGATCCAAGTTCAATTAAAGAAGCAGGAGATACTAACTTCTAAAGTAAACACACAGTGCCTAAAGATCTAAATAAAAATAAAACCATTATTTTGTGGAGATTATGTAAGTCACAGCCAGGGGAGCTTTGTTGATGCATTTTTTACACTATTTACACTCTATAATTCACAAGCTTTGTGTAATATTGTAAAATAGAATTTAAAAAGGAAATTGTCAAAATACATGTTTTAAAGGTGTTAAATTGAAGAAAGTGATGTTTTTGTTTTTTTCCCTCCTTCCTTATCTTCTTTCTAAAGAAGAAGCCAATATAAGGTTTTTGACGATTAAGTTTATATTATACATTCTACAATGTTGGTTTAGTTAACAATATTTAAAAATGTACAGGTAAGATAGATATAGGAATGAGATGATAAAAAGTGCTTAATACATATGGGAGTGAGTGAGAGTTTCTCCAAGTACTGTTTACAAACAAATTTAGTAGAGTGCTCAGCTGTTGGATTTTGTCACGCTAAAATAAACTGTTCTCCAGATGGAGTTCAGAAGAGTTGTATGAAATTATGTCTTTTTCTTCTGGTATATATAATTTTTTATTATAAATGTATATTGTGGTTGTATGTATGTTTTTTTCCTGTTTGGTTGCTGCTAGGATGTAGGGGATGCAGAAGAGTGATGAATTCGGAGTTTAATTTTTGATGGTTAAACTATTATTGGTGAACGCTCAGGAACTGAATGATAATTTTAAGAGCTGGATACTGTTTAAAACAATAAAACAAGAAGCAGTGGAATTATTGTTGGTCCTGGAGACTCACTGGAGGGAGGATGAAGGTGATAAATGGTGATGAAATGGGTTAAAAAAAATTCTCCTCATTAAAAAAAAAAAGAGGGGTCGCCATTATATTTTTGAATTCTATACAGCTAGAGATTAATCGTATAATTATAGATAAGGAAGGAAGATAGCTTTGGTGTGTACAATTAATAGTCAACTTTTTACCCTAGTTAATGTATACTTTCCTAATGTCACCCCAACAAGTTATTTAGAAAATATATTAAATGTAGTAGAAAAAAATCTAAATAGGTCAATTTTAATAGCAGGACACTTAAACTACATAGCAGTTATCAAACTGGACAAAAAATCCAATACTTTAAAGAAAATAGATAGCAAGATTATAAAACAATCTAAAGCCCTAAATAATTATTTTAATCACAGATCGCTTTGATATATAGAGGATTTTTGCCAATTTTAAAGCAAGGAAGGACTCTTCGGAGATGACCAACTGCTGCCAGATTTCGTTGATAAATGTAGATATGAAATAGTTTTCTTCTATGCTAGCGGAGCGATTTTAAGGTGTTTTGTCAAATATAATCCATCATGATCAGATTGGGTATGTTCCGGGTAGATCTTACTATAACAATATCAAGTGAATAATCAATACCCTTGATTTGGCTGAAAGAGGTGGTGTCTCCCTTCTGCCTCTACTGTTGGATGCTGAGAAGGCCTTCTACAGAGTTGGACGGGAGTACGTGTTTTAAACATTACAGAAATTTGGTATTGATGGTTGGTTGTTGAATTCTATTATATATTTAATATATCATTCATTTTGCAAGAGCAGTAGGATCAAATTTATGTTCAGATTGGTTTAGAATGGCAAATGGTTCAAGGCAAGGCTATCCTCTGTCTCTTATTTTGTACATTTTATCTATCAAACCCCTCGCAATAAAAGTAAGGAATAATATTGAAATAAAAGGCTTCCTATTACCTAATTTTGAGTCCAAGGTTAGTCTTTATGCAGACAATGTTTTATCACTGTAATTGATTAATTCAGCTATATATCCAATTATAAGCTAAACAAAGGAAAAAACAATTGCACAATTTATAAGTATAGAAGCATCCATAAAGGAGGCTATTGAAAGATGTTTTGGGTTTGATTGTAGCTGCAAAAAATATGCTTATTAAAAATATAGTTGAAGGGAATTTCTTAGAATATTTCACAGCAATGAACAAAATGACGAAAGACTGGCAAAATAAAGAAATATTATGATACGGTAGAATTAATATTGTCAAAGCTTACTGTGACGAAACCAACCTCGCCACTGGGCCCTGGAGAAGCCTGTTTGCGAGCCTCCTACCTACTGACTATGGCCCCTGGGTTATTTGGGGCATATTGTACTGTATATGGCTGCTACTGGCCATTTAAAATCATCTATGAACAGATTGGGACTTTTGGGACTACTGTCCCTTTAAGACTATGAAGCATATTCCAGTGTACTGCCTGTAATATTGTATATGTATTTATGTGTTAAGTTTAACCTGGGTGATTTGTATGCAGTATTCATCTGATTGTTCGGTAGAATCACTCCATTCATTATATTGAGTGAAACTACCGAACAACCAGACCACCCAGGAATAAGTGTGCCTCCAATTACAGTTTGCAACAATGTTGCAAACGGGTAATTGGCAATCAGTGTAATGTATTCTTTGTCCTCTGGGTGGCCGCCATTCGGGAAACAAACACGTGGCGGCGGCCATCTTAAACTACCGAACAGCGGTGTTTTGCCGTCGAGTGTCTGGAACTAAAATCGGACACTTGACTAGGCAAACACCGCTGAGACCTCCATACTTCCAGAAATTCGTATAGAAACTACCGAATGACCCGCCGTTCGGTAGAAAGAACCCCACAAACAAGGGAATGAAAACAGACGAATTGCCTGTGTTATAGAGCCTGGAGATGGTTTGAATGAATTCCCTTGTTTGTGGGGTTCTTTCTACCGAACGGCGGGTCATTCGGTAGTTTCTATACGAATTTCTGGAAGTATGGAGGTCTCAGCGGTGTTTGCCTAGTCAAGTGTCCGATTTTAGTTCCAGACACTCGACGGCAAAACACCGCTGTTCGGTAGTTTAAGATGGCCGCCGCCACGTGTTTGTTTCCCGAATGGCGGCCACCCAGAGGACAAAGAATACATTACACTGATTGCCAATTACCCGTTTGCAACATTGTTGCAAACTGTAATTGGAGGCACACTTATTCCTGGGTGGTCTGGTTGTTCGGTAGTTTCACTCAATATAATGAATGGAGTGATTCTACCGAACAATCAGATGAATACTGCATACAAATCACCCAGGTTAAACTTAACACATAAATACATATACAATATTACAGGCAGTACACTGGAATATGCTTCATAGTCTTAAAGGGACAGTAGTCCCAAAAGTCCCAATCTGTTCATAGATGATTTTAAATGGCCAGTAGCAGCCATATACAGTACAATATGCCCCAAATAACCCAGGGGCCATAGTCAGTAGGTAGGAGGCTCGCAAACAGGCTTCTCCAGGGCCCAGTGGCGAGGTTGGTTTCGTCACATTTCTCCCCTTTTCCAAACAGACTAACAGGGTACCTGACCTCTTGCCGGTCAGTGCCCTTGTTAGTCCAGCAGCCCACCCACAAAACAGGAACAGCAGTACAGCCCACCCACAATAAATGGTTATTACACCTGAGTAAGGGAAAAACTTGTCCAGGTCCAGGTGCCTCACCACGGCTTTGTGGGGGACTGGTAGGCTGTTTTGGTGGGTTGCTGAGTGGGCAGAGGCCAGCGGTACTCTGCCCTGGTGCCAGCACTACCACGGGAGTAGTCTGGTTGGAGCCTGGTTGCTGAGACCGACTGTCTCCCCTTTAGCTGCGCAGCTCTGCTGTTGGAGACCGATTGTCTCCCCTTTAGATACATAGTTCCGCTGTTGGAGGGGGAGACCGACTGTCTCCCCTTTGGCTAAGCAGCCTTGTTGCTGGGGGACAGGACGGACTGTCCTTACACCCTGTGCTGTAGGTGCAGAGACCACGGTCCCATCTGCACAGTTGTGGGGCTTACAGTCTCCCCCTGGTACACTAAGCTGTCGCTGGGGAGAGGGGGTAACAGGCTCCTCTCCCGATAGAACACTCTGCCGCTGGGGAATGGAGACTGGGCTCCCAATTCCCTGCACATTAATGATCTGCCGCTGGGGAGGAAGGACGGCACCTTTTGCTCCCTGGGGTACACACTGCCGCTGGGGAGGAAGGACGGCACCTTCTGCTCCCTGGGGTACACACTGCCGCTGGGGAGGAAGGACGGCACCTTCAGCTCCCTGGGGTACACACTGCCGCTGGGGAGGAAGGAGGGTACCTTCAGCTCCCTGGGACACACACTGCCGCTGGGGAGGAAAAACTGCACCTTCTGCTCCCTGGGTTACACACTGCCGCTGGGGAGGAAGGACGGCACCTTCTGCTCCCTGGGGTACACACTGCCGCTGGGGAGGAAGGACGACACCTTCTGCTCCCTGGGGTACACACTGCCGCTGGGAAGGAAGGACGACACCTTCTGCTCCCTGGGATACACACTGTCGCTGGGGAGGAAGGACGGCACCTTCTGCTCCCTGGGGTACACACTGCCGCTGGGGAGGAAGGAGGGCACCTTCAGCTCCCTGGGACACACACTGCCGCTGGGGAGGAAGGACGGCACCTTCTGCTCCCTGGGGTACACACTGCCGCTGGAGAGGAAGGACGACACCTTCTGCTCTCTGGGACTCACACTGCCGCTGGGGAGGAAGGACGGCACCTTCTGCTCCCTTGGGTACACACTGCCGCTGGGGAGGAAGGATGGCACCTTCTGCTCTCTGGGACTCACACTGCCGCTGTGGCTTGGGTGTCCCCCACCCGGCTCGTTCTGCTTGGTATTGCAGATCCTCGGCCACGTGAGCCTCAAGTATCCGGACAACGCTGTCCGGGACATCCTTGCTAAAATACGCCAGTCGCCATCGCATTTCCCGAAGGAATGCCTCCTCGTAGGTGAGTGCTGCCCGGGTGCTAACTCTCTCCATGCTGTTGTGAACAGGGCCGCTGTACGAATACAAACGTTGCCCTCAATTATAACTCCAAACGAACTGTGTCTCTGAGCTGCTTTACCTCGCACTAGGACGCCATCCCACCGCTGCCACCACTGTAACGGAACCGCTGGCACCCCGACCGGGTACCCTCCGCTGACGGATGCTCCTAGTGCTTTCCGAGGTCTCCAAGCACTCCACCAGACACCATAACCACTGTAGACTCCCACGAACCGCCGCAGCTTGGTTGGGGTCTCGCCACGCTACCCACTCTGGACCCAAGACCAGGGTCTAGCTTCCAGTAGATGGACCTCTCCGAATTCCAGAGAGCAGGCACAGGAACAGCTCTTAGCAGAGCTCAGCGATAATACCCTGGGGAGTATAGTGATTATAGCAATCCCCAGAGTGTAGTTCTCCAATCCCCCAAACATGAGCCGAAACTTCATGAAGGTACAAGATGATCTGAGGTGCTAGCACACCCAGTCTGGCTTTTATTACAGTTGTACACTTACAGGCCACACCCAGGGGGAGGTATAAAACAACCAATCACATACATGGTTCAGCCCACACATCCCCTCCCCTCAGATAACAGTAAACCCAATTATACAGTACACATTTTTAACCAAGTTCTGGATGTACCCCAAAACCAGGGGGTACACCTTTAAATCCAGCATCGCTGGATAGCCCTTATTCAGGGGGACAACATATTCAAAATTCAAGTCATTCGGATGAACGGTTCGGGAGATATGGGGTTCCAAAGATTTGACCGACCGCATGGGTAAAGTATCCGAAAACAGTTCCATGCATTTTGGCCCTGCGGTCGGTCACAAACAAGGGAATGAAAACAGACGAATTGCCTGTGTTATAGAGCCTGGAGAGGGTTTGAATGAATTCCCTTGTTTGTGGGGTTCTTTCTACCGAACGGCGGGTCATTCGGTAGTTTCTATACGAATTTCTGGAAGTATGGAGGTCTCAGCGGTGTTTGCCTAGTCAAGTGTCCGATTTTAGTTCCAGACACTCGACGGCAAAGCACCACTGTTCGGTAGTTTAAGATGGCCACCGCCACGTGTTTGTTTCCCGAATGGCGGCCACCCAGAGGACAAAGAATACATTACACTGATTGCCAATTACCCGTTTGCAACATTGTTGCAAACTGTAATTGGAGGCACACTTATTCCTGGGTGGTCTGGTTTTTCTGTAGTTTTACTCAATATAATGAATGGAGTGATTCTACCGAACAATCAGATGAATACTGCATACAAATCACCCAGGTTAAACTTAACACATAAATACATATACAATATTACAGGCAGTACACTGGAATATGCTTCATAGTCTTAAAGGGACAGTAGTCCCAAAAGTCCCAATCTGTTCATAGATGATTTTAAATGGCCAGTAGCATCCATATACAGTACAATATGCCCCAAATAACCCAGGGGCCATAGTCAGTAGGTAGGAGGCTCGCAAACAGGCTTCTCCAGGGCCCAGTGGCGAGGTTGGTTTCGTCACACTTACATCTTACCAAAATGGACCTATCTATTTAGGATGTTACCTTTACATTTCCCAGGGGCCTGGCTGGATCTGATACAGAAAAGTTTTGGGGATTTTATTTGGAAGGGTGAAATACCACCCATAAATCTAGAAGTCTCATCAAAAAGTAGTAAAGAGGGTGGTTTGGGTTCCTCAGTAATCCATTAATGTTATGAGGCATCCTATTTTTTCATATAAATAAAATGAACGCAACATCTTCAATTGAAGCTTGGTACAGAATGGAGACAGATGCAGCAGGTGATAATGGCTTGTCCCTGGAAATGTTGAGATTGGAAAAAAAAGAAAAGACCCAAGAAACAAACAAAAAATTGTATGATCCTTGAACACCTATGTAACACCTAATGTCTTCCTGGCGTAATATATATATATATATATTTTAAAGTAATCTTAAAAGCAAAATACCCAGATTTGGGGATATATTAATCAAAGATAATACTGAAGATCTAAAGTTGTCAAATTGGAAAAAAATGCATTAATCAAATAATTAGATTAGATTATGTGTTATCTTTCCAAGATCTGTGCTCAAGTTATGGCCTTAGAAAAAAAAAAAAGTATAATTAGGGTGAGGCCCTGTGACACCCCTGGGGTGTCCAACTGGTGTACAGTTTCCGGGTAATTTGTTGATCCTGGTCCCTGCATTAGTGTGTGTTTGTTTTTTTGTCAAGTTATGGACTACCTCGAGCAGAATCGTTTTTTGTTTAAGAATTACAGGTTTTTTAGTTGATCATCTGGCAACTCCTAAGAATGAGATAGTGTTAGCCCTAGAAAATATTTTTATGCAGGAAAAAAGAGCAAAATAAATGTGTGAACGTGTGAACGTTATTAAATTGCTTTATCAAAAACAAGGAATTAATAAAAAAGATAGGCGTTTGGATAGTGATCTAAAAATAAAGATTAAAGACCAAGACTGGAATGTATCTTTCATGAGCCTAAATAAATATATTCATGATCTATCACTGATTGAAATGCTCTTGAAATGTATAAACAGATGTGCTGGAAAAATTGGCTAAAAAAATACCCTAATAGTGCTAGTAATTGCTAGTATTGCGAGAAAGAAATTGGCTCGTATATGCATATATATCATAGAATTGTAACCCCGTAAGAACGCTGTGGTTTTGGGATTCAAACCTACTTAGTGTAATACTTGGAAGCTGTGTTGAACTAACCCCAGAGCAAAGTTTACATTTAAACTTGCCCTTATATTCAACAGAACTAGTATACTTAATAACACATACATGTGCAGCAGCAAAGATTTTAATAGCCAGAAGTTGGAAACAAAAACATATATTTTCAAAAAATGTTTTTGTAATTCAACTTCTCTGTCAGCTCAAAATGGAAAGTGGTGGGATTTGGTACTTAAGCACTTCTGAAAAACTCACTTTTTCTTTTCTTTTATTATTACAATATTTTTTGTACGTTTTTGTTGTTTTGTTTGTTTCTGTTTTAGTTTATTTTTTGGGGTATTTTGTATAGTTAAAACATCACTTACATGTGTGTAAGATAATGTGAGGGACTGCCTATGTATCGTGAGTGAAGCAAATCGTAGATAGCATTGGAAAAGAAAAGAGAAAGGAAAATGCGCCACTTGCATGAAAGAAAAGAAAAGAAAAAACTAATAATTTAATCATACATTTTCTTTTCCTTCCATATGGGCTATAAAGGTTAGTGATAGCATATGAAACCCCTTGCGGGTACTATAGGTGAGTGGTGCAGTGATACAATTATGATAGAATCACTTCTACCTAAAGATACATGCAATGTCATCACCCCTAGGTATGAGAGCAGAAATGAATAAAGGCTTGTGCTGCAAAGAATCTGCAAAAAAAACAACAACTTTAACTTAATTAAGTGATTTTGGTGTATAGCCCATACCCTTGTAGTTTAACTGCTCAATGTTCTGCCATTTGGGAGTTTAATCACTTTTGTTTGCAGTCCTAGCCACACATCCCCTGGTTTAAACTTAATCAGCCTCCTTACAAATGTATTTAAAAATATATATATTTGCTTCAGCTTTCCTTATTGTATGGACTGTTTTGTGAGCAATTTATTTTCTCCGTATATGTTAATAACATGCTAGAGCCTGCAACAGGATCTTGTGTGTGTGATTCAAGTTCAATTAATAGAGCAGTTGATAATAACTTATAAAGTAAACACACAGTGCCTAAAGATCTGATTGAAAATTAAATCATTATTTCATGGAGATTATGTGATTCACAGCCAGGGGAGGTGTGGCCAGGGCTGCATAAACTGAGAAAAAAAGTGATTGAACTCCTAAATGGTACTGAGCACAGGGACTGCAGTGGCATGATCTACACACCAAAACGCCAAAACTGCTTCATTAAGATAAAATTGTCTTAGTGCTTAGAATGTGCCTTTAAATTACTAAGAACAAAAAATGGCAAGACATATATACATATAGTTCCACATGATCTGTAGATAAAGCCTAAAATTAACTTTCATAAAGGGCTATAAGCGATAAACATATATCTGGTAATTATATAGCAGTTTTCTATGCATGTCAATGGAGAAATGTTCTAGAACCTAATATTCAAATGAATTGCATTCATCATCTAGAACTTAAAGATAAACATTAGAATAACACTTTCTCTTCCAGCCTTGTGTAAAGTTTAATTTTGTGTTGCACAATAATTTAAATCTAAAAGTAGTTTGTAAAAACCCATTTAGATTTCCCTTTGCACAAATGACATTCTACTCACTGCAGATAAATACATTATCTGAGAGCAGTCTATTCAACTCCTCTGAATTTCTACAGAGTGGCTAAACATTTCATGTCAACCCCCACCATGCACACTGTAGCTTTTGTAGGTCAAGCAACAGGTCTGTATTCCATTCCATTTTCACACTGTATATGCATTAAATGTTTTGTCCTCAAAATATTTGTATAAACGATGAAGACTATATTTAAAAAAAAAAAAATGTATGTAATTTTCTTTGGGGGGATCCTCAAATAATCTCAAATTAGCTATTTTTTGGTACTAAATTTGTACCTGTCAGCAGGATTTTATGGGGTAAATAATCCATCAATGCACTAAACCCAATAAAACATTTGTGTCTATTGGATTCGTGATAGATTGTGTGAATTTCTAGTAGAGTGGAAGATTTAAATCGTCCCAACCAGCAATTGTTCTGAATATGGGCCGAACTGGTGATCGTCTAAAGTTTGTGAATCCAAACCACCATATAGCGGAATCACAAAACACAAAAAAAGAGTAAGGGGCCATGAAGAACCTGTGGGTTTTTTTTTTTGGGGGGGGGCAAATAATCACCTTAGTTTTCCGTGATGGACAAAAGGTCTACCCAATCATATGGGCTGTATTTACTGTCCAATCAAGAGGGGGAAAAAAAAGATGATTAATGGTTTGTGGACAGCCAGTAAATGACCACTAGAAGGGCAATAAAAAAGAGGAGCAGTAAAACAATGTATACTTCTGTAGCCCCCTTTTTTCTCACCTCCCAGAGTTGGAGTATCAGGACATAAATAAGACTCAAAAGGGATACCTGTTTGATGCAGTGCTTCCACCCCTGGGAGACACTCAAGAATATTAGGGTTATTTGAATCTAATAAGATTCAAGAAAATAGAAATGCAATTAACCACACATTTAAATCTTCATATATAATGTTGAATTGAATTCTAGAATTTTGCTTAAAGGGACACTATAGTTACCAGAACAACTACAGCTTAATATAGTTGTTCTGCATGTGGACACTGAACTTTCCTCACAGAGATGCATTGATTCAATGCATCTCTATGCAGAGATGATGATTGGCCAGGGTGGTATTTGGGGTGGTATTTGGCTCCGCCCCTGGTCCATCTCCTTGGTTCCTATAGGAAAGCAATGTGATTGGCAGAGGTAATCACAAGGAGGCAGATCAGGGGCAGAGCCAGCACCAGCTAACTGGAGTAAAGGTAAGATTTTACTATAATTAGAGTGGGGGATACAGGGACTAGATAGTGTTTTTAACACTATAAGGTCAGGAATACATGTTTGTGTTCCTTTAACCAAATAATACAGTATAACAAAATATGAATATATACTCTATTCACATGACAGGTGCATAGTCGCCATATGGGCAGGCGGAATCAGGACAAAACCTCCCACATACCTATCGCAATAAAACACGGACACTAGGGTATATGGGTCAAAATTGTCCACAGCTTTTATTAAATAGTAATAACTATTCATCACATCCGTATCCTTCAGTTAGATATAAAAGGCAATGACCTCTATATAAATAACATATAACAGTATTCCAACTTGAACATAATTTAAAGTGGCAACATTTTAATTAATTAACCATGGTAGGGGTGTACCCGTATACCCCTACCCCACCAGGTTCTGAGCCCCCAACAGGGCTCGAAACCTACCAACTTACCAATAACCATATTCAACCGTTTCCATAACCATCCTAATGAGGAGCCTATTTCCTATGCTTCAGCTCCCTATCCCGCCGCTGTGACAGAATAGGACAGCCCAACCTTATCCATAACCCAGGGAGGGGAGGTGGGATCAACCTCAGCCAGGTAGGTAAGTTAAAAGTGACTCTTCCAAGATGGTTACCTATTTATATAACCAAACCCCTAACCCTCAAACAACCAATCCCTACATGCTTCCTCCTATGCCTGCCTCCTAGCCCTGTCAATGCCCCTTTCCAGGCCTGGATTAACATTGGGGCTGATGGAGCTGCAGCTCCAAGCCCATGTCCACAAAATAGGCCCATTGATTTAAAAAGAAAAAAAATGTTTTTTTTTTTGTTTTGTTTTTTACACACTACTCTTAGGGTTTTCACCTGGCTGGTATTTTACTGGCACAGCCAGTATTTAAGGCTGCCTGGAAGGTGTCGATATTGCAGTCATACTTGCAATACAAATGCTGGTATTTTTCTCAGTATAAACAGAAATTACGATGCAATACCAGCACTGGCCAGTAGGGGTTGCTGTGTGTCGAGAAAGGCAGGGATAGGAAGTTCCAGCATATCCATCCCTGCCTATCTGATCCACAGGGGAGCAGCTACAGAGAGTCCAGACAGCAACTCGCAGCCTGCAGAGAAAGCCTACAGCTCAGGGAAGTGAGGGATGGGGGGAAAGACTGCAAGGAGACATGAGGGCACTGTGAGATATGGGGACACTGAGACACTAAGTGACATTGGGAGACATTATGACACAGAGACACTTAGGGACCTTGACACACTTGGGACACTGAGACACAAGGGACACAGTGTCTCCATGTCTCCCAGTGTCCCCATGTCTCCCAGCCAGTGTCCCTACTGTCTCAGTGTCCCTGGTGTCTCAGTATCCCCAAGAGTCTCAGTGTCCTCATGTCTCCCAGGGTCCCTAGTGTCTGTGTCCCCATGTCTCCCAGTGCCCCAAGTTTCTTAATGTCCCCATGTCTTCCAGCCAGTGTCCCTAGTGTATGTGTCCCTGGTGTCTGTGTCCTCATGTCTTCAAGTGTCCCCTAGTCTCAATGTCCCCATTTCTCTCAGTCATGGTGACCCTGGTAGACATGGGGACATAGACACTAGGGGACGCTGAGATACATGGGAATACTGGGGACACACAGAGAGACATAGGGACACTGGGCGACATTGAGAGACAAGAGGACACTGGGAGACATGGGGCATTGAGACACTGTCATACATAGAGTCCCTGGGAGACCTGGGGATACGACACTGGGACATGGGGACACTGGGAGATAGGGGAAACTTGGAGACATGGGGCACTGAGACACTGTGATACATAGGGACACTGTGAGACCTGGGGTAATCGACACATGGGGACACTGAGTCATGAGGGCACTGGGAGACTAGGAGACATTGGATAAAGACTTGATAAAGAGCTGGTTTTCACTTATAGGAGACACTGGGCAACATAGGGACACTGGGAAACTAGGGGACACAGACACTGGGCGACATGGGAACACTGATACATATGGACACTGAGACAGTGGGAGACTTGAGACACTGGGGGCAATCCATCTATACAGCACAATCAAACTGTAAGTAGTTTTTTGGTGATTTTACAGCATTTTCTCTTATGTCACTCCTTGTGATTTACATCATGTGATGTCACCCAAACATAATTATTTATGCAAACTAGTAAGGCCGGTATGTTTTTCCAAGAAAGATGGCAACCCTAACTACTTTTCACATACTCTTGTTCATTAGACGCATTTATGCCAAGCTCGGGGTGCTGTCCGCATAGTATGCCCTTAGTTGACCAGCTTGCATGACTGGCAGGCAGCCTGACATGCATTCATGCCAGGCTGGCCTTCCAATACTTTGGGCAGCCTAGCCCTCTTTTTGGGCATGTTCGCCCCTTTTGGCAGGCTACATGATTTGCGTCAGTGCACACCCTTTTACCACGCCCATTGACTTACTGCTTCACTGGACACTGCTGTTAGGGGTTATGGATTTACTTGAAGATGAAAACATAAATTAGAGAGAGATTAGCCTAGGGTGTGTGTTTTCTTATAGCTGCTGTTTTCTTTCCCTCCAGCTCCATCTCCATCAGATACATGACGGTTGGGAGTATTTTAGTGTTTTTGGTCTGTCATTAGGCCCATCATAACTGTCAGCACCAGGCCCACTGGGCTCTTAATCTGCCCCTGCCCCTTTCCACTAAGCTGTGCTTTTGCTACATGGGACTACAATAACTTCTTGTGACAACAGTATACCTATTTGCTTTTTAGTCTTTAATGAACTATTGTTGCATCAATCTTGGAGGTAGAGTTACCGAATGTGGTTGCCTATATTTTGTAGATTTGGTAGATTTTAGCTTTAGGTAATATCTCCAAAGCTGCTTGAGAATGAAGCAAGAGCAGCTTGTGAATAATGCAATGCTCACCAGCTTCTACTCATAGAATGTGACGGCAGATAAGAACCATTCGGCCCATCTAGTCTGCCCAGTTTTCTAAATACTTTCATTAGTCCCTGGCCTTATCTTATAGTTAGGATAGCCTTATGCCTATCCCACGCATGCTTAAACTCCTTTACTGTGTTAACCTCTACCACTTCAGCTGGAAGGCTATTCCATGCATCCACTACCCTCTCAGTAAAGTAATACTTCCTGATATTATTTTTAAACCTTTGTCCCTCTAATTTAAGACTATGTCCTCAGAAATACACAATTACACTGTGTAAAAAGTCAAAGAAATTTTAACCATCCACTTCGCTACAAAGAAAGGTCACTCTTTGTTAAAGTTGCACAGTTCTCACAATTACTTGCTTTTGTAATCCAGAGCTGAGAGCCACTTGTTACTAAAACTGTTTCAATAAACTCACAATATGTTCCTTCTGTAACCCAGCTGTGCAATCCAGTTAGTGTATGTATGCAACTGTTCAGGAAGAATAAACTAGTTGTTCATTTAATATGTGCACACTCTGCAGGACATTAAACATGATTGGTATACCTTTTCTCTTATATTAGTGTCAAGAATAGACACCCAAACTCACAGTGTATAGGCAGGTAGGGCCCTATACAATGAAAAGACGTATTACTGGACCTTAGAGTGAACAGGCTTAATGTGTAAGAAAAGTATAGAATATAACGTAGTCAAATGCAGGACTAAGTCACAGTTGGAGAAAGTTAAATAAATGAGTAAAGCCGAGCCAAGGGTCAAGGACACCAGCATACATAATGAATGTATAACAAAGTCAAGTCAGATACCAGAAATACACCCAATAGTCTTTGAATTGGGAAGTAAAGCAATGAAAATATTGTTCAAGCTCGTTCATCAGCCCCATTAGTTTGGAGGTGATAGGCAGAGGAAAATAAATGTGTATATATATATATATATATATATATATATATATATATATATATATATACATATATATATATATATATCTCCTTGCAAAAAACATTTAAGAACTGCGATACAATGTGAGACTCTCTCTTTCAGATCCAATAATATCAGGCATACCATGGAGTTGAATATTTCTTTAGTGAATATGTGTGCTACTACGACTAGTGATGTCAAGGGTGGTGTTCTACGATTCTTCTCCCATTCCCTAGATATTTTTTATCTCCCTTAATACAGTTATTACATCAACCATATTGGATAAGTTGTGTATATATATATATATATATATATATATATATATATATATATATATATAAATGGCAGAGGAGTATAGCTGATAGTCTACAGAAAAAAACACAATACAATAGTGCAATACTGTAAATCAACAATAAAACTGTTCCAATATAACTAGAACTCACATGATGTAGATAAGATTGCCTTAGCTATCTGCTTTATTTCATAAGAAAAAGGTAAAAAAAACTAATATGGTCCAATCTTGTTTTTTGCCTTTTATACTTATGAAATAAAGCAGATTACTTTTACAATTTCCTGAGTCCGGACTTCCATATTGTGGCGATACCACCCACTAGTTGAGAGGGAGTTCTAGATATATCCCCCAAACATCTAAAGGGAGGCACCCTATGGCAATCTTATTATCTACATCTTGTGAAGTCTACTTATATTGGAACAGTTTTATTGTTTATTTACAGTATTATACTATTGTATTGTGGTTTTTTTTTGTTTCTGTAGACTATCTGCTATATTCCTTCTCTATTTATATATATATATATATATAAATATATATATATATACTATTTGTACGGGATAAAGTCTGGAACATCCCTAGAGGAAGGTGTCTCATTGTTATGATAAGTCATTAATTTTGTACAGTTATATATAGAGGTGTGGGTTTAACACACTGTTGCTTTTCTCTCACATATTGGATAAGGGCAAGACCCTTACACTTCCACCAGGATTCTTCCATACATTTTAACTGCAGCTATTGAGGGAGACATACCCATGAGTTATTGTGTGTTTTACCTGTGCTGTGTTTGTGTGGGAGATAACCAGTGTTAATTGATCCTAGTGTAAGACTAGGTTTAGGTTAGGACTGTATCTATTTAGCTATCTACTGCCAGTGGCACTGAAAACAACGTTGTGGGGGACGTTTCATTTATACCAGTGGTAGGCTGATGTTTATTTTAGTGCTTTGCTTACTGCTGACAGCCACTGCCTGTTAACACCAGTTCTGAATCACTAATTTAAAGTTTGACAGATCTCTTTAAAAATAAATATATAAAACAAAAATAGTAATGCATTCCACCTTCCTTCATGTACTTGCCCGGTACTTATCAGCAAATAGAGACAGCCAAAAGAACATTTTTCCTGATGAAAGTCTGTGATACAGACTGAAACGTTGATTTTTATTTTGAGCTAATAAAAGCTACGTTTTATTCATTCAACTTGGAAGTCCCTGGAGTGCTATCTTGTACTTTTGGATATATATATATATATATATATATATATATATATATATATATATATATATATATATATATATATATATATATAGTGACAAACTTACTTTCCTGTGTGTGTTTGTCCAGGATCTTTTGGCAACTGCACAGCCCTCTAGGGTAAGAAAACCAGGTCACGACAAAGTCCAGTTTCAAAAAGGCCTCTGGCCTGTTTATTTTCTGTTGTTCAGAAGTAACAGGATACAATAAACAGCAAACTTTATTTCTCCACAAAGCACTTTCTTTCTCCTCAAAACACTTCCCTCACTCCACCCTGCTTTATCTGCAGTTATATAGCTGCTCACAGCCCCTACATGTGAGGCTAATGACCTTGTTAGGCAGTGAGACAGAACTCCTTATAAAACCTGGGCTGGACTCATGCACAACCACTCTGACAGTGGGTGGAGAATCGGCCCACCCTGCTCTTCTGAACACTCCACCCCAGGGACCCAAATAACAGAGGAAAAAAACCTACATTTAAACTTAACTTTCCCTGGGGCTGCATGTGCTTACCCACATGTCAGGATAGTGGCTGTGCAAAAGTGCCAGATATACACCCCTGACCACCATCCCCAACACTCTGTCACATATCCTCCCCCCCAGCTCAGACCCAGTGGGGTGAGCGACCACAGAAAACAAATTTTCCCGTAACAAACTGTCAGCATTTCCATGTTTAGAACCCGGCCTATGTTCAACTGTGAAATGAAATGGTTGTAAACTGAGGAACCACCTTGTCACCCTGGCATTATTATCTTTGTTTTGACTCATCCAGGTTAAGGGAGCATGGTCTGTGACCTAGCAGATAATATTTTAATGAGTCTAAGGCCCATTTTATGGCAAGGCATTCTTTTTCCACTATTAAATAATTTTTCTCAGCGGGAGTCAGCTTCCTACTTAAATAAAACACTGGGTGTTCTTCACCCTGAATTTCCTGAGACAGAACTGCCCCTAACCCAATCTCTGATGCATCGGTTTGGACAATAAACTCCTTAGTGAAATCCGGGGTTACCAGAACTGGTTGGGTGCCTCTACTGACCACTTCACGACTAGAGGGGCTTTTCCTTTTGTGAGATCCGTTAAAGGAGCTGCTGATGTAGCAAAATCAGGAATAAATCGCCTGTAATACCCAGTAAGTCCTAAGAAAGTTCTGACTTGCTTTTTAGTGAGGGGGTGTGGCCAATTTTGTATGGCCTTCACTTTTGCTGTTTGGGGCTTAACTAGCCCTCTCCCAATCGAATAACCCAGATATTTTGCCTCTTCCAAACCTATAGTACACTTAGACGGGTTAGCAGTTAAACCAGCTAGACGGATAGAGTCCAGTACAGCCTGCACTTTGGGAAGATGTGAAGCCCAGTCAGAACTGTGAATGACTATGTCATCTAAGTATGTGGCCGCATAATGGCTGTGAGGCTTCAAAATCCTATCAATCAGTCTTTGAAAAGTGGCAGGGGCCCATGTAACCCAAATGGTAGCACCTTGTATTGGAATAATCCCCCCGATGTCGAAAAAGCTGTCTTTTCTTTTGCTCTGTCTGTAAGAGGTACTTGCCAATAACCCTTCGTCAGGTCTAAAGTAGTCAGGTACCGAACCTTACCCAGTCTCTCTATTAGTTCATAAACCCTAGGCATTGGATAAGCATCAAACTTCGACACACTATTCAATTTACGAAAGTAATTACAAAATTTTAACGAGCCGTCAGGTTTTGGCACCAATACTATAGGGCTGTTCCACTCGCTTTGTGATTCCTCAATAATATCAAGATCTAACATCTTCTTAATTTCAGCAGATACAGCCTCTTTCTGTGCTTTGGGAATTCTGTATGGTTTAAGACTTATCTTCACCCCTGGTTCTGTAACAATATCATGCTTGATAACGTTAGTCCTGCCTGGAACTACCGAAAATACATCCTTGTTTCTACCAATAAAGTCCCTCACTTGGGGGGACCTGTTTCTGGTGGGGGGATAGTGTGTCTGGTATGTTTACTTCAAGTTCACAGTCCTATTAGTGACAATTGAAGTAGTTAAGACCTCTCTATCCTTCCAGGGTTTTAGTAAATTTATATGATAGATTTGCTCAGGCTTTCTCCTATTGGGTTGTCTCACTTTATAATTAACTTCCCCAACCTGTTCAATAACCTCATAAGGGCCATGCCAAGATGCTAGAAATTTATTTTCTACTGTAGGGACCAAAACAAGGACCCTGTCTCCTGTGTGAAAAACTCTCAGTCTGGCATTTTTATTATAACTGTTTTTCTGGGCCTCTTGGGCTTTCTGCATATGTTCTTTAACTATTGGCATGGCAGCTGCCATCCTATCTTGCATTTGAGCTATGTGCTCAATTACACTACGGTACGGATTGGACTTCTGTTCCCAGGTTTCTTTTTCTATATCTAGCAGACCTCTGGGATGATGGGCATATAGAAGCTCAAAAGGAGAAAAACCCGTAGAAGCTTGTGGCACCTCCCTTATGGAGAACATTAGATAGGGTAGTAAGCAATCCCAATTCTTACCATCCTTGTCAATTACTTTCCTTAACATACTTTTTAAGGTCTTGTTAAACCGTTCTACCAGTCCGTCTGTCTGGGGATGATAAACAGAGGTCCTAAGATGTTTAATTTGAAGTAGTTTACATAACTCCTTTGTAACTTTAGACATAAATGGTGTACCCTGATCTGTCAAAATTTATTTTGGTATGCCCACCCGGCTAAACATGAGCATGAGTTCTCTCGCTATTGTCTTTGCAGATGTGTTACGTAGGGGTACTGCTTCTGGGTACTTGGTAGCATAATCCAAAATCACCAATATATACTGATGCCCCCTTGCACACTTTACCAGAGGACCTACCAAGTCCATTGCAATCCTCTCAAAAGGTATTTCTATTATAGGCAATGGTACCAATGGACTGCGGTATGCCTTAAAAGGGGCGGTATGTTGGCATTCAGGACAAGAAGAACAATAATTTGCAACTGAAGCAAATACCCCAGGCCAATAAAACATATGTAAGACTCTTTCTTTTGTCTTTTCTATGCCTAAATGTCCCCCCAGTATATGGCTGTGTGCAAGATTTAGGACTGTATGTCTGAAGGGCTTAGGAACAAGTAGTTGCTTTACAACATCCATCCCCTTTTTCTCTACTCTATAAATTAAATCATTCTGTACCTGAAAGTAAGGATAAGAAGGGGCTCTATCTAGTTGTACTGGATCATCAGTAGAAACCTGGATATTTTTACGGGCCTCTGCAAGAGTGGGGTCTTCCGATTGTGCTTTCCTGAAGTTAACAGGACTGACTTCTAATTCAGGGAAGTTACTGCCTTGATCCTGATCGTTATCGGACTCCTGACTATCGTGGCCCGGGTCATCTCCTATTAAAGCTGGCCTGTGACGCGAGGCTTCAGCCTTCTCTGTTCTTATGCCTAGTCCTTCCCATTCTGTCAGAAAAAGGGAACACATTTCCAGAATCATCATCATTTGCTATACAATCAGGGGCTACTTTTCCTGGAGACCCCCCATAAGTCTAAAAATTGGGGGAAATCCCTTCCCAACACCACATCATAAGCCAATTTATCCACCACACCCACTCTATGATTAACAGTACCAAAAAGGCTTTCAAATTTTAGCAAAACTGTAGGATATTCCCGTTTGTCACCATGAACACAAATTATACCAATTTTCTGAAATGCATCAACATCGGCTTCAGGTACAAGGCATTTTGTTATCAATGTCACCATACTTCCGGAGTCTAAAAGAGCTCTAACCTCTTTCCCATTCACCCTTATGGAACATATCTGCGGATTGTGACTACAGTTGGCAACAGCAGATTCCACATAATTCAGCAAACAAGACAATTGTACATCCTGATTAATCATATTGCATTGCATAGGTTCATCCATCATGAGACAGTCTCTAGCTTTATGTCCAAGTTCATTACACCGGAAACATTTAGTATTATCAACTGTCCCCCACCTAGACCCTTTTTCAGGATTAACATTTCTAGGCAAAAATGTATGGGGTCTCTGAGAATATGTCTCTTGTTCCTCTGTGTCTCTGAAACCTTGAAAAATCTTACCAGATCTTTCAGCAGCTGGAGTCTTAACTCTCTGCATAGACTTTGTTCTGTTAAGCCACTGTCTGTCATCCGCAGCAACATATCTTTCCACCAAACCAATTAACTCATCTGCTGATTGTGGATCACTCTGACTGACCCATCGACGCAGTGAAGCAGGCAAGCCCCGCAGGAATCTGTCCATCACAAGAAGTTCCATGATGTGGCTTGCCGTATTTATTTCTGGTTGTAACCACTTTCTAGCAAGATGTATCAGGTCAAACATCTGGGAGCGGATAGGTTTCTCTTGGTTGAAAGTCCAGGCATGAAATCTGTGGGCACGAACTGCCATAGTCACACTAAGTCGTGCAAGGATCTCAGCCTTCAGTTTGGAGTAGACCTCTGCCTGTGCTGGTTCCAGGTAATAGAAAGCCTTCTGGGGTTCTCCAATAAGAAAAGGTGCCAGTATGCTTGCCCATTCACTCACTGGCCACTCTTCTCTCTCAGCTGTCCTCTCAAAAGCTAGAAGGTATGCTTCCACATCATCTGTAGGTGTCATCTTCTGCAGGTAATGGCTGGCTCTGATCATTTTAACCTCGAACTGCGTCCCATCCGAGACTCTGGTAAGTCCCTTGGTCAAAGCCTGTATCTCCTTCTGTATCATACTGGTGGCCTGATGTTGCTCCTCCCTGAGCAGGCAGTTTGCCTCAGCTTGGGCTGCCATAACCTGCTGGATCATAGCATCTGTGTTGGCCTTTTGCATAATTACTAGTTGCTGTAGGGCTGTAATATTCTCCTGTTGTGTGGCTGTGGCCTCCTGCTGTACGGCTGTAGCCTTTTGCTGTGCCACTGTAGTTTGCAACAAAACTTTCACAACTTCCTCCATATTCCTCCAGGCCTGTTTGGCTTCCAGTTAATACCCACAGGCTTCTTCAGTGCAGTGCCCGCATTCTCCACCATATGTGACAAACTTACTTTCCTGTGTGTGTTTATCCAGGATCTTTTGGCAACTGCACAGCCCTCTAGGATAAGAAAACCAGGTCACGACAAAGTCCAGTTTCAAAAAGGCCTCTGGCCTGTTTATTTTCTGTTGTTCAGAAGTAACAGGATACAATAAACAGCAAACCTTCTTTCTCCACAAAGCACTTTCTTTCTCCTCAAAACACTTCCCTCACTCCACCCTGCTTTATCTGCAGTTATATAGCTGCTCACAGCCCCTACAGGTGAGGCTAATGACCTTGTTAGGCAGTGAGCCAGAACTCCTTATAACACCTGGGCTGGACTCATGCACAACCACTCTGACAGTGGGTGGAGAATCGGCCCACCCTGCTCTTCCGAATACTCCACCCCAGGGACCCAAATAACAGAGGAAAAAAACCTACATTTAAACTTAACTTTCCCTGGGGCTGCATGTGCTTACCCACATGTCAGGATAGTGGCTGTGCAAAAGTCTGGGTGCCAGATATACACCCCTGACCACCATTCCCAACACACTGTGTCATAATATATATATATATATATATATATATATATATATATATATATAAAAAGCAATAATTCCCTGCACTCACGCTCAAAGAGAAGGCACCGGGCGCATCACCAAGGCTCCAAGGCATACAAATCTTAAAAAATGAGGTTGCTCTCCGGATTTAAAACAAACTTGTATTCGTATAATTTAAAAATGACCATAACAACCAACGTTTCGGTCCCTGCTCGGGACCTTCTTCAGGGTCAAAGGTACAACAGGACACTAAGACAATATACATATACTGGCAATATATACACCATAAATCAATCAATAAACTCACCCAGGTGGAAATTCAGTTCGTTCCCGCCGGCATCACAATCACTTCCGGGTGTGCGCACGCATCCCCATGCGTGCTCCACCTCCAGACGTGCGTGATGACGTGCGCGTAAAGGGGAAGCCCAATTACTTAGGCAACCAATTATACAAACACACCTCGAGTGGAACTAGTACTATGAACGGAATGAATGTGAAATTGTGCAAACAGCTAATAAGAGGTTATACATTAGATGTAACCTACATAGTGCTATGAACAATCATGGGACTGGATTTAGATTTAAATAATCATGATCACCATAATAAAATACATAATCAGTGCTTATTAGAATAAAGAAAGTGCCACTTATCTTAAAGTGATAGAGTGCAAAAAGAATCAATAATGTTAAATACCTAAAGTGCATATTCATATATACATAATGTTGTTAATATAGTTAGTGCAACATTTTATAAAGTGCTACCACCAAATGCATACTTATTTGCATATTGTAAATATATATATTGCACTCAACAATTATATATGACAAAAAATCAACATATATCCCTACTTCTAATACCACTACTAAAATATATTATATATACAAATTAAAATCATATATTAGCTGGAAATCTCTAAATGAAGGAATGATACGTAATATTCTCATTTAATCCCATAGGGGATACCGTATCCAATTGATGGATCCAGAAAGCTTCTCTTTGAAGCAACATCTTACCTCTATCGCCCCCTCTACGGGGTGGAGGGATGTAGTCTACATCTCTTTTGTAATTGTGACCTAGGAATTTCAAAATAGAGGTCACATGCATGCATTCAGCAAATTTGGACAAATAATTTTTGTAACACATCCTGGTCACCCATCCCTGCATGTGACTTGCACAGCTTTCCAAAACACTTCCTGTAAGTGAGATGTTATATATTGTGTTTATTTTAAAATTGCTTATCTCCTGCTCTCTTAATAGCTTGTTAGACTTTGCAGGAGCCACCTGCTGGTGATTAAAGTTCAAGGTTAGCTCCCCCCTCTCAGCTGATAGGACAGGAATCTAAATTTCAAATGATGGTATATAAGGCATCCACCTCCCCAGAATAAGCAGTCTTTTTTTCCTGTCCTCCAGCTGTTAGGCCGCACAGTTTTATTTTAAAGTTCACATGCCATTAGTTTTTCATTATGGCATCCCTGGGGAGTTCAGCCTCTCTCCCCAAAGAAGAACTCAGATACAGCCCAAGCAGTTTGGGACTCCCTGGGTTAAGATTATTATGACAGTTAAAGCGGCACTATTACGCAAAGTAGATGGTGGGAACCGCACTCAATCCCAGCGGCCAAGGGTGCTCCGGATCAGGACCAGCAATCCCAGAATTATACACGAAAGAAGAAAGGACCACAGGCACTCCAAATTGAAACCGTATGCAGATTTATTAGGAAAAAAATGTAACGCCAAGCAACGTTTCGACCAACAAAGGTCTTTATCAAGCTGCAGCTTGATATTTCCAAAACTATGGGCCAATCAGTTTCAGCCAAGAGAGCCCTTTGGTTGAGAACATGGGGTGAATATAATTAATCAAAACTAACCTATACCTACTTCCTTTTCAGGGAAAATTCTATTTGGAAAACCCTTAGACGATGCTACCGAAGAAAGAAGAAAAAAGCCTAGTGGTTGGAGCAGAGGATACAAAGAACACAATTCCTTTTGAGGCACCAGATCTTATAGCCTGGGAGAGAATATTCTAGAGTGCCATGATCCAATGAGATATTTGACTGCCATTTTGGGGTCAAGAATGAATTTGTTCCTAGTTTGTTGCAAAACTGGAAGCGCTTCAGATGGTTGCCTTACTTTGCATCAACAGAAAAAACATATGTGAGAGAGACTAAACTTGATGAATGCAAGTCTCTTTTCAGCTAGAGGCCGGTGAGATAGCTCAGCAGGCTAATACATCATCAGTAGAATCTATTCTCCTCTCCCCCCCCCCCCCCCCCCCCGATCAGATCCTGGCAGTGTTTACTCAGCTCTTCATCTTTCCGATGTAGATAAAATGATTACCATTAAATTGGGTAATAGTAACAACCCCTTGACGTACTTGGAAACCAGAGTAATCTAAATGTCCCTTTTCTGGTTACATACATTATTATGTAGCTATGTAACATACTGGAAGGAACAACAGAGTCAATCCTCCAAAACCCAAAAGAGGAAGAGGAAAATTGTTCATTCAGCAGGTGGCAGGAAACAGATATTCAAGGTAGGAGCCTGAATTGCAAAATGTAATCAAATCTGGTTCTTGCACATCACAGATATTTCAGTTCTGTCCGCTATAGAGAAAAGAAAACACCTATGCAAGAATGCCTGGAAAAGCTCCTTCAACAGGAAGTGCTTTGTTACATTCCTTCCAAAGATTTCAAGGAATTAATTGTTCTGTTTTTCTTGCTCAAAAGCCATCAGAGAAATGGAGAATGATTTAGGATTTGAAAAAGGTGAACTCGCTATTATAGAAAGAAAGAACTTTAAGATGGAGAGTCTTCAGACTTTGATTCCTTAAATATATATCCTACAGAATGGCTAACCTCCATAGATCTTCAAAACTCATACAATCACATCCCTGTAGCACTTGCGCACAGACTGTATTTAAGGTTCAAGATTTTCAACAGTCATTTCTAATTCCTAGGTATGCCGTTTGGTCTCAGCTTCGCACCCAGTACATTCACAAAGATCCTGATCAGCCTAAATGCTCTCCTATGGGAATAAGGAATCAGAATATTCAATTGGAAGATATACTGATTGTGAACAAATCAAAAGGAAGACTGATAAGAGATAAAGAAACAGTCATTCAGGACTTACAAGATTTCGGCTGTTTTATGAACTTCAACAAGTATTAACTGCAACCATCACAGGGAACAATGTCCCCAATTAACGGTTTAGTGAGGTGGGCACACTGGAACCTGAGAATAACACAGAAAAATTTCTTAGAGCAGTTTTTTTCCAATTTGACAATTTTTATTTTTCAAGTCCAAATATCAAAACTGGGATACAGAAGGAAAAAAGGGGTGGGTAAAGGAGACATTTACAATCCGACATTCCATTTACAGTGATACATTTTTAAAGTCACAATCGGAATATGCTTAAGCATGCTACTAGTGCTTTATCACGGGCACATCTGTGTGGGCTATCTCCCAATTGGTTTTACCGTGTACTCCTGGGGGGGAAGGGGGATGGGGCTATAGGAGGGGGGAGATGAGAACGGGGTACCTTACTTCGCTATAGATATGTACATAGTGGGTATATTGCCTGCCTCTCTGTCTTTAGGGCCGTTGACCTTATAATCCACGCCTTCTTCTCCCGAATGTGGACGCTCGTGCCTGATTGTTCAGTTCGTCTATTACTCCTGTCGTAGTGTTTTCTTGTCCTCCCTTCTACCTGTTTTTTTTTTTTTTTTCAGTGATTCCCTTTGTGTGGAGGTAACGTTTGTCCCTATCCTCTTAGGGGTTCAGCTCTTTGTCCCTCTCTATGTATGCCTCCCAGTCTTTCTTGGCCTGTATCATGTGTTTCGATGGGTGGAACCCCTGGTAGGTCCCAGTCTCATACGTCAGGTTCAGTGTGGTTTGCTGGATGACAATAGATCTTGTGGGTGCTTGCGTTTGTTTCCAATTCCTAGCTATCAAAAGGTTAGCTGCCATTAGTATGTGGAATATTAGGCTGGCTTGTGATTTAGTGTAGGTTTCTAGCGACATGAACAGTAAAGCTGTTTCTGGATTTAGCTTGGTGTCTAAGTGTAGCGCACCATTGATGGTCCCTTCTACCCCGCTCCAATATTCTTTGAGAGCCGTGCAGGCCCACCATGTGTGGAGCATTGTACCTTCTGCTTTGGAGCATCTCCAGCAAAGCTTGGAGGTGCCTGGGTATATGTTGGCTAATCTGGTTGGTACCAGGTACCATCTGTATTGCAGCTTGCGGAGGAGCTCTAAGTGGGAGGCGCATCTGGACCTGCCTTTGTGTGCAATGAATGCCTTATTCCATTGCTCAACTGTAAGTGTCATGCCTAATTCCCTATGCCAGGCGTCTCTAAAGTTGTCCTTTTGTGGTTGGTCTGTGGAGTCAATGAGAGCGGCATACATAAGTGACAGCGGCTTAGTGGGCATGGTCATAGTCGTACATGCCTTTTCTATGTTTTTCGCTTGTGTCGGAATGATTGTGGTGGTGTCATGCGACAGTATGCCTTTTAATTGGAGGTAGGAGAATATCAACCGTTGTGGTAAGTCAAACTCGGCTTGCAAGTCAGGGAATTGTTTTAGGAGTCCATGGTTAAACAGGTGAGTAACCAGTGTGCACCCTTTCTCAGTCCATCCCCGGTGGTCAAAGTTGGGGTGTGCTATATGTAAGCTGTATAGGGGGGTGGCCATTGTCCATTTGGTGGTGTACCCCAGTTGAGGTCTTACTTTGTCCCAAATCTTCAGTAAGGTATCGGTTGTGGTGGGCATCTCAGGGAGCGCCGGGCGTTTCCCATGAGGTACCCAGAAGAGATATTTGAGGCCTTTGGGACATGTCCATGTGGACTCCATCTCCACCCATTGTGGTGGGTTTTGTGTCGTGTGTGTCTGTAGTGCTGTAGTCAGCAGTGCTGCTCTATAGTATGTCTGGACCTCTGGCAAGCCCAGCCCTCCCTGCGACAGCTGTCTGGTGAGGATCCTTGTGGCTACCCTCACTTTTTTGTGCGCCCATATGAAGCTAGTGAGGGTGTTTTGCAGTTTTCGGAGGTATATGTGAGGTAGTGGAATCTGTAGTGTTCTGAGCAGGTATTGGTATTTTGGCAGTAGCATCATCTTTACCGCCGCTAGTCTCCCTACCCAGGACATGTATTTAGTCTCCCACTGTTTTAGTGTGTCGCTAATTTCTCTCTGCAGTCTCCCATAGTTGAGCTCCAGGAGACCTTGCGGCTCTTTTGGGATTCTCAATCCCAGGAAGGTGAGGTAGTCGTCTCTCCAATCTAAGGGGAAAGTGTGTTTCAAGTGGTCTATGTCACTTCGTGGTATCCCTATCCCCATCGCCTGTGTTTTCGAGATGTTGAGTTTGTAATATGAGTGCCCTCCGTAAGTTTCTATTTCGTGTAGGAGGTTCGGCAGTGAGATGTTAGGTTGCGTGAGGGTGAGTAATATGTCGTCGGCGAATAGGTTCGCCTTGTACAGCTTGTTTCCAATCCCCATCCCATGAATCGCCGTGTTCTCTCTTATCCTAATCGCCAGCGGCTCTAGCGCCAGGACGTAGAGCAAAGGGGATAGGGGGCACCCTTGTCTCGTTCCGTTTGTGAGCCGAAACGGCTCGGATCAAAAACCCGCATTAAGTACTCTCGCTGAGGGGTCGCTATAGAGGGCTTTGACCACCGACACAAACCCTTCGGGGATGTCGAATTTGCCTAATACCTGCTGAAGGAACCCCCAGTGCAATCGGTCAAACGCCTTTTCGGCGTCAAGGGAGACCATGAGACCTGCCCCTTTTCTGAGTTTCAGATGGTGGAGTATATTGATAACTTTCCTCGTATTATCTGCCCCCTGCCTCCCTTTTATAAAACCCACTTGGTCGTCGTGGATGATGTGCGGTAATATTTTCCCTAGGCGGTTGGCGTAGAGTTTAGCGAAAAGCTTGGCATCGGTATTTAGGAGGGAGATAGGTCTAAAGTTCTGCGGCACCGTTGGGGGCTTGTTCGGTTTAGGGAGTGTTACAATATGCGCTGCTAATGTTTCCCTGGGGAGTTCCCCTTTGAGAGCCGCCTCTGTGAACAGTCTAGCCAGGTAAGGTGCCAGTATGGTGCCAAACCTCTTGTAATAGTGGTTGTCAAACCCGTCTGGCCCTGGAGTTTTCCCCATCGGGAGATCTTTGATCAGGTCTATGATTTCCTGTTCCTCGATCGGTTTGGTGAGTGCTGATTTGTGTTGAGCTGTGATCTTAGGTAGTGTGATCGTGTCTAGGTATTTTCTGATATTGAGGTCTGTCGGGTGCGTTGTGTGTGTGTTGTGTTTTATGTTATATAGGGAGGAGTAGTATGTAGCAAACACCTCACTGATTCCCTTAGGGGTGGATATTTTGGATCCTGTTTGGTCTGTGAGGTAGGATATTTTTTGATTCGCCTGCCTGGTTTTTAGGCGTTGCGCTAATAGCTTACTAGCTCTGTTGCCCTGGACATAATGTGACAGTCTGAGTCGTTGCATGTTTAAGTTGACCGTGTCTAGTGCGTGTTGGAGTATGAGCTTATTGAGCTGGGCTATCTTGGCTTTTGTCTCTATAGTCGGTGCGATTTGGTTCAGTCTGTTTATCTCGTATAGTTCTGTTTGCCATGTTCTGAGTTGTGTTTGCCGCTGTTTTTTCACGTATGCCGCTCTGCGTATTAGTAAGCCTCTCGCTACTGACTTGTGTGCCAGCCACAAGGTAGCATCTGAGATATCTTTGGTATAATTTAATTGGAAATATGTGTGGATATCACCTGCCAGTGAGTCTGCAAACCGCTCGTCCCTCAGCAGGGAGTTATTAATTTTCCAGGGGCTGCGGTGCTTAAAGTCGTAATTGTTTTTTAATTCTAGGGTTACTGGTGCGTGGTCTGACCATGTGATCTGCTTTATGTCGCTGGATATGATTTGGTCAAGTGCTGAGCCTGCCACCAGAAATCCGTAGATTTTCGAGTAGGAGTTATGCACAGCTGAGAAGTGAGTGTATTGTCTCTCTGTTGGGTGTGTGGTTCTCCAAGCGTCATATAGGTGATGGGTATGTAGGAGTTTCGCTATGGCCCTACATTGCCTATTCAGGGGGCGGTGACGTACCCTATGTGTCGGTAGTGTTGTGTCGAGTGTCGGGTCTAGAATGTGATTGAGGTCACCTCCAATCACTGTGATGCCCTTTTGGACAGAGCTCGTTTTGGTCAGAATTTTGTGCAGGAAATTTCGCTGGTTGGTGTTGGGGGAGTAGATGTTTACGATGGTGTACAGCACATCGTTAAGTTCTCCTATGAGGATTATGTATCTGCCATTTGGGTCTATGTCTGAGGAAAGGAGCTTAAACGAGACAGCCTTACTAATCAGGATGGACACCCCTCTAACTTTCGCTGGAGACGTGGCGTGGAATTGGTTCGGGTAGTCATTAGTCAATACTGCTGGGTGGTCATTATGCCTAAAGTGCGTTTCTTGTAGGCAAAGGACATCAGCTCCTAGGGCCCTAGCTTCTCTGGTGAGCAGATGTCTTTTCACCGGGGCGTTTAGACCTCTGACATTGAAAGAACAGACTATCACGGTGGGTCGTGGGATCGGTACTCTGCACCTCTGAGGTGGTATTCGATTGTTTCGGGGGTCTCTGCCCTTCCCAGCTCGCTCGCGCTGAGAAGAGTCCTCCCCTGTGTGTAGGGTAGTTCCCCTAATGTGCCTATGGAGTCGTTAGCAGTCTCGACCCCCCGGCATTCAGTGTTTGGTATAGTTTGTATACTGCTAATCATTGAATCACCCACTAACCCTGTCCCCGGTTTGGTGGTAAGGTACATAACATAGAAATCAAAAACATAACTGAAAACAACATACAGTAATACAGTAACTTTAACCAAAGTATATACATAAACATTTTTTAGTAATATTGGTGCCGTGGATTCGGCATGGCACTGCATTGGCGTGCCGTGGGGGAAGAGGTCTTAAGACCTCCTGTCCTACAGGAATATCAATTTCCTGTGCGGCTATACCACATGCGTGTGCTGGGCAAGCCCAGCTCTCAGCTAAAGTTTCGCGACTTTGCATCTTTCTTGTAGACGTAGTGTCTTTTGTTGCTTAGTGCTCTTTTTTTTTTTTTTTTTTTTTTTTGCTCGTTACCTTTAACATGTCAGTGTAGTCTCGCTTATTCGCTCTATGGATGAATATTTTAGAGTCATGTGGGTGGCCCCTCTGTACTATTTTTTCTTTTAGGGTTTCGATTTTTTTTTTTTTTTTTTAAATTGCCTAAAGCTACTTGGTGTGGGTATGTTGTGTTGGTCCGGCTCACCCTAGTGAGTTAGGAGGGGAGAGCTGGAGCATGTTTCTGTGCTATCTTCCTATCTCTTGTGCTCCCTGCAGCCCTCCCTCCCTCATCCTCTCACTCTACCAGGGGCATATGTGGTGTAGTGTATATGCATTGCAGTTTCGTACATTACCCAGCCTTGCAGCTTAAATGTCCATGTATTAGGTCACCATAGGGCGCCCACACTGACAGTCATTGTCCTTTATCTTTTTTTCGCCTTTTTCCAGTCTTGTGTCACTCTGGATCTGTCTCCTTCTTGGGCTTTCGTTGGCGCAGCTGCGATGTTCCATTCTCTCAAGATTTTCTGGCCTTCCTCCGGGGAGCCGATGGCAGTAGTCTTCCCTTCTTTCATGATAGTAATGCATCCTGAGCAAGATATCTCTCGGAGTGGATGGAGGTAGAAATGTGGGTTTGGCTGTCCTGTGGATTCTGTCTAGCAGGAGTAAATCATGCGGCAGGTCCGGGGCTAGTTCTCGTAGTAGGCCCGTGATATGTGCAGAGAGATCCTCAGTTTTCACCGTTTCCGCTACTCCTCTTATCCGCAAGTTGTTGCGGCGCGCCCGATCTTCCATGTCGGCTATCTTTAGGTCGTGATCATTTAACCTTCCAGCCAGGGCCTCTACCGTGTCAGCTAGGGTGTTGTGGGCCTCTGGCAAGTCTGCAAGCTGATCCTCGGCGTGCGACGTGCGCTGGCCTATATCTTGGATTTCTTTTTGCAGGTCTTTAATAGCGGTGTCCAGCTTACCCACTATCTTGTCTGACATCTCCTCCAGCAGTTTTTTCAGGGAGCTGTGTGTCAGTGGGTTTTCCTGGTCGCCCGTTTCTGCTTCAGATTCTCCTTCGGCGCCATCTTGGAAATGTTCAGTCTGGCTTGGGGCCTTCCCCTGCGCCGTCCGTGCGGCGAAAAAATTTGCCTTCTCTCCCTTCTCACCCGCCCGTTTGCCTTTATTCTGAGACATGTTAGTTGGAGGTCAGTTTTGTAGCGTTTCGTCGCGTGATGGGCTTAGTATTCCGCCTTTAATAGCCGCCGCGGCACAGAGCTCCACTTACATGCGGCTGCTCCGGTCTGCGTCCAGGACACGCCCCCTTCTTAGAGCAGTTTGATCAAGAATGGAAACAAAAGATCTGGATCACAGAAGAAGTAAGAATGTCTCTTCAGTGGTGGATGAACGTAGAAAACATCAGGAGAGGCTTCCCACTGAGGGACCCGGAGTCGGAATTAGTGACCACAAATGCCAGGGGAAAAGGTTGGGGAGCTCAATACATCTTCCAGGACAACTGAACAATGTCACTGACACAATGTACATCCAGGAGAATGGAAGCGGAGTTTGGATACGTTCAAGCAGACGTTCATGCGATCTTTGAGAGACATCGGATATATATCTGATGGTGAACTACAGAAACAAGCAAGATCCCCTTCTTCTCTATTCCATAAGATTTGACCCAAGAGCAAAAGTCAAGATGCCCTAACACCGAGATGGAACTTTTGCTGGGATATGTATTCCCTCTCCTTCCATTAATCCAGGTAACTTTCAAAAAGACCTGGAAGAAAAGTGTAGAGGTGATAGCAACTATTCCTCATTGGCCAAGGAGACCTTGGTTTCCACTGCTATTTATTGTCCTGTTGGACAAAGTTGATTATCTTAAGGAAGCTGAGCGGATCTTGGAGAATAGAGACTACTATGAGTGAACTGAGATACCTCATAGAATTGGCCTTTTTGAATGGTGCTATTGATAAAAAATGAAAGAAGTTTCTTTCTTTCAACACAGGGAGAGATCCCCATTTTCTATTACCTCCCAAAGGTGCACAAATCTCTCACCAACCATCCAGGTCGCCCGATAATATCGGGTTTAAGCTCATTGATTTCACTCATTTCCAAGTGGGTTGATTTTCACCTACAGAGATATGTACCACATCTGCCCTCTTTTCTAAAAGACACAGGACATATGTTGTCCATTATTAAGGAGATTGAATGGTCAGAACAATATTGCTGGCTAACGATTGATGTGGCAGCTCTCTATTCCAATATCGACCATACTCTAGGCCTAAAAGCCCTTTCTCTATACCTATGATCAGATCCCCTTCTTCCAGAAAAACAGTCCGAATTCATTATTACATTTACAGAATTTATGTTGAAACATAATTATTTTGAGTTTAATGGGAAGTTTTTTGTACAGACGAGGGGAACTACGATGGGGTAGAGTTTTGCTCCATCCTATGCTAACTTATTTATGGGCCACTGGGAACAGAGTATGATTTTTGCAGTCCCATATTGGATGGAGCGACTCGCCCTCTATCGGAGATTTATTGACGACATCATTATCATTTGGAGAGGCGATTGGAACGAAGTAGACAACTTTATGACCTATATTAACAACAACCAATGGGGCCTTTCTTTCACTTATAAGAAACATAGGTCTTCCATTGATTTTTTAGACCTAACTTTGACTGGGACTAAAGGAAGAATTATCACTAAGACATTTCAAAAGAGTGTGGATGTGAATGGCTATTTACATGCTAAAAGTGGTCATCATCCCACATGGATACAGAATATTCCTTTAGGACAATTTACCAGAATCAGACGAAATTGTTCGTTTATGTCTGATTATGAGAAAGAGTCCCTTGTGTTATGCCAACGCTTTATTGATAAGTCTTATCCTCCAAATAAGGTATTGAATGCGTATCTGAAAGGGCATAATTATAATGTCATCGCTCCGCTTGAGAACTATACTATGGGCCTTTCCAGCTTAACCAATCCCCCTAAAACTGTGTATTCTGAATATGAGCCCAGCACTAATGAGCATCATATGATTCTGGATCTATTAGATAAAACTCATGTCTTTAAAATGAAAAAAGCTAAATATAATATCAGTACGAGAGAGGTGGGTAGAGGTACAACACCCATCTTTTCAACTACATTTAATATAGCTTTTGATGACATCATTGGGATTTTCCATAAGTATTGGCCTATCTTGACCAAAGACCCCTGGTTATCTTTTTGCATTTCAGAATTCCCTAGAGTTACATTTAGTAAGGCTCCCAGCCTGAGAAATATTTTAGCTCCCTCCAAGTTACAGCACTGTAATGAGAGAAAAATGAGAGCGAATAAAGAGGGTTCAATCAACAAGCGCTGCGGCCATACTAAATGCCTCACCTGTGGCTATATTTGCCATCTCATTTCGACTTTCAGCCCTTATAACAGTTCAGAGGTATTTTCAGTGCAATCTGAAATTACCTGTAACACTCCCTTTGTAGTGTATCTTTTAATTTGCCCGTGTGACCGGCAATATGTGGGCCAAACTACCAGGCCCTTGAAATGCAGGTTTCGTGAACACAGAACAGCTATAATTCGCAATAATACCAAGTCTTCGGTAGCTCGACACTTTGCCACCTTCCATGATAAGAATCCATCGGGTATTAAGTTAATGGGGTTAACACATATTCCCCCGCATCAGGATGAGGCATTAAGGAAAAGGGAACTAATCAAGTCTGAGTCCATGTGGATCTTTAAGCTAAACACCATGACACCTAACGGCTTGAATGAAGAGCTAGATCTGTTCTAAGTAGTTTAATATTGGCTTGTTCTATGTTATAGCACACCCTGTAGTATTGCTTGTATCTTTATGTCATTCTTTGGGTTTACCTTGTACACGTTTCTGTGTATGTATACATGCATTTATCTTGGTTACCCTAAATGGATTCCTTGACAGCATATACATTTCCACTCTAAGATCTGGTTTTGGTCCTTTCAAATATTCTCTGATAACCTGTTTTCTCCCCCTCCCTTTGCCCTATTAGATATAAACTTTGTGTTTTCCTTTTTTTATATAAATTTTTATTGGTGGCCTAATTGTAATGTATGAAGTTTTATCTTCTAAAATATATATATACATCTAAATATAAAAACAAATGGTGGAAGTGCTTAAGTTATTTTTATTTTTCAACCAGACACATATATATATATATACTTATTATTGAATAATAGGTTTCCTTTTTTGTTAACATGTCATTGTTGTTTTTTATCAAAAGATTTTTTAAGGATCCAGTCCAGGGTTTACCCTTTACACATGTAACTCGGGTTATTCCTGGGCTATTTAAACTGTGATCTGTTGCAATTACTTTGTCTTGAGAAAGTCCCGTGGGCGGGACGAAACGCGTCGATGAGTCGCAGCTGACTACATGACGTTCTGCTCTGTTGCTGTGTGGAGATATAGTTTTTACCTTATGAGATAGCCGGTTTCTGTCGGGAGTTGGTTTTCTCACACCGCGGTCTTTTTTGAAGACACCGACCGCGGTGCAACACGTTACATCCAACCTATGGGTGATTATTTGCCTTACTGGGAGAGTGTTTTCTTTTACACCGCGGTGTTTTTAGAAGACCCCGACCGCGGTGTAATATTTTATCCTCCCTTGACGGATTCTATTTGGCCACTACTATCTCTTTCCATTATACAAGGTACTTTTATTACGTATATATGTTTTTTATTTTAATTTCATTACATTGTAAGCATTTGTCATACCTCTAGATACTTTGTTTCACACATTGTATCTTTAGTGTCTGTTAAATGTTTATTCTGGCATTTACATTTGTCAGGATCTACACATTTATTGAATTATTATTTATTTGTTTTTTATTATTGTGTACCTTTCAGCAACAGATCAATTTAGTCATGTTTTTATTCGTGATCCGATTGATTTATAGATTTATATGAGTTTTTTACTAATAAATATACATTTGTAGTTTAAGTGTCACTTTAGTATTTCCAGGAGCGCACATACTTTTCTGATTTTGAGCTTACACTCAATTTAGGACGCTTGTGGACGTATGTTGTAGCCCACTTAATTGTATGACACTTATTACACCTTCTCTATTAGTCTTCCACTGCTAATTAGTCTGTCTTGGGAACTGCCAATTAAGAGGAACCGATCATCACAGGGCCCAGTTCTCCACAAAGATCCTGCAAGACTCTGTTTGAAGGCCTAGAGAATGAGAAGAACTTTCTGAAAGCTAGAGGCTTCTCAGATTATGTATTGGAGACTATTCTCAAAGCTAGCAGTTACACTACGTCAAAAGTATACAATAGAATCTAGAAAGCCTATGTTGATCTTGGGAAAGTTTCTGAAACTCTTAATCTTCCTTATTTGTTAGAAGTTTTACAAAAAGGTGTGAATAAAGTACAATTATCTCGAAGTACAATTATCTGCGTTTTTGTTTTTTTCCGGCTATCCTATGATTAAATGTTTTAACAAAGGAGCAATGAGAATTAGATCATCTGTTAAAAAAAAAAAAAAACTGATCATCCTCTTATTCAATTTGTTGGAGATAAGGCAGTTCTAAGGTTGGTTCCGATATTCATTCAAAAGGTCCCTTTCCTAATTTCACCTGAACCAGGAGATTATCCTACCTTATTTCTTGGAAAACTCTTCTTCTGAAGAAGAATCCCTTTGGCATACTTTGGATGTGGTTTGGTCTTTACACATTTACCTCGATCGTACTAAAGAATTTAGTAAGTCAAGTAGATTTTATTGTAGATTTTTGGTAACCATAAAATTGTATCTGGCTCTGTTTCTACTATCAGGAGATGGATTACTTCTGTGATTCAGAAAGCTTACAGAGTCACTGACAAACCAGTGCAGGAAGGTGTTAACGCCCTTGGCCTCTTTGGCGGATACTTCTACAGATGAAGTTTGTAGGGCTGAAGCCTGCTCATCTTTCAACACTTTTCAGGCTCATCTGCCTCCTCATTTGTGAGAAATGTCCTACTTCCGCAACTAATGTTTGATTAAATTTGGTTTAACATTGGTAATGTATAATTGTTTTTGTTTTATCACCCACCCTTTACTTTTGCTTGGGAAGTTCCACAGGTGATGCTGACATGGATTGGCCAGAAAAACAGAAAATTGTTACAATACTTACCATAATTTTCTTTTCCTGGCTAGTATCCATGTCAGCATCAACGAATCCTCCCTTTTTTCTGGACTGACTTGGTTACGAGACTGCTTATTCTGGGGAGGTGCATTCCTTATGTACCATCATTTGACATTTAGATTCCTGTCCTATCAGCTGAGAGGGAGGAGCTAACCCACAGGTGAGGCTGACATGGATAATAGCCAGGAAAATAAAATTACAGTAAGTATTGTAACAATTTTCTGTTTTACAGAGCAGGAGATAAACTTTTGCAGTAAGTTAACATCTGATTGAAAATGTAACCATTTTTTAAATGCAGGCTGTGTGAGTCCCAGCCAGGGGAGGCGTGGCTGCATAGTCAGAAACAAAAGTCATTTTACTTCTAAATGGGAGAATATTGAGCAGTGAGACTTCAGAGGCATGCGCTTTACACATAAATCACTTAATTAAGCTAAAGTTGTTTTGGTGACTATAGTGTCCCTTTAAATATTACTGCTTTCTTATATTGCATGGAAGTTCTGGGGATTTTAACTTATTCTATTAACTGGTGATGTTAAGTACCAAGAGCCATCATTCTATTATAAATTATTGTTATATTTTCATAAGTGTTCTATCTTGCACAGAATGGAAAAAAATAGATAGTTTTCTTTTTAGGAATTTTAATTAACATATACACATTTTAATTTGCATTCTTTCTTTATACAATTATTAACAGCAAAATATGATTTCAGTTTATAAGCAAGTAACTGATGCTAAGCAGGACTTTGGAACATAATCAGGGTTATTCATTAAATACCATTTTTTTATCAGAATGGACAAAATCCAGTGAAAACTACCGAATTCCGATAGCATTGTCACATTTACTAAAGCCAAAAGCGGTCAGGATTCGACCAGTCTAACCGATTCTCTAACATTTGTTCAGATGATGTGGGAAAATCACTATTATCCAGATATGAGCCAATTTACAGCACCTAAATCAGAGATTTATCAATAACCACATGATGGCTTATAATACACCAAATGTCATACACTTGCTTTTTGCAATAGCAGCCAGTGGGCAAATAGGTAAAAAACCTTCGGCAGCGCTCGGGTTAATTATGTGGCGGCTGGCCAGCTCTTCCTAGCCAGCTACCGCATTTGAATAGTACAAAAATTAAAAAATATAAGGGCATTCCCAGCTATTACAGCTCATTCTGTGGCGGGCGGGCTCATTCCATGGGTGAAGATGGATTAGGTTTTTATTGCAGTTTTTTTTTTCTCACTGGCTTTTTTCATTGCAATCAGGCCTTTTTTTATTTTAATTAGTTGCGTCTGAAATTATGGATTTTTAATTGGCCTTTCGTGGGGCCTTGTTTTATATATATATATATTATGACCCCACCTGCCAGCATGGGTGGGGACCCTAATACACTAAGTTCCCTTCTTTATAATATGTATAAGGGCCCCAACCAGGCACCATGAGTGGGGGCACCTGGGGGGGTCTATAGGTTCCCCAATATTACATATATTATGTTCCCCACCTGCTGGCATGGGTGGAGGCCAGTGGAATGGACACTAGGTCTCCCCTTTATTGTATAAATTAGAGCCCCCATTCACTTGCCAGGGGTGGGGCCTGAGGAGTGGACAATAGGTCCACCTTAAAAATAAAGTTGCCCCCACCCGATGCCCATGGGGCCCCTCATCAATTCACAGGCCCAATCCCCATTGCTGCCCAGCCACTGGTTTTTAATGTTTAGTAGTTATTCCCAAACCTGTCGCTTAACAGGGGTAGGGTGGCATAAGGAGGTTCATTACCTCCATTATTGTAAAATGGCAGTAATACTGCCTGCAGTCAAACAATTTGGATTTTTTTTTAGCCGAGCTTGGAGCTGAATTCTCCAAACATAGAATTCCAAATTCAGCCCAGATTTGAGCCATCTGGCTGAGTCCAGCCCAGCTGAAATCTGGACCAAATTCAGGCCTGTTTGGGGCCTAATTGACAAAACCTAGACATTGATGGATTCCATTAACAATAACTGGATTTTGCAGTCCGCAGCAGTAAATGGTTTTGCCATGTTCGTTTCTGGTCACTCGGGCTTTAGTAAATAATCCTGAATATTACAATGATTCTAAGCTTCTTGCAGATGCACTATATGTTTAACCCCTTAAGGACACATGACATGTGTGACATGCCATGATTCCCTTTTATTGCAGAAGTTTGGTCCTTAAGGGGTTAAGGGAACTCTATACGATAGGCACCCATACCACTTCAGATCACTGTTGTCAAGAAGCAGGAGCTCTCAGTAAATACGTCTGGCCATCTTGAGAGTCAGGCCCGCCACCCTCCAATATATAGTTTACATTTGCAATTATAGTTTTGTTTTTTTGTGAAATACAGAAGTGTTCCTCAGTGTTTTCGTATATTCTTTTTTTCCATTGCAAACAGTGGTAGAATTTAGTATCTTAAAGGGGCAGTCAAAGCAGCATGACAAATAATGCTCCTTGTACAGCTTATGGATACAGGAGGTCTCCAGTCCCTGTCTCCTTGCACAAATTGTGTTATAACTGAAGTGATATCCAGCTACAAACTCTGGACATTTTCACTTCATTCACATCACCACCGCCTGACAGGCTCCTACACAAATTTCTATGAAGGTGCCTGAGAAATGGCATGACTATAGGCAGTAGATTTTTCACATCAGAGAGATATGATGAATAGAATTCCTGTCAAGTGTCGGGCAGTGGTCTATGATATACCATATGCCAGCTTCATTGAAATTAGTGGGACCATGCCAAGTAGCAGAGCCACTTCTTGTTTCATTTAATCTCTGGATATATGGCAACATATGTTGAAGGCAGCAAATACAGGTGCACTTCAAAAGTGAATATTTTAAAATTATTTTTGTAATATAATCAGTTCAAAAAGAAAAAGAAAATTGAGCCAATTAATAGAGGGAGGGTAGAGATAGAACACTTAAGGTTTATAGAAAAGAATGGGGGGTAACTGTCACATCCTGCTCTGTTCTGTGGAGATGTCTGGCCTTGGCTTCTGGCATCCAGTACTCTTTTTACTATTCTTGTTTAGTTTTTCTTTTTTTTTTTTTTTGGTTTTCTATTCCATGTCTGGTTTTCTTTATGCTGGGTTTCTGGGTTCATTCTTATATTCCGCCCCTGGAATTCCCAGTCTCTTGGATTCATTTAAATGTTTGTTTTATTTGCCACACCCGTTTGTTTTCCATCATTCCTTTTTGTTTCAGTGCCCTGCAGGCAGCTGCTGCATGCTTCTGCCCTTTCTTGCAGGTAAGTGCTATATATGTCTTCTTTGGTTGTTTTAGCATATATTAGGCAGAGTAGGACCTGCCAGATATGGGGTACATTGGCGTTGTTGGCAGGCTTATGCAATGTATGATCATATAATGTGACTAAATACCCATGATTTTCATATGTAGTACTTAGTTATTTCTCCTCTTGTTTTGCCTATGTTATCTTGTCTTGTTTTAGTTTGTATACCCAAGTCCATGTACAATCCTGCCCAGTCATGCCCATGTTATGTTCATGTTTCCCTCATGTCTTGTGTACATGTTCTGGGTTTAGCTTCCTATCCTTCTCTGGTTCTAGGTTCTCCTAGTTCTGTCTTGTTTTCATGTTTGATGCCTAGCTCTAGCCTTGTCTTGTTTCAGTACGGGATACATTCTTGCTGCAGAGCCTCCCTATTCAGCTCTGGGAGGTCTGCTTAATTCTAGTTCCTGGGATCTGCATAAGCTGATTCAGGGTCTTGGTATGTGGCTGCACAAATGCTGGTGCTCAAAACCAGGGGGCGTGCGGTTACCCTGCACCTGACCCTGCTAATCCACCTCCACACTGTGACTCCCACTCTGAACATCAGGCATACTGGGTCCCTGTCCTCGCACCGCCGCCCGGACAGTGTCTTGGTCCCGGGCACCGGACCGCCACCTGTGACAGTAACCCCTAAATAGTTAATTCAATTAAAGAAAAAAGCAAAACAAAAATAAACCCCAATAGTGTATCTATTGATGTGAGACAGGAAAATATATATTAAGACTTAACTTTTATTATAGTTAGATAAAAATGTGCAATAGAATATAATAAAAAATATATATATTTATAAATAGTGGGTAAGTTCTCACTGTATTGTTGTAATGGGCAGAAGGTCCGGATACTTACAGTGTATCCAATAGAAACAATATATATTCTATTGTTGCTATGTTGTACTTACAATATTTGAAGTTGGAATAAAGGTAGCTAAAGTTTCAGTTACCGCAGCTAGAGATGCGGTAATTACAGACTGGCACCTACATTCTGCTTAGTGTGCTACCCGAGCCCCTCTAAAAGTGAAGAGGAAAATAAAAAATATGTGTGTGTGTGTGTGTGTATATATATATATATATATATATATATATATATATATATATATATATATATAAAATGGTTAATAATCTTCATATAAATAAAGGCTAATGTACCTTCGAAGGCACCCCTTACCCAAAAGATCTACTCTCACACTACGCCGCCCATCGTGCCCAGACCTAGGAAAAATGTGAGATTAAATAATAATGTAGAGGTGGAGAACTAATCCGGATTATAAAACAGAGGGAGTTAGACTTTCAGTTGCCGCAGCTAGATATGCGGTATTAGCAGACTGACATCTATGGTATGTTTAGTGTGCTACCCGAGATACACTTTTGGGGTTTATTTTTGTTTTGCTTTTTTCTTTCATTGAATTTTTGTAATATATAACTAATAGTTTATTATATTTATCTTGTATACATTCTGAATGAATTATCTATATAATGCAATAAAAGGGTGCCACTTCCAAACATCATACGTAAACAGCACTTACTATATTTTGCCGACAAAATACAAAATTTAGACTAAGAACTTATGCAATAAGGACTCAAAATAGCTCTGCAAATATTGTTTGGTTGTGAGCAGCATTTAATTATATAAATGTAGAATTAGAAAAGTGAGTCATTGCACTCCAAAATTAGAGTTTATACAGTTCTAATGTAAATATACTATTGAACGCAACACAAACAGCTACAACGCTGATTGTCCCAAGAAACACATATGCAGAGTACTAATACAAGAGGTGACTCCATAAGTCTAGATAAAGTATTATAATTATACGAACCACAAAGACTGACCTGCAGACCTCTCTGGGGAATAAAGTAGAATTTTTTTTATTGCTTACTGATGAGTAAGATTACAAAGATCGTCTCCTCTAAGAAAAGGCCCTTCTTGTACCCTCCTTTATTTACACTTCCTAAGATGAATAGACTCAGAGGATATACCTGAGTAAAAAGTCGTATAACTGGGTCAAGGAGCAAGTGAACGCCGTGTTACACTTAGATCTTTAGAATAAAGTATGTCAGCTTTATAAGAGGTTCAGTACAGACCTTTGTCCTTTAGATTACTTTAAAAACGAACCACTGCTTCCTACAGCAAACCTATTCACAATCTTAAATTTGTTAAATTTTAAGATCACGGGAAATACCCCAGGGCTACATAATACAACTGCAATCATAAAATAATTTTGGGAAAAAATCTATAAAGCTGAATTGTGATATCATAACACTGGGTATATAATATTTAGCACTAGGTGAAAATGGCATATGAGCAGAACCAGAGAATAAAGCCTTGAGCTGATACAATGATTTAACTTTATGAATCTGTTAATCTGCCATTTTTGTGGATGAGCTTCAGTTTAAAATATAACTTACTGTTACATCAGAAGGATCTTCTAGGAGAACACAAGAGAAAATTTTAATTTTTAATACCTTTACAGATAATGCAGCTGTAAATCTACCTTCTTTCCCAAATGTCCAGTTTATGTTCCATCCAAATATCGGGTTCGGCAGAGTCATTTGTCAAGTTTTGCCTCACTTGTTCGCAGTTATTCATCCATTCTAGCTTCACACTCACCATTAAGGGTTCATGACTTCGGTGAATGTCTATATTTTTAGATAGATAAATGAAAACTTGAGAAATGTATAGTTTGCCTAAAATATGATACCAACACTTAACACCTAATGTATCAAGCAAATCACGTTTTAAATATGAGAAAACCTTACCTGCATAATTGGTTAAAGCAAGGTAATTTAAAACAAGGTATAGTGGTACCTAAAACATTTTTTAACAAGTATATATTCATTAATCTTACTTTAATAATCATTTGCCATGTTAATTGGGAACTGGCCTACTTTTTTAATGAATGTTCTCAATTAAATCCGGGTAAATCTAACAGGGTAACACATTATATTTAATGTTCTAGTTTAGTGACCTATATGGCTTACAGTGGACATCAGTTATATTATGATAGCAAGATTATGACCAATATAATAAAAAATTAGTTTGATTATTTACGTGAAATATAATAAATTTGCAATAAATGCTTGTGCTGTTCACTTTATCTTGCCAAAATCTATTCTGCTGTTTGAAAGTGAACACTATCTTGCAATGTACCATGCATTTCAATGAGCTGTAAATACTAGTGTACTTTAAAAAAGCTTAGGATTTTGCATTCTTTTTTTAGCTAAAGATGAAAATATAAGCTTAATGCCATATTCAAGGACATAATATATGCAGAGTAGAAGAGTTGTTAATTAAATAATTGAATTGTATTACATTTTCCATTTGTGAGGTATTATTTGTGAAGATATGTTAAATCTTTTTTTATACTATTTTGTACCAAGTATAAGTCATTCATTGGTTTCATGTGTTTATTTCTTGTTTAACGTTAACTCAAAACATTATTTAAATATCATTGTTCACATAATTGAAAGGGTCCCTGTCATGACAAAAAAAAAGAAAGGCATAAAGCAGAATTGCTCGCAAATCTCTAGATTTCTAAAAAATATGAGGTTAAATAACAGACTTTTCTCCCTCCTGTCAGTAAATTCAGTCTGTCACTTGGCACATAGATAAAAAAAAAAAAGCTGTGCTCTGCAAGCCTGTTATCAGGGAAACCTTCCTCTGGGTGTTACTCTAGCTTGCCTTCAGCTTAAAGACTTGATGATGAAACATTCAGAGCTTGAGTGCCGAAACTGCAACTGGAAACCAACTTGTTTATCTCAAAGATCCAACACTGCAATTAAACGTAAACGTAACAGAACTGCATTAGTAATATAAAATAGAAAATGAGTTGCCCCTACTCCTGCTACCTTTTTTTTGTTCAGGGAGGAGGCTATAATTTCTGGTGGTCCAGTGGGGGTTAATAATTCCCTTGTGGACAATAGGGGTTATTCATAAATCCCTGGTGATCCACTACAGTTATTAATAAATCCCTGGTGGTCCTTAATGATTTCGTTGAGGTCTGTTAGTAGAGTGCATTGTGCTGGCCAAATTAATCACTCCAGGTACTCAGCGAGGAAGTCAGAGCACAGGCTGGGAATCCTGGTGACTATGCTGACTCCCTCCACTGAACCTCCACCTTATGGTAGAACCCCTCCCCAGAGTGCCTATAGTGTTTGAACCTCTTACTCCCATGCCAGCAGAGAGGCCTTTGTGTACCCATTGTGGCACGCATGCCATAGTTTCGCCATCACTGACCCTAGCGAAACCAACGACTGCAAGGGGAATGAGGGAGGAGGAGTAGGCTCTGCGTAAGAGCAGCACCAGCAGTATGTAGAGAAACAGCCAGAAGGAGCTTTGTACATACAGTTTGAGAATGGAGAGAGAACAGATATGTTTTATTTACATACTATAAAGTCAATATAAAGTGTTGAAGACTTTGATCCTGTTATGGAAAGCAAGTCTGTACTTCTCAAACAGGGATACAGCAAATGTGACAATCACTGAAAACATGGTTGTTGCTTTCAGCAGGAGACAGGGATAATAGATATAAATTAGTATATAAGCTCTTAATAGTTTTAAGGGAAGGAACACTTAATTGTATAACATAAGTCAAGTCAGATGGTTAGAAAATGGCAAACCTATATCTGTCATGGCAAGTTCACTATAACAGATTAGACTACACATGCAACAGGTATGAAGAGATTCAATAATACATGAACATGGATGTGAAAATATTTCCTGTAAGGAATAGGAAAAAATGCATGCATTATGTCTATGTTATCTTGGGGCCCAATCAAGGACAAAGCAGCAATGAAACATAAGTACCAGAGTAAGAGTACTTGTTTCGTGAAACTGTAGTGCAGTGTTGGGGTTAAAGATAGGATTTTATTGCAAAGAGGTGTGTGTGTGTGTGTTTGTGTCTTTTTGCCTCTAGAGATACACGTACACTTAACTACTTAACTCTAGTATCTTGATAGTAGTTATTCTATTGTTTTCTATAGAAAATTGTAATTCACTTACCAGAGGTGTGCTTATCTTAAAATGGTTGGTATCTAGTCCTTGATAGTTTACATATTTAGACTGGTGATTTTGCCTAAATCAATAACTAAGTATGAAGCATAACTGTTAATGAGGAATAGGAAGACAATCAGCTCCAGTGCTGATTTAGCATGGGAATTGAGGGAATCTTCCACAAATTAGGAGAAGAGCACAGGCTGTTATATTTGAAAGGTAAACGACAATGAGCTGAATCAAAGCAGATAAATCAACAAAGAAACCTGCAGGCAAGGCTTGTGGAGGGCCTGCCTAGTGATGGAGTGTCCCTTTCCACCGCTGCCGCCATGCACCCTTATAGGGCCTCTGTGCTTTTCCCAAGCACACTTATAGTTTAGAAATGCCTTCCCCAGAATGACATTGCGATTTTCAGGCGGTGCTTGTATCCCCCGTCTGCTGATATTGCGCAGCGGGCAATGTTAGTGAGAGGGCTCCAAGTCCTGTAGTGATGAGCATGTGTGCTCATTAGCCTGGTATTGAGAGAAGTGGTAGCACTTTTGTGGCCAGAGCACTAGGCATGTACCGCAATCGCGGCTGCTTCCTGCGCCATTTCGTCCGTGGCACCTTTCCGGGAACATGTGGGGGAGCCACCCGGGGGGCTCTGGCCAGTGTGATGGAACTTTGCATCAATTTGGCTTGCAGTGTTGAATGTAAGTCCCTTTTCAGAAAGCTGTGCCCAAAAGGCTGCGCAAATGTGGTCAAAATTCAAGAGGAGTGAATTCCTGAGTAAGGGCTCTTGCAAAGCACCTCCAGCTGTATGTCCCAGCAGAGCAAACCACTTTACTTTTATTTAATAGATTCTATAACATTTTATTTCTAGAGAATTGTTAAGTAACACCCTCCTCCCTTTAAAATGGGGAAGATAAATAAGAGTGCAAGCTTGCTATTTGGGATATCACCATGATTGGGTACTCCTATGCACTTTACTCCAGAAGAGAGAAGTTGTGGGCATAATTTATCTAGAAATTGTTTTACCAAGAATGATACATTGAGATATTTATTGTGTCAATGTTCATGTTGCTAGGATGTTTAAACCATACGATTTTATTGTGGAAACTAGCAAGTAATCCTTATTTTTGTATTTTCTGATCAGGGAGGTGAATGGCCCAACAAGTAGTTTTTGAAAATGGCTTCTGTAAATATTTAATATTTTAACCCCATTAACCCCTTAAGGACACAGCTTCAGAAGCTTGTCTTAACATGAAGTACACAAGCCATTTTTGCATTTTTTGCTGTTTGTGTTCAAACGTAATTTGCATCTCTGTCATTTATTGCACCAACACATATTATATACTGTTTTTTAGAGAGCAAACTGGACTTTAATTTGATGTCACATATACATAGATGCATTCTCATTAATTATAAACAAATGCCAAACAAATTAAAAAAGAAAAGAAATCACAGTTTTGGCAATAATAGTGTGCATAATATATCCAGCTTAGAAAAAGTAATTCAAAATAAATTAATTTATGTGTCTTGATTTATAGATAGGTATATGATTACTTATTTTGAAAGTTACAGGTCACAAAATACAAGGACTAAAATAAAATTTCAATTTGCAACAATTTTATAAGTTGGTATGTTTGTCTTGTAGGTTTAGTAGCCACACAAAAAAAATGCCACACAAAAGTATATATATTATATATTTATATAAAGCAGACATCACAGGCTATTTACCTAAAGTTAGTTTGACACTTTTTACATAGTCATTTCATCGCCAATCTCTGCTAAATATTAGAGTAAAATTATGTTTTTTCTTTATTTTGGCATATACACATATAACAAGGTTTTTGTAATGTGTATTTAGTAAAGCTGGTGTGTGCTATTCCTGCACAGAACCCCATATTGTGTTCAGCTACATCTGCTGAGTATAACGATACCCCCATTGTATGTCTTTGGCACTTTTCTGTAAAGCTACAATGCCATATAAGAGACAAGGCTATTTCAGTTTCTATAGTTAGACTTTTCGTAGATGGATTTGACGGGCCTATGTTTCATTTTACGGTTTTATAGCAGTGTGACTGTTCAAATAACCCCACAAAGGGCTTTCATTTGATAAAGCAGACATCCCAGGGTATCTTATATGGTATACATTTTCTCACCAATTTATGTCAGTGTTTGTGGTGAGGGGGAAAAAATGGCAATATGCCCAATTTATGACCTAGACACTATTTTGTCAAATTACAGTGCTGTAAAAGAGACGTGACAAGTTCAGGTTTTTAAGTGTGAATTTTCATGGAGGGTTTTGATGCGTTCATGTCTATTCCAGCTATACCATAAAGGCATGCCATTTCTTAAAGAAGACATCCCAGGGTATTTCAAAAGGCATATTTTGAACCTTAGCGTGGTATCAATTTTCCGCTAGCTTGTACCAAGTGTAGTGGTAATAATCATTTTTTCCACCTTTTTGACACACAACGTGAGTTTGCACAGTAGATTTTGCAAACCTTATGCGTGCTACGACTGTATTTAATACTTCAAATGTTTCTCAGCTATGTCGTCTGAGTACAGCAATACCCCCATATGTACATTTGCCAGGTATATGTGGACATGGAAGGGGCACATTTGAGACACAGTCATTCCAGTTTTTTTCAAACTTTGAATTTTTACGCTGTGTCCGTGTCCCATTTTAGAGTATTTTAGCAGGCTATATAATCCAACTATCCCCATAAAGGCATACTAATTCTTAAAGAAGAAATCCCAGGGTATTTCAAAAGGCATATTTTGAACCTTAGCGTAAGATCATTTTTCAGCTAGCTTGTACCAAGTGTAGTGGTAATAAGCATTTTTCTGCCTTTTTGACACACAAAGTGAGTTTGCACAGTATATTTTGCAAAACATATGTGTGCTACGACTGTATAATTCTAGATTTGTTGCTCAGCTTTGTCGTCTGAGTACAGCAATACCTCCGTATATGTACCTTTGCCAGGTATATGTGGATGTTGAAGGGGCAATTTGAGACACAGCCATCCAGTTTGTTTTATAACTTTGAAGTTTTACGCTGTGTCCATGTTCCATTTTGGAGTAGTTTAGCTGGTTGGTTATTCAAACTTCCTCACAAACACATACTATTTATTAAAGAATACACCATGGGGTAATTCAAAAGGCATATTTTGAACCTTAGTGTGGGATCATTTTTTCTCTAGTTTGTTCCAGGTGTAGTGGTAATGAGCATTTTTAAATGTATTTTTTACTTTTTAATTTTTTTTACTTTTTAAAACTCGTTTTTAAACTTTTTTTGCTTATTACATTTTTAAAACTTTCTTAAAACTTTTTTTACACATTTAACATTTTTATAAGCTTTTTTTTTACCGTTAACCCCTAACTAGCAGTAAGCAGCACTAACAGTAAATTCTCCAATTTCCCGTAACTCCCACCCACCCCAGCTAGCAAAATATTTAATTTAAAAAAAAATTAATTAGTTAATGAAATAAATTGAACACCTGAGGATTAAAAGAAATTACAGTTATTCCTAAAGGGTTAAAAAAAAAATGTATCACAGTATAATACTGTGATCTGTATTATGATCACTGTAGGTAAAGTGTTAATTTTTATTAGGACTGGGTAAAGGGGGGTGGGATTGTTTTTTAACTTTTTTTAAAACATTATTAAAACTTTTTTTAACTTTTCAAAACTTTTTTAACGTTAACCCCTAGCTAGCCTAACACCCAATTCCCCAATTCCCCACTAACTTCCACCCACCCCAGCTAGCTAAATATATAATTTTAATATATTTAAATATATAATTTTAATATATTTAAATGAATTAATAAAATAAAATTAACCCCTGAGGGTTACAAAAAATAAAAGTTGACCCTCAGGGGTTAAAAAAAAAAGTCAGATCACAGTAAAATGTAGTCCCTGCCAAATGATCACTGTAGTCAGTGATTAATTGGCAGGGAAGGGGTTAATTTTTATTTAAAACGGGTAAAGGGGGGTGGGATTTTAAACAAACTTTATTTATATTTTTACACAGGGAGAAGATCACTGCTGATCCGTCTCCCTGCACTTCACACTGGACGCGGAAGAGCAGGGAGGCGGATAAGAAGTCCCTCCAGCACATGTGCTTGCTCTGACAGCCTGTCAGAGCGATCACTGCTGCAGGGACAGTGCGATCGGATGCTCCCGGTCTGCCTCGAATACAAATGCAAAAAACTGATCTGAACGCCAATTTTGGCCAGTGTTTGTGACTAAGTGGGTACTAAGTGGCTACTTAGACAGTGTATGTGTATGTGTATGCTCAAAATAAATACCTACTGACCTTCCCCTGCTTTTTTCTACTTATGTTTACATCTACCACCAATTATATTTTTGGGGGAAAGATTCTATTATTTAAATGTTAATCATAAAAGTTTGATCTTATATTGCTTTTGTGCTTGGATGTGTCCTCTTACAGCTTGCATGCATCTGAGATCAGGATAATTTGTATTCATTTTATCTTAACCCAAAAAGGAAGCAAAAGACAAGTACAGACTAACACCAGTGAGAAGTAAGCGGCTCTTTTTCCTGTATTAGAAATCCGATATAAATATATATTTATATATAATCAATTTTTTTAAAAAATGTTACATTATCAAGAATATTTTAGACTTTTGACGAAAGTAATGATCACATTTCACTCCTTTTTCTTTTCATTCCCTCCTTTTATATATCTCTCCTTTTTTCCTTTTTTTTTCCTTTTCTTCCCCTCTTCTACGCTTTTATACATTTCCTTATCTTTTCCATTGTTGATAATTGTAACAACATATAACACAAATAAAAAAAAAATCACATAAAATGTGATATGTTATTTATAGATGACTGAAGCCACATGGCTTTTTGTTTAAGTGAAACCATGCTTGTTTAGACACAATTTAAACACACTTTCCCCTATGGATATCATAAAGTAATATACAATGTCATTAAGTCACTGTTTGTAGGCTGTGTTCATCTCTATGATATAGATTATATTTGCTAATCATATAATCTAAAAATGTTTTAAGTGTAACCTATAAATTAAAATTGTAGAAGGGCACTCAAAAGGGAAATACCCTGATAAATCACACAAGGAAATAGTTTGAAATCCTACAAGATTATATTTTTCTACTAGGTAATATAATACTGTTAAACTAAGCTTATTGTTTACCATAGACAATTGTTTAGCTTATTTATGAAGGATTAAAATTTAAATTTCCTTAATGATAACTTATTATTATTATTATTGTCGCCATTTATATAGCGCCAACAGATTCCGCAGCGCTTTACAATAATATGAGAGAGATATTAAATATAAATAGGATAATTTCAAGGAATTTTACAGGAAAATTGGTTGAAGAGGACCCTGCTCAAACGAGCTTACAGTCTATAGGAGGTGGGGTATAAAACGCATTAGGACAGAAATATCAATCAAATAAGGTGGGAGTGAAGCAGAGCTGGAGGGAGAGTAGAGTGCTGCCCTTTAGTAGAGAGCAAGTGACAGGTATGTAAGGTAGAGGTTACTCGGGAGTAGTTCTTTTTTTTTCAAAACACAAACTATATAGTGGTTTCTAAATACACTTGTAATATATTTCTATATTCTATTTGGTCCAGAACAGTATGGTTACTGGTTATATTAGTGGATGAGGAGACACATATTAAATGCTATGCCTAAAACCATTAATAGAGTTTATTTGGGAATTCCATCCCTTTTAGGTTAAAATGTCCAAGAGTCACTAGTCCACTTTTCTTTCTAAATGTGTCGATTTCACTGAAAAGGTTATGAATATCAGTAAACAGTTGTATTAGGTAAGCAGGTGGCTGATAGATACTAACAATAGGGATAACATTAAAATGAAAAGTCTATAACAAGAATGTAATGTTATTAATTGGACTGTAACAGTAGAACAATTTATTATATATCAGCCAATTTTCAGAAAGAACAAGGCTTTTCACTTATGCAAAACTAGGCTTTTAATTTAACCGTTTTAGGAATCATACTCCATTGCTCAGGTTAAGAAGTAAAATAAATAAGAACTTTTGAAAGTTGTTTGCATTTAATACAATTCAGAAATGAGTGTTAGATTGGCTGGAGTTTAACACTCTCCAGATGCACTTTGAGGTTTATCAAACATTTTGGAGACCTTGTTAGAGAGGTGATGAATAAATCAAGCAAAATTAATGAGATCATTTTAGAAGCTATGTGAGAGCATGGAGAGGGATAGAGGGTGAATAACAATTACTTGTTTACAGATGGTTATTATAATTGCTGGTTAGGCACATGGTATTCTTCACCCATAAAGTTGACTGCAGTCTTCTACCCTGGTTTGTATCTTGATAAGGTAGTCAATGTAATTGTAAAGCACAAGAACATTAAACTTTTATTAACTGAAGCATGAGAGTTTAATATTCTCATTATTGACATATCATACCCACCACTTAATGCATCTCTTTACTCATCCAGTAGGACATAAAAGGGGACCAGGAGACAACTGCAGGCTCCACTTTCTTTAAACTTACCCTGACCTTGCTGCACATGTGATAAATATGCACTAGCCACGACTTCAAAGTTACTTGTTAGTTACTTGTTACTGTAGCTCAAAGCATTCCCAACTGGGGTGACTTCCTATTCTTAATGGCTAAATTTTCATTCACTAATGCAGTGGTTCCCAAACTTTTTAGGTTCAAAGCACCCTTAATATTTCAATATATTTCCAAGGCGCCCCAAGTCAAAACAATTTGTAAATTGTATATATGTACATCGCATATACTGGAGCGGCATATACTGCCTCTTTGGCAGAAATGCTTGCTCTTGAAGTGCAGATCCAGAACCTAATCGGGGGAGGGGCACTGGTAGACTATTTAAACAATCAATTCAGGCACAATAACCACGACCGCACATTGTATTGGTTATATTGCCAGTAGTGCCGTTGTGCCCTCCTAGAGTAAGTAGTCTGTTTACAGAACACTGGTTATACATCACTTGGAGTACTGCACGCAGTACTGGAGACCGTATCTCCAGAAGGATATTGATACCTTGGAGAAAGTTCAGAGAAGGGCTACTAAACTGGTTCATGTATTACACAATAAAATTTACAAGGCAAGGTTAAAGGATCTTAACATGTATAGTTTGAAGGAAAGACGAGGCAGGGGGGATGTGATATAAACATTTAAATACATAAAGGGAATCAACACAGTAAACACTATAGTTAAAAGAAGAAAAACTACCACAACAAGAGGACATAGTCTTTAATTAGAGGGGCAAAGGTTTTAGAGGTTAACACAGTGAAGGAGTTTACGCATGCGTGAGATAGGAATAAGGCTATCAAAGACTTAAGATAAGGCCAGGGACTAATGAAAATATTTAGAAAATTGGGCAGACTAGATGGGCCAATGGTTCTTATCTGCCGTCACATTCTATGTTTCTATGTGTGGTGGGAGAGGGGGAAGGGCAGTGTGTGTGTATTGTGGGGGGGGGGGGGGTAATGTGTGAGTATGGGAGGGCAGTGTGTGTGTGTGTGTGTATAAGGGGGGCATTGTGTGTATGGGGGGGAGTTATTGTGTCTCTGTTGCGGTAGGATGGAATATTCATAAATATATATATATATATAAAAAATTTTAATTAAAAATAATTATTTTCATATCCCCCTCCCTTCTTACCTTTGCCTGGGAGGGGGGACAGTACTAATCGTTGGTGTTCCAGTGGAGAAGCCCTGGTGGTCCTAGTGGTGAGAGTGAACTCTAACCTGCAGCTCAGGCTGCAGGTTCACTCTTGCAAGTTAGAGCTCCCCGGGTCCTTTGTCCCAATCTCCCTCCCTCCCTTGCCGGCTGCCAGCATTACACTCCTAGCGGGCACTGTGGCACACAGTTTGGGAACTGCTGCACTAATGACTAGTGATGAGCGAAATTGTGGAGCCCTGTATTTTTATATGTATATATAAAATAGTTTTGAATTTTAGTTACAATTTTATTTTCTGATTTAAAAGTAATTTGCCCAAGAAACAGGCACAGAGGCAACCTAGAAAAGTGACTCCTTTCAATGGGAAAGTGGCCCCTACTCAGCAATAAATACCCAGACATCTACACAAGTAACCACCTAGGAAAACCTCAAACAAAGTGCCCTCTGTTTTTAAATTAGCAATATTGAACCCCAGTAAGGTGGCCCTTGCTTGTCCAGGTGCAGCAGAAGGCAGTCCCTGCTTGCTAATAGATGCCCAGGCTTTACAGGAAATGTCCCCTGCTCACAATACACACCAAGGTACCACACTAAAGTGGCCCCATTCATTAATAAATGCCTAGACACCCCAGGAAAGGTACCCTTTATTGCCAATATGCTAGTCGGCATCCCTGTGAAAGTCGCTCTTGCTCATCAAAAAATGTTGAAGGACTCCGGGAAAGGGGCATCTGCTTGCCAGTAGGCACCCTGGCACCCCTGGTATGTGCAATGATTTGGCTTGAATACTAGTGAAGCAAAGGGGTTTTGCCATTAATCTAGACTAATTTTTTTGCCTATATTTAATAGCTGTATAAATTATTGACTTTCTTATCCCTGTTTGCGATATTTTTTGTATTCCACTTTCTTGAGTCCTTTACCAGAGACTTGAGAGTTTGAGAGTTCCGCACAGCATCTTAGCTATACCTAGAACTGCACTTTTCTGCACAGAGTTGTCAGTGCCCCACTTGCAATCTACTGAAGCCACTCTCCCAGCTTGGTTGTTGCAGTTCTAAGTCTTCCTATCACAAATGGGACTACTATTGCCTTCACTCTCCACATGCTTTCTAGCTCCACTTTCAGCCCTTGGTATTTGTAAATCTTCTCGTGTTCTTTTTTCTTCATTTTATGTTCACTGAGTATTGCCACATTCATCAACACTGCAGGCTTCCATTACTTATATATCACCACAATGACTTGTTAGTTGGCTTATACCTGCCTACCTGTCTTGATCTGGAAGTTTTTAGCCTTTAGTGTCAAGTGACCTTGACACTCATTTGGTCCCAACCTCTTTCTTTCCTGCTTGTGTACAGTCTCTGAGTACTAGATTTTAAGTGGAATTAAGTGGTCAATCAGCATCTCCTCATAGAGATGAATTGAATCAATGAATCTCTATGAGGAAAGTTCAGTGTCTGCATGCAGATGGTGGAGACACTGAATGTTTGGATGCATTTTAGGCAGCCATGACCCAGGAAGGATCTCTAACAGCCATCTAAGGAGTGGCCAGTGAAGTTATTACTAGGCTGTAATGTAAACACTCCATTTTCTCTGAAAATACAGTGTTTACAGCAAAAATGATAATGATTCTACTCACCAGAACAAACGCAATAAGCTGTAGTTGTTCTGGTGATTATAGTGTCCCTTTAACTTGTAAACCGAAAAGTTGACCCAATAAACTTTGTTTTAGTGTATTATCTGCTTTTATTTTTTTTAAGTGTTTCAGTGCAAGACCTTTTGATGTTTTAGATAGTCAGACAGATAGGTTTTACAATAGTTATAGAAAATGTTTTTTTCAATTGGGAGAGAGAAAAAAAGCTAGCTGGCTCATTTGTCTTATGTGAAGACTAATGTCTACTATTTGACCTCTAATATTTTAATTCCTGCCCAGCAATATTCTTAAACTGCGTATCACTTAGGAGGTTAAGGTGAAGTACCAGCTGCAATGACTCGGATAAGCCTATACATATATGCACTTTCAAAGGTAAAAATAACAGACATAGAAATACTGAAGTGTAACATATGTTACTGTATCCATCCCGAAGTTCTCTAGAGAACTAATGATAACATACAGATGTAAGGTATAAAGAAGCCTGACGGATGAAGCTGTAGAGTAAAACAGAAGGTTAACAATACTTTACATACACAACACCTAACAAGATAAACAAAAACCCATTACCCATCCATGGCCTAGGCATGATTTCCATAGTCTTTATATATTGTTCTGCTACTCACTGTCCACGTGCTTGTGTCAGTAAAGACTACCATAAGAATCTACAAGATATGTCTGAATTGAAATATTCTTTACACAGATACCCAGACTTCATTGACCAGTTCCATCACCAGTTAGTGCCTTTATGTGAACTAGCTGTCCCTTTATGTGGACTGGCTTTCCATTTGTATGTCAGGCAAGTCTTTTTTTCTGATTTGGAAATATGTTATATCCAACAGACTTTCCACAGAACAACAGACTAAAGTACTCGCAAATGTTTATCACTGTATATGGTTATGTTATTTATTACAGTTACTGAGTTATTATTATAATATTATTATTATTATTATTATTATTATTATTATTACTGGTATTTATAAAGTGCCAACATATTCCACTACGATGTCAAATTTAGGAAAATAGACAGCAGATTATAGATAAACCAATATAAAAGGATCAGAGCCCCATGCTCATCAGCGCATTTACAACCTTTTTATACAAAGTACTGAGCCAGATTATTTGTGAGCTTGCAGTCTAAAGGTTATGATGGGAACTGGAGGCATGAGGGAGCAGGAGGAAATTTGAAGGTAATTGCTAGGGAGTCTTTGAATGTATATGCAGAAATGTAATTGAGGAGGTAATTGGTGAAGATGTCAATCACTTGGAAAGGCTTGCTATAAAGTAAACTATGAGCAGGGTGGATGGGAGGAGGGCAGGGAAGATGGGATAGAGCTAAGAGTAATTTAAGTTTATTACTTGAAGTGGATATGGTGTGTGAGGCCACTTAATGGGATACAATAAAGAAGAGAAACTATACACTGCTGGAAGGGGCATGGAAGGACAAAAAAGGGGAGGGAGAGTATGTCCCATGAAATTAATAACAACATACACAGTAAATACTAATGAACTGTATGTACAGAATAAAAAAAAAAACAACTGCATGTACAGAAATTGGGTTGAAAAAAAAAACAGATAAGAAAGTAAAATTGAAGAAAAAATAATAATTGTACATTATTGTAGAAAAAGAACAACGTTAATTTAGTATCCCTCAGAGCTTGCTAGATGTTACTGGTAAAAGTGGAGATAATTGTCTGAAGTGGATATGATTTAAAATTCAGTTATATAGGGGTGTATACATAAGGTTGCCTTACTTTAAAATAGGTGGCTATCATAGAAAAGGGGTAGTGGCTTAGTATTATTTGAAATCTATGATTAAAGCCATACATTATATTTAGGCGGTAAAATAGAAGTTACACAAAAGAAGTTCTATATACATGGTTAACTGAATAAATGCCTTGGTAATACACAGGGAGCCTGGCTTACAAAGCTAGGTCAAAGGTTACGATCAACAGGCCTTTATCCATCATTCTTAAAATGAACCATATGTGGTGACCATCCATATATAATGAAAGTCTGTAATACTAGTTACATCCTGTGCCTGAATGAAGTTTGAATAAAGAAGTTATAACATTCATATCACAAAAACAAGATTCTACAACACATCAGATAATTTTAAGTTAATTAAATATTTAATTTCCCCTGTGATGCCTTTATAATTTAATACTTTTAAAAAATAATGCATCATAATACCTTATTCCAATTACTTATGGGGTTTTAATTTTGTGGTCTGGAAATTTGTCTGATTATCAGTTTACAAGGCCACTTTATAGCCTTTTAACACAGCCATTTCCAGTTTTCTGTATTGCTTTTAAACTCCAAAAATGAGAAGCAATCCTTTTTAACTCTTTCATTTCTGGACTCCCGCCTAAGTTTTTTTTTTTTTTTTTTGCAATTACAATTACCTTGACAATTATTTTTTTTTCACAAATTCATTAAGTAACCTTGGGCAATACGTTTATCTAACATTAATAATAAGAGTATAATAGTTATTATGTTGTGCAATTGTATACAATTTACATTAACCAGAAAACACAATCGGTTTGATTTAGTCCATGAAATAATGTCCTCTCTTATCGAATCCTATAGTGTCTATAGTGTCTTTTGAAAGTCCAAACAATTAGTCCTTTTTTTTTTTTTTTTTTTTTTAATCAAACAGGATTTGTCCATGAACAAACATTATTGGTTCTGTAATGAAAAATAGATGGCAGTTTACTATTCTTATACATTAGTAAATTTCTTACACAATATTAAGTTTCTTTTACATGATTACTAAGCACAAGAATTGATTTATTACCAATGTTTGCTTTTTAAACCTGTAACACAGTTTGTCCTAATTTTTACTTTTAGAATAACATAAGGACCTTCCCAATTTGCTTTTCAGAGATCTGGCATTTTAAATGATTTAACATCACCTTATTTCCTGGTTTAAACTTATCTTCATAGTTCCCCTGTGTTACTTCTTTAACACATAGTTTACCATAGGGGACCATATTTGAAGTAGCAAACTTCAAATCTTATAACAGTTACAGAACAAAAGGTTCATTAGGGAAAGTTATTACATGGTTCTACCTGTCATTAACTCATGAGGTGACTCTTAAATTTGGAGTTGCACTAATAGACATTAATACTCCTGGTAAATATGTTACCCAATTACTCCCTTTGTCTTCAAGTATTTTTTTTTTATTCTTTTTCAATTTAGATTATACTATAAATTAATTTATATAGAGTCCCATGGTCTTTTTTTTCCAAAGGTACTCTCTGCAATTTTGGTTTCTAGTATTTAGGTATTGGATTAAATTGAGCACATATGAGAAACTCCTGCAATAAATCACTAGGTACAAATGTTTGTGTTTCATTATGTTTAACCCCGTAAAAGCCAGTTTCAGTATCTAGATCCATTGTTTCTATACTAAAAGCCTTTGAATCTCTTTCAGATTGTATAGGGTATTTGCTATTTGTCTTTTACTAACAGTTGCAATAATTACATTTTAGAAGTATTACAACTCCTATAAAAGTAGCTTCCTTTGATTCCTGATCTACAAGTCTGTTTCACAACAACACAAACTAAACCCTTTTTTTATGCATAATTAAACAGTTCTGCCAGAATATCCAAATGAATGGACCTAAGAGTTAGAGTAAAAAATCTGGCTAAAGGAAAAAAACTTCTCAACTGATAAAGGACTCCACTAAAGTGTCCCTATGGATGCAATAAAATTGAGGGAAATATCAGATAAAATCAAATGCATATTCAGGAGTGGTATACCTTTAAATAGAAACAAGTGCTGAGCAAGATAAATTATATCTTGCTCAGCACTTGTTTCTATTTAAAGGTATACCACTCCTGAATATGTATTAGATTTTATCTGATATTTCCCTCAATTTTACTGCCAGAATATCTGCATGCTGTAAAAGCTTTATCTTGAGAATCTACCATTCCTCTTTTCTCCATATTGGGAGATGAAGTGTTAATGCTTTAACTACATAGCTACTGTCACTGATTATATTCACTGGGTCATATGCTGTTATTTCTAGAGCTTTCTTATAGCCTGGCAATCTATAGCTTTGCATTTATTTTGTTTGATCGTCATATATGGAATAACTTGTGTGTAGTGATGTCGTGAACTCAAAATTTTCGGTTCGCGAACGGCGAACGCGAACTTCCGCAAACGTTCACAAACCGGCGAACTGGGCGAACCGCCATAGACTTCAATGGGCAGGCGAATTTTAAAACCCACAGGGACTCTTTCTGGCCACAATAGTGATGGAAAAGTTGTTTCAAGGGGACTAACACCTGGACTGTGGCATGCCGGAGGGGGATCCATGGCAAAACTCCCATGGAAAATTGCACAGTTGATGCAGAGTCTGGTTTTAATCCATAAAGGGCATAAATCACATAACTTTCCTAAATCACAATGGATATGGATTGGCACCTGACATATGACATATTGACACCTTGACATATGGATTGACACCTGTCCTCAGAGACCCTGATACACACTGACGCAGAGCAGAATAGGGACTGTTCCCCCTACATAGGGTCACTTGGCAGATATGGATTGACACCTATCCTAAGGATCCCTGATACACACTGACACAGAGCAGAAAAGGGACTGTTCCCCCTACATAGGGTCACTTGGCAGATATGGATTGACACCTATCCTAAGGATCCCTGATACACACTTACACAGAGCAGAATAGGGACTGTTCCCCCTACATAGGGTCACTTGCAGGGCCGTCTTTAAGGAGGGGCAAAAGGGGCAGCTGCCCCGGGCCCAGTTACTCCTGGGGGGCCTAAGGCAGCTTCCCCATGGGCCCCCTGCAGCACCAGAGGTAATCAGGGGCCACAGCCCTTTAATACTGTTCCGGACCGGGGTCCTGTAATATGGGGGTGGCTGACTACATACTCACTGTTAGCCCCCATCTCACACACTGTCCTGTGAGTCTCTTTGTTCCCCGGGCATGCTGGGAGGAAGTAAGGTCAGATCGCTTCCTCCCAGTAAGAACAGATCACTTCCTTCTCAGTGCCGCTGGGGAGGGGGCACACACCACACAGAGGAGAATGCAAGCATTGTGGGGGAGAGGGACTGGGGCAGCTGAATGCAGACTCCCATTAGCCAGGGCCAGCAAGCTCCCACTGGACCCCAGGGAAGCCACCCCACTGTACCCAAAAGGTGAGGAGACAGGAGGGTGACTAAATATTTTTTTTTCTGTTTGTAATTTCTGATTTCACTTTTATTTATCAGACATTACTAACACCCATGTGTGGGTGTTTGTAATGAAACACACTGGGGATAACTACATGTTAAAAATTTCTAGATGAACTGACAGTGCCCTACTAAATATAAATAAATAAAACATTGACAAATATTTATTTTAACTATGTAAGAACAGAGTTGAGACATTATATTGGCCAAGGGTGTTGGGAGTTGCTATCCAGAAGCTGCTAGAGGACAGATAATAAAATATGTAAATTGACACTTATATATGTGTGTGTACATGGGTCTCAGTAAGTGTGTGTATCTAGTTGTGTGTGTGTGTGTGTATCTGGCTGTGTGTATCTGTGTGTCAGTGTGTATGTGTACCTGTGTGTATGTAAGTGTCGGTGTGTAAGTGTCCATCTGAGTGTGTGGTAATGCATACATCCCAGCATTTTAATGCCAACACAAATACACTCCTACATTCCATCACTAGCACTGTACACAAATACACCTCTGCATGTGTACCTCTGTGTATGTGTGTATCTGAGTGTGTGTGTACATATCTGTGTCGATGTGTGTGTGTGTCTCGGTGTGGCTGTGCCAGTGTGTGTATGTTGGTGTGTATCAAAGTGCATGTATCTGTGTGCCAAAGGGTGTGTATCTGTGTATGTGTGTGTGTGTATATGCCAGTATGTGTCAAGGTGTTTGTGTGTATCTGCGTGTTAATGAGTATATTTATATGTGTTAATATGTATGTACATACATCCCAGAAATCAAACAGAACATGGAGACACACCCATGCAAACACAAACAATACATATAAACAAACCCCTTTGCTGAAACACCAATACTACACACAAATGTACATATGCATTTAAAAGACAACACTACATCCAAACACACCCATGCATGCAAATGCAAACAATACATACAAACACACCCCTGCATGCAAATACAAACATTACATACAAACACATCCCTGTATTAAAACATCAACTCTACAGACAAAAGCACGCCTGCATTTAAAAGCTAACACTACAGACAAAAACACACCCCCGCATTCAAACGCAAACACTACACACAAGTACACCACTGCATTCCAATGGTAACAGCACATACAAATACACCCCTACACATACACTCTATACAAAAACATGCTTACCTTCAAATGCACAAACACTGCTCACAAATACAACCCTGCAAGGATAGTAGATCCCCAGCTGTCACAGCATCGCATGACTTATTTGAAAGATGGTGATTTCTCTTTTCTTCCCTCTTGCGGTACAGGGAAGGCTTGAAAAATATTCTTGCAGCAGGGCACTCTATACATTAGTTCTGCCACTTAGTTGGAGTTGAGATTGTGATTGCCTGCCCGAGAGATGGGGGTCCAGGGTCCAAGGGGCCCAGGCAAATGTTTGCCCAGGGTCCAATCAATATTAAAGACGGCCCTGGTCACTTGGCAGATATGGATTGACACCTATCCTAAGGATCCCTGATACACACTGACACCGAGCAGAATAGGGACTGTTCCCCCTACATAGGGTCACTTGGCAGATATGGATTGACACCTATCCTAAGGATCCCTGATACACACTGACACAGAGCAGAATAGGGACTGTTCCCCCTACATAGGGTCACTTGGCAGATATGGATTGAATCCTGTCCTCAGAGACACTGATACACACTGACACAGAGCAGAATAGGGCCTGTTCCCCCTACATGGGGTCACTTGGCAGATATGGATTGACACCTATCCTAAGGATCCCTGATACACACTGACACAGAGCAGAATAGGGACTGTTCCCCCTACATAGGGTCACTTGGCAGGTATGGATTGATACCTATCATAAAGATCCCTGATACACACTTACACAGAGCAGAATAGGGACTGTTCCCCCTACATAGGCTCACTTGGCAGATATGGATTGACACCTGTCCTCAGGGACCCTGATACACACTGACACAGAGCAGAATAGGAAATATTCACTAAATGCCAAACATTGTTATACAGGGGAATATTCAGTAAATAAGGATAAGGGGGGGACCTACTGTCCTCCCCCCTGGCCCCCACCCCTGCGCGGTGGGTGGGGGCCAAAAATCACAATGGGGGGACCTACTGTCCTCCCGCCCGCCCCCACCCGTGAGTGGTGGGTGGGGGCCATAAAAATAATGAGGGGGGGACCTACTGTATGATGTTGTATCGATCAGGTAGTGTAAGGGTTACGCCCGCTTCACAGTGACAGACCAAACTCCCCGTTTAACGCACCGCAAACAACCGCAAACAGTCCATTTGCACAACCGCAAACTCCCCATTTGCACAAGGTTGGATACCAAGCTAGCCATGTCCGTTCCTTGTCCTCACTGATGTCATTGAAGGTCTCTTCCTCCACCCAGCCACGTACAACACCAAGGGTCCCTGAAAGTATGCTAATAAACTGAAAAAAGAAAAAATCTCCCAAGAAGGAGATCTAAAACTGGCATAGGAAAAGGTTAGACAACTATAATAAAGTGATACTTACAAATCCTAGTGAGCATAGGTGTATAATAGAGGGAGAAAGGGGAAGCAGATTAATGCTTCCTAATACCGTGGTTAGTACCCTTTGTTAAAGTAAATTGAGTAATGGACAAAAGTGTTTATTGTATCATTTATAAATAACAAAGGGATACTATACTCATTCCCCTATAGTGGCTAATTGTGTAATAATGGTTTTATTATTACCTATTACCTATTATATAATATTGGCAGGGGCAAGGAAATTCCCTCTAAATAGATGGGTATAGGCAGAGAGTATGGAGACAGGAGTGATAAAGTGTCAATAAGGTGATATAAAGTTAAATGTATCACAGACACACAGCCACCCTTTAGCTAGTTTCCAGAAATGCTGGATAGGTAGAAGGGCTATAAAGACTCAGAGAGGTCTAAGAAGAATCCTGTAAACCCCTAATCTCCTTAAACACCTTCAAGGGTGTTCTAAGCTAAAGCTCAATCTAAACGTTTAGATGACTGCCTGATTTCCCATCACAGATGCTGGCTAGGAATAACAGTGTGCAAGACAAAGAGTGGGTCTAAGTGCCCATAGTGCAGTAAAGTGTCCCTAGTGAAGTGAAAAAGAGAATAACGAGCTGGCGCCCTATCAGGGGACGTGTATATGGCATCGATTTTAGGAACCGGGAGATGGAAAAAGATGCTTGGTCGGTCCACCTACTTCAAATTTGGGGCACTGCGCGTGCAATCTAATGTGCCACCAGATAGGAGTGGTGTGTTAAGTAGTACTATTCCTATCAGTTTAATTCCTGTTATGTGCCTTTTTTTTTGTTTGGTGTTTGAAGCCACAGTGCAGCACCAGAGGCCCGAAAAATTAGGCATGTACACATGCCTGAAAAATTAGGTATTGTTGCAGCTGCTGCTGTGGCAGCGGACAGAAAAAATTATGTTTGTTTCCCAGGCAGAAAGTGCCCATTGCGGCTTGAACCCTAGTTGGTGGCGGATAAGTCACGCAAGTCAACCGGCATTCAGAGCTAAAATACAGCAGCGTGTGGACCATTTTTAGCCCAAGGCAGCTCATCTCATCAGGCCTTTTTTAGTCGAATGTATCGCCCAGTGTCAGTCCCTTCGGGATCCATCCCTCATTCATCTTAATAAAGGTGAGGTAATCTAGACTTTTTTAACCTAGGCGACTTCTCTTCTCAGTGACAATACCTCCTGCTGCACTGAAGGTCCTTTCTGACAGGACACTTGAAGCGGGGCAGGCCAGAAGTTCTATCGCAAATTGGGATAGCACAGGCCACAGGTCAAGCATGCACACCCAGTAGTCAAGGGGTTCATCGCTCCTCAGAGTGTCAATATCTGCAGTTAAGGCGAGGTAGTCTGCTACCTGTCGGTCGAGTCGTTCTCTGAGGGTGGATCCCGAAGGGCTGTGGCGATGCGTAGGACTTAAAAAGCTCCGCATGTCCTCCATCAACAACACGTCTTTAAAGTGTCCTGTCCTTGCCGGCGTGGTCGTGGGAGGAGGAGGATGACTTTCACCTCTTCCCCTGTTAGATTCCCGTTGTGCTGTGACATCACCCTTATACGCTGTGTAAAGCATACTTTTAAATTTATTTTGCAAATGCTGCATCTTTTCCGACTTGTTGTAATTCGGTAACATTTCCGCCACTTTCTGCTTATACCGGGGGTCTAGTAGCGTGGACACCCAGTACAGGTCATTCTCCTTCAGCCTTTTCGAGGGTCCCTCAACAGGCACGACAGCATGAAAGACCCCATTTGCACAAGGTTGGATGCCGAGCTACTCATTTCCCGTTCCTCCTCCTCAGTGATGTCAATGAAGGTATGTTCTTCCCCCCAGCCATGTACAACACCACGGGTACCAGATAGGTGACAACGAGCACCCTGAGATGCCTGTTGTGGTTGGTCTTCCTCCTCCTCGTCAAAGCCACATTCCTCCTCTGACTCCTCTTCTTCACAATTCTCTTCCAGCGTTGCTGCAGGTCAAGCAAGCGATGCTGATAAGGCTGTTTCTGGTGGTGATGGTGACCACAACTCTTCCTCTTCATGCTCATCTATGGCCTGATCCAGCACTCTTCGCAGGGCACGCTCCAGGAAGAAAACAAATGGTATGATGTCGCTGATGGTGCCTTCGGTGCGACTGACTAGGTTTGTCATCTCCTCAAAAGGACGCATGAGCCTACAGGCATTGCGCATGAGCGTCCAGTAACGTGGCAAAAAAATTCACAGCTCCCCAGAGGCTGTCCTAGCACCCCGGTCATACAAATATTCATTAACAGCTTTTTCTTGTTGGAGCAGGCGGTCGAACATTAGGAGTGTTGAATTCCAACGTGTCGGGCTGTCACAAATCAAGCGCCTCACTGGCATGTTGTTTCGCCGCTGGATATCTGCAAAGTGCACCATGGCCGTGTAGGAACGCCTGAAATGGCCACACACCTTCCTGGCCTGCTTCAGGACGTCCTGTAAGCCTGTGTACCTATGCACAAAGCGTTGTACGATCAGATTACACACATGTGCCATGCACGGCACATGTGTCAACTTGCCCAACTTCAATGCTGCCAACAAATTTGTTCCATTGTCCCAAACCACTGTGCCGATATCCAGTTGCTGCGGACTCAGCCACTGATCCAATCAAACCCAAGACGGCGTGACACTGCCGTATCCGGGATGTGGAATAGTACCTGGGGAGCTGGGGGGGTGCCGTTGATGTGCAGCAAGACGCAGCAGCAGAAGAGGACTCAGCCGAAGAGGTTATGGAAGAGGATGGAGTAGGAGGAGTAGAGGAGGTGGCAGCAGGCCTGCCTGCAAGTCGTGGCGGTGTCACCAACTCCTCTGCAGAGTCACGCATTCCATGCTTGGCAGCCATCAGCAGGTTTACCCAATACGCAGTGTAGGTGATATACCTGCCCTGACCATGCTTTGCAGACCAGGTATCAGTGGTCAGATGGACCCTTGCCCCAACACTGTGTGCCAGACATGCCATTACTTCCTTTTGCACAATCGAGTACAGGTTGGGGATTGCCTTTTGTGCAAAGAAATTTCGTCCGGGTACCTTCCACTGCGGTATCCCAATAGCCACAAATTTTTTGAACGCCTCAGACTCCACCAGCTTGTATGTTAACCCTTGTATGTTAACCCTGCAACAGTTCACCTCCCTCCTGCGCATGCAGAAAATCAAGTACCGCTGGGGCCCAGCGCATACTCTGCAGGTTACCAAGAATGACGCTAGGCATACCGTACGCAACATGCAGGAGGCAGAGGGAATCCTGGGGCAACTGGGTCTCCCCCTGGACTCGCTACTCACATCGAAGCCTCCAACAAACTCCACGCTCCCTCCATATTGGAGCAATGTCGAGGCTCCAACATTTGTCCCTAGAAACCTAGCCGGGACATCATCCACAACTTGAATGGAAAACGGGACTAACAGGTCAACCCTGCTTACGGAGACTCTCAGGTCATTGATTGTGTCAAGAGGAGGGGAACAACTTCAAAAATAGATTCCTGGCAAATTCTGAAGAAAAACGTGCAAACATGAATCCTGAAAGTACAGAAAAACAAAACCACAAGAAGAATTTTTTGAAGATGACAAATAGCTGTGTGATATAATGTAGAAACATTTTATTCACCAGATAAAAAGAAAACAACCGACTTAATACAGTTTTTTACAACTTTGCTAGTTTTGCATTGAATTTTTTAGCCAGTACTTCCTTTAGATATTGCACTGAATATAGTAAACTCTGTAGTATGTTAGTTTTAGTTGCCAGAAAAGCTAAATAATAGTTTTCACATTTGTTAGATAGCTTGTGTGTGCTAATATTCATACTTGCATTTTGAATTTTAAGGCAGTATTTCTTTTTTATAAGCAGATTTTGATATTTTTGTATCTTTTGAAACATTTATTTTCTCAAGCCGCTTTAATAGATTAAAATTTCTTTATTTTATTAATCAACGTGCTTAATCGTATTGGTGTACTAATTTCCAGTATATCTAAAAATGTTTTACATATTTTCAGATTTTAATTGCCATGTGTACCTTTCGTATGCCCATGTGAACCGTTTTACCATTTAGGGCCCAGAGTGGGGTCATTTAAACAGATCATACCTCGAGTGCAGAGTGCGTTTAATCCAACTCGTTAATGTTAGTTATTCACTAAGCTTAGTGAAAACATAGTTGGCTTAAAGATGTTTTCTATTCAAGTTATTGTGCCCCACAGTTCAAATTAACATTCAAATTACAATTCATGACCGATCACACAAGTGAATAGCCCTGCCAATGTCGTCTCAGAATTTTTTGTTATCTAAGAAGAAATAAAAATGCATATCAACGAAAAATGCTTTTCCTAGCTGTTATGGTATGGAAAGCCAGCTGTGATTTCCCTATGCACAATTAGCAATGCTAACTGCTGTATGACGCCCCCTAGCTGTGTACACATAGTTTAACTTTTATAAGTATTATTCCAACTAGGTACTACTATACTAATCATCAGTCAGCTGTTAACTACTTTTCAATGCTTTTCCTGTGCCTAGTCAGGGTAACAAGATCTTTGAATATTTTATACTATAGTTAGCAATGTTACATTTGTATTCAAGTGTCCTAGATCAGTTAGATAAGCCAGTGCCTAGATTGAATGCTCCATAAAGTTTATAATGCATTGTGCCGCCAAGGTTTTGTTAGACCTGTTCAGCTAAACTAGGACCACATTTTAATTGTATAGTCAGTGTAATGTGTAAACGTGGACAATCTCGACATAAATAACTAAAAAATGTGCATGGATTTATGAAAACCCCATTGTTAAAAATGTTGATGATCAGCGTGAGGAATGCTATTGGGGCACCACACACCTGCTGTTATGATTTTTTGCACTGCAAAAATAAAGAATTAAAAAAAAAAAAGCTGGCGGGCTAATAGTTCGGACAAGCCAGCTGTCAGACGCTGGGCAAAGGGGTGACTTTGTGACATTGGCTTCTTACGCTCAAACATGTCCTTGACAGACACATGACTGTGGGCAGATGAGCAGGAACTGCTCAAGGCGAGAGACGGAGTGGCAGATGGTTGAGAGGGGGCAAGGAGGACAGCAGTGGTTGACGTGGCTGAAGATGCTGGACCAGGAGGAGGATGGCGGCTTTGAGTTTCCGTGCTGCTTGTACTCATGTGTTGATCCCATAGGCGTTTGTGATGTGCGATCATGTGCCCACGCAAAGCAGTTGTACCTAGGTGGGTGTTGGCATAGGTTGCAAATGGCATCGCTGTTGTCAGAGGCAGACACACAAAAAAAATGCCACACTGCTGAGCTCTGCAATGATGGCATTCTGGTGGTGGACACAGTATGCGTTGATTGGCGTGCTGTTGGGCTGACCCCGGGTGCCGATGCATGCTGTCTGACTGTGCCACTAGCTCCTTGCTTCTCCTCCTCCTCTCTGTCTCCCCATCTGAACTTTCACCCTGTTCTTCTTCTTGCCGAGCGGGCACCCACGTGACATCCATGGACGCATCGTCATCATCAACCACTTCACTTGTATCTGACAACTCAGCAAAGGAAGCAGCAGCGGGTACAACATCATCATCATCACACCGTACGTCCATGTGTGTAATGCTGCCTGCCTGAGACATATCCCTGTTATTTATATCCTCTGGCAATAATGGTTGCGCATCACTCATTTCTTCAAACGGATGTGTAAATAACTCCTCTGACATACCAAGTGAAGCGGTTGTGGTGATAGTCTTGGTGGTGGCGGCAGGCGGGTGAGTGGTATCTTGAGAGGTGCCCGAAGCTAAGCTGGAGGAGGATGGTGCGTCAAGGTTCCGAGTGGAAGCTGTAGAAGATTGGGTGTCCTGTGTTAGCCAGTCAACTATGTCCTCAGAACTTTTCAAGTTCAGGGTACGTGGCCTCTGAAAACTGGGCATTATTCTAGGGCCAAAGGGAATCACAGCACCACGACCACGATGGCCCCTGCGGGGTGGCCTGTCTCTGCCTGTCATTTTTTTTTGATTAGTGGTACTATGCGTGCAAGCTACTGTGAGACCAGATATGAGTGGCACTGTGCAGTGGCAGAGGTTGGCAGAGTACACGCTGTAGGCCTGACACACCCGCTTGAAGACAACTAACTGCTATTCAATCTATAACAGTGAAAAAAAGTTTTTTGTTTTTAAATGCACGCTATTGTGACACCAGATATGAGTGGCAAAGTGGACTGGCAGAGGTTGGCAGAGTACACGCTGAAGGTCTGACACCCGCTTTAAGGACACTGACTGCTATTAGCTTACAGTGAAAAACTTTTTTCTTTTTAAAGGCACGCTATAGTCACACCAGATATGAGTGGCAAAGTGCACTTGCTGAGGTTGGCAGAGTACACGCTGAAGGCCTGACACCCACTTGAAGACAACTAACTGCTATTAAATCTATAACAGTGAAAAAAGTTTTTTGTTTTTAAATGCACGCTATTGTGACACCAGATATGAGTGGCAAAGTGCACTTGCAGAGGTTGGCAGAGTACACGCTGAAGGCCTGACACCCAGACGCTTGCAGACAACTAACTGCTATTAGCTTACAGTGAAAAACTTTTTTATTCTTAAAGGCACGCTATTGTGACACCAGATATGAGTGGCAAAGTACACTGGCAGAGGTTGGCAGAGTACACGCTGAAGGCCTGACACCCAGACGCTTGCAGACAACGAACTGCTATTCAATCTATTTCAGTGAAAAAAAAAATCTTTTAAAATGTCAAGCTTAAACTATTGTGACACCAGATATGAGTGGTGGCACTGGGCAAGTGGGCACAGTATCCACTGTGAGCCTGACACAGAAGCTGGCAGACAACTAACTGCTATTCAATCTATTACTGCGAAAAAAAATATTTTTAAATGTCAAGCTTAAGCTATTGTGACACCAGATATGAGTGGTGGCACTGGGCAAGTGAGCCTGACACAGAAGCTGGCAGGCAGGCAACTGCAATTAGATTACACAGGGAAAAAAAGCAGACTCATGTTCTAGCCCTAAAAATTGCTTTTTGGGGTGCTGTTCTTACAGCAGAGATCAGATGAGTCCTTCAGGACTGTAGTGGACACTGAATACCCTAGCCTAGCTATCAATTTCCCTATCTAATGAGCAGCAGCTACACTTTCCCTCCTCTATCTAAGAATGCAGCTTCAGAATTAATCTAAAATGGATGCTGTACAGGAGGTGGGAGGGTCTGGAAGGCAGGGTCTGCTGCTAATTTGCTGGAACGTGTCTGCTGACCGTGAGGCACGGGGTCAAAGTTTCCTCAATGATGACGAATAGGGGGCGGAGCGAACCGCGCATGTGTTCGCCCACCTTGGCGAACGCGAACACGCTATGTTTGCCGGGAACTATTCGCCAGCGAACAGTTCGGTACATCACTAGTCATGATACATTTTACAGTTTTAAAACACTCATATTTGTGTTCAGCGACGCTAAGGTGATTTAGAAAGTTAAAGGGTCAAATATAGGGCTTGCAAATTAAATTATCTGAACTTTCTGTCTGGGTTGCCAGACAGGTCCTTTGAATTGTAATTAATAAAATCACTTAATTATATAAAAAAAAATTACATAAATATACACATAGAACTTAAATATATTTACATATAATTAATGTTGTCCTGATGAAAATGGGGAACTGAAATGTTGACCACACTGTAAAGATTAATTATATTCAATAAAAGAAGAGGATTTGAAAAACCCTGGAGTACTGATATCCTATTCTTTTATAACTATTTATATATACAAGTAGACTTTAAATAAAATAAAATTATTTATATATTTATACACACACACGTCAACTTTAAATAAAATAATATTTAATTATATATATATAATATATATGTATTACTTTATTATTGATTGAGTGAGTATGCAGACTCCTGGGGCTGAAAGTTTGGGGCGGCAAATGTCAATATCCTATTAACCACTCAAAGTTGTTTCAAGTGCCCATGGTAGCTAGCTTTTTCCATCTATTGGTCAGTTGTTACTTGAGAAGTGAATAAAATCAACATTATTGAAAAAATCATCTTCTTTATTTCACTATTTTTTTGCAAATCAAGAACTGAACACAGTATGTTTAGGCTTGCATGAGTCAGTTTTCCCAAGATTCCAGCTCATTCAGTTGAATTACAGTATTTCCTGAAACTAATCTTCATGTCTACTTTGTACATTAATACTGCAATGATCTGTAATTATGGTACTTAAAGTACCACCTTGAGGGAAAATGGTCTATAAAATGAAAAAATAACATAACTGAAATAAGATAGTAACTGGTGGACCTGCCAGATTCGTTATCTTGGTCTTCCAGTTTGTACGTGTTGAATAATGAAACTTTTCCAGATTAAAGCATTCTACATCAAGTACGACTATTTCAAAAAATTAATTATATTTCTGCACAGAAATTAACATTTCTCACTGACAGACATCTTGCCATCTCCATTGAACAGTTCTTGCAACCAATTTGTTTCACGGGGGAAAAGAAACTGCATTGTAAGTCTCAGTTTAATTCACGCTGTGCATGTGTGCAATATGTAAATTATGTATGCAAATGAGGAGACCTCAATAATGAGTTGTTCACGTACTGTTCAACTTTTTTCCTTCTTGTGAATGACACATTTTCTGCTTAAAGTGCATGCTAATATGCTTTGCATAGTTCTCTGAATATATAATTTTTGAGAAGTTTGTCTAAAGGTTCTAGAAAACTTTAGTCAGTGAAGGATGGAACAAAAACAGTAGTGTTTTTGTGTTGCCTTGATGGCTGTCAAGTTTGTCTGTAAGCCTTTGTAGATTCCTTCAGATGTTAACTCATTAGGCCTATATTTAGGAGACTGAAGATTAAATAGCATATTAGCACTTGTTTTTAGCCACTTCATGCCAAGACCTAATGGTATTGCAAGGGATAAAATACAAAGTATACCCAGGGCTTGGGGCCAAATCCAAAAGTTGATGGCTCCTTCCCCCTCAATGGATATAAAATCCAAATAGAATATTTTTTAATATTCATTTGATTTCCACAACAAGTCTTATCCATTGTTTTTATTTATTGTCATATTCAACTATCTTAATGGTAATTGTATTTGCATATTTGTGATAGTGGCACCCTCACTGGTATATGTTTTTAACTATAATATTTTTGGATTGTTAGTGTAGGACTCACCTAATGGGTTTTGCCTCGACATTGTAGGTGAGATTACACGTCAATGGCCATGGGAGTAATGCTAAAAAAACTCCAATTATTTAAATGTGCATAGGGTTTAGGATAGTGCGCAAGTAACCTTTTTCTTTGGCTTTTTTTTTTCATGTATTGGGGCTTATTTGTGCTATCGTTATTGCTGCTTCCCAGGAGTAATGGCAGTTTGAGTGCAGGGCTTAATTTTGTATGTTTGTATTTGTTTTTGTATTACACTGTTGCCCACCCCATGTCTTCCCTATTTAGAGTTAATAAGTGTTTAAGGATTTACAAAAATGCTCCTGTCTGTCTCATGAGATATTTTAAATTCTAGCTGAGACCACCAAAGTGAATTGTTAGTGACGTGGCAGTTGGCAGTTGAGCCTACACTTGAATGGTCATTGGGTGATATTAAAAAAAACCTCAAAGTAACAAGTAACTTATTCTTTGTTATTTAAAATTATTTACTTTCATGTGACAAAAGCAACCTACTGTAAGCACCATCAATGGGAATAAAGAAAAAAGAAAAAGAATACTGATCTACCTCCGTGGAGTATATGAAAAAATGTAACCATAAAATATAACTTTTATTTAATAAATATAAAATAAGTTATGAAAACAAGTGTAGCCGAAAAACACTAGGAGAGAAGAGACTATCCTGTAATATGGCTCAAATAGATAAAACAGGTTACGATGGTAGATATAATGGTGTCAGTATGAATTCATTTGTAGCACTGTTTAAATACACTCTAGATTAATTAATCAGAACAAAGTAGCAAACAATATATTATTGCCACTTATATAACTGTTCAAGGGGGACAGCAATATAGGACAGGAGAGCTCCAGCCTGCCCCCTCCTCCCCCCCCCCCCCAGTAGAACAGCAAATAAATAAAGTTAAATAAAGTATATACAATATATACAATAGCTAGGAGAGTTGTAGAGCCAGAGAGTCTCCAACCATATTAAGAAGCTCCGTAATAGCTGGACATAAGTAAATTTAGCATCAGTGAGTCCATGAAGAAGTGAGCGGAGAGTGAAAGACCGACACCAGTAATGCGTCAAAATGTGTCCAGAGCCCCTATTTTTTCCTATACTCCACGGAGGTAGAACAGTATTCTTTTTTGTTTATTCCCATTGATGTTCACTGTTTATGCGTTAGCCCCCTTTTTTTCTGTTTTCTACCTCCTATTTTTTATTTTCTCTCTCCAGCTTACTGTAAGCACCATGTTTACAGACAATATTTCACTTTCCTTCAAATCAGGAATTCACCAGGAAACTGAAAATTTTAGAACAAAGTTGATGGGCTGTCATTTGTTTGACATTTGACCAAAATTTCCTAGCCAGTTCTGGAAAATTCATTTTTTTTAAATAAAGCAAGTAAAAGCATCGAGATTTCCATTGGTACAATGAGGCAGTTAACATTAAGGAACATACAAATTGTCATTTGGAGTAAGTGAGTTTAAATATATCAATCTTTTGTCAGAAGCTGTTGCAAGTCCTCCAATTATTTCCCAGCCCAGACTTTCTGTATCTGTACCTTTTACAGATATCCCCATCAATAAAAGTATTTGCAAGGCAGGCGCTCTGAGCAATTGTCTCCCTTTTGTGTTTAGCTCCACTGAGTAACCTGACCTGTTGTCTGCTTGTCAGGGAGGTGTAACAAGCTTAATTTAGAAACGTTTACATTTCTATTGAAGTCTGCACTTTTTGTAAAATAAAATGAATAGGACTCGCTCTTCACAAATTAAGCACTTCAGTAAGCTAAAGTGTGTTAGGTGATTGGAGTCTCTCCACTCTAACACTAGACAGTTTGTTACAGTTTGACACAAGTTATCAATTTTTGCAATATTCCTCCACTTGACCACACATATCTTCGCAGCCGTACAGAATCTGTGGCACTATCTTAAGGAAGGAGGAGGGTGAGGAGTCTGTGAATTAAGACCGTTCAGGAAAGCTAAAATGGGATCTGGGATGAAACATATATCTAACATTTTGCCCAGTATGGAAAAAACAAAACAAGACAATTGTACAACATCCCCACCGTGCATGGAAATAAGACCAAAAGACTCCTAAAACCGTGCAGAAAACACACCTGATAAATATGGTATAGACGAACAGGAATTGTCGGGATGGGTTAAGATTCCAACATACGAACCTAAGCATAAATAGCAAGTATAGAGGAAAAAAACTCCTATCAGTCCTTACCAGTGGCTAATGCAAAGTCCTTTTGAAAGTATTTGGACTAAAAATGCTTCAAGGTATGCTTAGGGACATGTTCACGAATGCTGTTACAGAAATGGATAACCTGTCAAGTTTTCCTATAATGGGTCACTTAAAGGCCAGCACACTATGTCCAGTGTTATTTGTAGTGGCAACAAAGATAACCGGTCAAAGCCATTCATCTTCTGTAGTTAAATGTCTCGGAAACAAACCAAATAAATATTGCAAATCTTAAGTTAAAAATTCTACAAGTGAAAAAAAAATAAAGGAAGCCATATTAAAAATATCAACATATAAAAGTCTGCTAGTACCGGTATCTCTTTATAAAACTATATTAAAAGGGGAGATGTCACACAGACACAACTGCAGTTTATCAAATGCAGTGAAAGCATTGATCAAACTGAAGAGTAAAAGATCTAATGCTGCTCTCACTGATCTCAATTAGTACAGTGACAAGGACATCAGCTTGACACATTTCCTTCGGATAATTGTCCTGATTGAGTAAGTAGAACAGGACAACTTTGTTAAAACCACAGGGATTACACAGGCATTGTATGAGTCATATTCTCAAACCATAATAATTACTAGCACATACATAAATGAATGTTCTTATTGGATATTTAAAATATACCAATAATTTTAGACATAACAATTAAACCGTAAATTATATAACCATGGCTCTAGTGCAGTGGGAACCTTGGGAAATTAGTTCTCCTAATATATTTGCAGAGCAACTTTATTAGCAGGGGTGTTGGCAAGGGGCTGACCCAGGCTAGTGCCCCAAGTGGCCCCTAAAAGCCCCAGTTCTAAACTTTGCCATTTGTTACTGTTAGCTCCAGGTCCACTGTTCTTGCCAGAAAAAAGGGACTCAAGGCTAACATTATTGAATGGCAAAATGCCAAATAAAATGGCGACGAATGGGTGCAGAGAGTACCTCTAGCGGGAGAAGATCACCCGCATGGCTCCTATGGGCTCTGGCTGTTCAGCGCTACCACAGCACACCTATATTTACCCTGTGTGAAATCTGGCAAGATAAAAGATACTGTACAATGTCTAAAACATTAAATTTCCATAATATGTTGATAAAGGATAAACAAATAAATCACATTTTTGAACATTTGCATAATTTACATTTTTGTTTGTCTAGATGGCAATTTATACACAAAACTGATATTTTATCACATACTTATGTGATAGCTATGCATACCATGCTTTAAATAAGTGCTATAACAAAACTGTTTCAAGCAAAATGCTGGATGATTAAGTGGTTTAGGATATATATATATATATATATATATATATATATATAGTGTAGATTATGTTAGTCCAATAAAAAAATGTATCATTGCATATATATATATATATATATATACGAAGCAAAAAACAAAAAATTATGGTGGGGGAAAATTGCAATTGAAAACCCCTTCCGCCTGAAGTCTGTGGATAGTCAATATAATGTTGAACAAAAATCTGCACACCAGTCAAGCCATAAGACTTGCTTTTTCCACAGAAATCACAAATGTGCAGTGATGTTACTACCGCAAGTTAAGTTTTATGGCTTGACTGGTGTGCAGATGTTTCTTTAACATTGTATTAACTATATATATATTTTTTATTTTTATATTTTTTTTACTAGCAAAATATATATATATATATATATATAAAATGGCTACTTTTTCCTTGGGTGCAACCTTTTGTCAGCCAAATCTATTAAATCTAAAGCCTTATCACTAATTGTTCACCACCACCTTTTAACCCACAACAAAGAAAACTTTAACCCGCAAATAGAACAAATAAAAATAGGGATTCCTGGCATCAGTTATGTTTTTACCTCCAGTAACTGGAAGCCTGACACAACACCAACATCTATACTGTTCATCTCATTTATAAGTCAATGTATTTTTCCAATTCCAGCCAATCATAGCTAATTTTATTTATCCAAGGCACTGAGAGGAAACACTTTTAAAACATTTCTCTAATAGCTAACTTTTGCACCTAATTTAAGTGTATGAAGCTCTTTTTGAGGCCTTTTCAAAAACTATAAATATAAATATTTTTAAAATTTTTGAAGTCACATTCTATTATCAATAAAATCAGACATTATTTATATTTTTTGTATAACAATGTCCTAATAATGAGGTAGTTCTTATTGTGTTGTTACCAGAACAATATGATTCAGTGTTCAGGTCCACCCACATATCACGAAAAAACCCAAAAAGGAAATGGATACTATAGGCATCAAAACAACTTTAGCTTAATTAAGCAGTTTTGCCCCTGGAGTTTCACTGCTTAATTCTCTGCCGTTTAAGAGTTAAATCACTTTTGTTCATGTTTAAACCCTAACCACACTTCCCCTGACTGTGACTCTCACATCCTACAAGAAAAACAGGTTTAATTTTCATTCAAATCTTATCTTACTTTAGAAGTTTTTATCTCCTGCTCTCTAAATTGAACTTTAATCACATACAAGTGGCTCCTGCAGAGTCTAGAAGGCTATTAACAGAGAAGGAGATAAGAAATTCAAAATTAAGCAGCATTTGCAATAAGGGAAGTGTAAACATTAGATCTCTCTTTACAGGAAGTTATTAGGAAGTAACATGCAGGGAGGTGTAATTTGATTTAACTGCTAAATGGCAGAGAATTGTAGATTATGCTAACATAGTGTACAGATAATCTTAATTTTAATAATGACAGGAGGCGAGTATTTTGCATAAACTTTCTTTACTTTATGCCTCCAGCAGCACAAGTCAATCAATCAAATAAAAAAAGTTTTAACCAATCAGAGTCCAGCACATCATGTATATAAGTCTCTGACAGACGTTCCGTTTACTCTTTCTTTGGTGTAACTGTGTCTGGAGAAACTTCCATGAATCTAACGAAAAACTTGAACTGTAGAAAACTTGATAACTTGGGTTGTGGAACTGGAAAAACGTCCTGATAATCCGATTTTCGTCGTATGACGTGTTGTTATGCTGAAAAAGATAGAGACAAGTGAAAGGTGTGGGAAATCGACTGATGTCCACATATTATTACATTCTTAGCCTTGAGACTTACTCAACGTAATATGATTAGTATTTCTTAAAGAAGTATGACCCTGTGTACCTTGTATAATGATATGATAATTTAAGTGACCTGAACGCTGTCTGATGTCGTGTAATCTAAACGTTTTAGCCTAGTTTTTACCTATAATCTGTATTATGCGTAACTAGAAGTACAAACTAGAGAAGAATAAAGCGTTCCAAAGAGTATAGGGACGGAACAAAAGAGAAAGGGAGGGAAAATACTCGCCTCCTGTCATTATTAAAATTAAGATTATCTATACACTACGTTAGCATAATCTACAATTTTATTACATGACAGGAGGCTTCCTATTTTGCATTTTTAATGCTGAGGTAAAAACGAGAAGGTCGCGTGCGAAGATTGGCGAAAGTAGAAAATTCGGAAGGTATTCTCTCTAGTCCAATCTGCCGTACGCAAAATGTTTGTCAAGGAGGCTCCCGCCGAAAAGGCTCTAGATGCTGCCACCCCTCGAAACGAATGGGCCATAAAACTAGTGTCTATTCCAGCTAGAGATAGTAAACATCGAATCCATCTGGCTAATGTAGTAGTGGTAACTGGTTTGTATGGTTTGGTATATGAAATTAACAGTTGTCCCGTTCCGGAGGATCGAAGAGGTGCTGTAACCTCCACATAACGGAGTAGCGTGTTGACAACACAGTGTCAGGATTCACACCGAGACCTCCAGACTGCCAGACGGGGTCGCCCCTTTATTGCCCGAAGAGGGATTTGAACCTGTATACTTGGCAGTTCTGAACCTGCTCTTTAACCTCTGAGCCATTTCAGGACTTGGGATAACTCCTGTTTTATCTTGTATTGCCTACAGCACTAAGGGGCTGGACTTCACCTGGCTCAGACCTGTCGATCACTCTCCAGCTGAACCTGATATACTAATCATCAAGGTATAAGACACTGCTCCTCCCTAAGGGCAGTGTCAGTTCAATGACTCTGGTTAGAGAGTTGCTACTCCACGTTCTAAGTATTCTCCTGACCTTGGATTGTGACTCGTATCTCCTGAATTCTGGCATCCTTTGACCTTGGCTTGTTACTCGTATCCCCTGATTTCCGGCACCCTCTGAACATTGGCTTACCTACGACTATTCTCCTGGATTTCCTTGTCTGTACTGCGACTACAAGCATTCACCTGCACAGCCCCCGTGCACAGATTCACAGGCCAGGTGAGTTCTACCTTGACCACCTCGGCCTGTGTCTAATTGCAAGGGTGAGCTTTTATCTCTGCATGTTGGACTCCCAGCAAGGTAAGCCTGACACACAGAGGCGAGGAACCGCCAGGAAAAACGGATAGGACATGGACTTAGAATCAGTCTTAGTCCTGCGGGAAACTGAAAACGTAACACCGATGGGGGTTATAGAGAAGCCATCCACGTCGAATGCCTGAACGTCCGAAACACGACGGAAGGAGACCAGACATAACAGCAGTGTAAGTTTGGCTGCCAATTGACGGAGTGAAAAGGCTGCATTGTCCGGCCAGTCCCGGATGAAACGGATAACTACATCCACATCCAATAATTGGTTGTATTTTGGAGCCGGTGGTCTGACTAATTTCATGCCTCGTAATAGCCGACACACTAAGGCTTCATGGCCCACTGGGGCACCGTTAATAGGAACATGAGCCGCAGAGATAGCAGAGCGTGTGACATTAATAGATCTGTATGATTTTCCGGTGGAGAATAGGTTGGACAAGAAATTTAGTATGGTCGGGATAGGTGCAGTAAAGGAATCGAGGTCCCTTTCCATACACCAGCGGTCCCATATATTCCATGCTGCCATGTAGCTACGTCTTGTACCTGGTGCCCATGAATCCCATAGTAGGTCTTTAGTCGTTTGCGATAGGCCTGGGATTGCCCAAGATCCCCTGAAAGAGTCCAAACTACTAATTCTAGGCATTATTGCAGAATTAGTGGATGAGGTTCCCCTCTCGGGTTCGTGAGGAGCATGGGGAACGTTGGTATGACCAGTGGGTGATCCTGCGACAATACCAGTAGATCTGGGAACCATGCCTGACTTCTCCATAGAGGTGTTATTAGTATCAACGATGTCTGGAACGTGCATAGTTTGTGAAGTACCCTTGCCAGCATCGAAAACGGTGGAAATGCATATGCTCCGACCGGGGGCCATTGTTGCAGGAATGCATCTACTGCTTCGCTCTGTGGGTCTGGTAGCCAGCTGTAGTATCTTGGTAGTTGTGTATTTGTGCGTGAGCCAAAGAGGTCAACGTGTAGAGGTCCTCTGACTGCTCTCACCCAGTTGAAGATTGTTGTGTCCAGGTGCCAATCGCTGTTGTCCCGCCAATGACGTGAGAACCAATCTGCTGTGAGGTTGTCGAGACCCGGTAGGTATTCCGCTTTGATAGTTATGTTGCGGGGAAGGCAAAAACGGTATATGTCCTTTGTCTCTTCTGTCAAAGCTTGTGACCTGGTCCCCCCCAGGCGATTTACGTATTGGACTGCAGATATATTGTCCATGCGTAAAAGTATGCAGCAATTGGACATATTTTTGCCCAGACTACGGATAGCGAAAGAGCCTGCTATCAGTTCTAGGCAATTGATATGTAATAGCTTTTCTTCTTCTGACCAAGGTCCTCCCGTGGATGAAGTCTGGGTTTGAGCCGAATATGGCTCTGCCATTCCAGGCCTCCATGTGGAGGAGCCACCAATGGAGTTCTGACCAAACTTCTGCAGATATATTGATCTGGTGATCGTAAGAGTGTCCTCGTCTTAGGTGGTGAGCTTTTAGTCTTTGCATGGCCCGGTAGTGAAGGGGTCCCGGGAAGATTGCTTGTATCGAGGCCGACAACAGTCCGACTATCCTGGCCAGGAGTCGTAGAGGGACCGTGTCTTGTCGTAGGAACCATCGTATCTCCTTGCGAATGTTCGCAATCTTCGATTTGGGAAGGCATAGTGTGCATGTGACCGACTCTATCTCGAATCCGAGAAATTGGACGGTTCTTGATGGAGAGAGTGATGACTTCTCTCTGTTCACAATGAAGCCTAATGATTCCAGAAAGTGCATTATAAATTTCGTCTGCGATTGAAGTCTGGATGCGTCTTCGCAGAAAATCAGTAAGTCATCCAGGTATATCAGGCAGCGGATACCCATGGTCCTTAGATGTGCCATGGCCGGTTTCAGTAGCTTCGTGAAACACCACGGGGCTGAACTGAGGCTGAATGGAAGGCATGTGAATTGGCATGTGCGTTCCCTCCAGTGGAATCGAAGGAAAGGACGGCTGGTATGGGCTATCGGGACCGATAGGTAAGCATCTTTTAAGTCCAGTCGAGTGAACCAGTCGTGTTCCTGGAGCAAGTCTCTGAGAAGGTGTATGCCCTCCATTTTGAAATGTCTGTAAGTGACAAAAGTGTTTAGTTGTCGCAAGTTGATGACGGGTCGAAAATCTCCCGTCTTCTTTTGGATTACGAATATGGTGCTGATAAAACCCGTATCGTCTGGGGCGAATTTGACTGCTCCCTTGAGGAATAGGTTTTAGATTTCATCGTCTATGAGCTTCACTTGCTTCGCCGACGTCCGTATCGGTGTTGGGCGATGTGTTTGGATGGGTGTGTCTGTAAAATCGATCTCGTAACCCATAATTGTTTGTAGGATCCATGCTGAGGATATCTTTTCCCAATTCTGCGAAAAGAGAGACAGTCTGCCTGCAGTTACATGTGACTGGGAATACATTAGTTGTGGGGTGCTCACCTGTATTGAAGCGCCCGCAGCCATGGGTACGAGCTCCTCTGGGGCGGAATGATCCTCTAGAAAACGGTGGTCTTGATGATGGGAAGAAAGCTTGAGTTGCTTGGTTCCTGGGGCCTGCAGGCCAGAAACGGCTGGTGGCTCGGCCCCATTGGCGACCAGCCCTGCCGAAAACCCCTCTATGAGGTGCGGGGTTGCGGAAAACTTGCTTGATCGAAGTCTGTGCTTTACTCAACGTAGTGAACAGATTCACGTGTTTCTTCAATTCACCGATGAACGAATCCCCAAACAGTTGGCCATTCGCCAGCGGTCCCAATTCCTTTTTGCCGAGCTCTAGGAGTTTGGGATCCATCTTTAGCAACGCAGCCTTGCGTCTCTCCGTACATATAGCGGCATTTGTGTTGCCCAACATGCAAATAGCACGTTGTGCCCATTCCCGGATGTCGTGGGCGTCTAGGCTACTGCCTCTAGTGAGTGCTCCATCCGCTAGATATAAAATTCTGGCTAGTGGGCCCAGCATGTCCAGTAGCTTGTCTTGGGAGGCCTTGAGGCCCTTTTCAATGCCTTTACGAGGGTCACAGCCTGCTCGGGACATGAATAAAACCACAGTGGTATAGAATTCTGGGGTGTGTGCAATCTTGTCCGGCAGTATGGGTCTCGGGCATTCGGCCCTTAGTCTTGCACGCACCTCCCTTTCCATAGGCTGTCTCAGCCAAAAATGGATGAATTGGGTCAGGTGGTCCGGCAGACCCCATTCTGATGACCTAGGATGGCGGATTGTACGGGGGTCGAACATAGGCTTTCCTTGGGGGTCTAGAAAAGAGCCCTCCTCCGTGTTATCTGCCTGCATGCGAGACTTTCTTAGCCCGTGATGGGTGTCTCGCTCATCGACCAAGTCAGACCCAGGGTCTTCGCGGGGCATGTCCTGCCAGTCCTCCTCCTCAGAAAGAGAGTCCTCTGCTCTCCACTCATCCATAACCTCCATTGAGGGTGGAGGAGTATGTTCCTCCTCGTCGGAGGATGTCATTGGAGGGGTTGAAGGGCCCTGGCGTTCCATCTGGCGGCTTTTCTTCAGTGGAGCCCTTCGCTTTCCTTTCCAGTGCCGTTTAGAAGTGGCAATCTCCCCTGTAGACCTATCTGGGTCTTTAGTGTCAGGGTCCCCATTTGGGTTTTGGACCAATAATTTGGCTATAGCCTTCTCCATCGAGGCTGCCACCGCTGAGCTAATCATCGACTGGAAGTCGGGTGGGGTTGGTTGTGAAGATTCGCTCATTTTTTATGGCCGTAGATTTCTCTGTCTGTGGAAGACAGAATAGGTTCAGGTACCGAAGTACAGGAAGTAATAGTAGTAATCACAATAATGTGGTTTTCCACTTACGACTGGGGTTCACCCAGTGTATTTAATAGACCCAATCTGGTGATTGATAAGTCTGTCTGTGTATAGCACCGGTGCCTTTGATAATGGGCTAATGAGGGGGTCACCCTCAGTGAGACCGGGATGAGCGGTCATAAATATGGACAGAGTCCGTTTCGGCTGTATCGCCTTATAATGATATGGGGTTCACCCAATTATCATAGCTCAGAGGAGACCTACTGCAATAGGTTCCGTCTCCGTAGAGTAGGAGTAATTTACGGGTCACCCCAGTCGTAGTGTGGAGGGTTCCTGTAATTTACACGTGCAATATAATCTAGGGGGGTCACCCCAAATTGTTTATGGCACTGGTGCGAGTATAGCACACGTCTGGGGGTCACCCAGCGTAGGGGGGTCACCCCTTCAATATTAGTAATTAATGTGCTTATGGGGGGGTCACCCCAATCAGAGGGGTCACCTCTGGAATATTACACTCTAGAATGATGGCACTGTTAATTGATAAAGAGTGTAAACATTTGGTGCTTAACTTGAATGAGGGTATTACACCCTATGCTGCCATTACTGGCAGCTCCTATATGGGCAAGCTGTAGCTGATGCTAGATTGATAATCACTATATTTGCGTTTGGCTGACAGTAGTGGTACTGGGGATGAACAAAATACATAGAAAAGACTGTGTGAATCACGGTCTTTCAGCAGGTAAAATGGCCGCGAGATCCAAGATGGCCGCCGTTCGCTCCTAAACTGAGGTGCGGTCTGCGATCATTTGAAGCCGCGATCGCGGGCCGCCAACGCGAACCCAAGTGCCCCTAGCTCCCACCACCAGCTCAGACCCCCCAGAATCACCAATGTATACCCCTGAATAATATTGCGATTGCGGTAAAACGCCGCGATTGCGCAGGAAAGAAAGGGGCTGACCGGATAGAGGAGGGTGAGCAGACAGGAGAGCAGGGCAAGGATATGAAAATTAGTGTAAGAAAACACACATTAATATAAAAGTTTAAGCATCTACTGAAAACATAATAGTAATAAATGGAAATATTAGAACAAGGTGAGAAAAAATTACTCTGACCTGTGCCTGGCTGGAGCAGCAAAGAAAGAGGAAATGGAATGCCTGTCAGAGACTTATATACATGCTGTGCTGGACTCTGATTGGTTAAAACTTTTTTCATTTGATTGATTGACTTGTGCTGCTGGAGGCATAAAGTAAAGAAAGTTTATGCAAAATAGGAAGCCTCCTGTCATGTAATAAAATTGAGCAGTGAGACTGCAGGGGCATTATTGTTGTATAAACATGTACAATCACATAATTGAGAGTGGATCTGCATAATAGGGCTTGTTATGTTTATTGAAGACCATTCTCTGATACCCATTAGTGCTTTGTAAATAATATAACCAACACTACAATTTCAGTCACAACTGAATCACATAAGAAACAAGAGTAATGCTTTAAATACATTTTTTTTTATAAAAGTTTTAAAAAAGAACACTCTATCTAACGTTTCTAAAATATTATATTTTATTCCAGGATCTAGCAAGAGTTGCCATATTTCATATAAATTGGTTTTATGATATTAACACTAGAGACTATAATCTCCCCCAAATGAAAACTTTACAATATTACACTGATTTGGTTATTAGATGACATTAAGATTTCCCAATTGTATTATTAGTAAACATTAAATTGCAAAATTCCCATCCAAGTGTTTTAAGTTTCTCCTAGATGCGATCTTGAATGCCCAGGGATATATTTAGGCAATGTTCATCAATTCTCATTATTCTCAAAGTTGAAAAGCTGAAATCTCTAATTCTAGTAATACTAATTAGCATTTGGTAACTTTAGAAAAAAAAAAAACTTCTCTACGACATGTTCTTAATTGGTGACAAATAGTTTTACACTTTCTTGTCATTCAAATGTGTTTATGTATGCGCCATACAGGTTTTATTACCTATTTTTAAATACCTGTATTAATTGCCTCAGGAGCAACGCAGATGGATATTCTACCAGGCAAATATTTTTGGATTGTTGTTGCAAATCACAAAACATGTTTTCTACAAAACATGCCTCTTCATGAGTCAATGGAATTTGATCAGTCATAAATTTATAAAATTATAGAAATTTGTTAAAAAAAAAATATGCTAAATCTTTTTAGAAAGACATAATGTTTTAAAAGTATGGGGCAAGTATTATTTCTGAGTAAAAAATATTAAATGGAAACTATAGAGCCAATGAAAACAAAGTTGATTTCCTAGCACTATTGCTCCCTATAGTACCCCCCTATAGGGCTCAATTTAAGATCCTGGTACTTGCTTACAAATCTCTAACAATGCTGTTCTGACCTACCTATCCTTACTGATACACAAATATGTACAGTCTTGGCCCCTTCGCTCTGCCGAATACCTACTTCTAACTTCTATTCGTATTTCTACCTCTGATGCTCGCCTTAAAGCCCTTCCTCTCTGTGTTACACTTTCACCCAATCTCTACTCCTTCAAAAAAATCTTCGAAAACTTACTTCTTCAGGAAAGCATATCAATTAAACAGCTTTCCCTCCCTGCACCATGTTTCCTCTTCTGCAACTGTCATCAAAACAAAACACTAAACCCTCAGTGAATACTATACTAGCAATCTACTTTTCTACCCTACCCTTACCTTTTGTGTCACTATACCCCACTCCCTCTAGCATGTAAGTTCATTAAGCAGGGCCCTGAATCCCTCTGTTCCAATGTGTCCAACTCATCTGGTTACAAATACAAGTTTCTTAGTCCACCTATTGTACAGCGCTGCAGAATTTGTTGGCGCTTTTAAAATAATAATGTTTTAATAATATTAAAACCCCCTTCTGACACTTAACCGAGTCAGGCATCGATGTACCTCTGCGCTAGTTCAGGCCCTGCCTCGGCTGGGAGGACTAAATGTGCAAAAAGGTTTTGCAAGCCAGGTGCTCTTAGCAGTTGCCTGCCTCTTGAGTTTATTTTAACTGAGCTAAAAAAAACAAAAAACACAGGGAGCAACTTGACCTGTTGTCTGCTTGAAAGTCAGGGAGATGTAACAAGGTTAATTTATAAAAGTGCCAATTTCTATTGAAATCTGCACTTTTTGTAAAATAAAAAACTAAAAAAAAACTCACTCTTTACAAGGCAATGGCCGCAATCACATTAGAACTGCCCCCATAGAAAGGCATTATATAATGCTATAATGCTTTCCTGTGGGGTTGTCTCCATGCATAGTGTGATGACATCCAATGTCAGTTAGGTGACCAAAAGTTGCCTAACCACATGGAAGTCACTATAGTGGCTGTCTGGTAGACAGCCAATAGAGGTGGTGTTAACCCTCAAATGTAATTATTAGAAACATAGAATGTGGCAGCAGATAAGAACCATTTGGCCCATCTAGTCTGCCCAATTTTCTAAATACTTTCATTAGTCTCTGGCCTTATCTTAAAGTTAGGATAGCCTTATGCCTAACCCACGCATGCTTAAACTCCTTTCCTTTACTGTGTTAACCTCTACCACTTCAGCTGGAAGGCTATTCCATGCATCCACTACCCTCTCAGTAAAGTAATACTTCCTGATATTATTTTTAAACCTTTGTCCCTCTAATTTAAGACTATGTCCTCTTGTTGTGGCAGGTTTTCTTCTTTTAAATGTAGTCTCCTCCTTTACTGTGTTGATTCCCTTTATGTATTCAAATGTTTCTATCATATCCCCCCTGTCTCGTCTTTCCACCAAGCTATACATGTTAAGATCCTTTAACCTTTCCTGGTAAGTTTTATCCTGCAATCCATGAACCAGTTTAGTAGCCCTTCTCTGAACTCTCTCTAAGGTATCAATATCCTTCTGAAGATACGGTCTCCAGTACTGCGTACAATACTCCAGGTGAGGTCTCACCAGTGTTCTGTACAATGGCATGAGCACTTCCCTCTTTCTACTGCTAATACTTCTCCCTATACCCTATATTGCAGTTTATTAAAAACAAAAACAACAATTACATTTGCAGGATTAATGGACCTGGGACTATGCACCCAGACCACATCAATTAGCTGAAGTGGTCTGGGTGCCTATAATGTACCTTTAAGAAAACAAAAAGTTGGTCAAATTTAAAAAGATTCAAATTTTTATCTGCAGCCTTGGCAAGCCATCCACTACTAACCCAGTCCAGACTTTTTATGGTCGTCCAATCATAGAATTTCCAATGCAGCTTGATGAGAAATCTTTGCAAGGTATGTGCTCTGGGCAATTGTTACCTCTCAAGGTTAGCTCCACTGAGCTGAACAACCAGGAAGTAACATGACTAGTTGTCTAATTGACATCCGTGTGGATGTAACATGCTTTATTTATTCAAGTGCCAATATCTGTTGAAATTGAAAAAAAGAGGATACCTTCACATAAAATATTTCAGCAAGCTAAAGTATTTTAGGAACTCGGAGTGTTCCCTTAATCTAAGTTATTGTATATTTAACAATGAAGTGACCTATGATGTGTGATACACATGCCCATATTGTCAGGGTACCTGAAGCCTCTACCTCTGAGAGAGGTAGAGACTTAGAAGTTTATCCGTCCGGACGGCATGTCTCCTCGGCCCCTCGCGGTTCACTCGGTCTTGCTAACGCCGGCCGCGAGGGAGTCACTTCCTTTTATAACAGGAGGACCGGAGGTAGACGTCATGACGCCAACCCGGAACGTCCTGTCACTCAAATCTCGGGAGACGAATCAGGACTCGCCAGAGGCGTGTCTTCTCTCCCTAGCCAGGATACTTAACAGTCGCTCTCTCATTCACTCGTTGCCCTGTCGTGGTTCTAGTCCGCCTAGTCACACAGTGCTTTGATATTCTCTTGTCTTTTGGTTCTGACCCGGCTTTGGTATTTACTCTCCTGTCTTTCTGTTATCCTTGACCCGGCTTGTCTCTCGCTTTCCTGTCTTCTCGTTCCCTCGACCTCGGCTTGTCTCTGACCATTCTATCGTAGTTATACGTTAAGTCCGGCCATTCTAAGGACCGGTATACGTATCTGCTACTCTTTGTACTCTGCGTGTTGGATCCCTGACCCGATCCTGACATTACGACAGGGCCATGGATCCTGCAGGTACAAATTGTCAGCTTGGTTCTCCTGATCCTCGGTTTGACGCCATGGATCATAGGATGGATCAGATGGCTCTAGCACTACAGGCGCTGCTGTCTCGTCCTATTAATCCACCTGAAGAGATGCGTAATATGTCTGCTCCTTCTGTGGGTTCAGGGCTAGAGGTAGCTACTGTAGGTGCTTCTTCCCGAGTTACCCCACCTGTACGTTATGCTGGTTCTCCTGAGAGGTGTCGTGGCTTTTTGAACCAGATCAGTATTCATTTCGAGCTACAGCCTCGTTCATACCCTACCGATAGGGCAAAAGTGGGATTTATTATTACCTTACTCATTGAGAAAGCTCTGAGATGGGCTAATCCGTTGTGGGAGAATGATAATCCATTAGTCTATAACTATAATTCCTTTGTAGCTGCTTTTAAAAGAACTTTTGATCCTCCTGGCAGGAGGGTTAATGCAGCCAGATTACTGTTGCGCCTTAGACAAGACAACCAAACACTTGTGGATTACGCACTAGAGTTCAGGTCTTTGGCGGCAGAGGTAAAATGGAATGAACAGGCCTATATAGACGTATTCTTAAATGGATTATCTGATGTAATACTTGATGAGGTAGCGACAAGAGAGCTTCCCGAGAACCTGGAGGACTTAATTTCCTTTATCTCTCGTATTGACGAACGTCTAAGGGAGAGACAAAATACTCGAGATAGAACCGGTAAATCTTCCTTTAGACTAGCACCATCATTTCAAATTTCTGAAACCAAAAATCCACAGGCTTCAGAACCTATGCAGTTAGGTCTTACTCGTCTCTCAGAGGAGGAGAGACAGTACAGGAGAAGGGAGGGACTGTGTATGTATTGTGGGGTCAGAGGTCATGTACGTTTGAGCAGCCCTAGTCGTCCGGGAAACGCTCGCACCTAAGTTTCTCTAGAGGACAGACCTTGGGTGTTTCGATTTTGTCCTCTACTCATAACTACAAAGAACATAGACTCCTATTACCGGTCTCTTTAACTTGGGAGAAGGGAACTTTAGAGACTATGGCATTGATAGACTCCGGCGCTGCTGAGAGTTTTATCGACCAAAAGTTTCTCACCAAACACACTATCCCATCCCAGTTAAGGAAGACACCCTTGGCTGTTGAAGCCATTGATGGTAGACCTTTAGTTGAGCCTGTGATTTTCCGGGAGACCACACCTCTTTACTTAACTACTGGTATTCTACACAAGGAGGAAATATCCCTACTACTCATTTCATCTCCTTCTGTTCCCATAGTCCTGGGATACTCCTGGCTTAAGAGACATAACCCCGTTATAGATTGGAGATCAGGGGAAATAGTTTCGTGGGGTCAGGATTGTCAAGAGAATTGTTTAAAGAAAGTGTCACCTCTTTGTAGTGTCAACTCACTTAATAACGCTACCGACTCTACCAAAGTACAGATACCGTCCTTGTATCAAGATTTAAAGGCAGTATTTGACAAAGGAAAGGCTGATACCTTACCACCACATAGGCCTTTTGATTGCAAAATTAATTTACTTTCTGGTACCATGCCCCCCAGGGGTCATGTATACCCTTTGTCTACGAATGAAAACTTAGTTCTAGAGGAGTATATTCGTGAAAACCTAGACAAGGGGTTCATTAGAAGATCCTCCTCTCCTGCTGGGGCTGGATTTTTTTTTGTTAAAAAGAAGGATGGTTCTTTAAGACCCTGCATTGACTACCGAGGTCTTAACAAGATAACCATCAGAAATGTATATCCGATTCCCTTGATCACCGAGCTTTTTGATCGATTAAAAAGTTCTAAAATTTTCACTAAGTTAGACCTTAGAGGTGCTTATAATTTGGTGAGAATCCACGACGGTGACGAGTGGAAAACTGCATTCAATACTCGATATGGGCACTATGAGTATACTGTAATGCCTTTTGGTCTCTGCAATGCCCCGGCGGTATTTCAGGACCTTATTAATGAGGTTCTTAGGGAGTTTCAAGATGACTGTGTGATTGTATACCTTGATGATATACTTATACATTCCAGGGATATTGAGACTCACCACGGACAAGTCAGAAGGGTTTTACACAAACTCCTTCAGCATGGCTTATACTGCAAACTAGAGAAATGCAGCTTTGACCAATCCCAAACTACCTTTCTTGGTTATGTGATTTCTGGGGAAGGGTTTGAAATGGATCCGGAGAAACTCCAATCCATATTAGATTGGCCTTTACCTAAGGGTCTCAAGGCTATCCAGAGATTTATTGGTTTCTCCAATTACTACAGACATTTCATTAAGGGATACTCCTCTATCATTGCTCCCATCACCAATATGACCAAACAAGGGGCTGAGACTAAGAATTGGTCTACTGAAGCACTTCTGGCTTTTAAGACACTCAAGGAGCTGTTTGCTTCCGCACCAATTTTAGTTCACCCTGATACTACACTACCTTTCCTACTCGAAGTTGACGCTTCTGAGACAGGTATAGGTGCTGTTCTGTCCCAAAGGTTGGGTGTAGATAAACCATTACATCCTTGTGGATACTTTTCCAAAAAATTGTCAGGTACTGAAAGCAGATATGACATTGGTGACAGGGAACTACTAGCGGTTATAATGGCCTTGAAGGAGTGGAGACATTTATTGGAGGGTACTTTGCATCCTGTTACTATTTTGACAGATCATAAAAACTTATCCTATATTGGAGAGGCTAAACGACTATCATCTAGACAGGCTCGTTGGTCCATATTTCTCACTCACTTCAACTACGTACTCACATATAGGCCAGGTTCCAAGAATTCTAAAGCTGACGCCTTATCTCGCCAATATGAACCTGCTGCCGTATCTGAGCCGGTTTTGTCCTCTATAGTACCCAAGTGTAACATTATCGCTAACACTACCCTCAAAGTCCATTCTCCGCTACTTGATCAGATTAGGAGCTTGCAGCATCTGGCACCTAGACTGACTCCGGCTTCCAGACTTTTCGTTCCTCCTGAACTCCAATTGGAGCTCTTACAGTGTCTTCACGAGAGTAAGGTGGCTGGCCATCCGGGTGTTCGCAAGACGTATTCTTTGATCTCCAAGGATTTCTGGTGGCCTTCGTTACGGAAGGATATTAAGGATTTTATCGGAGTTTGTGTGGTCTGTACTAAAACTAAACTACCGCATTCACTTCCGTGTGGCCTTCTACAACCTCTGGAAATTCCTGACAAACCTTGGTCCTGTGTGGCAATGGACTTTATTGTGGATTTGCCTGTTTCTAAAAAGCACACTGTTATCCTCACCGTAGTCGATAGGTTTACCAAGATGGCACATTTCGTACCTTTGCCTAAACTTCCGACTTCTCCTGAATTGGCGGAAATCTTTGCTAAAGAGATTTTTCGCTTGCATGGGATTCCCTCGGAGATCACTTCTGATAGAGGCTCCCAATTTGTTTCACGTTTTTGGAGGTCGTTCTGTTCTCAATTAGGCATCAAATTGAATTTTTCGTCCGCCTATCATCCTCAGTCTAACGGAGCTGCCGAACGAACCAACCAGAAGATTGAGCAATACTTACGTTGTTTTGTTTCCGAACACCAGGACGATTGGGTCGGTTTGATTCCTTGGGCGGAGTTTGCGCACAACAATCTCGTTTGTGACTCTACGCATTCAAGCCCCTTCTTCATGAACTATGGCTTTCATCCATCTATTCTTCCCTCGGTTTCTCCTTCCCAAGGAGTACCGTCGGTTGATGTCCATGTGGCCAATTTGAGGAAGTTGTGGGATCAGACTCGACAGATTCTTCTACACAATTCTGTACTGGTTAAGAAACATGCTGACAAACGTAGGAGGGCGGCTCCGAATTTTGTTCCAGGCGATAAAGTTTGGTTGAGTACTAGGAATATTCGTCTTAAAGTTCCTTCCATGAAATTCGCTCCTCGTTATATTGGTCCCTACAGGATCTTGACTCGAATTAACCCAGTGGCGTATCGTCTAGCCCTTCCTGCTACTTTACGCATCCCGAACTCCTTTCACGTGTCATTGCTGAAACCTCTAATCTGTAACAGATTCTCCTCCACAATCGCCCCTCCGGGCCCTGTTCAGGTGGAGGGTCAGGAGGAGTATGAGGTTAACTCCATTATTGATTCTCGTGTCTCCCGGGGGAGAGTACAATATTTGGTTGACTGGAAGGGTTATGGTCCTGAGGAAAGGAGTTGGGTACCACAAGAGGATGTTCATGCTCCTCGCCTTCGCAGGGCATTTCACTCCCGCTTTCCATCTCGCCCCGGCTCCTTCCGCCCGGTGGGCGTATCTGAGAGGGGGGGTACTGTCAGGGTACCTGAAGCCTCTACCTCTGAGAGAGGTAGAGACTTAGAAGTTTATCCGTCCGGACGGCATGTCTCCTCGGCCCCTCGCGGTTCACTCGGTCTTGCTAACGCCGGCCGCGAGGGAGTCACTTCCTTTTATAACAGGAGGACCGGAGGTAGACGTCAGGACGCCAACCCGGAACGTCCTGTCACTCAAATCTCGGGAGACGAATCAGGACTCGCCGGAGGCGTGTCTTCTCTCCCTAGCCAGGATACTTAACAGTGGCTCTCTCATTCACTCGTTGCCCTGTCGTGGTTCTAGTCCGCCTAGTCACACAGTGCTTTGATATTCTCTTGTCTTTTGGTTCTGACCCGGCTTTGGTATTTACTCTCCTGTCTTTCTGTTATCCTTGACCCGGCTTGTCTCTCGCTTTCCTGTCTTCTCGTTCCCTCGACCTCGGCTTGTCTCTGACCATTCTATCGTAGTTATACGTTAAGTCCGGCCATTCTAAGGACCGGTATACGTATCTGCTACTCTTTGTACTCTGCGTGTTGGATCCCTGACCCGATCCTGACACATATCAGTTGAGACAATGTATTTTCTATGAGTTGAAAATCTAAATAACTAGCAGACACTATCAGTGATTGGGGGCAGCTGGGTTTGAAGTGTATTTATTAAATACTTATAACTTCCTTTTGTCCATGTTTCATAATAGATCATATTAGAGCACAGCAACATCTACGGGAGGCATATCAGAGTTCCACTTAGTAACCCAGGTATCAATCATATCCAGAGTATAATTTTTCAACTGTAGGGTAATAGCTGCTTGATCCAAGGATAAATCTAACTGCTAGTCTGGTGTCACAGAGGATTGTTTCCAAGTTTGTTGCAAAACTGGAAGTGCTTCAAACTAGGGTTTTTTTTGCCTTCTTTTGGATCAACAGCAAAAAACAGAAGTGAGGAAGACTGAACTTGATGGACACATGTCTCTTTTCAGCCTTTGTAACCATGTAACTTTGTAATTATGCAATTAAAGAGCACATTTCAAGGTGAAAATATATCTTTCATACATTTTTATTACAAACGATTAATATAGTTTAAATTTTACATCAAATATAGAGATTTGATTAATGACCTTAATCATCAACTTTTAAGTGAATACCTCCATATTGTGTATGTTTTGGAATAATTTGCTATATTTCAAGGCCTTTACACTTCAGATTATTAACTAAACAGTAAATTGGGATGAGTTGAAATGTAGGGCTAAATAGTCAAATAGGAAACACTTCCAACTTTGTCCAAGTTGGGACTAATAGTTTTTTTTTTAAATAAATAGCCATTGTTAAAATTTTTGGGTGTACAAGATCAGCTCATACCAAACCTGCATTCAAAACCTATTTAATAAACTTCGGAATTTTCAATCCGGTTAAAATGCTGCAGACTGCACCTTTGTCACACTCCTGCAGGGCTAAGTAACATGCTGCTATTACTGCACGTGTATGGGATAAGTTATGACACATAACTAGTAACATACACATATATTACATGTACATACTCATACATACATTTAATCTCATAAATATAAAAAAAAAAGTGTTTGGGCACAGCCATCTTCACCTACTGTTCTCATATGCCAAACATGTTTTGTTTTGTTAGAATTATTCGGTTTATCCATAGGACAGAGCTGTGGAATATGTTGGTGCTATGCAAAGGAATTTAATTGTAAAACATACTGCATATGCCATTATACAAATACATTGGTACTACAAATTATATATAAATATAATATAATATATATATATATATATATATATATATATATAAATATATTGTAATATTCTCCTATATATATATATATATATATATATATAAATATATTGTAATGTTCTCCTACATATTACATAATATTAAATCATTGTTAAAGTGTATTCAAAAATATAATTGGCCTATGGTAAGAAAAAGCTCTCCACAGGCAGTGCTACGTCTCAGTTTCCTTGCCCACAGTTTGCCCAGCCTACAGGAATGTAATAGTCGTTTTACAAAAATTCTCAGGCTCTCATATAGAATATGAACACATGCTACAATCTGAAGCCACAGGAACTCTGTATTTATAAATTGGGAACTAGTCTGCTACCCCCCAGAAATTCGGTCCATGCCTATCAAATGGTAGCTTTCCTTTTCTGACAATAAGCACTAAAATACCACACTTGTGTACATAACCTGGCATATCTGACTTAGCGATTGTGTTCTATAAAAAAACTGAGATACCGAGAAAAAAGATTAGTAAAGTTGTCCTCAAAGTGACTCAACTGTATCTACTGCATAAACTAATTTTATACATTCAATTTGGTATCAAGTATTTTTATTTGTAAGTGGTTTTGTGTATATATTTAAGATCAGAATACAGCCACGTGTTGTAATGCTCTAGCTGCTGGCTGACCAACTTATATAGTTACACCTATTCCTACTTACTGTTCAGGGATTTTGGGAGGAGCTTAAGTCAATATCTATTGAAGGGGCTATAAAATGTACCCTTGGACTGAAGTACCTGTTCTCTTAGCATCATTCTTAAAAAAAAAAAAAAAAATACACTTTTCTCTTTGTTCGCTTTATAGAGCAGAGAATACAGCAGAAGTTAGTTTGCTATACAACTGGAAGATTGGCGAAATGAGTAGTGTATGAAAGCTAGGAGGCTAAAACTTGACAGTAAGTATAAGTGAATATAAAAGTAGAGAGAAAAAGGTATACAGAGGTTCAATAACCTAAAACCAGAAAGTGACTCAAGAGAACTTGGTGCTCATAATTCAATACTACCTACCTGTGAAAATGTGGTAACCGGTAAGTAACAAATCAAATACTTTAGTGATACCTGTTACCAAAGAATACAGAATAATATATGATGCAGTTGACAATGTATGCTAAAATAGCTCCAGATATTTAATGACCAGTATGAAGCATACACGGCCAGACTTGATGTGAATAGATATAAGTGAGATAGACTGAGAATGAGGTGGCAGTATACAGGAATAAAACTTATATATCAAGAAGCGAGGGACATAAACACAAAATATCAACTGGTGGATAACCATATGTATTGAGCAACTGGGGATGACCCACTGACCTAAAAAGCAAGTCACTGAATCATAATGAATATGTAATGTGGCTGAAATGAAGGCTAAATGTACAATGTAAAAAAGAATAGAACCAGGGAGGTTGACCATGGATCAGACTCCCTACTCACAAACATGAACGGATTCTTCTCCACAAGTGCATGAATGCCATCCTAAGCTGTGAAGCATATAAGACCAGTGATGCAGATGTAAAATTATCTTGCACTATTAGTACCTGTTTTATTGGACTAACAGAAATTTGGAATGGCAAGCTTACATATGTGACGCGCACACAGTATTTCACAATAAAAATAAAGTTCTGCTGCAGGTTGGCCTTTTCCAATCAAATTATAATTCAGACATCTCTGGTTTACATGTATATTTTTACAAAACCCTGCATGCTCAACTAACCTCCATGCAGATGTTCATAATTTAATTTTAAATATTAACAATCAGAACAGTTTGTTCTGCATAAATAGTAGGCTGTAATTCTTTAATTGTATATCTAACGAAAAACTATTTTCTATGAATACTTAATTTTTTTTAACACTTCCAACATATATACTAAGTTCCATTCGTTCACCATAACACCATTTATTGTTAATTGCTAGTAAGCAAAAACAGATCAAATTATGATTGTATGGAACAAGGTAATGCATATATTTTTGTGTAATTATACTTTATTTTAATGAATTATTGGAATGAAACACCTTTTCCTTCATAACCAAATATATATTTTCAATTATATATATGTGTATGTGTTGTCTGTTTATTTGATTTTTACCTTGGTTACATTTTATACCTCCCCCAAGATGATCCACACTTAAAGCTGATGACAAGTTTACACTAATTTACTTTATAAAGCATTTAACCAATATTCTTCTTCATATTTAGTGGTTGTGTCTGGATTCAAACAAAGACAAAAACGTGTTAAAAACACTGTGATTTGATAGCGTTATGACGTGCTGACGTGTGGACGTGCCCACGTGCGGTATCGTCGTGACGGAAGAGGAGGGGCATCCGCCGGCGAGGGGGATGGCGGGCGATGGCGGGCTTTGAAGCGGCCGCTCTCGGATGAGGCGTCTACATACCTGCCGGCATCCTCGTGTCAGCCTTGATGGTCCATCCTAGGAGGCATATATACCGCTCCCCCTCCCCTCAACTCAGCCCTCAACTCAGCATACAATAACGGCAGTTTGCTTCTGCTGTGGCTCTGCCTTGTGTGAGACTGCTCTCTTCTCAAGTGAAGGTACTTTCGATTTCCCACGTGGTCGCGTTTTTTTTTGGTTTTTTTTGCCACAAATTTGTCATAAAGTTGTTATAATATGGTATCAAAGACTATTGGAATGAACCGGGTTGTTTAGCCCCCAAGGACCAACATGGGTATTACCCTGTTCATCTCCTGAGACAGAAATTGGGATATATTTTCTTTAATTGTGACTTTCTTACTCCAGTCATTTTTTTTTTTTTGGCTGTTTGGCTGTTTGGAACATTTGGCAGAATCAGACTAAATTAATCTAACCTTCCCCACCTGTGTTTTATGAGGTTTTTTTTACTCTTCTGTCAAGGACTTCATACCTGGTTTACTTCTTAGAGTGACAAGGATTTCTTAACCCTAAGAATTTGTCCAAACGAGAAGTTGAGAGCTCTCCTATACGTTTTCAGCTTATCATTGCTGCTTAAGGTTGCAAGTATTCAGATTAATCATGTGGGAGAACTTATGTTTCTTTTCTGAATAACGCAGCTGGGGCTCTCGACATTGTTAAAGCCTCGTGGCGCACATTATAATTGTATACTTTGCAATTTTATACATCCTATATATAAATTTTTCACTTCTGCCTATATATCACACAATATAAGTGGCAATACAATACAACTGAATATGGCTTCAAAGAAATCCACTGATAATAAATCCTCATCAAGAAAGGATAAGAGAGAGGTCTCACAGGACAAGTCACTGAATACCTATTTCTCCCCCCAACATCATAAAAATCCGAAATTGAAAGATAATGTTAACGACTCTACTCTTGAGGCATGTGAAGCCGAGGGGTTAACTACTATTGAAAAAGATCTAATTACGCCTACTTTATTACGCACTACTTTAAGATCGCATTTGGAAGAAATAAAGAATGAATTGGCGGTGACTGCGGCAGAAATAAAAACAGAATTTAAACAAGAGATAAATCTCCTTTCGGTCAATATCCAAAGGATGGAGGACCAATTTAAAGCAATTGATTTCCAAGTTAAATCTCTTACAGACGAGAATAAGAAGGCCCAAAGCAAGATCTTGGCTCTTGAAAATAAATTAATTGATCTAGAAGATCGCAGTCGTCGTAAGAATTTACGTTTTAGGAATATTCCGGAGAAGGATAGACAAGAAGATACTAAACAAATTCTGCTGGACTTTGTTGCAACATTGGGAATTCAGTTTGACCCACATGACCAAATAATAGAAAGGTGTCACAGGTTATTCAAACCCCAATCTATTCAGAAAGATCTACCAAGGGACATTATTGCGTGTTTTTTTTCTTATGAATTCAAAGAATCAATTCTAAACTCTGTCAGAACTGGGCAAAGCAATTCTGGACGTTTCCAAAACATTCAGGTCTTTCGGGATCTATCGTATGAAACTCGTCAAAACAGGAAATTATTCAGCTCAGCAACCCAAATTCTCAGAGCCCATAACATAAGATATAGGTGGTTATATCCCCTAAAGCTGTCTCTGACACATGAAGAAAAAAGAGAGACTTTTGATTCAAATTCTGATTTACTTGAATGGTTGAGGGGCAAGAAACTACTATAGTAGATCCAGAACGCTGTGTGGGGTCTGGGGGAGGGGGGGGGGGGGTGAATCAGCATGATGAATAGATAGGGCAGTCGTTTAATCATCTGACTTGGTTGTGGTTTTTCTTTTTTTTTTTTCTCTCTTAATACACATGGTTTAGGTTTGTTAGGTCAATTAATATTATTAGAAACGACAGGGGAAAGATTTTTGGGGTGGTGGATGCGCAGTCTCCTGATATGCGGGGATGATAATGGTATAATATGCGAAATAGCACTACTACAGAATAATTTAATCAACTATTGTGGCCTAAGTAAGGGTGTAAATAATAGATATAAAGTAAATTGGCTGTTTGCTGCAACGTTTTGGAATTTTATACACTAATTGCTAGACATTGTACAAATGTCTATTAGCTTAATTGTACCACTATAACACTATTATAGATGATATGGAAAAATATTTCTTGAGGTCTATGCACAGATATGTCGAAATAATATAATAGCACGATTCATTACTATACGTATTGTAATCAATATTTTTCTATGGGATTGAGTATTGGATAATATATGTAATGGCACTTATAGAACAATTTAGCTAATTTGGATGACTTAAATGAGGTGATAAATAATGTATGTAATAGGTTCGATGCAGGGTAGACAGATGTTAACTGAGAGACACTATATAATGACTATAACGTCAATTCAACACTATTATAAAGAATTTGGGTCTGGTTTGTGTGGAGATATCCTGACACGAAGTAACACAAATGACACTTTCTTTTTTTTTTTGCTTGATATTTCTGTAGGGTCCTAAATATGATGTAGTATGTGTAATGGTTCTACCAAAGAACAAATTAATTATTAAGGTGGATTTAACGAGGCTGGTACACAATGTTATATATTGTGTTTTGATGAGGACATGAGGTTTATCCACAGATAACATAATGCAATATAATGACACACGGGTTTGATATAATTTTTTTTTGGATGTATATTGTTTATATTTCTGTATGGTGCTAAATATCATATACTGTGCGTAATGGTGTCACCATAGAACAATTTAATTATTATGGTCGACCTATTGACGGTGGCGCACAATGAATAGACTGTGCTTTTGACGAGGATATGTGGCTTATCCACAGATATTTTGATAAAATAGAATATAACTACACACTGAGATGTTATGATCTTATAGATCTATATCAATGGATACTGTTCCGTGGTGATGTTCATAACATAGTATATCCAACAGCACAATTATAGAATAATCTGATCTATGGTTATGGCTCAAATCTGGGAATAAACCATTTAAGGATATCTGGCCTATCCATAGATAACATCATGCAATATAAGGACATAGGGGTTTGATATAAAAAAATGTTTTTTCTTTTTTTTTTTTTTTTTTTGCACTATTATTATTATCACTACTCACTATGTTTAAGTATCTCGTTTGAAATTAATTGAAATAATCGGAATCTTGTCTATTTGTTACCAGACGAGGTTATTGTTTTATTCTCTATCTATTAGAAATAGCATGATCCTACGAGGCTGCCTTTTTCCTTTTTTTTTTTTTCCCCTTCCCCTTGCCTTCGATGGGCTGCCCCTCTTGGTGTAGTGCTACTACACTGTTTCCGTTGATTTCTATCGCAATCAGAAATCTACGGGTTAAAAAAGAGAAAAAAGAACTACGTTCTTTTTAAGTCTGTTTTATGTTGTGTATTGACGCTGAATCTACTACGAATGCATTCGGCGAGATTAGGCGCAATATGTTTGTTGTTGTGTTTTTCTATGGGTGTTCTTTTCTTGTCTTTTTTTTTTTTTTTTTTTTTTTTTTTTAGAGCATACGATACTCTTGATAAAGATATTTTATCTAATGATACTAAAGCTTTTTTGCCTATAGACATCGGGGCTTCGAATAGTATAATATATGTGCAATTTCCGATAACTCCAGATGCTTAGGTTTTTATCGCTGAATGTTCAGGGCATGAATACTAATAAAAAAAGGAGAAGACTATATAATACTCTTGAGGAGCATAATGTGCAGGTGGCATTCTTACAAGAAACTCATTGGCTCAAAGATATCAAACAAAGATGGGGAGGGCATAAATACTCTAATATTGTCCACGCCTCACTAAGAGATAACAAAAAAAGAGGAGTTGCAGTTGTGTTTAATTGTAATATAGAGTTGGAAATTAAATATATTGAATTGGATCCAGAAGCTAGATCCATAATTATTGTTTGCACTATTGATAAAGTGACCTACACTCTTGTTAATGTCTATCTTCCGAATGTTGATCCTATGACTAAATTTGCGACCATAATGGACCGAGTCGATAAAGTATCCAAGGGACATTTAATTATAGCGGGGGATTTTAATTGTGTATGGGATCCTAAAATGGATAAAACGCATATTTCCAAATTTTGTGATAAAAGAACTATTAAACAGGCTAAAAGGCTTTACAATATTTCGAAACAATATAATATCCATGATATATGGAGACTATTACATCCCACTGATAAAGATTACTCTCATCAATCATGTGTGCATGGAACGTATGCACGCATTGATTTCTGTCTCCTTGACGCAAATTCGATATCTTTGTGCAACTCAATTGAAATCAGAGAGAGTCTATGGTCAGACCATAGCCTCATATTAATGGATCTTGGAAATAAACCCCCTATGGCCCGTACTACATGGAGACTAAACGATGCTCTTCTTAATGATGCAAAGAATAAAAAGGAATTAATTCAATTATTAAATAATTTTTGGCTAGAAAATAGTTCCTCTGATACAACACCGGCAAATAATTGGTGTACACATAAAGCCGTTATGCGTGGTTACTTAATTAAATTAGCCCATAAAATGAGGGTTCTCAATGGTAAGACCTTGACCGATTTATACATTGAGTTTTATAATATATCTAAACTTAATAAACAGAAGCCATCTATAGAATTAAAAACCAAGCTAAACACTTTAAAAAAACAGATCAATTTGAAGGTTGAGCAAAAAATCAAATTAAATATTCACAAACTAAAATTAAACAATTATTATACGGGAAACAGGGCAAATAAAAACTTGACAAAAAGACTGCAAAATCATTACGTCAAAAATAGAGTCGAACAATTGACAGATGGACAAAAGATTTATTCGACACCTTCTGCAATCGGGGAGAGATTTAATCAATTTTATGAGGATCTGTATAATCTCAAACTGTCTCCTAATTTAAACGATATTCAAAATTATCTAGCCTGTACCCAGATTCCTAAAGTTACATCGCAAGACCTAATAATTTTAAATAGGCCCATTTCGGTGGATGAAGTCAAATTGCAAATAAATAGACTTCCTATTAACAAAACTCCGGGACCAGATGGCTTTACGAATATGTATTATAGACAGATGCAGCCTCTATTAAGTAATCCTTTAACAGAAATGTTCAATCAAATAGCCCTAAATAAATCTTTTCCATCTGAATTGTTGCAGGCGAATATTATTCCAATACTGAAACAAAATAAATTAAGCTCTGATCCCGGTAATTATAGACCCATAGCGTTAATCAACACAGACATGAAGCTATACGCGGCAATAATTGCCGATAGAATTAAGAAAATTATTTCGTCACTGATTCACCCTGATCAAATTGGATTTGTCCCAGGCAGGTTAGCGTCCAACAATACTAGGAGAATAATCGACATTATAGATTGGGCCAATAGAAATGAGCTTCCCCTCCTGACCCTGTCATTAGATGCCGAGAAAGCATTTGACAGGGTCGGGTGGGGCTATCTTAGTGAAGCCCTTAAGGCTTTTGGACTCACGGGCTGGATACACAATGCCATAATGCTCTCTACTCTTCTCCTTCCGCCAGAACTGTGGGTCCGAACATCACAGCAGGGTGGTTTGCACTCAAAAATGGTACGCGACAGGGATGCCCTCTTTCTCCTCTGTTGTATATATTGTCTATTGAGCCATTGGCTATTAACATTAGGAACAATGCATTAATAAAAGGTGTACAAACCAATTCGTTGAATGCTAAAATATCTCTTTATGCGGATGACGCGTTACTTACGTTGTCAGCCCCTGAGTCGTCTTTAAAATTTTTAATGTTTGAGATCGACAGATACTCTGCTATCTCTAATTTCAAGCTAAATATAAATAAATCTACGGCAATGTTTATGAACTTGAATAATGAGATAGTAAATAGTTTAGCCCTAAGCTATAAATTTATATGGACCGATTCACAAATAAACTATTTGGGATTAGTTATAACATCTAAAGTGTCAGAAATAATGGAGCGGAATATCTCGATTCTTATGAGAAATATGAACCACAAACTTAGAAAATGGAGAAATTTAGAAAACTCCTGGCAAGGAAAAATAAACATCATTAATTCATATATTTTGCCTAAATGGCTATATCTGTTTTCCATGATTCCGCTTGGGGTTTCCAGACCTTGGTTGGCGATGATCCAAACATACTTCAACAATTTTATCTGGAATAACAAAAAAACAAGAATTGCCCAAAAGATCTTAACCAAAAAATTGACAAATGGAGGCCTACATTTCCCTAGTATTCTTTATAGTTATCACGCTAGCATTATTAGGCATATATATTTCCTTCAGGACCCTAAACAGGTCTTGGAACCATGGTATATTATGGAGGCCGAAGTGGCCTATGTAGACAAATTACAATATTTAATGTGGACAGTTACAAGTAAAAATTTAATAAATTCGCCTATAAATAATTCAGCGATACTATCCCAAATATTAGAAGAGTGGATACCAATTAAAAAAAAATTAGGCCTAATAAATAAGATACCTAAGACATGTCCCTTGGATATATTCCAACTACTTATACAAGACTTTTCGTTAAAGAATTGGGTCTGCGCGGATAAAATAAGAATTGCAGATATTATGCAGGGAGACAATATCCTACCCTTCCAGAATATTATTGACACTCTGCATATTCCGCGCAGAGAAATTTTTACTTATCTCCGCATAAAAAACTTTATTCACAAAAATGTGATTAAATCATCTTCCATTTTTGCTAAAAATTAGAAGTTATATTTAATTTCCAATCTATTAATAAGATTATGTCTGCTGCAGCATCAATGTTGGAAGCTCTTAAGGAGTCTCCCCACAGCTTGATTAAGACGTGGGAACAAGAACTAGAACTGCAAATTTCTCTGGATGATTGGAATGTCTCTTTGAGCCTGGTGAACAAATATATTCACTGTTTGAACCTGTCTGAATGCCACTTTAAAGTCCTCTATAGATGGTACTATACTCCGGCAAGATTGGCGAGAATGTTCCATAATTCCGATCCAACTTGCTGGAGATGTGGTACTCATCCAGGTACTTACATACATATTTGGTGGGCCTGCCCAGCTGTCAAATATCTATGGTCTTGGGCCTTTAATATTTTTACAACTGTGACTACTAATAGAATTATGGAGAATGCCGCTGCTGCTCTTTTACATCTAAACTTGTCATTTGATTCAAAAAAAGACATTTGTTTTGCTATTCATTGTTTAGTCGCTGTTAAAATTATTAAAGCGAGACAATGGAAATCATCTAAGCCATACAACAAACGGTTATTGATTGATCAGGTCCTGTTCCAAATATCTATGGAACACGAGATGATCAACAATGAGAATTCGAAGAAAAAACAATGGTATGGTGATTGGCTGTACAAATATAAGATATTATTTTGCTCCTCCAATAGTCCTTCTTGATTATACCACTATTCGAAATTTAGCAGTTGGTATATGGAAAGCGATGAATATAGATAAGTGACAATATAATACACATAAGCGAGTACTGAAATTAATTGATCATGTGCTCTAGACTTGGTGTGGGGTTTTTACTGTTTGTGTTTTTTTTTTTTTGTGTTTCTATTTCTTTTTTGTGATTGTAGACTATGTTCGTATGTGATATATACTGAGCTATAATTGAACACAAGATAAATCTCGACGATATATAATTTAATGAAATGCTATGTGATTCTGTATTTGTTTGCTAAACAAAATATGAGACCAGTATATTGTTGTATATGTAAAGAAAAAATTCTCTAATAAAAATATATAAAAAAAAAAACAAAAAAAAAAAAAACACTGTGATTTGACCAGGTCACTTTTCATCCAGCCTCCCACTTCTTATCTTGATGCATCAGCAGTCAGATTCTATCTATTTGCCTGCCTTGTCTGTTCTCTGATTATTTCTCCCTTTCTCGCTCAGATTAATTCTAACTCTTGGATTTATTAGATACAAACATGCAGTGTCTGGCAAATACAGTATCTACAGAATAAAGTGTATGTTTTCATTTTTGAAAGCAGCTTTAGAAAAGTCAATTGATGCATCACATGCACATAAAAACATTATATCTGTTTATCATTTAGTCAAGAAATATCTAATGTGATACCTCAATGTATATATATGTTCAATTTTAAGTGAGAAATTGTCATAATGTAGAATACTAGGTCACCTTGCAGAACATATATATGGAATAGCACACATTTCCTGGAGTTGCACCCAGGGCAACAAAGCCACAAAGCATCCTTAAAGTTAGATATTTCACATTGCAATTGCACAGGAGGCATCATTCATCAGTCCAAATGGATCAGTGTTAGGTTTGCTATGTGTCACACATAATCCATAACAGCAACTATGAGAACTGAAATGTCAATTAATCTTCTCTCATTGGGCTCTTTTAACTTTAAGCTCAAGGCACACAAATACCTAAATCCAGGACTGTTTGGAAGCCTGGCCTTGATGAAACATATCAGAGACTTTAGTTCCATTTTAGGAAGGAGGAACACGTTTATAAAAAGGTCAGAAATTGTGATGGCATTGCTTCATAAAATATCCCTATACATAAAAAGACAAGGGCAACAGATACTTGCACTGCCAGTCAATGAGAATGTCTGTCAAAATCATCCTACTTCAGGTATGTTCTTGTGGAATAATTTTGTGTAGTTCATTGGCCTGGTTAATTATCCCTGATGCCATATTTTTGCTTTGTTTACTGGTTTAACAATCTAGTTCCTGTTGTGTTTTTTGGCCATCTGCTTCATTGTATGTTTATTGAATCCAAGTGCTTGACAAAAAAGCAACATCCTTCTCAATAGCCACCTCCATGTCTATCCTAATATATCAAGCCAGTCAAGTATGACTATTTTGATATGGCTCAGATTGTCCTGACCAAGTTCCCCTTGATTTCAGCCTCTGCTGTCAATCCACCATATTACTTTTGCTTTACCTCAACCTTGTCTGCCACAGTTGCTTTTTATACTATATACCCTGCTCCAGAGACTGCTCCTCTCTGTCCTATCATTTCTGGTAAAAAAAAAAAAAAAAAAGTTAGAGCATTTCTAGGACCTGTTCCAGTCTCATACATTTTATAATGGTTGTCAAAGTTAATGCATTCTCTTTACTGCACTTATGTCTTGAAAGCAATGAAATTGCGTTAACTAACCATAACAATAAGTCCCAAAAAAAAGTAGAAGACACTAACTAGAGATAATCAGAGGGTAGGCATAGTATAGGTACAGTCATGGAACTGAATAAAGAACAGACAAATCCTTCCCCCATTACAGCAGTAGCTTTGGAATCCAGTGCAATTTCATGGCATGAAAGAATCTTAAACACAGAAATATAGAATGTGACAGCAGATAGGAACTATTCAGCCCATCTAGTCTGCCCAATTTTCTAAATACTTTTATTAGTCCCTGGTCCTATCTTATAGTAAGGATAGCCTTATACCTATCCCACGCATGCTTAAACTCCTTTACTGTGTTAACTAGACATGGGCAATTTGTTTCTGTCCGAATTAAAATTCGGCCAAATTTCGGGTAATTCGGACATTCGGGTGCTTCCGAATGTCCGAATAGCTGAATTGCCGAAGTGCCGAATTGCTGAAGTCCCGAAGTGCCGAACTTACCGAATTTCCAAAGTGTAGTAGTGCTGAAGTGCTGAAGTGCCGAAGTTCCAAAGTTGCCGAAGTTCCGAGGTGTCAAAGTGCCAAAGTTCCGAAGCACAGTATTGCCTAAGAACTAGTATACTAACCCAGTGAAAGAAGAAGAATGTTACACTGTATACAATTTCAAATAAAAAGTATACAAACATAGACAGGATTCAGCTGTAAGCATTTGCAACACTTACAACAATCAAGTACCGTATATACTCGAGTATAAGCCGACCCGAATATAAGCCGAGGCCCCTAATTTTATCCCAAAAAACTGGGAAAACTTATTGACTCGAGTATAAGACTAGGGTGGGAAATGCAGCAGCTACTGGTAAATTTCTAAATAAAATTAGATCCTAAAAAAAATATATTAATTGAATATTTATTTACAGTGTGTGTATAATGAATGCAGTGTGTGCGTATGTGTGTGTGTATGAGTGCAGCGTGTGTGTATGAGTGCAGTGTGTGTATGAGTGCAGTGTGTGTATGAGTGCAGTGTGTGTGTGCATGAATGCAGTGTGTGTGTGCATGAATGCAGTGTGTGTGTGCATGAATGCAGTGTGTGTGTGCATGAATGCAGAGTGTGTGTGCATGAATGCAGTGTGTGAATGCAGTGTGTGCAGGGCCGGTGCAAGGATATTTGCCGCCGTAGGCAAAACAATTTTGCCGCCCCCTCCCCCCCCATATGTCCTGACTTCCCTTCCTCCTCCCTCAGTGGTCCTTACCTCCCCACCCCCGTGTTCCTTCACTCCCCCCCCCCAGTGGTCCTTACCCTCCCCTCCCCTAGTGGTCCTTACTTCCCCCTCCCCTCCCATAGTGGTCCTTATCCCACCCCCTACCTCTCATAGTGGTCCTTATCCCCCTTCTCCCTCCCATAGTGTTCCTTATCCCCCCCATCCCTCCCATAGTGGTCCATATACCCCCCCTCCCTCCCATAATGGTCCTTATACCCCCCCTCCCTCCCATAGTTGTCCTTATCCCACCCCCTCCCATAGTGGTCCTTATACCCCCCTCCCTCCCATAGTGGTCCTTATACCCCCCTCCCTCCAATAGTGGTCCTTATCCCCCTCCCTCCCATAGTGGTCCTTATCCCCCCCTCCCTCCCATAGTGGTCCTTATACCCCCCTCCCTCCCATAGTGGTCCTTATACCCCCCTCCCTCCCATAGTGGTCCTTATCCCCCCCTCCCTCCCATAGTGGTCCTTACCCCCCCCCTCCCTCCCATAGTGGTCCTTACCCCCCCCTCCCTCCCATAGTGGTCCTTATACCCCCCCTCCCTCCCATAGCGGTCCTTATACCCCCCTCCCTCCCATAGTGGTCCTTAACCCACCCCCTCCCTCCCATAGTGGTCCTTATACCCCCCCCCTCCCATAGTGGTCCTTATACCCCTTTTTTTTTTATTATTAATTTTTTTTAATTATTTTATTTCTTATTTTATTAATATTTTTTTTTCGTCCCCCCTCCCTGCTTGATATATGGCAGGGAGGGGGGCTCTCCTTCCCTGGTGGTCCAGCATTGGTAGTTCAGTGGGGGGGGGAGAGGGGGGCTGGCAGAGCTGTACTTACCTTTCCTGCAGCTCCTGTCACCTCTCTCCTCCTCCGCGCGGTCTGTGCAGCTCCCTCTGTCAGCTCCCAGTGTAAGTCTCGCGAGAGCCGCGGCTCTCGCGAGACTTACACTGGGAGCTGACCGAGGTGCTGAACGGACGGCGCGGAGGAGGAGAGAGCTGACAGGAGCTGCAGGAAAGGTAAGTACAGCTCTGCCAGCCCCCCTCTCCCCCGGTCTGTATTATGGCAATGCAAATTGCCATAATACAGACTATGACTCGAGTATAAGCCGAGTTGGGGTTTTTCAGCCCAAAAAATGGGCTGAAAAACTCGGCTTATACTCGAGTATATACGGTAACATACATTCATATAAAATGTAAGTTACTTAGCCACTCGTGTAATGACAGGAATGAATAAGTACATAACTCACTAATTCCCACGGTATTGGGGAGCTATCTACTAAAAGGCTGAAAGACCTAAATTGGTCTTTCAGCCAAATTTACTAATACTAAGTAAAGATTACTTAGTATTAGTAAATTATGCCCTTACTCGTTATACCGAGAGTAGGGGCATGTCTATTAAACAGTGAGCAGCCTGTGGCTGCTCACTGTAAAAAAAAAGGTCCCCCCTCCTAATGTCCCCCCCACCCGCCCCCACCCCTGAGCGGTGGGTGGGGGCCCTAAAGTAAAAAAAAGGGGGAAGAACTATTGTCCTCCCCACAGGCCCCCACCCCTTGTTTAGGGCCCCCACATTAGGTCCCCCCCTTATTCTTGTTTAGGGCCCCCACCCACCGCTCAGCAATTACCCCTACATCCCTATCCTCAGATGTTGAGGTTAGGACTCTATCAAATATTCTGTTCTCTGCCCTTGGGTTTTTACATTATCATGCACCTTTCCACATTCGATGTCAGATGCCACAACTCTGATCATTTTTCTAGTTTGCCTTAACCATTTGCCCTTTGACTTATCCCTACTGGAACATTAATCATTTTACAGTATCATCAGCAAAAAGACATACCTTACCATCAAGACCTTCTGCAATATCACTAATAAAATTATTAAAGAGAATGGATCCAAATACAGATCCCTGAGGTACCCCACTGGTGACAAGACCATGCTTTGAATGTACTCCATTGACTACAAACCTCTGTTGCCTGTCACTCAGCCACTTCCTTACCCATGCAACAATATTGGAATCCAAACCTAAAGATTACAATGAAACTTAAAAATTGCAGTTTATTGATAAGCCTTCTATTTGCAACTGTGTCAAAAGCCTTACTAAAATCTAGGTTAGCAATGTCTACTGCACCACCCTTATCTATTATTTTAGTTACCTAATCAAAAAAATCAATATGTTTAGTTTGGCATGATCTCCCTGAAGTAAACCCATGTTGTCTCTGATCTTGAAATCCATGTGATTTTAGATGTTCAACAATCCTATCCTTTAACATGATTTTCATTACTTTCCCCACTACTGAAGTAAGGCTTACTGATCTATAGTTTCCCAACTCATCCCTACTACCTTTCTTGTAAATGGGCACAACATTCGCTAACTTCCAATCTTCTGGGGCTACTCCTGTTAACAATGATCGGTTAAATAAATATGTTAATGGTTTTGCTAGTAGACCACTAAGTTCTTTTAATAACTTTGGGTGTACTCCATCAGGCCCCATTGACTTATTTGTCTTTACTTTTGACAGTTGAAATAGAACCTCTTCCTCTATAAACTCACATGTAACAAATTACTCATTTGTCCTTTTTCTTAACTGAGGTCCATTTCCTTAATTTTGATCTGTAAATACTGAACAAAACTATTCATTGAGGCAGTCAGCTAGACTTTTATCTTCTTCTACATATCTTCTTTTGTTTGTTTTTAAACTAACTAATCCATGTTTTACTTTCCTTACTCATTTATGTATCTAAAATGTGTTGTCAACTTATTTTTTACTGACTGTGCTATTTTCTCTTCTGTGTGTGATTTGGAAGCTCTTATAACTTGCTTAGCCTCTTTCTGCGTAGTCTTATAGATCTGTCTATCTTCCTCACTCTGGTTTTTTTATAATTACTAAATGCTAACTTTTTATTTTTGACTATTTTGGCAACATCTGTGGAGTATCACAGTGGTTTCTTAAATGTTTTGCTTTTACTTACTTTAAAAAAAAAACTTAAAGTCAGGGATGACTTTTATTTCTTGTATTTGGCCATATAAGCAAATTCAAACAGATGAAGCATTCAGAATACATACATGGTAACTAGAATGAACAAAGATTCTGATCTAGCTACTAAAATTGGAAGTTACTAAGAGAGAGAGAATTTTCATGTGCCTCAAAATAAGAATTCAAGCTCCAGTAGTTTATCCAACCTGTAGAGAAATTAACATTTAGCCTTTGACCCAACTAGTCCAAAAAGTATGTAAGTAACAAGAATCTTGTATAGCTGTCACAAAGATCTACTACTCAGTGCTAAATAATGATGTTGGAATTATGAAGATGTATTGTGCTAAAGATAAATACTTTTTTTTACAAGATGAGTAACTATCAATTCAGATTTTGCTAAAGCAAGTGAAAAAATATAGAAAAGTCAGATTTAAAATGAAAATTGTAGGCTTTTCAACAGATCACTTAGGCAAACACTATCACTATCTGAGTTGATATAATGGGAACCTTTTCCATTCTTTCCAAAGGTTTGGTGGTGATTTGCAGATACTGTGGTCTCCCACTTCAGGTTCAAGATTAGTTAGGTTCCCATATTCATATGGCGCAATGGATGTCTATATAGAGATTTATTTGTGTGACTGCTCATTGAAAATGATCAACACAACCTGTGGAGTGTGAGGATAATTACACATACTCGACATTTTATAATTGGTATTTTCTTCCTAAACAGTTCAATTTTTATTACACATGAGATGTTTGTTGGATATATAACAGTACATTCGATGAGTGCATTGTTCATTCATTATGTTTCTGGGATAGTATGGATTGCATACTCAGGTCACAGATTACCACATCACATGCATTGTGTCCACCTAAAAATGGAGCTATATATTATAGTAAACTAAAGGTGTCTTGGCTTCTTTCAAGAGTACATGATATTGAAAGCATCTATGCCATATACACAAAGAAAAATATATTTTTCCACTTTGTAGAGTGCACTTAGAGTCACATTTAAAATTCCTGAACACCGGCAAGGAGAAATGTAAGAATTAGACAGCTGTTGATGTTGCACAAATATGTACTTTTGTTCTTATTTATTTCTATAAAAAAAAATAAAAAAAATGAGAGGGCAAGTCTAATAGAGAGGTGTCAGTCACTTCCTGTACAAGCACGAGCTCACTGTAGAAGTTCCAAATTATGGAATTGTACAAAAAGTGCAGGCACCTCAATGCATTACAGTGACATATTCAGTTTAACTTATAGAATCTCCTAGAGCATATCTTAAAGCAATGTTTATTTAGATAAATGCTAAAGTAACACCCATCTGCTACTACTGCCGATCCACAGGCTGAGATCCCCAAGGACACCTTGAGTACCCCAAGGACACCTACACGCTAATTTCATTGCCCGTGTACCTACTGTAGGGACTTTTGTAATTTCATTTATATCATCTTCCTGCAAAATGCTTACCAGAGGAATAATCCCAGCAACTACAGCACATGACCTGTATACTGTGCTGGAAGACAGAATAAACACCCGCAGCAGGATTCATCTAATATTCCTTGTTGCAACAGTTCTTGGCATAGAGATCAATACTGTCCACATAGACCTCTCTTCTGAGAATTAATTGGCAGATTGGGGGGGGTTGAATATTTTTTTGTACATACGCGCACATCTGCAAGCATCATATATAGAAATTAAAAGCTCATTAAAATGAACATTACATGTGTAATATGCCAGGCACACATTGATCTTACTAATCAGAACAAATAATGCTCTGGGTTCCTAATGTTTGATTATGTCTACTATTAATTTTGTGAAAGCAACTTGCCACTTTCAGGGCTATGTAGTTTTTAAAGCATTTTTTTTTTATATATTAAATATAACAGTTGCTTTAAGGTTATTTTGTGCACTCACACAATTTCTATTCCCAGATATGATAACAAAAAAATAAAGTTTCCAGACACATTGCTAGAAGGCGAAGATGTTCATTGCAATGTGCAAATATTTTGGAAACTTCTTATATACGTTTAACTCTTTATGTACATTTCTTAGCTTTGCAGAGGACAAGAGTAAAGTGAATTAATTGTTGAAGCAAAAAGAAAATTTTTCGATGAAGCAAAACTTATATATACACTGCACATAGTATGCGACAAAAAAAAAAAAAAATCTATATACTTTTAAGTTATTGTAGAAGTCACTTGATCCCCATCGGATAGCTCCTGCGTTTCAATACAATTTGTGCAAACCTGGTTCGAAAGTAAAAAGTCACTTATATCTTATGAAAGAGTAGGGAAATGTAGAACATAATTATGTATAAATTGAGAAATAAAGAGGCTTTAAATAATATATGACAGCTTAAAAACTCTGGCGGGGGGGGGCGGAGCAAAGCCACGGACCTGAATGGCGCATGCAGCTGAAGCTCCGGAGCAAACCACCACATTAGACCCTCTAACACCGCACAAAAACCTCACAAGGTGCACCAACCAGCACAGCTAACGAGGAGTGAAGAGATGGGCCGGAAAACTAAAAAGGCCAAGCCCGATAAGCCTCGGCTGAGTGAACTATTGGAGACCTATGGTGGTAGGCCTGCAACAACACAGGCAAATCATGGCTGACTACGCTGACGACTACTCTGAAATGTCAGACAATCTCACAAGCGGGGGTGAACTACACCGCTCACCCATCTTCACAGCTCCTCTCCAGACTCACCCTCAAGTAGACAACTCTCCCATGACCACAGGGGTGATGAAAGAATTGCTAGCAGGGCTTCAACTCACCATACAGGCGGACATGGCCCAGATAACGCGGAGACCTGCAAGGCCTGACAGGCAGCCTGAACACGCTGGAAGCAGACTCCCACTGAAACACGCAGGACACAGCGCGGCTACGCAAAGCTGTGCAAGACCTGCAACAGTTGACCCACACTACAGACCAGCAGTTCGCAGAACTGGAAGATCAGAGGAGAAGCCTGAACCTCAAGATCAGGGGCCTCGGTGAGGAGATACCGGAGGCTGAGTTACCAAACTTCATACGGCGCCTACTCTTTTACCCACAAAACAGGACAAACAGATGACCCCGGGTTGGATGTTCTGCCTCCCACATCCAGCTAAAGCCCCAGCCACGGTGCAGAGAGACCTCCTGGTGCACTTCATGACCAGGGAGACAGATCAGTGGTCCTCCAAGTGACCAGAAACCAGACACTATATGTGTTTGAGGCTAAACAGCTCTCATTCTATGCGACCCTGGCCTGGCACCGTACTTTGAAACCTTTTACGACCCTCCTTCACCTACATAAAATTACCTACCAATGGAGGCGAACCTGGGCGCTTTTGATCCACCATGGCGACACTTTATATAAGGTCCACGACCTACAAGGGGCCAGGAATCTGAAAGCCACCTGATGCTTAACTCTTAACAGCCCTATGGTTCAACAAGCATGCCGTTCTCAGCTACCGGGACACTTCTTCTTTCCCCACTGTGCTTAACCACAAGTAGTTGAACAACGTTCACCTCTCCCCCCCCCCCCCCCCCCCCCCAACCCCTCTGGGGTAACAGGGTTCACTTTATAGTGGGAGAATGTTGTATAACATCCCACACACCAGAAATCACGCTCCCTAGCTACCCTAGCTTGGTAACAAGACCATACCTACATCACTACGCCTGTCCTACAACTCTCTGGATTGTTGGAAGCTATTTATTTATATTTATTTTTGTGGATTTGAAGATTATTGAGGTCTACTTTATCGTCCATGAATTTTATTATCATTTGTTTTTGTTTTTTACTTACCTTTTTAAAATTTTCTTCACAATGCAGGTACAGTAACTAGCATGAAGGAAGTATTAGAATGGAGGAGGTAAGAGCGTTTAGTCAGGCCTAACATGAAGAATAATATAAATACATGTTTATATGTTTTACTTTTTCAATAAAATTTTCAATCAATATATATGTTTTACTTTTTTATTTTTAAAAATAACGCTAATTATGTAAGACAAAAGCTATAAAACACAGAAAACACATAAAGGTTTTGTTGGTCCCTGGAGGCTTGCTTTAAATAAGATCTCTGCCATTGCCAGTTTCGTTGTTGCAGTTTCTGTTTAATTACTTAATGATCATCACAATGTTTGCAGAGTTTAATTAACTGTCAATATTTTTTTCATTGCAAAGTTTAATGCCTGCTACTTCCAAACATCATATTTACTCTGGGATTTCATAGAAAGAGAAGAGATCTAATATGATGGAAACGACAATTCTAATGGAAAAACTTGTTCTCTCGCAGTAGGCTTCATCTGCTCAGATTTAAGTTACAATTCTTTGGGGTAGGGAATATAATGTGTGGCAATTCACTGTGGATGCATTATGCACCATTTTAATTGATGTATGTACTTGCAAGACAACTTACAAGTAAATTGCAGTTTTGGCAATCACAGGAGGAATCTCCACAGGCTTTTCATTTTGAGGAAATTCTTTCATGCTAGGCCTTCTGTGCAGCAAGGAGTTCTGGGGCCACAATGAGAAAATAAACGAAAAATTTTACAATTATGGTTTCTCTCTGACTGAGATCGACTCGAAAGCACTATCACTACTTGAAGTAATAATTGAAATGGAACAAATAAATGTATTCAGCGACTTATTTTAATATAACTTTAGGTATTGAAGCTGTATCAAAAATCTATTGAAATGTGTGGTGGTTTATGCACTAAAAAGAATACACAGTGGTGAGTTGGAAACCTAATTTAGAAAAACTAGGCCGAAAAAGCAGGGCCGGTGCAAGGATTTTTAGCTACACAGGCGACGATGCATTTTGCCACCCCCATTCCCCCAACCCGCAAAAAAATGTGCATCTTCACCTGTGTGTCTTGTAACCACCCCCCCCTTTTGAATGTCTTACTTTCTTACCCTCTTTACTGTTTCATATTCCCTCTTTTGAATGTATTATCCCTCTTTAGTGCCTCCTGTTTGTCTCTTACTTACCCCCATCCCCTTTTTGTGTCTCTTACCCCCAGCCCCTTTCTTAGTTTTTTTCTCCACCACAGTCCCTTTATGTGGCTATTTCTCCCTTTAGTCCATTTTGTGTGTCCCTCCCCTCCAGATCCCTTTGTGTGTCTTACACGATCATAGGGGCACACAGACATTGTTTTTCAGGCACACAATCAAACAATGTCATACAGGTACACTGTCATACAAACACAGACATAATCATACAGAGACATACAGACAGAGAGATACAGACAGTCACACGGAGACATACAGGCAGAGACATGCACACATACAGAGACATACACACACACAGAGGTACAGAGACATGCAGGCATACAGAGGCATACAGGCATACAGAAACATACATACAAAGACGTAAAGGCATGCAGATACATACATACATACATACAGACACATGCACATACATGCGTACTAAGGCATACATACATACATACATACATACATGTATACAGAGACATACATACAAAGACAGACATGCACACAGAGACATCCATACAATACATACATGCATGCACACAGAGACATCCATACATACAATACACACACAAATGCACAAAGAGACACATACAATACATGCGCACAGAGACAAACATGTACACAGAGACATCCATACAATACATACATACATGCACACAGAGACATCCATACATACATGCACACAGAGACATACATACATACATGCACAGAGACATACATACGATACATACATACATGCACACAGAGACACATACAATACATAGACAAATGCACACAGAGACACATACAATACATGCACACAGAGACATACACACAATACATACATACATGCACACAGAGACATACATACAATACATACACACACAGACAGACTTGAGGTGCATATGATGTCATTCACAGGTGACCGGCTCTGTGGAGTCCTGCCTTGCAGCCCAGCCCTATCCCTGGCCGCCAGCCGCGCTGTGTGGTACACAGATAGCAGGGATATGATGTCATTCATATCCCCGCCCCCTCCACACAGCCTGCGGCAGACACCAGTGAAGGAGGCTCCTCGGGCGGCAGTAAGAGGCTGGGCTGAACGGAGGCGCTTGCGCTCGGCTTAATAAAGTAGCCGGCTGGAGTGGAGCACAGAGCGCTTCCCTCCAGCCAGACAGCCTAACATTGCGCCCCCACGGCCGGTGCGCCCTAAGAAGGCCGCCTGGGCCGGCTTATGGTAGCGCCGGCCCTGCGAAAAAGACAAGGTGGAACAGTAAGTGAGATGAGGAATATTTTTAACTGAAATATGTTGGCCTAAATCTTGCAAATTTGTTTTGCAATGTTTAAACAAAAGGGACACTTTAATTAGAGCTTACCGCATTTTCAGTTAATCATATTAATACATTAAAGTAACATGTCTATATCATGAAAAAGAAAAAATTCATAATTAAAAAAACACTCAGTTTTGGATGTCCCTCTTTTGCTACTGCAGAGACATATTAAGAGACCAGGAAGTTGCTAGAATCTGCCCTGCAGCCTTGGGCCACACTGTGTTAACTGGGACTGCTACACATTTATAGCATATATGCAACAAAATTAATATGTGCTTTGGACCTGGTTAATGAACAATTTAACTAATGATAACGAATAAAATCTCTACTCATGGTTATATTTAACCCTCTTATGTTAGGGCAGAATTGACAGCACTGAAAAAGCAAGGTTTCGTGCTTTAAACCCAAGGTTAAAAAAAAACATAACTTTTTGCCTGGGTTAGGTGTTTTTAAAAAGCTAACAAAATCTTTCAGCACTGAAGTTGCTGTTTAGTAGATAAGAGATTGTGCTGGACTTTCATTTTTATTGTACTTATTGGCTCCCAGCAGCATCCTATTTATGCATATTTAGGTCAGTGCAGCCAGGCCCTTGTTTTCTCAAATATATTTAGGAGTCTAGTCAACTTCTTGGTTTTGCCCCCCTTCCTGTCACAGGTGCCTCATTCCAGGGCCCTATTTAGCCTTGTACTGCAGAGAACTCGAGATGGAAGGATTTCCCCAAGTAAGTAGCTCATTTAGCAGACATTTGGCAGTTAGAGTAGGACCTGCCAAAGATGGGGTACATTGACGCTGTGACAGGCTTATGCAATGTATGATCATATAATGTAACTAAACCCCCATTATTTTTTGCCTAGATTAGGTGTTAAAAAAACTAACAAAATCTGTCAGCACCAAAGTTGCTGTTTAGTAGATAAGGGAGTGCGCTGGATTTTCAGTTTCAAGGTAAAAATGAATCAGATTCCCTCTCATCTCTTTAAAGAACAGGGGGGCAAACAAAACACAATCAATAAACAGAGTAAGATCCAAGTGATGCAGATTCCAGTCCATTCTATAATGGCAAATTTAAATGAGGAGCCCCAGAGCTCTGTGTGTGTGTGTGTGTGTTCATTCCTTTGAGAGTTAAAGGGACACTATAGTCACCTGAACAACTTTAGCTTAATGAAGCAGTTATGGTGTATAGAACATGCCCCTGCAGCCTCGCTGCTCAATCCTCTGCCATTTAGGAGTTAAATCCCTTTGTTTATGAACCCTAGTCACACCTCCCTGCATGTGACTTGCACAGCCTTCCATAAACACTTCCTGTAAAGAGAGCCCTATTTAGGCTTTCTTTATTGCAAGTTCTGTTTAATTAAGATTTTCTCATCCCCTGCTATGTTAATACCTTGTTAGACCCTGCAAGAGCCTCCTGTATGTGATTCAAGTTCAATTTAGAGATTGAGATACAATTATGTAAGGTAAATTACATCTGTTTGAAAGTGAAACCAGGTTTTTTTTTTCATGCAGGCTCTGTCAATCATAGCCAGGGGAGGTGTGGCTAGGGCTGCATAAACAGAAACAAAGTTATTTAACTCCTAAATGACAGTGAATTGAGCAGTGAAATTCCAGTGGAATGATCTATACACTAAAACTGCTTTATTTAGCTAAAGTAATTTAGGTGACTATAGTGTTCCTTTAATGGTTATAAGAACAGTATTTATTCATTCACACGTGTAAGGAAGGAAAAGAGAATAAACCCGAACATAATAATTTATTAAATAGACCTCACAGAAAGCAGCATTCCAGAGTAATAGTTAAACCTCTGAAAACATCTGAAAGGTATGCAGAGTGTATAAACCTATTTCTGGTGTTTATTGGCCCTTACAATATAGATTCTAATAATAGAAAGCTTTCAAACAAGCCTGGGTTGTTGAACCGTAATACAGACTGAGCTTTTACTTCAGTATACGTTCTATGTAGTTATGGGTAAATGTACTACCCATCCCCATCTGTAATGTAACTGACTTTTTTTTTATTATTATTATTTTATTTATTTTTATTTTCTTAAATCTTTGTCCTATACTGAAAGAGAATCATAGTAAGCATCATTTTTGAAAGTCGATGAGATAAACCTACTAATTATTTGTGATCATGCTCACTGTACCTACATCGAAGGAGGCCAAATAGATTTTTAATTTCAACATTTTTTGTTATACAGCAATGTTCCATTTTCTTAAATTATAACAATTCAGATAGAATGTTTCTATGTGCAGAAATCCTACCTTAGTTTAAATGCACACCATAGCGTTAGGAAAACAAAAGTGTATTCCTAACACTATAGTGTCCCTAAGCACTAAAATGATTGTCCAGTCCCCCCTCCCCTGCCAATTAAAGACAAAAAAATGTTTAACTTACCTGATTCCATGAGAGGTGTATAGTCGCCATATGGGCAGTCGTAACCTAGGACAAAAACCCCACATCCCTAACCCAATAAGACACTGACACTAGGGTATATGGGTAAAATTGTCCACAGCTTTTATTAACCATTATAACCATTTGTTTAATAATAATTTATCATCAATAATAACAATCATAAATATAATAATAATTTAACATATAAATATGGGTCATTGCCCCCATACTCCGCCCTCGCAACCGCATCCTTCTTTTAATATAACGGGCAATGACCCCCAACATACCAACACATAAATATATCTTTAACAATTTTCAACCTTATTCCAACATAACCATTTAAGTGCCAACCATAAATAACCACGGTAGGGGTATACCCCACCAGGTTCTGAGCCACCTCCAGGACTCGAAACCTACCAACCACCAGTGACCACAATTTCCATGTCCGTGACGTTCCTCATGGGAGCCTATTTCCTCCTCCTCGGCTCCCTAACCCGCCACGGGCTCAGACCTTGACCCCTTAAGCTGTCTGAGCTCCCCCACCCCGGAGAAAGAGTGCCTTTTGCATCCCCTCCTGCAGCCCCAGGTTCAGCAGGTCCCAGCCCACCGCTGACAGGTGAACGCCGTCCGGGCGATAGTACCCTGGCAAACCACCTTCCAGTTCCACGTGTCTCACCACAACTCCCCCCAACTTCCTCACAAAGCTAGCCATCAAACTATTAACTTTGCCCCTGCATCTATCCAAAGCCGCGTAGTCCCGGGCGTGCCTCCAGCGCAGCCGCGGGACCATTTCCGACCATACCAACATGACCCCGGGAAGCAGATCAACCAGCCTGTTAAGGTCCTGCTTCATCCACTTTACTAGCCTCCGCTGCGGAATGAGGCCCAAGTCGTTGCCCCCCGCATTTAGTACCAACATGTCGGGCCTTACCCCGCTTGCCACCTTCCGCAACACCACCCCGCATATATCCCTCCAGCAATATCCCCTGTACCCAAGCCATTGTATTGTCAACTGGTCCTTTGGAAAGCCCAGCTGCTGGCCTTTCGCTCGAGCTGCAGCCCTCCTGGCGGCCCAGAAGACGAAGGAATGGCCCACGATCCAAGCAACACGACCTGGGGAAGGAGGAAAAGGAACAGTATAAATACCCCCCGGGCCCAACAGAGTGCCCACTCCCCCCACTAGCGCCCTAGCTAGCACTCCAATAAGCCTAAACGAACATAAGAGCGAAACCTGACAGACTCCCATCTCCCAATCCTCTTGACCAGGTCGTCCCCCAATCCCAGGCACGCAGCTTCTGTGGCTGCTCCGATGCGAAATGAGTGGGCGCTCGCACTCAACCCCAGTCGTACCAAGCCCTTCCGGAAAACTTTAGTGAATTGGAAGCGGGATAGCGACGAGCCGTCCGCATGCACCAAGAACGACCCGTCCACTATCGGCCTCCGCTCCAAGTAGTGCACCACCGCAGCCACCGGACACAAGGCCGAACCCGGCAGGGAGCCCAGGGTCACGTCCCTGCCTGCCCCTTTCACGTCAGTTTTAGACCTGGCCAGGTGCACCACCAACTTTCCCTCAAGTACGCGAACCCCCGCTGCCTGTATGCCCCCTGAAGCTGACCGTGAGGCACTCACCAACTCACCAATCCTGAAGGCCCCGAAAAAGGCCAGGAGGAATGCCGCCGTAAACAGAGCCACTTCAAACCCATCGAAGCAGATGTCAGGCAAGGCCCGAATCAGACCCCCCAGTACCCGTACCGACACCGGGCGCCTAGTGTCCGGCGCCCTACGTCCCCTTCGGTAGCCCTTAAGAGCCTGCCGTATAAGAAAAGTTTTTGTAAGGTCCTCCCCCCCACGGAGCTTGAACCAAAAGGCCATTGCCGCCATGGTCCTGTCCACTACCGCCGGAGACGCACCGCTTGCCAACAAATGGAAGATGAACCACAGGAAGGCGTCCAGCGGCGGCTCCCCTGACGCTCGCCTCCCCAGCCCGTCCCAGGAACGCTCCCATGCACCCCAGACCTTACTGTAGGCGGCCCAGGTGGCCGGTGCGAGCGACGCCTTCACAAGTCCTCCAAGCATGACGCTCCTAACTGCCACATCTCGTCCGGGCACGCCAGGCCCACGTCCAGCGCCTCCGGGGCCACCGTCCGGAACCTGGACCACTGAAAACGAGACAAAGCATCAGCCACCTCGTTCAGGTACCCTGGTACATGTCGCGCGCGAAAGACCACATTAAGGGACATGCACAGCAAGACAAATCGCCGCAACAACGCCACCACTGGCCTAGACGCTGCGGACAGGTTGTTAACCGCATGCACCACGGACATGTTGTCCGAGAAGAAGACCACTTTCCGGTCCCGCAAGCTAGCCCCCCACAAGGCCAACGCCACCACCAACGGGAACAGCTCCAGAAAGGCCAAGTTACGCATGAGGGGGCTCTGCCCCCACGCCACCGGCCACTTTTCTGCGCACCATTGCCCGCCGAAGTAGGCCCCAAACCCCACGCTGCCCGACGCGTCAGTAAACAGCTCTAGCTCGGCTGTCGACACGCCTTCCCGTCGGAAGAACACCGTCCCGTTGAAATCCTTCAAGAAGGTGTCCCACACGCCCAAGTCAGCCCGCATGGACGAGGATACTCGTATGAAATGGTGTGGAGACCGGGCCCCAGCCGTAGCCGCTGACAAGCTGCGGCTAAACACCCTACCCATAGGGATCACCCGGCAGGCGAAGTTGAGCATCCCGATCAACGACTGCAGTTGCCGGAGCGTCACCTTACGCGCCTGCCGCACCTCACCCACTTTGGACCGTAGCGCCTCCAATTTGGACAGCGGCAGACGGCATTCCCCCAGCTCAGAATCGATCTCCAAACCCAAGAAGCTAAGGCACCCGGTCGGGCCCTCCGTCTTCTCCGCCGCTAGCGGCACCCCAAATCGGCCAGCCACCCATTCGATGGTCCTCAGCAGGTGCAGGCAAGCCGGGGAGCCAGCCGGCCCCACACAGAAAAAATCATCCAAGTAATGTACCACCGCCCTGTCCCCCGCCTCAACCCGCACCACCCATTCAAGAAAAGAACTAAACTTTTCGAAATAGGAGCAAGAAATGGAGCATCCCATGGGGAGGCACAAATCCACATAGTAGCCCCCTTCGAAAAAACACCCCAGCAGGTGATGACACGCCGGGTGGACAGGGAGCAGCCGGAAAGCCGCTTCAATGTCAACCTTTGCCATAAGAGCCCCACGCCCAGCCTTCTTCACCAGCTCGACCGCCTGGTCGAATGATGCATAAGAGACCGAGCACAGCTCCTTATCAATGTCATCGTTAACTGACCCGCCCTTAGGGTACGACAGGTGGTGAATGAGCCGAAACTTCCCGGGCTCCTTCTTAGGGACCACACCAAGAGGGGAGACCCGAAGGCCCTCCATCGGCGGTACCGGAAACGGCCCAGCCATCCTACCCAACATAACTTCCTTACCCAGCTTGTCCCGCACCACCCCTGGAAATTCCGCCACCGATTTAAGGTTACGCGGGTGCCCCATGCTCTCTCTAGCCTGGAACGGGATATAGAAACCCTGCCCGAACCCGGCACTGAGGAGCTCGGCGTCCGCCCTATTACCGTAGCGGCTTAGCCATGGCTCCATCGCGTCTAGCCTCACTGGGGTTAGTCCCCTGGGCAGCGGAAGCCCCTCCACCGCCAACCGCGGACCCGGCTCCCGATCCCCCGGACTTACCTTTCTTGAAGCAGCGCTGCAGCCCATGTGCCCCCCCGCAGCCGGAGCATTCATGCTTAAATCGGCAGGAAGCACCCCATTTGCATTGGCCTTCATTGAACAGCCAGCAGAGTCCCTTTTGCGAGGCGGCCGACGAGGCGGACTGTCCTTTCGCGCCAGCCGCATGCTGAAAGGGCTGCGCCTTCTGCGCCATCATCAGCTTCATCCAGAGAGGCAGGTCTATCTGGTCCCACCACATACCCGGATTAGCCGCCAACCGCTGTCGGAACTGCTCGTCATACCGCCACCATGCCAGCCCGCCATAGGTGCGGTATGCCTCCCAAATCCCGTCCAAGTAGCAGAATAGGGAAGAGCAGACGCCCGGTGACTTTTCCCCTATCACGCTGGCCAAGACGCAAAACGCCCTTAACCAGTTCCCAAAGGATTTCGGTATCTTGCGATACTTCTTCCGCTTCTCCTCTTCCTCCTTCTTCTCATCTTTTTTATCTTCCTCCTTGAGGTCAATAAATTCCTCCAAGGGAAGGAGAGAGAAGATCTCTAAGTACTCCCCCTTCCAGATCTTGTCTTTCACCTCCTGTTTAAGGTGGACCCCGAGCGGGCCGGCAAACGAGACGTATGCGTGCTGCCTTGCCGCATCCGACACCCCCCCAGTCAGTTCCGCCCGCTCGTTCCCAGCATCTCCAGGGCCGGGTGCGGCCCCTGCCTCTACACTGTGTGCCGGCGCCGCCGGGGGCCCTGCCCCAGGCCCACTAGCCGCTACCCCCTGTGCCCACACCTGCCCAACGCTCACCCCTGAACCACCCCCCGCCCCCAATGAGTGGAGCAGTGATTGTAGTGTTTGTATTAGTGTGTCTGAGTGCAATGATCCGTTGGACTCACCGGCCAAGCCCCCAGAACCGGAAGCGCTCGGGGCTGCGATGGGAACTGCTGTGCTTCCACGAATGGCAACGTCCACTGAAGTCCCGCCAACCGGGGAGCTCACCCGGTGCCTCCTGAACACTGATGAAGAGCGGCTCCGTGACCTGAAACGAGGAGAAGAAGCACTGTTCCCCAGCAGCCCTCCCGTCCCGACCCAGGGAGCGCCTGCCGACCACCAAGGCCTCCCGGCACCCGCTGTCCTGTCACTGCTTCCCAGGGGCCACACCCCGCGGGCTACGACTCCTACCGACACCACCTAAAACCTGCCCCCGTCGACCATGCCTGGGGGACCCCCCCCTACCTCCCGCTGACCCACTAGATGAAGATCGACGTCGCCGCCTGTCGAAATGCCTACCGGCCCTAGCGCACCTAACTGGGGAGGGACTCCCACTGCTAGACCCGGAACCCGACCTAACACTGGGCCAACCCCGCCTACGCCCCCCCCTCTCAGCCCCTGAACTACTAAGGGCCCCACCCTACTCACCCCCACTGCGCCCTGAAAAACTGCCCCTACGCTTCCCCCCCGAACCTCCACTACCCCCTGTCCAGCCCTCCTAGACAAACCCCCTGACCTACCAGAGGGAAGAGCCCTCTGCCTGCCCTCCTCCCCTACCTCCCCTTCTCCGGCCACCCTACCACTGGACCCCTGTGCCAAAACAGCCCGACCACCCCCTGCCACCTTCTGCCCTCGGCTAACCGGCCCCCCCTCCCCCACTACCAGTCTCTTAGGGGAAGCCCGACCCCCCTTTTCCCCTACAGCCTGGGCCCTGTCCTTCCCCCGAGTACCCTTAATGCCAGCCACATCATGGGGGGCCCCTTGAGGATCCCCAGCACTTGCCTGCTGCTTCCGGCTCGCCAGGGGCCCTCTCCGGGCCGTCCTGCCCTGGGCCCCGTCCTTCCCGGCCTCCAGTGTAGTGGGTGCCCTCCCGGGCTGCATCCCAGACGGGCCAGGCCCTGGGGAGGGCCGTTCTTCAGCCGCACGCCTCCGCACGCCGGGTGCCACCCCACCCGGTCCGGGGTGCGCACCGTCAGCCTCCGCAGCCGCCACCCGCCGGGAAGCACCTCGCCTAGACCCGGGCCGCGCCGCGGGAGGCGGGGCCTCAACCACGGGGTCCGCGGGCCTGCTGTACGTGCCGCTTCCGCCCGCGGCCTCCATTCCGCCGACACCTCCATCCTCCAGTCCCGATCCAGGACTCAGACGCCGCGGAGGCCTCCTGGCCCGTTGTGGCCTCTCTCCGCCGCCATCCCTCTCCGCCGCCGCCGTCAGGATCTGGTCCAGTTGGGCCCGAACCCAGCCCGCGTCCTGTCGCAGCGCCGCCGTCCGGATTCCAGCCAGCAACCTCTCCACGTCTTCCATGGCCCTGCAGAGGAGACAAAAAGGGGAAAACCTTACCCAGCAAAGCAGTGAACACCAGGGTGCACACAAACTCGGCTAGGTAAGAAATTAAATGTGCTCTGCCTAAAATGGCTGCCTATTTAAGTAGACCAGCCCTATTACCCACAACCACCCAGTCCTGGCCGGCTCCTCCTAAGCCCTCCTCCTAACCCCTGTCAAGGCCCTCCTCCGCTAAGCTGCGCTTTGGCTCCTTGGGGCTACAGTATCATTGTCCCTCAGTGCTGGGTTGGGCTCCTCCTGTTCCGGCGTTGTCAATCTAAAGGCGCCTAATGAGTGCTTTACATACAGTAGGCCTTCCCCATAGAAAGCACTGATTCAATGCTTTCCTATGGGGGATTTCAATACACTTGACATCCTCATGCAAAGGACTAGAAGCAATCTTAACTCTCTCATGTAAACAGAGTTTAAATTGCAGGGTTAAGGGGGCAGGGACACTGCACCCAGACAACTTCAAAAAGATAATGTGCTCTGCACGTCCCTTTTACCTTTCAAAAAAGATGTCACTTAAAGAAAAGTTAAATAAATAAATATATATAAATAAATATAATATATACACAATTTATTTCAGTTCAGTTTTTAAATTCACAATTTTTAATACAAAGTTATGTTTATAACCTCACTTTTCTCAATGGCAAAATGCACTGTGTGCGCTGTTAATTTTCTGCTGCATTTTAATGACTTCCTTTGCATACCCCATTTTATCTAAAGGCAGACTAATCTGAACATCTTAAATTAGTAAAGAAAATGTTATCCACTCATCTTTGCTGTTTATGGTAGCTATTAATTTGTGTTGCTAGATGTGGAAATTTAATTTCAACTTGTTGGAAAGGAGCCATACTATACTGAATAGTGCTGGAAATGTGTTTTTTATATTTGCCTCAGTCATGCCTTACCCTCATCTCCGAAGTATTCAATGAACACAATTTTCTGCCCTTAGCTATCTTTACTGCAGGGTAAAAGATGATACTGCCCAGATAGAAAGAATTCCCCGCGGAATCAATATATGTACACTATTTAACTTGCAACTTTTTCACTCAAAAATTTAACAAAATTCTTAAATAGATTTGGGGGAAAGGAGGTTGTAAATTTTGTGCTAGCCATAAGCTTAAATGAACACTTTTTTATATTGTAATCTGTGTTTACTATGAATGCTCACTCCTTAACATTTCTTTATTTTTTCCTTTTACCTAAAAATATTAAAATATGCTTTGGACCTATTTTTTTATTTATTTATTTTATGAACAATTTGTGAGGCTGCTGGGCTTGACTACTTTCATGCAGCTGTGAGCTGGGCGTCCTATTGGTTGGCCTCAGACAGCCTGCAGAGTATTGGGAAAACGTCCTCGGCGAGAACTTCTGAGCTGCAGACGAGGTGCATGTGGTGTTTCCCAGGTGTCATCCTTCTTGCGCACCATTAATCAGTGTAGCTCCACCTAGTGAATTGCTTTGCCCTGCTCTCGGTCCGCCAAGCAACGCTCCCGTCACATGGTATATTTTAAACCTTATTGTAGAGACAGTTTTTCACCTATTTCCTTTTTTACATGCACATTGCAATTTACCAGTAGTAAAGTTTATGTGTGCTACTGTAATAAAAATCGCTAAATTATCTAAATCTAAAGCTAAAAATCGCTTTATCACCCTTCACATAACCTTGTCAATTTTTTTGTAAAATACTGGGCTGTATTAATAGCCTGTTCACTGCAAGTTATTTGTTTGTTTTTTAAACAAAATGGCTAAATGAAAATCTGTCTATGGTGCATTTAGGGGGATTTTACTTGCTCACATATTTAAATGACTCCGTATTATGGGAATACAACGACCATAGCTGAACACGGAACTTCAGCCACAGTAATTTAAAAGCATGCAGCTCATTGGTCAGCCACTTATTCTAATTATTCTGTAATGGGTCCTTGGGGATAGGACACCCCTGACAGCAGGCCCAGATTGGCCTTCCGGCACACCGGGCAAATGCCCGGTGGGCCGTGGTGGCCATGGGCCGAGGCCAGCATGGAGATCACAGGATCTCTTCTGCCGGTCTTTGCAGGGCCGGCACTATCCGAGCGCCGGCCCTGCAGTAGTCCATGGCGGGCCGGTGGGGAGATCAAAGATCTCCCTCACCGGCCAACATACAGTATACTGTGGCCTACGGGGGAGATAGTGAGGGAGCCAGGAGAGGACCCGGCGGAGCTCCTACTTACAGCTCCGCTGGGTTCCATGGCAACGCTCCGGGTCTCGCGAGAGACAGGCTAGAGTTCACTCACCACGAGGACCACCAGGGATGGATGGCAGCAACAGGATTCCCCCCTCACAAGCTAAAGGTAAGCAGGGAGGAGGGAAATAATCACCCAAGTCACATCAGCCTCACTTGCTAACACACACCCTGCACACGTGGCACTCACAGCACCCTCACTAACACACACACTGCACTCCTGACACTCACAGCACCCTCACTCACTCACACACACTGCACCCCTGACACTCACAACACACACACACTGCATCCCTGACACTCCCAGCACACACACACACACACACACTGCACCCTGACACTCACAGCACACACACACTGCACCCTCACACACACTGCACCCCTGACACTCACAGCACCCTCACTCACACACACTGCACCCCTGACACTCACAGCACACACACACACACACACTGCACCCCTGACACTCACAGCACCCTCACACATACACACACTGCACCCCTGACACTGACAGCACCCTCACTCACTTACACACACTGCACCCCTGGCACTCCTAGCACGCACCCTCACTCACTCACACACACACTGCACCCCTGACACTCACAGCACCCTCACTCACACACACTGCACCCCTGACACTCCCAGCACACACACACACTGCACCCTCACACACACTGCACCCCTGACACTCACAGTACCCTCACTCACACACACTGCACCCCTGACACTCCCAGCACACACACACTGCACCCTCACTCACACACACTGCACCACTGACACTCACAGCACCCTCACACACACACACTGCACCCCTGACACTCACAGCACCCTCACACAAACACACTGCACCCCTGAACTCACAGCTTCCTCACATGCACATAGCACCCTCAAACAAACACAGCACCCACTCACACACATAGCACTTTCACGCAAACACAGTACCCACTCACACACAGCACACACATACTGCACCCATCACACACACAGCACCCTTAACCACATAGCACCCATCACTCACACACACACTACACCCCTTACACACACACACACACACACACACACACTGCACAATATGCTTTCCTAGCATTTTTGTCTCCTGGTATCCCAACTATGGAGACACCAGAGACAAATTTCAAGCAAACACAGTGCAAGCATGTTATTAAATTTGCTTGCGCTGTGCAGAACATATACAGGGTCTTTTTCTCATGCCAGAGCTCTTCAGCAGAGCTCTGCGCATGATCTACCCTGGAAGAGTATTGAACCAACATGCTCACTTTGTGATGGGATGTGCTTGTCATTGGTGATGACAAAACACACCCTATCTGGGCCCCGCCCCCTTTTTAGTGGGCCGCTGTAATTAAAAAATGCCCGGGCTGAATTTTCTTCCCAGTCCAGCCCTGCCTGACAGGATAATTCTATCATGCATCCTTAAAGGGTTAAACACCACATAAATATTCTAAAGTACCAATACGCAGATCTTGCATACCTACAAATTCAATGTTTATAAACAAATATTCCCTATGGTAGCTATTTGTAGCTTGATTTCCCAATTTAAAATAATTTTCTTCCCACTTCAGTTGAAATGCATGATTAAATTCATATGATTAGTTATTTACTATTTTTAATTTATGTTTATGGGGTGGTCTCTTTCAATTTGGTGTAAAAGACCTTCCAGATAATTTTTACTTTTAAAATCCTGTAGTACTTTATTGGAGTGTATTTTAAAATCTCTTTCTTTTGTACAATTTATTTTAATCCATAATAATTACCTCCTGGGTAGATTGGTTAGCCAGGGTGCAGAATGTCTGCTTTTAAAAGCTATAAAACTGTTAACATCGACCTGCTTAAAACGTGTTTTAGTTTTTCGAGATCAATAAATACCTGCAGACCTAAAAAAATACAGTATCTCTTGTGTCTAGGTTAACCTGATGCCCTATCATTTCAGTTTAAAAAGTGTATAAAATAATTTTTCCTGAGAACATTTCAAAATAAAAAAATATCTTATATAAATTGGTAACGGGTAACTAAACTTTGCACCAACGATATACTGGAGTTGTGAAACTCGCTAATAAAGAGGGGGGACAGTAATCTCTAAGGAGGATTATGTTAAAGAACACCTAAGACAGTCAGAGGATGAGCTAAGCTGTAAAACATTAAAAGGGAACTCAATAAGTGCAATAAAAAAACACCCCGTGTAACTACTGGAAGAGTTTTAAAATTATTTAAGCAAGGAAGAATGTAGATATTGAAGCATATAGTACTCAAGAACTCTTACTTTTAATATTTTTCTAAACTTGTTAGTATGAAAATTAACCACTGAGATGAACTATAGTTTCAGGTATAGGATTTATTTAATCTGGAATGTTAGGTTATATAGATATTATTCTTCAGTCGTACTTAATCCCCAACTATGTATAAGAACAAATTAAAATGTCTCACTGACCGCAGTCTATCATTTGGCCTTCACATTGAAAATCTCTTAAAAACGTTATCCAGAATTAGGTGCCCTGTACAGAAACAAATCCTGCCTAAGCCCTACAGTAAGGAAACAGTGCAACAAATGCTAATTCTCAGCCATTGATTATTTGGATGTAATATACGCACCTGCATCGCAAACCCACCTTCACATTATATAATTCGTTCTGATGCTTTTTACTAGAACATAATTAATTGACCCACCATTTTGAGGAGTTAAAGGAGCTAAACTGGGAGGCGGGGCCTGGCGGTCATGTCGGGTTGATGCGTCCAGCGTAAGCTTCGGCACTTAAGCTGCAAAATCGCCACAATAATGCAGATTATACCCCCCACTGAAAATGCTCCTAAGGTACTCCAGAACCAAGTGGGGATGTACCTATGCATGTCCAATGCCTCTTGGTGTCCACAATGACAGAGAGCTGACAGCCTGGTGCAGCTGGAGGTGTGGAGAAGCAGCCGATCTCCGCTCCTAACCACGCAGCTGTTTGTTTCCCCATCCCCCTCCTCTGCAATGGTGGGGGTAATCCCGGTCTACTACATGGAGGCTTCCTCGCTTCCGCGTGTTCCCCTGACACCTGCAGAAGTCGCCTAAGCTGTCCCACAACCAATCTATGGACAGTGCAATTTCTCCGGGGCTGAGGTGAAGTCTTTGAAGGGAGAGATGCCACACATATCGGCTGACCTCACCAATGAGCCTGGGACACTCTGCCTCCAAACCTGGGACAATCCTGGGCAGCACTTCTATACCAGCATACAGGGCTATCATTGTTTGCCTGAAGGGGGGGCCTCCAGGGGTATTACTCCCTGATTATACTAATCAATATTTGTTACTGTTACTAACCCAATTTAACATGTTACTTACTTTCAATACATTTGAGCTAATTAATTACCTCCTACTGTTAAGCTTAACACTGGGCTAACTCTATTATGTTCAAAAACCTCAAAATTTAGTGCTATTTCATACATACATTATAGTTTAATAACTATGACTAATGCTGAACAAATATTGTAGCATATATTCATGTTATACCTACTCAATACACCAAAAATAATGAATTATAAAAGTAAAAAAAGCTAAACTGGCTGTCGCTGGAATCGATTGAAAATGAGTTTGAACAAGATAAAAATAATCCATACTGTAAAATCTTACAAAAAAACAAATAGTATCTAAAATAAATCACACGAACATAGAACGCTAATAAACAAAAAGCGCTACACGAGCATTGCTGTAAAAAATAAAACCCTGCAACATAAACGGCAATAAAGTTCTTTCCCCATATTTGTGTGTATCTCACAAGGAATCTGTATCTAGGCGGGGGGCCCACACATTTTTTAAGTAGCCCAAGACCTTTGGTAGTAGCTCTGCATGATAATTTGTATGTATGTAGTGTTTGTAGTGTAGTGTATGTGTGTATGTGTGAGAGGGAGTGTGTATGTAATGGAATGTGTTTATAAGTATCTGCATATTTTTGGGAGGGAGGAGGATATAGGGGATGCTTCCATTTCTGTACATTAGAAGTAAATCTGGGTCTGTTTAAAACCCCTGCAGTTATGGGAGTCATGATTGTGAGACTCTCACACAGGTAAAATATATTTTGACTGTATGGGAAAAATCCTTGTACCAGCCCTGTATGTAATGATTATTTATGTGCTTACCGTGGCCGCCTGCCGGTCACGTGCTGTCCTGATCTGGCCGCTTCTTCTCCTTCAACCTAATCCTTAGGCCTCCCTGACACCGGTCTCTGTGCGCACGTCCCTTTTATTGATGCAACACAAGCGTGCCCGTGTCACAATGTCATTGAAGCTACTTACACACCCTGTAACATTTTGGAGGCTTAGTGACACTTTTGTCAATTCTGCCCTCTAAGCTATGTAAGCATTGTTTGCCAAATACACTGTGCCCTGTTGTGGTTCCTCAACATCCCAAGAGTGCATTTACTATCTATCAAATGCCATTTTAATATCTGGCTCGGTTATTCTCTGACTATTCCTGTATTTCTGGCTCCCCTTGACCTTGGCTTGCTTTGATATTCCTATTTATATTAAATTACGCTTGTTCTGCCCGACCACTCTAAAGACTGGTATACGTGCTTTCTCTGTCTCTCTTTAGTGAGTTTATATTCTAAGTGTTGGGTCATAAAACCGTGACAATCTCGAGTTAGAATATATACTACTGTTAACTGCCAACAACAGAAAACAAAAACCTGACACTATAGCATTCAAATCTGTGTTTAAACATACAACAAAATATTAAAAGATGTACCGGTATTTATAGGTGTATTTATAGATTTCCTCTTACTTCTGTCATTGTAGGTATTTCTGTAGACATGTATTGGATTTTTTTAAAAAGAATTCCAAGATTATGTACTGTAGAAGATAGTGGGAAATGAGAACTGTGAAAGGCTATATTGTGGATTATTTATTTTCTCCTTTTAAATCTCCGCGATAAAGTGATTTCTGACAATTGTATCCACTAAGCGCAATAATTTAAGTTTTCTATGTAGCTAGAGGTTTTGATATACAACTCAAAATACCTCAATTTGCTATGTTCCACTCTAGAGGCTTTCTACACATAATGCAGAGCAATTGGCCTATTTCTGCTTCTTTCTAGCTGAAATTCGCAGCTTAGCTAATGTGCCCCGTCAATCATAGTCCGACAACAGCAAGCTCTAGTGGATTACATGGAAGACAAAGGGTTGTTGAAATACCAGAGGTAATTGGAGCATTGAGCCCCCATTAAGAACAAGAGAGAGAATTTGGCAGGATGAACAGAGGAGACAAGCTAAAAGCTGCCAAAACATTACTGCCTTTGGAGAAATAATGCTGTATTTCTGCCAAAGTTTAGTCTGCCATGAAAAGGGAGAAACCTAGTACTTAGTAATATCAGCCATGACCTAAAATAAACTAGCATGGATGTGATAAAGGTATCTTGGTATAAAGCAGCCCTATTGGAGTAGAACATATTATAACTGTCCTGCAGATTTTCAACATGAACACTAATTATGCAAGAAAGTAATTTATTGCTCTTATACCAAATATTAAATTATATGTATTTTAAAGCTGTTGCTCAGACCTTCTGACATATAAATGAGTACTGGAATTAAAATAATTAACATTTATCGAGATCACTACATATCCACTTATATTTATTTAAACTGCTCTCATGATTATTCAACAGCCGTTAGTCCTTATTATTGCAGCAATTTCCTTCTCTACATCCACTCAGTCAACCGCTTTTGTCCACATGTTAATGTCTTGGAAAAATGGCAAGCGACCAGTCCTTGCAGAAATTGGTAGATGCTGGGGAAAATATCTCCGTAGAAGGTAAAGCAGAAACTTATCACTAACCATATGCAAGAACAGCAGAAAACATATTCACAGGAACGCAATGGACCTCAGGAAGTGCAGGATGCAGCACTATAGTGCCATATAGTTTTAGCAAAATATCGGTCCAAATACAAAGTGAGGCCTCATATGTCAGCCTCACATTGCATGTGAAAGGCATCCCTCCCAGAGGTAGGTCTAAAGAGGGCAGGTAAGTGATGCCATTTGCATCACTGGCTCTACCTAGAAAGGGGACTGCGCCGCCCTTAGAATTGACAGGTTACTTCAAATAAGGCGAACCACGAAGGGCAGAACCTGCAGGGAGCACGTTCTCAATGCTCCCTACAGGGTCCTGATGCCCTGAAAATAGCGTTAAAATGTGGGATGAACTCATGTTATGATTATGTTATATCTAGCAAGCATAATGCATTGTTGTACTTTTAAAATATTGTTATTAGTGTGATATGCATAGTATGTTCTTGTACTGGTAACCTGGCAGAGATGTTAGGGCTAATAACAGCACATGAAGGCTTAATTTGGTTGCATAGCAATGTGTTGTATGTGAGATCAAAGGAAAAGTTTTGAAAAATAAAGTATTCCTTTTGAAGCCAGGCACCTAGTGGTGTCCCCTTGCCAGGTGTGAAATTGTACATCTAAATTGCAAGAAGACTAGATAACTTTACCCTATTTGCCTGTGTTGCTTCGTGGACCTTGGCCTCTGTTGATATGCTAAGTGAGTATCAGCAAGCAGGAGACAATTTTCTGCAAAGAAGTATATATAAAAAAACAAAACAATAATAATAATAATCTATAAGTGAATAATTATGCCTCCTGTTATACATATTCATCACAGCAACACCGTACCCTTTAAATGGAATACAAAAGTGATTAGAGTTACTTAAAGGATCACTATAGGGTCAGGAACACAAATATGTATTCCTGACCCTATAGTGTTTAACTCGCCATTTAGATGGCTTGCCCCCCTAGAAAAGTATAAAACTCACCTTTTTTCCAGCACTGCACGGGTCCGCCCCATAGGGAAAGCATTGGATTGGCTAAAACCGGCACGGGGCGGGGCCAAATGCCGGTTTGGCCAATTCAGTGTCTCCATGCAGAGCGTGGGGATGCTGAACGGCAGGGCTGCTTACTGTGCGGCCCTGAGCTAGGAAGGTGTGGCCACTTGGAGGTGTCCCTAGGGGCAATGTAAACACTACTTTTTCTCTATAAAGGCAGTGTTTACATTAAAATGCCTGAAGAGAGCTATTATAGTCACCAGAAAAACTACATTAAGCTGTAATTGTTCTGGTGACTATAGTGTCCCTTTAACCCCTTAAGGACCAAACTTCTGGAATAAGAGGGAATCATGACATGTCACACATGTCATGTGTCCTTAAGGGGTTAAGCCATTTTCAAGAGACTGTGAAGCATGTTCTATTAGGTCATAGACAAGGAGTATGACATGTCTATGAAACTGATAAATTGCAACAAATTCACAGATGTGAGAATTATTTTGTGGCAGGTGTACAACAAGAAATAAAAATTATTTTTATAAGTTTGTAAGGACAGTGCCTATGTGTTTGTCATCTGCATGCCAATTTGGCAACAATTTGTCATCTGTTTTAGCAGGCCAATTTGTCACCGGTTAGCAGGCCAATTTTAAAATTATTTGTCTGTCATCTGTTTTTTTTTTTTTTTTTTTTATGTACGCACTGTGACAATTTTTTTATTTATAATACATATTCCTTTATAATGTCCTCTTAAAAAGTATCACATTGCTTGAAGAGACCAATGTAATAGTAATTCTAAATAGCATAGATATTGTGCTAACTTGTGTATGTGGGTTTAACCCCTTCAGGACGGAGTCAATAGTGCACGTTCTGATCAAAACAAAACGTAAACAAAAACTAGAATTTGCGCTACATGTCTGTTCACCCGTAGTTCCCCTCTTTCATATTATATGCACCCACACTTATTATATATATATCATTTTGTTCAGGAGAAACAGGGTTTTAATTTATCATTAGCTATTCATATATGGAACATAATTAATTATGAATAAAATTTTAAAAAATGTGAGAAAATAAGATTTTTTTTTTTAATTTGTATTTCCGTCTGACATTTTAGCTGTGAATGTCATAATACTGTTAGGTTTTACTGCACAAAAATGCACATATTTGTAATCAGCGATGTCTCACGAGTACAACAGTATCCCCCATTAACAGGTTTTATGGTGTTTTGGAAAGTTACAGGGTCAAATACAGAACGTTCCATTTTCAAATAGAAATTTGCCAGATTGGTAATGTTACCTTTGAGACGGTGTGGTAGCCCAGCAATGAGAATTACCCCCATAATGGCATACCATTTTAAAAAGTAGACAACCAAAGGTATTGAAAGTGGGGTATGTTTAGTCTTTTTTAGTAGCCACTTAGTCACAAACACTGGCCAAAGTTAGCGTTCATATTTGTTTTTGTGTTAAAAAAAGCAAAAAACGAATATTTGGCCAGTGTTTGTGACTAAGTGGCTACTAAGAAAGACTGGACATACCCCACTTGCAATACCTTGGGTTGTCTACTTTTGCAAATGGTATGCCATCATGGGGGTAATTCTTATTCCTGGGCTACCATACGCTCTCAAAGGCAACATAACCAATCTGGCAAATTTCAATGTAAAAAAAATGAAATGCAAGCCTTATATGTGACTCTCTAACTTTCCAAAACACCATGAAACCTGTACATGGGGGGTACTGTTATTCTCGGGAGACTTCACTAAACACAAATATTAGTGTTTTAAAACAGTAAAACATATTACAACAATAATATAGTCCATAAAAGTGCAGTTCGTTTGTAAAAAATGCAAAAAACTTAACTTTTACTTAAAATATCATCGTTGTAATACAATTTACCAATTTGAAACACTAATATTTGAGTTCAGCGAAGTCTCCCGAGTAAAACAGTACCCCCTATGTACAGGTTTTATGTTGTCTTGGAGAGTTACAGGGTCAAATATAGTGCTTGCGAATTAAATTCTCTGCACTTTCTCCCTGTGTTGTCAGGCATGTCAATCAAATTTTAATTAATCAAATCACCTAATTATGTTAAAAGATTACTTAAATATACACGTAGAATTTTAATACATATGCATTTATAGGTATTTAAATTCTACGTGTATACTAATGTAATATTTTATGTAATTATATGTATTTATCTCTATATATATATTTGCGGTTATTTGCATTTTATATATAGATAGATATAGATAGAATGTCATTCTAAGTGTATTTTGTTACCAATATATATATATATATTAATCACAAAATACAGTTAGAATGAAATTACATATGTATATATAATTTATATAAAATTTTGTTTCAATATTTTATTTATTAATTTTATTATGTTATTTATTTATTATTGTAATTATACGTATTTATATATATATAATATATGTGTATATATCTATTATATATATAATATATGTATATTATATATATGTAACGTCATTCTAAGTGTATTTTAATACTAATATATGTACTTATATTAGTGTTAAAATACACTATGTATGACGTTAAATATATATAATATACATATATATTATATATATAATATATATACATATATTATATATATATAAAAATATTTATTTTATTTTATAACATGTTTAATTTTTTTTTTTTATACTTCCCACCAGCAGGGGGACTGTCTGATATTTCAGACAGTCCCCCTGCTGGCAGATCCACAGCCAGCTATAGGGGGCCATGTGATCGCTCTTTGAGAGCGATCACATGGCCCCGGGGGCCTGATTTGCCGTGGGGGGGCTGCCTGGGCTGTGAGGCAGTCCTCCCGAAGCGGAGCGCCGGGAAGGTAAGTATCCCGGGCGCTCCAGGGCTTAAAGCCGTTACGGCGTGCTATGCCGTCGCAACGGCTTTAAAGCCCACTTAAACCGTGACGGCATAGCACGTCGTAACGGCGGGAAGGGGTTAATCTACCTTGCTTGGGGAAAGCATGGCTTCCAATCTTATAAATTGCCTTGGTTGTGCCAGCTTTTGATACTAAAGGTGATGTTAAGAGATATTTTTTTTTTTTAGCATTGTTTTCAGTCTGTTGCAGACAAATAGTGATTTTTTTTTTAACCCCTTCACCTCCAGAAACAAGACGTGAGCATGCTTAAAGTTGTCTGTGTTTGTGACAGTCCTGGCAACATGGGTACAGTTAGGAAGTCTGAAATTTGGTGCCAAGATTTAAAAGGACACTATAGTCACCAAAACAACATTAGCTTAATTAAGGGTGTACAGATCATGCGCCTGCAGTAAAACTGCTCAATTCACTGCCACTTAGGAGTTAAATCACCTTTGTTTCTTTTTATGCAACCCTAGCCACATCTCCAGTGGACTGACACATCATGCATGAAAAAATATGGTTTCACTCTCAATCAGATGTACTATATGAATTACATATGAACATTCATAACCATCAACAAGAAGGAAAAATTAAAAGTAACATTCAGTCAATCCCCTTAGATCAACAATAAGGTTGTATTTGTAAGTCTTGAGGCCAAGTCAGTGCAGTGGCTTGTTCATATGCATAGAGACTCAATCTTTCTCAAAGCTGTGTCTCTGGTTTGGCATAGCGTAGTTTTCCAATGTAGGGCTATTAAATATCTGGCAGCTAGGACTATGTGAGAGGCTAGTGCACGCTAATAGAATTATAAATGTTGAGGTAAATCAAGCAATAGTTACACCAACAACATAAAGGGCAATTTAATATGTAATTTGTGGAGTAGTCTATAGACCTCTCCCTACAGTGGGTATATATGGGCACATTCCCAACAAATGTGAAGCATTGATCCTGTCTAAACTTAGCACCTCCAGCAGGTAGCAGGGTAGTTAAGTATTTAGTTTATTTAGTCAGGCACCACCTGTAGAGCAGTTTATTATGGGCCTCTAGATGTGAGTAACATTTGGTGACCCCTCATAATGTATTGAGCAATTAGCTCCACTTGTGCAGTTCCACCTTAACATCACTTTCTCTTTCCCATTTGGTCATAAAAGAGAAAGTGTGGCCTGCAGGACATCTCGATAAAATCTTATAGTACGAAGACAGCAGTTTTGGTTTTATTGGACAGCAGTTTTGGGGAGTTTGAGCAGTATGTAAAAAATCTGTATATATCTAACTTGCTCTTTGTCTCCTCTCCAAAGATGTTTGCACACTTCTGGTTATAAGATCTTTTATCTGCAAGTACCAAAATATATATCTGGATGATAAATTGTAGGTTTTCTGCAATTCCTCAAATGGTTAACTCCCCCTGACAGGAAGTGGAATATGTTAGTCAAGCCCTTCTTGTTTACCATGGGGAAATGTGTAATAATTCTGATAGGGGGGCTGCAGGTTTATATTTTTCTGGAGCTCCCAACGCATGACCTATGGAGTCCCAAGCCAGAACTGACACCTTTGTAGTTGGGTATAGTGTCATTCCTTTTTCTCTCCACCTTGGAAAGTCAATAAATAAGCCAGGAGGAACTAATTTGGCAACTGAGCCGGTGCTATTTGGGGGGAGTGTTTAAATTGACATTATGCTTCAAAAGCACTGCCCTATAATATTCATATGCCTGTGGCTGCCCCATATCTCTCAGGAACACCAGACACAGAGCAGTGTGTTGGATAGTCATAAAAACCAAAGAAAAGAGTTACTTGTTTTACTATCCCAAATCCATATGCATATTTGAATAACTGGAGTTTTTTTTTTAGTAACACTCAAATGGCCATTAGGTGTAAGCCCAATTGCCACGTCAAAGCAAACCTCTTGGGTGGGTCCTGTACTAACAATTCACCTTGCTTCCTTCAGCTTCAGTTAAAAAAAAATCTCTAATGGGACAGAGAGGGGTATTTTTCTAAACCCCTACATACTTATCAACCCTTAATAGGGAACACATGGGGTGGGCAGCAGCATTGTAGCATTTGTGATACAAAAGCAAATACAAATACACAAAAAAAAGTATTGTGCTCAGACTCCCACTACTCCTGCGTGGCAGCAATGACCATAGTACACATCAGCCCCAGTACATACAATAAAAACCATAGGGAAAACATGGGGTTGGTGGCAGCATTGTAACATGGCTGTGTGATACAGTCATACCCATTGAGGAGATAAATGACTGGACTTTCCTGCATTATAACATAGAAATGGAAATTGGAAGCATAGGAAACACATATTGTTTTGGGAGTAACACCATTTTTGTACGTATTTTAACATCTTTCCATGTGTATAGTTCCTGCCTAATTGAGGTCAGTAGAGGTATATGATTATTTCTAAATAGAGTGGAGATGTTGCTAGTGTTTCGCACTCCTAGATAGACCACAATATCTCTCCTCCACTGAAATTGAAAGTTATCTTTCAGTTCTCTAAGATGCTGCACTTGCAAGTTTATAGGCAAAGCTTGGGTTTTATTTGTGTTACATTTGTTATAGGATATTCAACCAAATTCCATCATAATCAGATTACAGACACCCTTTTTAGATGGTTCATAGGTGTAGATAGGGTTTCTTCTGTTTACTCCCTTCCACCTTGTCCATCTTTCTACTCTGGTACGAGTGCCCCCACCTTTCCTATTATTAGCTGGCAACTACGTTTGTTTCTTTCTGTGTGTCCAGAGCTACTACCGGGATCCCCTTGCCACATGGGTCTTCTTAAACTTAGAGTAAATGGTACTTTCATCATATAGCATTGAACCATAAGAAACCTCCCGTGTTTGTCCCTAGCGAGATGGAGACACCTCTGCTAATTCCAATTACCAACCATAGATTTGAGAATGTTGAGAATGTTTATTTGGAGGATGTTACATATAAGCAGGCGCCCCATATAGGAACAAAGTATCTCTTGTAAAGGGAAGGATGCTGCATAGGTTTGAACCTACAGGCTAAGTCTATTAATAGGTGCCGCTCCAGTCATCAAAATAGTGCATATACTTTTAGATCCGGTGCCTTGATCTCCTCCAGCACACCACGCAATTGGATATCAGTCCTGCCGGCCCTGTTCCTCCTGATCCGTCATTTTGGCATCTTATTGCTGCAATTTGGGCTGCATGTATATACTGGTATATGCATTGACTAGTGTATTGTGGGCTTCTGTTATATATTTATATATATATTTAAAGTTGTGCAAGGCACTCAAAGTCTCTGTATAAAAATCCTAGCCAGCATGCTAAGTATCGGCCAGTAGGATAAAGAAAATAAAAAGAGAGCATCCATAGGTCTTGTATTTCAAGAGTTGTACGGCTTTATTGAAACAAACTGTTGCAGATACAAAGTAAGATTGATGTTTCAGTCTCAAATTAGATTTTTATCTCCACTACCTTGGACTTTTTTTTGCTTTTTTTGATTGCTTGTCCTAAGACCGTTACGCTGGTACATATGAGGATTGTTAGCAATGATACGAGGTTAGTATTAAATACAAAAATGAATTTACATCCTAGACCAGCGTTTCCCAAACTAGTCCTCAAGACCCACCAACAGTCCAGGTTTTGTTTGTATCCCCATTGGAATAAAACAGGGAAATACATAAATCCTGGACTGTTGGTGTGCCATGAGGACTGGTTTGGGAACCACTGTCCTAGACATATCAGGCATTTGACAATCAGGAGTGATAAATAAATAAATTTTGTATTATTTTTCTTTAGTGTAAAAATTATATTAAGCAGAAATGTAAAATAATTTTAAACACATTCCCCAATTTTTAATATTTAATATTTCATAGTTAACTTTGTTTTATGTATACATATTGGATATTAAAAGAAAGCCCTTCTGTTTAAAAAAATAATAATATGTAATATGTATGGATGCACTGCAACAGAAACCTTTAAATTATGTTATGGTTCAGAAGTTGGACAATTGCCTACATTTTTTAAGGGGTTGATATTGTTTTGTGTCTTTTACTAAGGCTTCCTTTTATGCTTTTTAATTTTCTATATGTAGTTTATGACAGAAGAAAATAAATAAATGTTCATATCATCTTCCTATGATCATTGCTGTTTCATTCCTATCCTTGGAAGTTTAAATGATAAAAGAATTCTAATGAGCTCAGACTGGCGTGATGGACGTGATGACGTAGACCGGAAGGTGTACGAACCGTAAGGGGGAGGGAGCCGTCGGAGATGATCAGCGCGAGGTAGCTGCTGCTTGAGACCACGCTAAGCTAAGCATGATACCGCTCAAAACACTGCCCGGGATAAAACCATTTCCAATGGTGTTCGGTTCAACCAGCTTCTAAATAATCTCTACTTACCTCTTATTCTGTCTGTCTGTCTGGCGATACCTGGATATCTGAGTGGCTGTTTCGGTGTGGCTGTTCCGGTGAGACCGCGTGGTAAGAGACGGAGTTTTCTTTTACCACCGACGGAGGAGCAGTGATAAAAGCTCCCAGTATACCCCAGCATATCGGGTCTGATCTGGCTGCATACCGCTTATCTTATTGAGATCGCTGAAGCAGAAATTAAAGGGGCAAGTCATCCTGTAAAGGTATTCCAAGGTATTTAAAAAAAAAAAAAAAGAAACGAAAAAGAGAGGGAGAAATAAAGGGGAGGAGGGGAAGAAAGTTATAAAGAAAGGAGGGAAAGAATGGGATAAGAGAGGAAGCAAAAGTGGATAAGATAAAATAAAAGAGACCATATCCTCCATACCCCAATAATCAATCATATGCCTCCTCCCAATACAAACTCCACATATAACTCCCAAAGGTATTGCTCTACCAACAAAGAGAGAACAGGACCAGAAAGAAATTAAGAATTCAAAGGGAATGCTATCTAAACTGCCACTTAAACTGATAAAGAACTGTTAAAATACTGGGAATATCACCTAAACTGCTAAAAAAAAAGAAAAAAAAAAATTGCTAAAAAAACAAAAAAAAAACTGTAAGTTAGAAAAGCAGCCTGGCTTCAAACAAACAAATATCAAACAAATAAATAAAGGGGGAAAATATATATATATATATATAAGCGTGGAAAACAAACCCCGAATCTAAAGGATAACCCCTCTATTTCTCATTTAAAAAAAAAAAAAAAAAAATGGCTTCCAAACGATCACAGGATCTCAAAGCAACATCAAAAATGGAAAAGAAATCTTCAAAACAAGAAAAGAGACTTTCTACATTTTTTTCTCCTCAAAAAACTCAAGGTATCAACGAAGACCTCTCCTCAGATTCCTTTATTGATACAACTTTGCCACTTACAGAAACATCGACAATTACTATAGAAATTATAAAATCATTATTGGATGATGCTTTAAAACAGATAAAAAAAGAGATCCAGGAAAATTCCAGTGACCTTAAAAATGACATCTCTAAAGTATTAACTAGAATACAAACAATAGAAGATAAGCAAGATCACACAGAGCTTCAGATTCAATCCTTTGGAGAGTCCCACAAAGAAATGGAGCTCAAATTGGAGCAACTGGAAGCTAAAATAGCAGACTTAGAAGACCGGGCCCGCAGAACAAATTTAAAATTCAGAAATATTCCAGAAGATATAACAAACGATAAATTGAAAGACTTTCTGAAGGAGCTGTTTATATCCCTCAAATTATCACTAGGTCCTCATGAATTAATAATGGACCGATGCCATAGAATCTTTAAGCCTACAAGTATCAAGAATGACTCCCCAAGAGACGTAATAGTGGCGTTTCATTCATATGACACGAAAAACCAAATTTAGTTTGCCTTAAAAAACAACAGATCAACAGAAGAAAAATTTAAAGGGATATTCGCCATTCCTGATATCTCTTACCACACAAGAGCTAAAAGAAGAAATTTTTCACCAATATTTCAAACGTTAATAAAGCACAATCTGAGGTTTAGATGGCGACATCCTGCTTTCTTGCAAATATATTACCATAATGAATGGATTTCATTCACAACATTCGAGAAAGCCAATGAATGGCTGTCACAACATATAGAGAAGTAAAGCGAAACTAAAGTGGAAGACAAGACCAGGAATAAAAGAGCAAGAGGGAAAGGAGAAAGAAAAGAGAAAGAGAAAAGAGAAAAAAAAAAGATACATGGTGAAATGAAAAGAAATGAAAAGAAAAGGAAAAGAATGAAAAGAAAATGGGCAAGAAGAGAAAGGGAGAAAAAGGAAAATTGAAGAAAAAAAAAAGAGAGAAGAGAAATGAAAAGGAAAAAAAAGGGGAAATAAAATAAGAGACTGTAAAATCAGAACATCAGTCATAGACTACAAGTGGTTTACTACTTCAATAGGACTATCAATCCCATAATAGATTAATAAGATGGTCTTGGAAAGACACTAAAAAAAAAAAAAAAAAAAAAAAGCATGCACCAAAGTCTTTATAGACCTATTGGACTTAGTGTAATTGATCATTAAGTATTAATTACTTCAAGTATTGTTTTGTTGAAAATATTTAGGGGGTATCCTCACAGTAATCACATATTACAGTGGAACGTAATAGTATAAGATATAACACAAGAATTTTGCACGGTGAATTGAGCACTGTAAATTGATCATGGCAAAGTTGTGGAACATAGCGCGAGATATTAAGGATTATAAGAGTATGTAATAGGAGTATATAATATAGTATGATATATAGTAGATATAAGGTATTTGAGAAATTGAACACGGAACATAGTGTAATTCATCACATGAAATTATGCACAGGCAATGTATGTAAGAAACCACTAGAAAATATGTATGTAAAGAGGAATTATCCATTTCTTAGATATCACGCACTGTAAGCACAAGAAAAGGGCATTTGAAATTAAGATATGTTAAAGTACTATAGCACAGAAATTATCCATGGTATGATAAAAAAATAAAAAAAAATAAAAAAAAATGCTTTGAAGTAATTAGGCACTAGAAGCTATTGGGCTAGGCCATTGGAAACCCTGTAGGATAAGATTACAAAATACAGTCTATGAAAATATTTTAAGATAAGGTTACTCCTCTTCTCCCTAGTTTTATATACTGCCCCCTATTATCTCCATCTTGAGTTATTTGTTGTTTGTTTTTAAATGTATTTGTACATATACTTGGCTGAAAATGGAAGGGTTTGTGGGAATCGCTAGTTTACAGGGGATCGGTTAGAAATTAATCAATAAAAATGCTAAAATTGATATCAATAAATGCTCAAGGACTCAACTCCCCAAATAAAAGAGCATATCTATATAATACCCTAATAAAGGAAAAAGCTCAAATTTCCTTTATTCAAGAAACCCATTGGAAAAAACAAGATAATCACTATTGGAACTATAAAAAATTTAAAATTATTGCGGAAGCCTCGGATCAAATAAAAAAAAAAAAGGGGTTGCAATATTGTTTTCCAGTCTGATCAATTATTCATGTGATTATTCTGAAAGCGATACAGAAGGGAGATTTATTATATGGATAGGTAAGATAAACGAGATCCAATATACTTTACTGAACATCTATTTGCCAAATAAAGCTCCAATTAGATATCTATCGAAAATAATGAGAAGAGTAGAAACAATTCGTAAAGGAATACTATTGATAGCGGGTGATTTTAACTGTGTATCAGACCCTAAACTAGATAAACAAGTAAAATTTGGGCAACGTATAGATGGAAGTCTAGCTAACCAAGCTATAATGATATATTTGATCTATGGAGAATTTTTCATCCTAATGAACGTAACTATACCCATACTTCATCGGCACATAAAACCTCAGCAAGGATAGACATGTGCTGGGGAGATCTGGATCTTTTAAAACGATTAGAAACAATCAAAATTGAAATTAATACATGGTCAGATCATGATCTTCTCATTTTAGAATTTAAAGAAAATGGGAAGAAAGACTTTTCGCCATGGAAACTGAATGATTTCCTATTAGCAAAAAAACAAAATATTGAATACATAAAGAATCTTTCAGATTTGTTTTTCAAGGAAAATCTCCCTGAAACAACATCTAATCAAAATGTATGGTGTACATATAAAGCTGTCACCAGAGGATATTTCATAAAGCTCGCGAGCTATGAAAAAAAAATGAGGGGGGCACCAATATCTGAACTTTATCTACAATTATATAAATTACAAGCGCAAAATAATAAAAAATCTTCAGAAGACATAATTAATCAGATAAAAAAATACAAAAATATGATAAATCAAAAGATCCTTGAAAGAATAGAACTTAATTTAAAACGACTTAAAACTAAATTCTACTATCGAAGCAATAAAATAAACAAATTACTGACTGATCGACTTAAAAAAAACAAAATGGAAAATAAGATATATAAAATTATAGATGACGGAAAAGTCTTGTTGTCCCCAGAAGATATAGGTAACTCATTTAAGAAATATTATGGAAAATTATACAATGTCCAACATACACCTACAGAGCAGGCAATAGAAAGCTATTTAAATAAAATAAAAATTCCTAAAATTACTTTGACTCAGAAAGAAAAATTAAATCAAAAAATAACACAGTTAGAAGTAGAAGAAGCTATAAATAATTTACAATCATCAAAAGCTCCGGGCCCGGACGGGTTTTCAAACCTGTTTTTCAAATTATTTAAAAAAACTATAGTTCGTAATATGACTGCAACGTTTAATGAGATGGCCTTTTCTGGCAAAATAACCCAGGAATTATTGAGAGCCAATATAAAACCTATTTTGAAACCTAATAAATCACCAACAGAAATAACAAACTATAGGCCTATTTCTTTGATAAACATAGATATTAAATTGTATGCAGCAATATTGGCAAATAGAATTAATTTAATACTCCCTGAATTAATACACATAGATCAAATAGGATTTGTTAGAGGTCGCCATGCAAGTGATAATTCTCGCAGAATTATTGATTTATTTGAATATGCCCATTTAACGGGCACGCCCCTTCTGACCCTGTCGATTGACGCAGAAAAGGCTTTCGACAGGGTCGGATGGGGATATATGAACAGGGTTTTGAGTGCATTTGGCTTTGAGGGATGGATCGCACAGGCGATCAAGGCTTTATATGGAGGTCCATCTGCGAGAATAATAGGTTATGATATATGCTCTGAATGGTTCGATATCAACAATGGAACACGACAGGGATGCCCATTGTCACCCCTGTTGTACGTTCTCTCAATCGAACCACTAGCTTTATCTATTAGAGAAAATCAGGGAATAAGAGGAGTGATAATTGAAGACGTAGAAGCTAAGATATGCCTATACGCAGATGATGTATTGATCTCAATAACAGACCCGAAGACTTCACTTTTTAACTTAATGAAGGAAATTGAGAAATATGAGGATGTCTCTAACTATAAGATAAACCTCCAAAAAACAATAGCTTTATCAATCAATATAAATCTCCGTGTTTTAGCCTCTCTCCAAGAAAAATATAAATTTCACTGGACTAAAAAGGAATTTCAATATCTGGGAATTATGATTACGGCGAATCCTAAGAATATATTAGAAACTAATTTTCTAAAACTACTTAAACATACTAATATGATTTTAAGGAGTTGGCGTCCCTTAGAAATTTCTTGGTGGGGAAGAATTAACACAGTAAAAGCATATGTTATTCCCAAATGGACTTATTTGTTCAACATGATCCCACTGAAAGTTCCGAAACCATGGATATGCTCCAACACTCTTTTTCCAATTTCATTTGGAAAGGGAAAACACCAAGAATAAAATCCCAAATTTTAACAAAAAAAATCAATCAAGGAGGAATGGCCCTCCCATTAATAAAAGACATATATGCTGCTAGTATAATTTCCCATATATTCAAGTTTCAGAGCATTGATTCAAGAAAACAACCATGGTATCAGATAGAATCGACAAGGATAACTGAGAAATACGGGGTTTATACGGGGTTACTCCACCTGAGATGGAATAGATTCCCAAAAGACCAACTAATATTAATTATACATTCTTTTATAGCGGCGAAGATATTAATAGCAAGATCTTGGAAACAAACTTATACACCCGATAATAGACAGTTTATAACCCAATTATTATATCAGCTTGAAATGGAAAGAGGGGTTGCTTTCTCTAATAATAACAGCAAACATATACACCACTTAGAAAAGTGGTTATCGAAAATTAAAGACTGTTTCACCTGATCTGATTCCCTCTTCCTCTCTTGTCTTATCTAAATATTGTTTAACGCTATCTACAGGGACATAGGATATAGCTTTCGTATGATAACCAGAAGTTGAACTGTAAAGATGAGCTGAGCTTCATATTAATCATAGAAAATACATTTAGCATTTTTGATAATATGATATCTAAGTTTAAGATCGTCCTAGACAACTAGCTAATTTCTACTACTTCCTGCTCCCAAGTATTGTAATGTTTGTCATGTTATGTTAAATTTGGATGCCATCAGGGTAAGGGATATGATGTAGGTTACCTAGATCATATCATAATCTTTTGTAGAAGTATGTATACATTTATATGAAATATCTGATGGTACTGTCTATGTATGTAAAAAAAAAAATAAGTGTAATTGAAAAGGAATTTTTTCCAACAATAAAGAAATATTAAATATAAAAGAATTCTAATGAAGGATGTGTGTAATCTCTGGTTAAATATGACTGGGTGATGGCAATATCCCATTGCCAGTAAATTGTTTGTGCTATTTTATTCTTATGTTATTTTTACAGTTTCATATTTTGTAGCTTTTGGAGATAGTGAAGCATAATGTTTGACTCCAGTTTTAATAAAATCATGGCATTCCTTTAATGTGTTCAGAAAACCTTTGTATTATCCTTTCAAATATTTCCCATCACTCTTAACACCATAACCACTATAGCTCATTGTAGTAGTTATGGTAAAATACATATTTGGCCGATATCTTCCTACTGTTGTCAAACTATTGACTAAAACCTACAGATGGCAATGATAGGCTTTAACCCCTTAAGGACCAAACTTCTGGAATAAAATGGAATCATGACATGTCACACATGTCATGTGTCCTTAAGGGGTTAAATGCATTATCTGCGCAACAGGTGAGAGGCCACAATTTAGGCACCAGGAGAGACAAATTTTCTTTAAATCATGTTTCCCTAAAATGTTCTATAATTTTCCAAACATTGATGTCCCATTGGCATTTTTGGAGCCGTGCAAAATTACACAATTACCTCAATTTAATAAGCTTTCCAGATGATTCAATATTTAGAAAAAAAAATACCAATGATTTATGTAGATAAATCATTTAAAGGGACACTATAGTCACCAGAACAACTACAGCTTATTGAATTTGTTCTGGTGAGTAGAATCATTATCTTCAGGCTTTTTGCTGTAAACACTGTATTTTCAGAGAAAATGCAGTGTTTACATTACAGCCTAGTGATAACTGCACTGACCACTCCTCAGATGACTGTTAGAGATCCTTCCTGGGTCATGGCTGCCTAAAATGCATCCAAACATTCAGTGTCTCCTCCCTCTGCATGCAGACACTGAACTTTCCTCATAGAGATTCATTGATCCAATTCATCTCTATGAGGAGATGCTGATTGGCCAGGGCTGTGTTTGAATCATGCTGGCTCTGCCTCTGATCTGCCTCCTTGTCAGTCTCAGCCAATCCTATGGGGAAGCATTGTTATTGGATCAGGCCACTACTTCTGATGATGTCAGCAGGCAGTGGGCAGGTCTAAAGGAAACAGTGACAAAGCCAGGAGCTACAGACTTGAAAACAAGTAAGATTTCTATATTTAGGGAGGCATAAGGGGACCAGGGAGGCTAGATGGTGGTTTTAACCCTATAGGGTCAGGAATACATGTTTGTGTTACTGACCTTATGGTGCTCCTTTAACCCCTTAAGGACACATGACATGTGTGACATGTCATGATTCCCTTTTATTCCAGAAGTTTGGTCCTTAAGAGGTTAAAACGTTTTTCTGACAGTATCAACTTATAAAAAAAACAACCTATTAAATCAAGGTTAATATATGGAGATCCTTGCAATAAAAAAATAAAATAAATAATAAGTTTTACAATACTTTCACAAACTTGGTTTTGAAAATCATCTTCCCTTGGTACCTTATTTATGTATTTATTCCCTTCTAATTTTTTCCTGACATTGCCAAAGTTATGGATTTATTTCGACTGGCCCACCATTGCCACTTCATTATTATTTCTGAAGATCTATATATTCATCTTACAGCATTTTATAAGTGTCTTCTTTACTAGGGTAATTCAGCAAAAAATATTGTATCTCACATTTTGTTGTTGTAAGCATAATGCTTACCCATGTTCAAGATTCCTAAACCAATTCTTCCCAACATAGAGATGCCAGATTCAATCCCAGTCACAGTAACAGACATAAATAAATGTAACATAGATTTATTACAGGCATCTCATGGTGAGATCGTATTTTTTATGTCAAAATTCATTCTGTTTAACCAACATATTTTTTTATTTATTTCAAGTTATAACTGATTTTACACAAAGCCTCCATACTCGAACCGTCAAACCTGGCAGATTAATGTGATTTATATTATTTCTCAAAATCATGAAAGACAGTTCTCATGACTTACTGGTGTTGTTTTAGCAGTGTGCACTGCCAACATGCTTTGCCCTTTAGATTGTGTGGGCCTGAGTGACACAAGAGACTGAATTTTTTTTCTAAATCAGCAGGACTGTGTTGTGAAGCATTTGTCTATTCTGTGAAAAATCTAGCTTACTAATGCAAAACCCAAAGATCATTCTGCCATTAAGAATATGCAGAGATATGCAACCTTTTCGCAGTGGGAGAACAATCTCATTGGCAACAGCATCGTATACTCATAACAAATATATTTCAGTTACAGATATATTAAAGAGGCATGCCAGTCATACACTTCACTAGAATGCACTGCAGAGTATATACAGTTCTGGAATAAACATTCAAAAAACTAATCTGATTACTAACAGATATGTAAATAGCAGAATATTTCATTATTGATTATTCATATTATTTTCATTTATAGTATTCACTGTTGTAAACATTACTCAGAAATACTAATGCAAGTGTATACACACTACAGTGCACATCCAACAATTCCCCATGAAAATGAAATTGAAGACTAAGAGATTTGTTTCATTCCAAATTGCAATTCATTCAAATTTGGGCCTTTTAGGTGATCATCTGTGTGATGGATGGCCTGATCCCCTTGAGTTGTTTTGCGCTAGTTGCAAGCTCACAGCGCCATTTTGATGCCACCCCATGCTGTTATGTCAGGCTAAAAGAATGAAATGTACATTATCTCTGTATTGTGTGTACCTGTATTAAACACAGTGAAGTGTGTGTCTGTGTATACATATCTGGGTCAAGAGAGGTCAAGAGGCAGGTGCTGTGTTACATTGATAGAGTGAAATGTAATTTGTAGGTTGTCTACTACAGCAAAGGGCTCTGTTACTATAATCATTAATTGTTCTGAAGGAACAGTGGGTCCAAATATCTACTTGGTCAATCAAGATAACCTTTTGTTGTCAGGGTAGACTTGCAAATGGGGGAACTAATGTAATGAATAACTTTGTAACCAGTTCTTTCCTTTGCATTCTATTTGCCCAGTTATGTATTCCCATTGGTGCAAATATATATATACTATGTTTTAATGTATGCTGTAATTGACATATGCTTGCTGTTTCTACAAAACTATCTGAGTTCTTTTGAGTTGCCAAGAAGAAGCTTGTGTGTCTCTTCCTTGAGGTCTCACAGGTATATTGCTATTCTTTGTCCTCTATAGAGTTATTACTAATAAGAGTATTACCAGCAAACTACATAGATAGAATATCCTATAGTAACCAGATACCAGTGCAGTATATCCTGCATTGCCAGTCCTAGCATTTCCTAGCATTTAGTGAAGCAGTTAGTGGTGCAGGTTAGGTAATAGAAACTCACTGACCATAGTGTGCCTGAACTAGTACACCTTCAGTGCCAAAGATGCCCAGGCTATATCGTCAGTCTGAATTTCCAAACTCGAAGCGAACAAAATTATCAGTGATGACCATGCTCATGATTGTTCGGGAAAAAAGATAATTGATGTCAAGGGGACAGTCACTTAATGTTGATTTTATTCAAAGATCATGTAAGAAGTGACCAAAAGAGGGGGAAAAAGGATGAGCAGTAAAATAGAATCTATATTTATATATGACATTTTTAATATATAATATATAAATATATATTTCTTCACTACTCCTCTTTTTCACTCTTGATCGTTGAATCCAATGGCAGGAAAAATGCATATATTTTGCAGTGCACAGATTTCTAAGCTTTCACACCCTTTTTTGCATTGTCTGACTCATGTTGGCATTGACAATAGGGAAACCTGACACGTTTGTCTCTTTTTCTCCTTCAAATAAACTGAAACATAGAAACATAGAATGTGACGGCAGATAAGAACCATTCGGCCCATCTAGTCTGCCCAGATAGAAACATAGAATAATTAGTAATAACTGTATCTAGCAATCACTATGCACATTTGGCATCTAGTTGCACTGCTTTGATTTCTTTATTGTCTGTACACATATTTGACCCTGCTTTAAGCAACAAAGTGCAGGGTTAGCAGCACAGAGTTAATTGTTTTTTTTTTTTGGGGTACTGCAGTAACTTTTTATCTATCTTTATGTGACCAAATTACTGCTTCTCACTTGATCTGTGATTTCACTGGCAGGGAAATTGCATATATTTTGCATATATATCAGTGCACTGACTGATCTACTTTCAAGCCCCCTTTGAATCGTCTGACTTATTTTTCTGAATCTGTTTTCGTTAACGAATTTTGGTTGAGCCAAACCACTGTATGGCTGAAATTCGCCCATCTCAAAAAAATATATTTTCAAGCACTGTGGTTCGGTCGAAGTTTCTTTTGCCTTGAACAAGTCTATAAATGTGCATATGCACTTAAAGCACCTATGCTTTTGTTTTTAAAACGAATATTTCTGTCCTATTTTATCTAATTTTTATTTTTTTGAAATTGAAGTTTTTCAGTTATATATAAATAGACTAGGGAGAACAGTACAAAATCGTAGTAGTGCTGTGCCACAGCAATACAATATGGCAATAGCAGGGTAAGTATATGACTTATAAAGTCCCAGATTTAGAAAGTCTTTTATAAAATACTTGGATACCACGTGGGTCTCTAGAGCCAGAAGTTGGTAGTCTTTGTGCTTCTCAGATGTCCATATATACATAGGAAGGGGCGATAAAAGACAGAGAAACTAATAGTGTAATATGTTCATTTTAGTAAATAAAATTATAAAATAATAAAGTTAAACTCACATTTGTTAGAGCTTAAACCAGCTCTAGCGTGTATAGCGTACAGCGTACAATCCCCACTTATATGATATGGTGTCAGTGTTCTTGAGGGTGATGATATCAGGAACCCAGAAATAGATTTTAAAAAAAAAGGCAACGATAGTACTTTCAATAAAATATAGATAGTTAGTAAGATATAATTAAAATCCACTCAAAGGCAGAGCAGGCTTACTGCTCTATGACAACAGCACCGGTGGTATGATCCCCACCTGGGATTCTTTGGAGTAGAAATGGTTTGATGCCAGTAGTATGTAAAGATCAATATAAAGAGATATACAAAGATAATGGCACAGATAACAAATGTAATGACCAAAATCTATTTATATCGTCAAAATACAAATGAAATACATCCAAACGCATTTCACAATAGGCTTTATCAATGGAGTAAAAAAATAAAACCTGGCTTCTTAGAATTTATTATAGGAGTAAAGTAAATTAAAACTGGTGCCAAAATTCCATCTTCCAATCACAAATCAGTATGTATATACATATAAAAATCTTTGCAAAACTTATAAATATGCAAGGACTTATTATTAAGACATCTTATTTTATATATTTAAATGTAAAACAAGGTTTTTGTGAGTGTATTGTGGCGAAAATCGCTGAATCACGTGATGCGCGTCAACAGCGCGTCATTAGTGTCGGCTGCTAAGCCTTATGGGGGCTGTAGTGCTGAAATTGAAACCATCACGTCGGCAAATGCGTATCATTCGCCAATGTGAAAAATGGCAGCAGTGAGTGTCTGTTCGGGAAATGCCTAACAGGGGAAGGACCTCAGGTGTGGTAGCGGCCGGGAAAAAAACTTTATATATAAAGTGTAGATTGCTCATGCGAACACGGTGGCCATATTGGGAGGGGAAGGGGCTTAAATTAATCCCCTATACTGGCGCGACAGCCATATTGAGCGGGGAATTAAATAGTAAAAATAACTGTAAGAGAAAAGAAGGAAATAAGAGCAAATATCAAAAAGAATATCATGGAAATACATAGAAATATTCAAAGGATATGAGAGCAAATACCTATTAAAAGATAACAAAATGCATAAGAATATTTAAAAAAAACAATACTGCATATAAAATAATATTAAAACCATACATAAGGGTAAAAAGAGGCACATGGGGAAAAAATGCACTATGTGAAATAAAACTGATCAAAGTTTCAATTGTCTGGGATCTTTATTTCTATTTTTTTTGTAAATCTTTGTTTTATTGAAGCAATAGATTTTCGTTACAGAAGGGAAGAAAATAATGAATAATATATCAGCGAGTATTCATACCTTTGCGGTAACTTTTAGCATTGATACATATTCACAAGAGTGTCTGCTTCATTTTATGTTTTAATTGATGTCGCTATGTCTGGTTAGCTTGGCATGTGTAATTTTGGTAAAGTGGTACTGATAGTGTGGGTTCACCCAGATGCAAAGCCCGTCCAGTTAAGTTGACGAACAGGTTATGCAAAACTATAGAAGGTCCCAAGCCCGCGTCAGGCAAGCAGTGTGTAAGTCAGGCTGTGGTCGTTGCGTCGGTGATAGTAAATAGTTATAGCTATGAGCAGGCTGATCGTGTTGTTCACATAATGTCGCTGCTGTGTGTCAGTTGCTGTCAAATGCTAGTTGTGGCTCGTTTTGTTTGAGTACTGAGTTCTCACGAGTGAATGATGTGGAGCAGCGCCATAGTTACCCTAAGAACAGCTGGGTTCACCTGCGTGAGCTAACCTGATGTGATATATCATGTTATGTGCAAACTAGGTCAGTAGCTGGTGTGTTAAGCATATATATGGTCTGGCCCTCCTGCTAACCACTTCAGAGTACTAGCTAAAGACACGGCAGAATATACTTCTTTGTGGCTAGTATTAGCGATGTCTGCTTGATGGTGTAAGTATTCTGCTAGCGTTCAAACTATAAGTCATAAAGCGACACACAATACTCTAAGTTAACGAGGGTACTCATTGAGTCAAGCCCTGCTGGTTAGATACCACATCAGGCATGGTATGCACAGCATCAAAAATTGCATGGGATCAAGGCTCATCAGTTCATCACAGAAGCTGTATAGGTCACCAGTCTGTCCTAGTGTGGCATGGCACAGGCGGGTGTCATTTAACCATACAGTCCAGCCCATGTGTGCAGTAACAGTCCGCTTTTGAGGGTCGGTCCGTGTGCCTTCCCTTTCGACCAGGTTTGCAGGGTTCCCGGGTCAGCTGATTCCTCCATCGGGTGCTGTTGGCACGGGTGTCCATGATATTTCTGTTGCCGTGGCTCATCTGCGTCTAAGGGCCGCTTGTCCTCGGCCTGAGGCCTTAATAGGCGCTCGCGCCCTTTCACCATTGATTCCATCACCAGGATTGTGGGCCCAGGGTTCCGCCAGGTCCCAAGCTTCTTCCTGGGGATATGGCAGGCTGTGGAGGGGTTCCTCCTGGTGAGCGCCCGGCTCAGATGAAGATTGAGAGGGCTTCTCGGCGGTAGTATCCACGTGGGTGGTGAGTGACTAGCGCCATGCGCCCGGTGATCCTCCAGGCTTGGGGACCACTGCCTGGTGTTGGTCGTTTATTGCTTAGTGCCCCGTGCCCCAGGCCAGTTGGTTGCTGCAGTCTGCCTCAGGCTCTGTGTTGCAGTTCCTGCGCACGTGGCCTCCACCATCTTAAACGCGGGTCTTGGGCCTGCATGGTGACGTGTCAGTGCCTCCGAGTGTGGCTTCATGGCTTGGACCGGGATCACCCCCCGGTCCAGAGGGGGGGGGATCAGGACCGAGTCCGCAGGTTGTCCATGTGTGTCAGGCTCCGTTGGGCAGGATAGTGGCGCGGCGGCCGTCCGCTCCACTCACCGCCAAGCAGGGTCCCTCTGATGCAGCGGGGCCTCTCCTCCGAGGGACTAGAACTCCGGGAGCAAGCCTCTCTTCAGCTCAGGTAGCTCGGTTACTTCGAGGGTCGCAGGTATTGGAGGGTAATTTCCCTCATAATCTCGTTTTACAGGCTTTATGTGCTTCTTTTTGCAGGCCCGGCCCCCGTCTGGGATCTTTATTATGTGTGATAAAATGTTTGGATACCGAGTTGTTTGGGTATTATTATTATTATTGCCATTTATATAGCACCAACAGATTTTTTTTATGTGATTGCTTTTATTGTTAAAACTAAGATGATGGGAAGAGTTGTATGGTTTTCATTACGATTTTCTTTGTAGGTTAAAAGATCAGTTCTTTCCTCTTTCTTAATTATGTCTATTGTATGGTCGAGATTAGTTGGTGAGTAATTTTTGTCAATAAATGTATTCTTTAAAGAAATCAGCTTGTGTGTAAAAATCTTCAATTAGGGAACAATTTCTACCTAGTCTTAGGAATTGGCTTTTTTGTTCCCGTTTCTAGCCATAGCTTGTAGTGACAACTGGACTGGTCAATGTCCGTGTTGGTGCAAACCTTCTTAAAGAAAGTTTTAGTATTTAGTGCCCCATCTTTTATAAAAATGTCTAAATCTAAAAAGTTAATAGTATTTCTGCTGTGTTCACATGTTAAAATAATCCCTTTATCATTAGTGTTAAGATAATTTACAAAAGAGATAAGTGAGTCTTCTGAACCTTCCCATGTAAAAAAAAAGATTGTTAATGTATCTAAAACAGGCGACCAGGTTTGCCCGCCAGGCATGCTCCCCCCAAAGCTTTTTTAGATGTGAATAAGTTTGTACGCAAAGCCACTTCGAAAAGATTCTTCAGTGAAAAAGATTCTCAAACCAATTCCCCTATCCCACTCCCCTCTACATCCCAAGAAGATGCTCAGATTATTAACACCAACCTAAAAGAAAAGTCTAAATTGTATCCTTCTCATTTTAAATCTGCCCCTCTAATAGTGTTCAGAAACCTAGTACTAGTTTTTTCAAAAGACTTTGAAAAGCTAAAGTATAACAAATATGACCCTCATAACCTCACACAAATAGAAAGGACTGCTATAAAACAAATTCAAGAAGACAGAAGTATTGCTATTAAGCCAGCAGACAAAGGTGTTGGGTTAGTCATTTTATCCAGTGATATGTATATAGAAGAAGCGAATAGGCAACTAAATGACACTCACGTATGCGAAAAATGATCAGACACCACACCTCAAATACAAAATGTTTTCTCTTTTTTTTTTTTTTAAAAAGGTGCAGATTATAATATTTTAAACAAACGTGAAACCAGTTATCTAAATATCAAATATCCCCAAATCCCTGTGATATATTTTTTTACCGAAAATCCATAAGAATGAAAAGAAACCCCCAGGCAGACCAATTGTATCAGGTATTGGTTCCCTTTTATGCAATTTTATGCAACACTGAAAAACTCGGTATCCAAACATTTTATCACACATAATAAAGATCCCAGACAATTGAAATGTATCGGCATAAAAAAATATATATTACCCCATGGAGAGGGGGAAATATAAAAGATATCCCTGGAAAATGTGAAATTGTATGGGTATTTAATTTACAGACATTAACTCCTAATGGCTTAAATGCAGACTTTGACCTGTTTAATTTTATATAACATATCTCTATCCCGTGTACCCTTCTTTTAACTACTGCTTATTTTTATTCTTATGTATACAAACTTTGATCAGTTTTAATTCACATAATGGCAAACAGATATATCACCAAAATATACAAATAGTGAAAAAAATAACAAACGATAATACTTAGCTTTAAATAACTTATAACAGCCTCCCTAGGTCGTTACCCAAAAGACGACCTATATCATATATAGGAAACCACAACAAAAACTATTCGGGATATGACTGTGTGAATCTATAGAGAAAACATAAAACAAAACATAGTGTGATATTGTTACAAAATGCAATATTCTGTGCGCAGCAATCTATTGCACTCCCTAAATATAGGTAAGTATAAGCGCTATTAGGGTGCCTCCCCTGGTATAATAAGGGGCCAAACAATCCTTCTGTTCACCTCCGGATTCTTATTCCACCAAGAGACATCCACAGGTCAGGGTTAAAAAATTAAAGAAAATGTATTCAATAAAAATATATATATAAATATTTAAGCAGTCACCAATTCAGCATAGGATATAGATGCAGAAAAAGTAGTCTTACGCGTTTCGTTCGTTATGCACTTCCTCAGGGACCGCAATAAAATAATCACCATGTATAAATACAAAGTACAGAATAAACATATCCTAAAACAACCCCCCTTCCTGTGTCCTTAAATAGGGCTAGTCCCTAAAGTCCATTGGTGGATTCAGTGGGTGTGTATCCTTTTCTTTTTTGATTGGAGGAGGAAACCACCTCCATAAGCTGTTTCTTCACTATTCCAATCTAGGTTGCATGTAATTTTAGGTTAGCATGTAATTAAAATGTCCCAGGGGATGTGCGATAGTCCTCTTTGGCAGCATGGTCGTGGTGGTGTGGTAGTTGTCCAAGCCACTATGTGGCAGTGAGAGTCAGCCGGCCCCTGTGCTCGGCACCAGCAACTCACGTGTTGGGAAGTCCCATGGGGTCTCGTCCTCGCGGGTCAAGTAGATTGGTAGAATTCCGCCGCTGCTTTCCGGACGTTCGTGGGCGGCGGGTATGTGTCTTTGGTGGCATGGCACTTTCTCCGCTGCCCATGTTGATTTGCGGGCCTGAGCCCCTGTGTGGTTTTGTGGTTTGGAGGCACAGCCCTTCTGGGTGCTGTTTGCGGTTTTATGTCACTGCATCTGGGTGGTGCGCTGGCAGGTCTTCTTGATGTCGCTGGGGGTTTGCCGGATCACGGCCCCCCGGGCGCGCCATTTTAATTGGTATGTTGGCGGACCGCGTTTGGAGGCCACCCGGGTCTGCCGGGGCCCGGGTCGGTGAAGTCTGTGTGGTCTGGGGATCCGGAGTCTGGGCAGATCCCTCGTTGCCCCCTGCTGCTTCGTGCCAGTCGGTAGCTGAGCTCTACACTTTCGAGATGGTCTCTGTGCAGGTAAGGTAGTGGGCTGTTGGGGGACCGCTGTGATTGCTTGGGTCTGTGCCAGTATGGCCTGCCACCGTGTCCAGAAAAGGTTAAAGGCTGCCGTTATGCGGTCTCCATGGGGGGATTGACTTGTCTGCTGTGCTGGTAGTGGTTGGAAGGGTAGGAGCCCAGAGGCCCAGTAATTGGCCGCCATCTTGGCTTATGGGAGTGGAAGGCTTGTGGCCTCTGAGGCTTGTAGGGTCATGTGGCCCTGTGGATTTTGGACCGGGATGACCTCCACCGGTCCCTGGAGGAGGGAACAAGGGCCCTTGATCGGCATGGTAACTCGTTGTGGCGGTGGGTGAGCGACCATCTTGGCTTCTGGGAGTGGAAGCGACGTCATCTTCCGGCTCCAGCATCAGTACGCGGCGCGCGAGGGAGCTGAAGAGGGAGCACACAGGGGAGAGTGCTCCCTCGCGCGCCCGACAGCCTGCCTGCCTGCCGGGTGATACCAGGGCCAGCCTCGGGGGGCCCTGAGGTGGCCAGCTCCTGGGCCCCCCAGGAGAAGAGGCTGGCCACACTGGGTACATACCGGGTCGCAGGGCGGCCGGGCCCCCTAGCGAGTAGTAGCATGGGGAAGGATTTAACCTCCCTTTTTAAATATGGGAATCATAGTGACCCCCATACTGATTTATATTTAGTTTTAAATGACAGAAAGAAATTTGGGATTGACAAATGACATTTTTATCTAGTATGAAATCATTCGTACAAAATGAAAATTTCGCTGGTGCATATGTCTAGAAGAAACTGATAAAACTGTCCATCATAAAGGGTTGTAGGTCAAAGAGTGGTCATCACATGACATGCTTCTCCTTTTAAAGATTAGCCTCATTTTCCTGTTTTAGTGGCTGTAATTAGTATATACAACCATAGTTAGCCAAGAAATATATATATCTCTTATAAACTCTATATACTGGATGACACACAATACTGAGTGGCACATTCACTACTCTGCACAGTGAATCCCCTATATACTAAGTGACACACACTCCTCACATACAGCTCAGCACAGCAAATCTTTCTATATGCTGTAAACATGCTGTATGTGTTTGTGTATATGTGTGTGTATAAGTATGTATGTGTGTATATATATAAATATACAAATATAAATATAAATATAAATACAGACATACATACAATCAAGGTTTACAAATGCTCTTTCTTTTTTGTTTGCAAATGTCAAAGGTTCACATGGCTAGTGTTAGTTCTTGTGAAACTGATTAGTGGGTGGGAGGGGCAGGCAGAGACTGAAAAAACTTCCCTTGCTCAGAGGCGTGCCAGAAACCGCAAACTGACAAAGTCTATAGTAAGTTTATAAATGTTTTTTACACACATTTCAAACTTTTCTAGCTTTGTTTTAGTTTGCATATCTGTGTGAAAATTGTTGGCTTGCTAGTTTAAAAAAAATGTCAGGTAACAACACATTATAGTGTCTAAGGTAAAGTGTACACATTTACAAGCCATTATTAGCTTTGTGTGTGTAAACATGTTACAAATATGGTGACATTAAAGGTGTACTCTAACCACCAAACCCACTAGGCAACCATCTGTATTGGTTATGACGACAGCATTCTATGTCGAACTAGTTATACTTGGTGATCTACATTTGTGTTCTCCTGCTCTTGCACCATCAAACTTCTGAACCCACTCTGAAAGCACATGTTTAATCTCATCAACAGAAAGAATGGAAAAAAGTGGTGCAAATGTGTGTAAATGCCTGAACATATTATTGTATAGATGCAAGTACATGTGTTTACACAATGTGTGAAAATATACAGTATTTGTTTATTTATCACAAAGGATTCAGTATGCGCCTGCTTGTACTCAACTGTAAGATACTGTACATTATGTCACTGTGTAAAAGTCAATAATTTATTTTCCTGCAGATACATTTATTTTTTTATTCATAAAATATTTTATAGAAGCAACAGATAAAGTCTCAAAGAAAATAAACCGTATCATCATATTTGATTTGATTTGGTTATTTTGTTCTCTCCACATCATAAATGCCCATTTTGAAATATATTAAATAGCTTTTCATAACAATGACAATGCGGACAAAGATCCAAGAGTACTTTGCGTACGCATCTAGAATGTTCTAACAATATGTTTAATGCTTGCTTCCATTAAAATAAATGTTTTTTTTTTATCGGGAGGGGGGTGATAGGGTAGGTTGCTTTGCATAAACAGTTATTCTCCCAGAAGGATTTTAACATACTGAGACTAATATGCTTGGTTAGCTACAAATGCGTCTGCATTTTGCCTCGCGGCATCATTCTCCATTAAAATGAAAGAGAGCAGAAATATATTTAAATTGCCATTTGAGGCTAAACAATGCACTTAATATGATCATGCCAAATATTTTAGCATTGGTATTTCCTTTTTAAAATGCCTAAAAAAAAAAAAAAAAAAAACATTTCCTACAAATGAAATGTTTCTTGTGTGCTGTTAAAAACAAGTTGTTAAATCAAGATAATGTTTAAAGGGAATTGTCAGTTTCCTGGAATTTTAATAATATGTTTACTTATCTCTATATGTAACAAATATGTATTTGTGAGATGTGAAAATTGAATTTAAATATAGGAATCCACACCTCGTTATCCTGCAACTGGGTACCTCCATCTTAGCTCCCTGTCATTGTTATAAGCTCAATGCTTTACCCTTTGTGGTCAGTATTGGAATAGCATACAGAGGAGACATAAAACCATCACGATTATTCACTAAAGTGATCGTTCAAAGTGAACTTCAGATTTAAGGCCAAAATAGCTGAACTGGAAAAATAATCTAAGTCAGCTTTGCTTTCAGTCTGGCCGTTTACATTCTCTTTGAATTTACTTTGGATTCTCAATTTAATGAATAACCCTGTATGTTGCCATTTCTCCTATTCATTTGCAATGGCAGCCCTGGTTTTACTTTATCTGAACTAGATTATAATGTAGATTGTTAACCCCTTATTGATGGCGGCATTCTATGCCGTCCGTTTTGAGGCAGTCCTAAATGCCGGCGGCATAGAACGTCCCCGCCGTCCTTTGTACTTACCAGGTCCCCGCCATTCCCCCAACAGCAGTCGCGATCCTGGGGTCTCCCTGGGAGCTCAGGCAGAACCCCTCTGCTGGATCCGTAAAAAAAAAAAAAAAAAATATATATATATATATATATATATATATATATATATATACACTGCTCAAAAAAATAAAGGGAACACAAAAATAAAACATCCTAGATCTGAATGAATTAAATATTCTTCTGAAATACTTTGTTCTTTACATAGTTGAATGTGCTGACACAAACTCACACAAAAATAAAAAAATCTAAATCAAAATTTTCAACCCATGGAGATCTGGATTTGGAGTCACATTCAACATTAAAGTGGAAAAACACACTACAGGCTGATCCAACTTTGATGTAATGTCCTTAAAACAAGTCAAAATGAGGCTCAGTAGTGTGTGTGGCCTCCACGTGCCTGTATGACCTCCCTACAACGCCTGTGCATGATCCTGATGAGGTAGCGCATGGTCTCCTGAGGGATCTCCTCCCAGACCTGGACTAAAGCATCTGCCAACTCCTGGACAGTCTGTAGTGCAACGTGACATTGGTGGATGGAGCGAGACATGATGTCCCAGATGTGCTCAATTGGATTCAGGTCTGGGGAATGGGCGGGCCAGTCCATAGCATCAATGCCTTCGTCTTGCAGGAACTGCTGACACACTCCAGCCACATGAGGTCTAGCATTGTCTTGCATTAGGAGGAATCCAGGGCCAACCGCAGCAGCATATGGTCTCACAAGGGGTCTGAGGATCTCATCTCGGTACCTAATGGCAGTCAGGCTAGTCTGGCGAGCACATGGAGGGCTGTGCGGCCCCCCAAAGAAATGCCACCCCACACCATTACTGACCCACTGCCAAACCGGTCATGCTGGAGGATGTTGCAGGCAGCAGAACGTTCTCCACAGCGTCTCCAGACTCTGTCACGTCTGTCACATGTGCTCAGTGTGAACCTGCTTTCATCTGTGAAGAACACAGGCTGCCAGTGGCGAATTTGCCAATCTTGGTGTTCTTTGGCAAATGCTAAACGTCCTGCACGGTGTTGGGCTGTGAGCACAACCCCCACCTGTAGACGTCGGGCCCTCATACCACCATAATGGAGTCTGTTTCTGACCGTTTGAGCAGACACATGCACATTTGGGGCCTGCTGGAGGTCATTTTGCAGGGCTCTGGCAGTGCTCCTCCTGTTCCTCCTTGCACAAAGGCGGAGGTAGCGCTGCTGCTGGGTTGTTGCCCTCCTACGGCCTCCTCCACATTTCCTGATGTACTGGCCTGTACTAGCGCCTCCATGCTCTGGACACTACGCTGACAGACACACCAAACCTTGTTGCCACAGCTCGCATTGATGTGCCATCCTGGATGAGCTGCACTACCTGAGCCATTTGTGTGGGTTGTAGACTCCGTCTCATGCTACCACTAGTGTGAAAGCACCACCAGCATTCAAAAGTGACCAAAACATCAGCCAGGAAACATAGGAACTGAGAAGTGGCCTGTGGTCACCTCCTTTATTGGAGGTGTCTTGCTAATTGCCTATAATTTCCACCTGTTGTCTATCCCATTTGCACAACAGCATGTGAAATTGATTGTCACTCAGTGTTGCTTCCCAAGTGGATAGTTTGATTTCAAAGAAGTGTGATTGACTTGGAGTTACATTGTGTTGTTTAAGTGTTCCCTTTATTTTTTTGAGCAGTGTATATTTGTATGTATGTATTTGTGTGTGTATTTATATATATATATATATATATATATATATATATATAAAATCCACAGAAATGAGAGCACTCACTGGTTTTGAAAAACTGTGTATTCAAATGCTAGGCAAACAAATCAACGTTTCGACCGTCAAGCGGTCTTTATCAAGATCTTGATAAAGACCGCTTGACGGTCGAAACGTTGATTTGTTTGCCTAGCATTTGAATACACAGTTTTTCAAAACCAGCGAGTGCTCTCATTTCTGTGGATTTTATATTTTGCACTGAGAAGCACCTTGGTCTGAAGTCCTCTGAGAGCTTATTTGTGGGAAGAGTGCCAGAATTTGTAAATATGTGTGTATATATACACTGTGTGCAGAATTATTAGGCAAATGAGTATTTTGACCACATCATCCTCTTTATGCATGTTGTCTTACTCCAAGCTGTATAGGCTCGAAAGCCTACTACCAATTAAGCATATTAGGTGATGTGCATCTCTGTAATGAGAAGGGGTGTGGTCTAATGACATCAACACCCTATATCAGGTGTGCATAATTATTAGGCAACTTCCTTTCCTTTGGCAAAATGGGTCAAAAGAAGGACTTGACAGGCTCAGAAAAGTCAAAAATAGTGAGATATCTTGCAGAGGGATGCAGCACTCTTAAAATTGCAAAGCTTATGAAGCGTGATCATCGAACAATCAAGCGTTTCATTCAAAATAGTCAACAGGGTCGCAAGAAGCATGTGGAGAAACCAAGGCGCAAAATAACTGCCCATGAACTGAGAAAAGTCAAGCGTGCAGCTGCCAAGATGCCACTTGCCACCAGTTTGGCCATATTTCAGAGCTGCAACATCACTGGAGTGCCCGAAAGCACAAGGTGTGCAATACTCAGAGACATGGCCAAGGTAAGAAAGGCTGAAAGACGACCACCACTGAACAAGACACACAAGCTGAAACGTCAAGACTGGGCCAAGAAATATCTCAAGACTGATTTTTCTAAGGTTTTATGGACTGATGAAATGAGAGTGAGTCTTGATGGGCCAGATGGAAGGATTGGTAAAGGGCAGAGAGCTCCAGTCCGACTCAGACGCCAGCAAGGTGGAGGTGGAGTACTGGTTTGGGCTGGTATCATCAAAGATGAGCTTGTGGGGCCTTTTCGGGTTGAGGATGGAGTCAAGCTCAACTCCCAGTTTCTGGAAGACACCTTCTTCAAGCAGTGGTACAGGAAGAAGTCTGCATCCTTCAAGAAAAACATGATTTTCATGCAGGACAATGCTCCATCACACGCGTCCAAGTACTCCACAGCGTGGCTGGCAAGAAAGGGTATAAAAGAAGAAAATCTAATGACATGGCCTCCTTGTTCACCTGATCTGAACCCCCTTGAGAACCTGTGGTCCATCATCAAATGTGAGATTTACAAGGAGGGAAAACAGTACACCTCTCTGAACAGTGTCTGGGAGGCTGTGGTTGCTGCTGCACGCAATGTTGATGGTGAACAGATCAAAACACTGACAGAATCCATGGATGGCAGGCTTTTGAGTGTCCTTGCAAAGAAAGGTGGCTATATTGGTCACTGATTGGTTTTTGTTATGTTTTTGAATGTCAGAAATGTATATTTGTGAATGTTGAGATGTTATATTGGTTTCACTGGTAAAAATAAATAATTGAAATGGGTATATATTTGTTTTTTGTTAAGTTGCCTAATAATTATGCACAGTAATAGTCACCTGCACACACAGATATCCCCCTAAAATAGCTATAACTAAAAACAAACTAAAAACTACTTCCAAAAATATTCAGCTTTGATATTAAGAGTTTTTTGGGTTCATTGAGAACATGGTTGTTGTTCAATAATAAAATTAATCCTCAAAAATACAACTTGCCTAATAATTCTGCACTCCCTGTATATATATATAGAAGGCGTATGCCTGAAATTGTGGGAGGGATTTTTATGGCTATTTAAACCCAGCAAATCCCCCTACTCACCTGTCTGCGACGATTTCGGAAATTCGCTTTCATTTCCGTTTTCTCAGACCTCTGACGTCAATCTGCCGCGACGCTCGTACACAGCCCGCCGGTTTCGTGTGTCTCTTTCATCCGCATGGAGGCCGTTCGGCGGTTCGCTCAAACCGTGAGTCCGTTCAAATTTTTCTTCCTTTTACACATACGCTCCGTTCGCATTTTTCATCCCACGTATAGCTTCCCGCACACATTTCATTCTCTCTAGCTAGCCTAATGTGTATATATATAGTATATATATATATATTAAACCTTTCCTCTCTCTCCCCTAATAAATGACCAGGCAATTTTTATTTTTTAAGCTAATAATGGGTGAGATGAACCGCGAGGGGTGCCGCTAGCAAGCTGGAAATTAGTCTAGACTGGTGCAGAGAGGCCGTGCTCTGCCGACGGGAAGCTGTCATGTTATGCCATTTGGGGCTGTTGCGGGGTTGCTGGGATTGTCGGCGTCCGTCAGAGCTGGATAGTAGCTTGAATGTTCGGCAGTTCAGTGACTACTGAGTGCACGCTGTCTGGCGTCGTCTGTGCGATGGGAATCCAGACGGACGGAACGACTGGCATTGCATGGCTAAGGTAGGGAAACATAAGAGCACGTACCCCGGCAAACGTTTACATCCCTTCATTTCGCAAACTCTTTAAAATATTTACTTCTGATAAAATCGTAGACTTCACTGCGAGCACACACACACAGATATACAAGCTTTTTAAAAGACCTGGGGTGCTCGTGAAAATATATACAGCCCGCTAGCTGTGTCTTCCATTATATATGGGCACGTTTTAAGACTGTGTACTGCGTGATGTTTGGGCAATGCATAGGTATTCACCTTTTATTATAACTAATTCCTTATACCAGAGTTGTTACACCAGATGCTGTTCTCCTTCAACTCCTATGAACCTCAGCACACCCACCGCTGGCAGGGTATTAGGGTTAAATTCAATAGCATCTGGTGCGTGCAGCTCGACACCCCCATGTCTTATTAATCTCTCCATTACTGATATGTTTCCGGGTAGACGCTAAAGCTATTAACATTACACTACGGCTCGCTTCTGCCTCTTCCCTAGTTTACCGTTTCGTCCACAGTTTTGCTTTTATTTCCCACTGTTCAGGGCTGCATTACACAAATCGCATAATTGAACGCTCTCTATACTGCTCAGATTACAAGGACAGCCAACATTTGCAGATCTCATCCACGGTACATGCATGAATCACGGACATCGCGTTCGTTTCTCCTGGGCGCATTACGATTATGGCTCGGGAGTCATTCATTGGCAGGAATGTATACTGCTTGTTAGTCAAAAAGACAGCACTACACATTTCTTCAATCTTTGATTTTTCTTATTGCAGTTACTAAAGTTGACCTTTACAGCCTCATGACCCCTATTACAGTATCATACATCCCAAGTCTCCCTATTTAGGTGGGACAGTCCCTATCTTGGGCCCAAGTCCCTCTTTTTCGTCCTAATGTCCCTCCATATAGTTATGGGATAACGCCGCACAATAAATAGATATATATTTATATTTATATATGTACGTATACTTACAATAAGTCTCACAGTGAATAGCACCTATATAAAAAAAAAAAAAAAAAAAAAATATATATATTTTTTTTAATGATATAATGATTCTGTGATTATATTATACATTATCCCTGATGTTCACGTACGCAGACATACACACTGACATGCTGATATACGGAGACACGCATTGGCGGTTACGGAAATTTGCCTGCTCATTTGGTTATGGCTGAATTTTTTGGATAATTGGCTATTCCGACTTTCTTTAACCTGCTCATCGTTGTGAGGGTCTTTTAAGCGATGTAGGTACGCGGCGCGCGGAGCGTTGTCTGTACCAGCCCTAATTCATCCTCAGTCAGCGCGGCAATTTGCGTTACGTGTAAAACCCGGCATACTCCTACGCAGGCAAGCACGCACATTGCTGGACAAATGCATCTACTTTCACATTGCAGTTCTGGCGAGCGAGCCTCGGCTACGGCAGTACGCGTTTACCAATACTGCGAACAAGATCTGCATATATATACATATAAATAAACGACAGATATACACGTCTATTCATATTGCTTTTCGAATCGAGGCCACGGTCTGGCACCACGGGCCCCGAGGGCCATTCATACGTTCATACACGCATCCTGGTTCACACGTCCCGACCATCCGGACCCCACATGCTCACCGGGCACTCCGGTTTCGGTCAAACCATACGATCCTAACTCTTTGCTACCCACGTTTCGTTCTGTAGTATGTCCTCTCTCACTAACTACCCTTCCATCTTAGTTAGCAACTGCTGGCTGTTAGGTTCCTAGGTGTCCGCTAGTTGTTATTCTCCCCGGCTTCTTCGCCATAGGTTAGTGGTCCCGCGAGGCCAACTCCCATCCTCATACTCGGAGGTACTACGCCCCTCGGGCCAAATCATAGCTAGTCGCCTCGCATTGTGGCATAGAGAGGGCCTCATCTGTCACTCCCAGTCTATCTTATGTTAACTGTCACCGAGAGGCCGACACCCCGCCACCTCATTCAGTGGCCACGCTACCCCCTCACGCCAACGCATAGATAGAGCCTCTCAAGCCGCTTGGCAACTAGCAGGGCCTCACCCGTCACCAACCTAGTGTAATCGTTTCGCCGCATTGCGGCACTAGCTAGTCAGCCAGCACGCGCGCACTCACGCTCGCGCTCCTAGTAAGCTGGGGGGGGGGGGGGGGGCGGCGCACCCCAGACCCGTCAAGCATAGTCACTATGTTTTAGATCCCTTAACCGCTTCAGGTATCCTAGCGCCTTATTTCCCGCCTTAGTTTCGATCGTGCGTTACATACTCCTACATCGATGCTAAACGGTATTTCAGGACTATCGTTCTCGGCTACTCCGGTGCTTTCAATACGTTATCTCTTACGGGCAATGGGTCTGCTAGATGCTTAATGCTAGCAGTTCGAGGATTCCTATACATAGACATATACATTCATATGTTACCCCAACCTGTCGCTCACTGGCGATCCTTAGGTACCGCGTACACCACGTGCCCAAACCAAGCTAGGAGACTCCAAGTCCAGCGGTTCCTCCAACAACTTGTTTCAGGCATTTCTTACTTATATTCGGCCGAATTGGTTTGTTGGGTCTCACGTTGCCCTCCACATTGCACGTTGTTCAGATTTGGCCTCGTATTGGACCATCGTCGGGTCCTCCAGGCGCTGACGTGACGCACAGTGACTGCTTCCGGTCTCATGTATTACGGATTTACCGTTTATTTCTTCGCGACGTTTTGGGGGCACTTTGGTGCATTGAGTTCTAAATTACAGTTTATCGATTCATACTATCACTCAATTTCCACGTCGGCGTCGCTTATACAAGCAATGCAGGATAAGCTTTAGCGATCTGATGGGACCGGGTGCACAGTATTCCCACTTGTTTCATATCGAACATCGAGGCGTCACTCCGCCTCCATTTTTTGGCCAAACAAATACCATTCGAATCCTTAATCTACTAATTAGGGACTTGTCTGCACGCCTGACATTCACAGGGTCCTCCATGCGCAGTCAATTCATTTGTCACGCATTTGTCGTGGTTCACGCTTCTCTTTATGTAAGCTTAAGTAGTCCATCGGGAGTTACTTTCGGTCATGCTGGATGTTTTAATTTAAGGCGTAACACCTTATGCATCCTGTTGTACAATCTTTCACGATCTCATGCCTACCAAGTAACTGCTATAGGGTACTTGCTATACGAACACATATCGTCTTCAAGTTTTGTCAAAGCTCCTCTTCAGGTTCCTCTCTCGTGCAAACATTTCCCTACGGTGGGTCACGGCTTTGCATTCTATTCTTTGATTCACGTCACGGCAGTTTCTTCAGGCGCCTGTTACAGTCCTTTTTCGCTATGGTTTAATGCAGGTAATCGCACGTGTTCGGTCAGGTTAACGCTTTTCCACAAGAGGTTAATACCCTGCCGCGCTTAGATGGTACAAGTCCACATGGCCTAAATCGTAGGTAGGGCTTCTCTCAAACACAGGGCTACTGGCACGGCCTCAACTCTTACGGGATAGTCCTTATCTTCACCTATTGGTTCCATTAGCTAGCAGCTCTACTACACGAGAAAGCTCAATGAGCTTCTGAGTTTTGCATAATTTAAACCTATTACGTTTCCTTCCTCCTCACAGCATGCTACAAGAACTAGCTCCAGGTATCGTATTATCTTTAATAAACGCTAACCCTGACGTCTCAAGTTCCCCTGCAGTTTCCTCCGCTTTAGCCACTTCCGAAGTCCTGAAGTCGGACCTTGCTTAAACGTAACGGTTGAGATAAAAGAACACGCAGTCCAGATTTCCTCTGCAGGTCAAAAAAGGTATCAATCATGCCTGTAGTTAGAATCTATGCAGGTAAGATTTGTCCACTAATACTAAGCAAACGTACTCTACGGCTTACGATATGTGTAAGTATTGTATGTGGTTCAAGATGCTAAAGGCCTTCCGATTATAATGGTTGCTTGTACAATTTTTGCCACATCTCTCAAACAGTTCATGCTATACATTCGCTCCTTGTTTGTTAGTCTTGGCCTCAATACGAAGTTCCTTCTCGGTACATTCATTCCGTGTTAGGGCCGCCACAGCAGCCTCAAGTCATCCAGTTCCAACTCATCTTGTAGAGAAGATGGGTCGCTGGAAGTCCTCGGCATACAACCGGTTCATTCCAAATCCAGAAAGAAATCAGGCTCGCTTTCTATAATATGTCTAAATGTTTTGTTATGTTTAATAAATGTCACACACTTTTTGGCCCTCTTTTGCAGGCCTAACCTCACGTCGGTTTCGGCACACCTCAACCGACTTTCATATATTAAAAATTACACACAGTTTAATGTGCGCCCCTTCCATAATCCCGTACACAAATAGAAGGCGTATGCCTGAAATTGTGGGAGGGATTTTTATGGCTATTTAAACCCAGCAAATCCCCCTACTCACCTGTCTGCGACGATTTCGGAAATTCCCTCCCACCACACCCTCTTCATATATCATTATACCTGGGTGGGCCCTCTTTTGCAGGCCTAACCTCACGTCGGTTTCGGCACACCTCAACCGACTTTCATATATTAAAAATTACACACAGTTTAATGTGCGCCCCTTCCATAATCCCGTACACAAATATATATATATATATATATATATATATATATATATAAAAAAAGGAAAAAGCCTTGCACTCCTACTTACAATTTAAATGACCTGGTGCTCGATTGCACTATTCAATATATATACAAGATAATCAGCACTCCCAGGCTTTGTAGAAAAACAAACTTCTATTTATTCCGAAATGTCAACGTTTCAGTTCCTCTAGGGAACTTTCATCAGGACAGCAAGCAACACTGTTGTTGCTTGCTGTCCTGATGAAAGTTCCCTAGAGGAACTGAAACGTTGACATTTCGGAATAAATAGAAGTTTGTTTTTCTACAAAGCCTGGGAGTGCTGATTATCTTGTATATATATATATATATAAAATCAATAAATAAATTGAAAATAAATAAATAATGAAAATAAATTTAAAAAAATTGTTCTAACTGTATTGTGATATTAATATACATATATATTAAATTAAGAATACATTTAGAATGACATTATAAATATATATAAATATATATATAATATATATATTTAAATTCTACAAATATATTTATAAAATATTTTTACATAATCAAGTAATTTTATTAATTAGAATTTGAGGGACGTGCCCGACAACCCAGGCTGAAAGTCCAGAAAATTTGGCTTGCAAGCCCTATATTTAACCCTGTAACTTTCTAGGACAGCATAAAACCTGTACATGTACTGTTTTACTCTGGAGACTTCACTGAACACAAATATTAGCGTTTAAAAACCGTAAAACATATCACAACGATGATATCGTCAGTAAATATGCATTTGTTTGCACTTTTCCCTTTTCACACACAAACGGTACTTCCACTGACAGTATAATTGTTGTGATACGTGTTTCTATTTTAAAACCCTAATATTTGTGTTCGGCAATGTCTCCCGAGTATAACAAGTACAGCTCCTCTGTCAGCTCACAGTGTAAGTCTCGCGAGAGCCGCACTATGACCCCGCGGCTCTCGAAAGACTTACACTGGGAGCTGACCGAGGTGCTGAACGGACCAGCACGGAGGAGAAGGGAGCTGACAGGAGCTGCAGGAGAGGTAAGTAAACGCTCTGCAGCCCCCACAGCCCCCTGTCTGTATTATGGCAATGTAAGTTGCCATAATACAGACACTGACTCGAGTATAAGCCGAGTTGGGGTTTTTCAGCACAAAAAATGTGCTGAAAAACTCGGCTTATACTCGAGTATATACGGTATATATTTAAAAAAACCAAAAACGAATTAAATCTGTCAACATTGAAATTGCTGCTTAGTGGATAAGTGAGTGCGCTGGATCTTGTGTATTGTATTATTTATATTATATATATATATATATATATATATATATATATATATATTAATATTTAATACATTATTTGTTTTTTGTTATATAGTTTTGGGGATTTTCTTTATCTTTCTACTTTAGCAAGCTTAGAATGCATGAGAATACTGTAGTGGTTGATATACTATAGTGAAAATGATGCTTGTACTGTTCTTTTAAGGATATATACAAGTATATTTACTCGTAATGCAAATGTATAATTGTGTATATATAGTGCTTAGCGTTCAAGAAATATACAATATAAACTGTGTTCTGTTTTTTTTTAGATCAACTTAATGAACAATTAATGTTTGTAGTGATGTGAAAGTCATGAAAAAAAAATGTCCAAAAAATATAAATCAGCTACAAAGTCCTGCAAAAAAAAGTCCTGTAAACAAAGTCCAGATATTGTAGCAATATGTAGGAACTCTGAGATGTGTAGAGATACTAAGGTACTAAGATTTCAATAAAGACTTTTTTATTTTTTGGCAACTACTCTACTGTTGAGATTGGACTGGGTATTTACCCTCTTGGCGGTCTTTATATAAGACATCCCTTTTTGGGTTTTTTCTTCCTTTTTTCTACAATTTCCAGGGTTACCCCCTCTTAACCAGTCCAGGTGACCTCTATACTCTGGAGGCTCGGCAGTGGGATACGGGAGTGTCTTTTCCTCCCCCCCACTTTCCAGCCTTGAGTTTCCTTTTTCTTGTTATTTAATTATATTGGTGTTATTCACTGTGTGGTCACCACCATTACTATTATCAGTTTTTATAACCTTTTTCCAAACTACAATGGCAGGCTTTCTGTCTAATAAGCCCAGCACAAGTACGTGGTGTGCGGACGCTGATTCTGTGTTCAGTACTGAAAGTACACTAGATACACTGTCTCCCCCTAATATTCACACCAGCTTTAATAAGCTTACTAAACTCTTTAAACAACAAATTAAGATAAGCTGGGAAGTCTCCACTCTCGAGAAATACATCTCTAAAAATATCATCCCTAGAGGGTTAAGAGTTCAGACCTCTCCATCAAGACAAGTCGAGATGGAAGATTTCTATAAAGAATGGGATGAGGCAGCTACTAAATGCTCAAATACGTTCATGAGTATTATTTGTAAATATGAGTCTATTAAACTATCCAATGTCCAACTAGAACTGGATAAAGAGATTGAGGTGGTCCAGGGTTTTAAAGTAGAACCACAATTTGAATCACTAGAGATAAAACTCAAATCCAATCTGGACAAATTCTCTCACATTGTAAAAGTGAGGAAACACCAGAAGTATATGAGAGATACAAAGGACTTTGAACAAGGTAGAATTTACCGTTCTTTTAAAAAGAGGTCCAAAGTAGACTCTGACCAATTCAGTACATCTGAATACGAATCAACCGATACTGAAACTGAAAAACCTCAAACCCCTACTCCTAGGAATCCAACTAAAAGTATTCTTAAAAAGGGGGTGGATTTTTTAGGATTAAGACAAGCGGATCTAACTCAGGGTCCGCACACCAGATACAGGGGCAGAAGTCAGAGACGACGTAGGGAATGAGAGCATCCTCTCTGCGTATCATTAATCTCTCTGATACCATCCTTGGTCAGACCGAACTTAGCGTATTGGAGAAGGGTCTTTCATTCGTACCCATTCCAACATTCAGCAAGTTCAACTGGACTAAGGATGTAAACCTTTTTGTGAGAAAGCTTGCCTTGTTTAAATACCATGCAGTACGTAAAGAAACTAAGGCCCAAAGCTTGGGTCTATCACCAAACGACTTGGAGTGCTTAGACACTCTGGTGGAATTACTTAACTCTGGGGATGGTACTATACAATCTGATATACCACATACTAATTTGAAACCCAAGAGTAAGTTTACCCCTCATTTTCAGGATTATAAAAATTTGGAGGTATTTTTGGAAATGGTTACCAGGGAAATAGATAAGATAAAAATGGATGACTTTGATCTATCCCCTAATGGCAACCTTAATACTCAGGAACTAATAGCCCTGAAAAAAACTACAGAGCTATACAAATTTGATTTTCAAACCCTCTGATAAAGGGGGCAATGTGGTGACACTTGACAGAGACCACTACATTCGTATAGCTGAAAGACTTTTATCCGATAAAAATACTTACCGCATACTAGCAAAAGATCCTACAAAAGCGTTTCAAGCTGAGTTGAAAACTATGCTTACTAAGGCTGTGAATCAACTCATTAATCAGGATGAGTTTGAATTTATGTGCACCAAACAACCATGTCTATCTACTTTTTATTGTTTGCCTAAAGTGCACAAATCACTAACCGATCCGACCGGTAGGCCGATAGTTTCTGGTTGTGCTAACCTAACTCAGAATGTAAGCATTTATGTGGATAAAATTCTGTCCCCAGTAGTACAGAAGCTACCATCTTTCCTTAGAGATACTAAACAAATGTTGCATTTATTGACTAACCTTATTTTACCCCCAAACGCTATCCTGTGCAGCCTTGACGTGGAGGCCCTTTACAGCTCAATTCCTCATAACCTAGGTATTAAACATACCCGTGAACTATTAAATCTTGAAACTGACCTACCTGAACATTATGTGAATTTTGTGATGGAATTACTTGAATTCATTTTGACTCGTAATATCTTTCTGTTCAATGGCAAAATCTTCCACCAGACCACTGGTACAGCTATGGGGACGTCTTGTGCGCCCTCATATGCCAATCTCCATCTAGGCTGGTGGGAGAGGTGTATTAGGGCAGATCCCAAGCTGAAATCATACACTAATCAGATCTTCTATTGGAAAAGATACATCGATGATGTGTTTTTGATTTGGCTTGATACATCAGAGAGATTCAAAGAATTTGTATGTCTGCTGAACAGCAACGATTTTAACTTACGATTCACTAGTGAAGTAGGGGGTCAAAACCTTTGCTTTCTAGATCTAGCACTACAGGTATCTAAAGAAGGCAAAATTGAAACAACCTTGTACAGAAAGAAGACAGCCTCAAATAACCTGCTATGCTGGTCTAGTCATCACCCCATATCACTCAAATCCAGTATCCCAATAGGCCAATATTTGAGACTTCGACGAAACTGCTCCACGATGGAGGAGTTTAAATTAAAAGCAAATGAGCTGCGTCACATGTTTAAGGCCAAAGGTTACCCAAATAGGGTTCTGAAAAGAGTGTCAGGGTACCTGAGGTCTCTACCTCTAAAAGAGGTAGAGACTTAGAAGTTTATCCGTCCAAACGAGCTGTTTCCTTCGTTCCTCGCGGTTCATCCAGTCACTTAAACACCGACCGCGAGGAATCCACGTCCTTTTCTAGCGGGACGCTCAATACGTGACGTCATGACGCTATCACGAGCGACCTGCCACTCAAGTGTCCGATATCCAATCGGTACTTGTCAGAGGCGTGTCTACCATCCGGAGCCAGGGTATTTAAGCTTACTTCTCACTTCAGCTCATTGCCCTGTCGTGGTTCTAGCTTGTCTAGTCACTCAGTGCTCTGGTATTCTTGTTTGCTCTATTGGTTTTGACTCGGCTTGTTGTACTACCCTGCTTATCTCTGTTATCCCTTGACCCGGCTTGTCTCTCGCTTACCTGTCTTCTCGTTCCCTCGACCTCGGCTTGTCTCTGACTATTCTCTATTACTCTCGGTACGTTAGTCCGGCCATTCTAAGGCCCGGTATACGTACCTTTCCACTCTTTGTACCCTGCGTGTTGGATCCCTGTCCCGATCCTGACATTACGACAGGGCCAATGGATCCTGCAGGTACAAACAGTCAGCTTGGTTCTTCTGATCCCAGGTTTGACGCCATGGAGCATAGGATGGATCAGATGGCTCTAGCACTACAGGCACTTTTGTCTCGTGCTAGTAACCCACCTGAGGAGACACGTACTCCTTCTATTTCTCCTGCAGTCTCAGGTCTAGAGGTAGCCACTGTAGGTGCTTCTTCCCGTATTACCCCACCAGTACGTTATGGCGGGTCACCGGAGAAGTGTCGTGGCTTTCTGAACCAGATTAGCATCCATTTCGAATTACAACCCCGCTCTTATCCTACTGATAGAGCGAAGGTTGGATTTGTTATTACTTTACTCATTGAGAAAGCTCTGAGATGGGCCAACCCTTTATGGGAGAATGATAATCCACTAGTCTATAATTATAATGCCTTTGTAGCTGCGTTTAGAAGAACGTTTGACCCTCCTGGTAGAAAGGTCAATGCAGCTAGATTACTGTTGCGCCTTAGACAGGACAATCGAACACTTGTGGATTATGCACTAGAGTTCAGGTCCTTGGCGGCAGAAGTTAAGTGGAACGAACAGGCTTATATAGATGTGTTTCTGAATGGGTTATCAGATGTAATTCTTGACGAGGTCGCTACTAGAGAACTCCCTGAGAATTTGGAGGATTTAATTTCTTTTATATCTCGTATTGATGAACGCCTAAGAGAGAGGCAGAACACTCGAGATAGGACCCGTAGACCCTCCTTTAAACTAGCGCCTACCTTTCAAAATTCTGAGTTCGAGGACTTACGTATTTCTGAACCTATGCAGATAGGCAGTACTCATCTCACAGAGAGGGAGAGACAGTACAGGAGAAGGGAGGGTTTATGTATGTATTGTGGAGTCAGAGGTCATTTACGCCTAAATTGTCCTAATCGTTCGGGAAACGCTCGCACCTAAGTTTCTCTAGAGGACAGGCCTTGGGTGTTTCTACTTTGTCCTCTATTCACAACTACAAAGAGCTCAGGCTTCTGTTACCCGTTTCTTTAAAGTGGGAAAAGGGAGTAGTAAAGACTATGGCACTAATCGATTCTGGAGCTGCTGAGAGCTTTATAGATCAGGGTTTTGCTGCCAAGCATGCTATTCCATCCCAGTTAAAAGAGATACCACTGGCTGTTGAGGCCATCGATGGTAGACCGTTACTTGAGCCTGTTATTTTCCGTGAGACCATACCGATTAACTTAACTGTTGGCATCCTACATAGAGAGGACATATCCTTACTGCTCATTTCTTCTCCGTCTATTCCCATAGTCCTGGGGTACTCCTGGTTGAGGAGACATAACCCTATTATTAATTGGGAGTCAGGGGAGATAGTTTCATGGGGACAGAATTGTCAAGAGAAATGCTTGCGGAAGGTCTCACCTCTCTGCTTAACCAACACCTCGGCTAACTCTGACAATCCTACAGAGACACAAATTCCGCCTCAGTATCTAGATTTAAAGGCAGTATTTGACAAAAAGAAAGCCGATACCTTACCCCCACACAGGTCCTTTGATTGCAAAATTAACCTACTCCCTGGTACCATGCCGCCCAGAGGTCATGTATACCCGTTATCTACGAAAGAGAACTCAGTTCTAGAGGAGTATATTCACGAAAATTTAGACAAGGGATTCATTAGGAGGTCCTCCTCTCCTGCCGGGGCTGGATTTTTTTTTGTTAAAAAGAAGGATGGTTCTTTAAGACCTTGTATTGATTATCGAGGCCTAAATAAGATAACCATTAAAAATGCCTACCCGATTCCCTTGATCACCGAACTCTTCGATCGTTTGAAGGGCTCTACAATTTTCACCAAGTTAGACCTCAGAGGGGCATATAACTTGGTGAGAATCCAGCAGGGACATGAGTGGATGACGGCATTCAATACTCGATATGGCCACTATGAATATACAGTTATGCCTTTTGGGTTATGCAATGCACCAGCTGTATTCCAGGATCTGATAAATGAGGTTCTTAGGGAATTTCAGCAAGATTGCGTCATTGTATACCTAGATGATATACTCATACATTCTAGTGAGATTGAGACTCATCACAAGCAAGTCAGGAGGGTTTTGCACAAGCTTCTCCAGCATGGCTTGTACTGCAAGTTGGAGAAATGTAGCTTTGATCAAACCCAGGTAACCTTTCTCGGCTATGTGATCTCTGGGGAAGGATTTAAGATGGATCCGGATAAGCTCCAGTCCATTCTAGAGTGGCCTTTACCCAAAGGTCTTAAAGCCGTACAGAGATTTATTGGTTTTTCTAATTATTATAGGCGCTTTATTAAGGGTTATTCTTCAATTATCGCGCCTATCACCAATATGACCAAACAGGGGGCTGATACTAAGAATTGGACTACTGAAGCTCTTCTTGCGTTCAAAACTCTCAAGGAGCTTTTCGCTTCCGCTCCAATTTTAGTTCACCCCGACACTTCCCTGCCTTTTCTACTTGAGGTAGACGCATCAGAGACTGGTTTAGGTGCTGTCCTATCTCAAAGGTTGGGTGTTGATAAACCATTACATCCATGTGGATTTTTCTCTAAAAAATTGTCTGGTACAGAGAGCAGATATGACATTGGTGACAGAGAATTACTAGTGGTTATCAAGGCTTTGAAAGAGTGGAGACATTTATTGGAAGGTACATTACATCCTGTTACCATTCTAACGGACCACAAAAATTTGTCTTATATCGGAGAGGCTAAGCGTTTGTCCTCCAGGCAGGCTCGTTGGTCGTTATTTCTTACCCATTTCAATTACGTTCTGACTTACAGACATGGGTCAAAAAATTCTAAAGCCGATGCGCTATCTCGCCAATATGAGCCTTCTGCTTCAGTTGAACCACTTTTGTCCTCCATTGTACCCAAATGCAATATTATTGCTAATACCAGTCTCAAAATCCATTCTCCGCTACTTGACCAGATCTTAAAGTCACAACATCTGGCACCCGGAAACACTCCTGAGGGAAGAAACTTTGTCCCTCCTGAACTCCAACTGGAGCTCTTACAATGTTTTCACGAAAGTAAAGTAGCTGGCCATCCTGGTATTCGCAAGACATACTCTCTGATATCCAAGGATTTCTGGTGGTCTTCACTACGAAAAGATATTGAGGAGTTCGTCGCAGCTTGTGAGACTTGTGCCAAGACTAAACAACCTCATACATCTCCTTGTGGTCTGTTACACCCCTTGGACATTCCTGAGAAACCTTGGTCCTGTTTGTCCATAGACTTTATCGTAGATTTGCCTGCTTCCAAGAGACAGACTGTTATTCTCACGGTGGTGGATAGATTTACTAAGATGTCCCATTTCGTGCCATTACCTAAACTTCCGACTTCTCCTGAATTGGCAGAGATTTTTGCGAGAGAAGTTTTTCGCCTACATGGGATTCCTTCAGAGATTGTTTCTGATAGAGGTTCTCAATTTGTCTCACGTTTCTGGAGATCCTTTTGTTCTCAAATGGGAATCAAATTGAACTTCTCCTCTGCCTATCACCCTCAGTCTAACGGAGCTGCTGAACATACCAATCAAAAGATCGAGCAGTATCTACGTTGCTTTGTTTCCGAACACCAGGACGATTGGGTCGGTTTGATTCCTTGGGCGGAGTTCGCACACAATAACCTTGTTTGTGATTCAACTCGCTCTAGCCCTTTCTTCATGAACTATGGCTTTCATCCTTCAATTTTTCCTTCGGTTTCCCCTTCTCAGGGGATACCATCGGTTGATGATCATGTCGCCAACCTGAAGAAGTTGTGTGATCAGACTCGGCAAATTCTGTTACATAATTCCTCGTTGTTCAAGAAACACGCTGACAAGCATAGAAGAGCGGCTCCTGGCTTTGTTCCTGGGGATAGGGTGTGGTTGAGTACTAAGAATATTCGCCTAAAAGTTCCATCTATGAAATTTGCTCCTCGCTACATAGGTCCTTACAGGGTTCTCACTCGTATCAACCCGGTTGCGTATCGCCTTGCTCTGCCACCTGCCTTACGCATTCCTAACTCTTTTCATGTCTCCTTGTTGAAACCTCTTATTTGCAACAAATTCTCCTCTAAGGTTTCCTCACCTCGTCCTGTTCAGGTGGAGGGTCGGGAGGAGTACGAGGTCAGCTCCATCATTGATTCCAGAATTTCAAGGGGAAAATTGCAATATCTGGTCAACTGGAGGGGATATGGTCCTGAGGAGAGGAGTTGGGTACCTCAGGAGGACGTTCATGCTTCTCGCCTTCGCAGAGCATTTCACCTCCGCTTCCCATCTCGTCCCGGTTCCTTCCGCCCGGTGGGCGTATCTGAGAGGGGGGGTACTGTCAGGGTACCTGAGGTCTCTACCTCTAAAAGAGGTAGAGACTTAGTAGTTTATCCGTCCAAACGAGCTGTTTCCTTCGTTCCTCGCGGTTCATCCAGTCACTTAAACACCGACCGCGAGGAATCCACGTCCTTTTCTAGCGGGACGCTCAATACGTGACGTCATGACGCTATCACGAGCGACCTGCCACTCAAGTGTCCGATATCCAATCGGTACTTGTCAGAGGCGTGTCTACCATCCGGAGCCAGGGTATTTAAGCTTACTTCTCACTTCAGCTCATTGCCCTGTCGTGGTTCTAGCTTGTCTAGTCACTCAGTGCTCTGGTATTCTTGTTTGCTCTATTGGTTTTGACTCGGCTTGTTGTACTACCCTGCTTATCTCTGTTATCCCTTGACCCGGCTTGTCTCTCGCTTACCTGTCTTCTCGTTCCCTCGACCTCGGCTTGTCTCTGACTATTCTCTATTACTCTCGGTACGTTAGTCCGGCCATTCTAAGGCCCGGTATACGTACCTTTCCACTCTTTGTACCCTGCGTGTTGGATCCCTGTCCCGATCCTGACAAAGAGCCTATCTGAGGGCAATCCACACTGAATGGGAAACCCTAATTACAGATGGGGGTCGTAAGACTGAGGAAAATAAAATACGCTGCATCGGTACATATGATGTAGGATGGGACACTATGCTGAATGTCTTTCAAAAATTTTGGCCTATCCTCCAATCAGATAAGCATCTGAAGGAAATTCTGCCATCACTCCCTTCAATTACAGCACGGAGGGGCAAAAACTTGAGAGATATCCTAGCACCTAGTCACCTATCAACTACGTCCCCGTCAGGTTATTTTCAAAAATACCTACCAATGGGTTCTTTCCAATGTGGTCACTGCAGTGCATGCCCGTTTATTACCAAGAGGGCCTCTGACAGCAAGGGCTTAATGAATTTCAAACCACGTTCCTTCTTTAATTTTAACACAACAGGAGTAGTTTGCCTACTGTCTTGCTCCTGTGGCCTAAAATATGTAGGCAAGACTTTTCGCCACTTTAGGCTAAGGATACGTGAACATGTAAATTCTGTCAAGAGACGTTTGGAAACACCCATCTCAAGGCATTTACATCTACATCACAATCACTCCTCGGCAGGCATCCGGTTCATGGGTCTTGAACATGTACCACAGCCTCCTAGGAAAGGAAACTGGGACCTAAAACTAAGACAAAGAGAGGCGTTTTGGATTTACCATCTCAAAACGCTATCTCCCCTGGGGCTAAATGAAGGGTTTTCATACTCCCCGTTTATTTAAAGTACTGCAATAATTTTGATAATAAATGGTATCTTAAGTTATGCCTGTATATATGTATATATTCTTTATTTATTTCTATTAATATTTGGTGTTCATATGTCCATTCACTTTACTTGTATTATAGGTCTAAGAGTTTAGGGGTCTGTTTTGTGTTTGCATAACTAATGGGTTACTATTTACAGTGGCAATAAAATAATTTTAGATTATGCTAGCTTTAGTGTACCTATAATCTTAATTTTATTAATGACAGGAGGCGAGTATTTGCTTAAGTCTCTCTTTACTAGAACTCCACAGCAGCACAGAAAAAACAACCAATCAGAAAAAAGTTAGGTACTATAAAACTCCCCTCCCCATGCATCATTTCCTCTTTCAAGCTGCGACAAAACAGAATAAAAGGCAGAGAACATCATGGGGAAGAAACGAAGTCCTAGATACGATGAATATAACGATGTCCACCATCCGAGAGTAACCGTCAAACTAGATAGTGTTGATGGACTGTAAACTGAAACGAGAGAAAAACAGAATCGAACAGGTTGATTATCCAATTAAATGTACTCAGAATAAACATGTAGGTACCCAATGTAGCAACCAAAATTAACCTTAATATGTAGATATCCCAACCCTACTTATGAAAAGAAACACAGACATAATGAACAAGCGACAGGTATCAGAGACAACAAACAGAGTTGCATACGTACCTGATAATCTAAACTATAACATTAAACAAGGGAGGGACAAGAATGGGTGGGAAATACTCGCCTCCTGTCATTAATAAAATTAAGATTATAGGTACACTAAAGCTAGCATAATCTACAATTTTATAACATGACAGGAGGCTTCGTATTTGCTGTTTCAACGCTCAATTCACCAATCCAACGCTGTTTGTGTCGCTGGTATCTATTGCAGGACATATCAGAGTAATCCTAATTGGACATTCCAAGTTCGATAATTGACAGTAGACGGATAAAAGAAAATGCCAGCCGACGAAGCATCTCAATTACGGAAAAAAGTACCATCCGCTGGTAAATCCATTGTATGTGGTTGCGACTTGTTTCCTAGCAGCCGGTCCATGAGCTGGCAAGCTGACCTATCAGCCACCTTCCTGTAGTTTTAATATCAAAGGTCAAGTTCGGACTTGGGGACGCGAGAAGAAACTGTCACCGTCTCAACTCATGATCCGTAAGGCGGTTCCTCCGATCGTGCCAGGGATATTCGGCGATGCGGTCTTGCAGGTAGATCTCCAATTTCAAGGAATGCGCCCAAGTCCACTACCAAAATCGTATTAGAAACCGAGGAGGAACTTTCGTTCCTTCCTGTCCTACCCGGTGATATGTCTCATCCGAGAATAATTTCATAATGCAGGCAAGAGCGTGGCCAAACTAGCCGTATTCTAAGTGATTCTAAGATTCCAAATGGACTGAGTAAACCTTGGACGCAGTAGAGAAAGACTCCAAAGGACGTCCATTCAGGGTTCCGAACTGAACTTGTGTGGAAGGACGGTGGTCGACTATACTGGGAATAGCGAATCCTGGAAACCTTCAAAGGAAGGGAAAAGCCAACCGGAACGCAGATTTCCATCCAGCACTGCCCTCGTCAAAGAGTGAAAGATGTCTGTAGGAGTCGGGGTACACCAGGTACCTCCGTAAAGTCTCATAGATCCCCTCGACGGTAGTTGAAAAAAAAGGGGGTAGCGCGAATCCAAAAACAGACGGCTCCCGTGAGGGATGAATAGAGTATAGACGAAGGGTCCTCCATCTCCGAACCATGTTCACCAGGTATGCGCTCCGATTTTATCCCAAGATCGTAAAGACCGGAGAAGTCAAGACAAATGAGGATTCCTGATTTACCATATGACCCATACGTACGGTTTTACCTTCAGACCGGGCAATAGTCCTTCCTTAATGTTGTTACCCGAGCAAGGCGGTGCCTGTTTGCTCCATGAAGGTCTCCGTATCTCCCAACATCTTGACATGGGGGAAACTTTCTGCTCAGTTTGCTAGTAATGGTCTGGATATCTAAAACAGAAAGCAAACTCTGTATTATATGGTGCCGAATATGCCAAAAACCTGCACTCTCAAAATACCGGAGGACCATCCGTTAGTGTACCATCTCCAGGAGTGTGTGTAAATAAATGGGAGACTCCCCCCGTTATACCTCTGAGTATTTCTCGCGTGTTTTACAGCAGCCCGGATCCAGTAGATCCATCACGGGAGATAGAATAGAGGGATCTAGTCCAAACATGTAATACTTGCATGACCAGGCAGTCCTCTAGGACGAAGCCAGTAGCGTGGATGGCAGCTCTAATTGAATTCCGGAGGGACGCCCCTCTATGTAGTCATCAATGTCTTGCACAGGCACAAGCCTGTGTGATGAACAAATGGCCGGTACTGTAGAGCGTCGAGTGCATGAAAGAGCCGCGCTCTCTACTACTGTGATCGCATACCGTGAGAGCGTCCGGGTGCTAGCCTGAGCGGGCCGCACCCATTAGTAACCAACAGCAGAGTCTACATCCGAGACCGGTTCTCTCTATGAGAATGGGTCCACCAACTTGTACTTTGTATCCAGCCCAGTATCTGGTTGATGACGAGTGAGGGACTGCGCCCTCTAATAACAAATCAGTATCCGGTTCCGTATGAGAGGATTCGCCCACTGATCCTGAAAATAAATATACTCGGATCGAGGTGATGGAGGGCCGCACCCTCCTGTGGTGCAAACTAGAGTCCCTAGAGATCAGGGTGACCAAAACCGTAGGGCGCACCAATCACAAATGTCAGCATAAGGCTGAGGGCAATCTGGGAAACAAGGAATGGAAAACTATCAACCGACTATCCGGATCCCGTGCGCGCGCGTTCTCCGCGCTGGAGACGTTCTCCGCAATCCACGAGTGCCCGGGAGGTCGGAGGAGACCAAGTCAGGCCTCACGACGACCCGAGCGAATAGGAAAAGGAAGTCATGAAAAAAACTAAACAAAAAAGCAACAATAAACGAAGATAAGAGAAAATACACCCATTCTATCTCGGATAGAATGTAAACAGCAGGCCGGAAGGTAAGAAAAGTAAATCCCACTGGACAGTGCCAGGAGCTAACCTAACGCAGGAAAAAACTACCGAACCTATAGGGACTCCGGGAGGCATATACAGAGTAGATGGTAAAGACAAGGGAAAAACACAGCTTTCTCCTGAAGGAGTCTGAATACCGGTCCCTGCCGGTGCGAAGTTCTCCTTGGAGACGTGCAGTCGCCGGTTTGGAGTAAACCGTGGATGTGTCCGGGGTCTTCATAAGAAACTTTGCCCTTCAGGCATGAGGTTTAGGGCCTTCACCCTTCCCGCCATATTCAGATGGCCGTATACTGGTGTCCTCTCGAACACTATGGCAATGGTGTTTGCCCGGACACCTGCCTATCTCCATGTCACTGGTGTGCACTGGGTTTTCCTCAGTGATATTACCCCAGGCCTGCGGCCAAAAGGGGTTCGGTACCAATAGCGTAGGCCCGTCCTTAGGGCATAGTCTCAGCAGGTCAAACGAATGGACACAGAAAGGTTAGCCAAGCAAATAGTCACATCCAAGTAGGCACCGACATAGCAGGCTATCCAATGGGGCACAGACATAGCAGGCCATTTTATTGGGCACAGGTATTGCAGGCCAATCTTATGGGCCAGACCTAGCAGGCCAATCTTATGGGCACAGACATAGCAGGCCAATCTTATGGGCACAGACATAGCAGGCCAATCTTATGGGCACAGACACAGCAGGCCAATCTTATGGGCACAGACATAGCAGGCCAATCTTATGGGCACAGACATAGCAGGCCAATCTTATGGGCACAGACACAGCAGGCCAATCTTATGGGCACAGACACAGCAGGCCAATCTTATGGGCACAGACACAGCAGGCCAATCTTATGGGCACAGACACAGCAGGCCGTTCTTATGGGCACAGACATAGCAGGCCGTTCTTATGGGCACAGACATAGCAGGCCGTTCTTATGGGCACAGACATAGCAGGCCGTTCTTATGGGCACAGACATAGCAGGCCAATCAATGGGGCACAGACATAGCAGGGCATACCCCGGTGTTGTATTCCGACAATAGCAGGGGGTCAATCTGTGTAGAGCCCCCTATATGTGTAATGAAAACCAGGGAACCTAGGGTGAAATAACTCCAATATGCAAACCCCCCTAGGCAGAGGTAATGTGTCTACAGATATACAGGAAACTGTTAGACCTTAATGCTTGTGGCCAAAAATAAGGATATCCTGTTGCAGGAAAACTCAGAAGTACAGGGTGTATTGCCTACAGGCTGATCTCCAGCCCTTGAAGAAATATAGAAGTCAAAATATATAATATATATGTTTGATCACATAATTGCTATATGTCTCTATATGGATATGCACCCTGAGCAGGGTGGGAGGTGGTCCTCCCAGACTGCCAGCGAATTAGGTTGGGGTCTGAATACACCCTGCCTATAGATGGGGGAGGAGAAAGCCCCTCCACAGACCTCCGCCAAGAACGGTACTGGCGGGGAAGGAGCTGCGCGTGGGCACACCCCCCGCCCCCCTGCGGTCCGCGGGCGGAGGCGGCCGCAGTGAAGCCTCTACGTGGAGGAAACGATCCGACCACCGGGTACTCGCGCTCACTCGCGAGTACCCCTGCGACCGGGTAAAACACACGGGACCCACGGGGGGGGGGACGGCTGCAGCGAAGCAGCCACATGGGAAAGAAGATCCGGCCGCCGGGTGGTCGTGCTCACTCGCGAGCATACCGGCAGCTGGAAAAAACACATTGGGCTGGCGGAGATTAACTCCGCGGTCCCAGATCTCGGGGGACAGAGGAGGCAAATGCTTTGGAGGTAGAAGCAGCGATGATCCGAAGTACAGACACCGAAGAAAAATCCCACAAGGCCTATAACCTACTGCATTTACAGGAAAAAATCCCATAAGCACAAAACACACTGCATTATAAAAAATAAAATGCCACAAGGCCTATAACCTACTGCATTTACAGGAAAAAATCCCATAAGCACAAAACACACTGCATTATAAAAAATAAAATGCCACAAGGCCTATAACCTACTGCATTTACAGGACAAAATCCCATAAGCACAAAACACACTGCATTATAAAAAGTAAAATGCCACAAAGCCTATAACCTACTGCATTTACAGGAAAAAATCCCATAAGCACAAAACACACTGCATTATAAAAAATAAAATGCCACAAGGCCTATAACCTACTGCATTTACAGGAAAAATCCTATAAGCACAAAACACACTGCATTATAAAAATAAAATGCCACAAGGCCTATAACCTACTGCATTTACAGGAAAAAATCCCATAAGCACAAAACACACTGCATTATAAAAAATAAAATGCCACAAGGCCTATAACCTACTGCATTTACAGGAAAAAATCCCATAAGCACAAAACACACTGCATTGTAAAATGCCACAAAGCCTATAACCTACTGCATTTACAGGAAAAAATCCCATAAGCACAAAACACACTGCATTATAAAAAATAAAATGCCACAAGGCCTATAACCTACTGCATTTACAGGAAAAAATCCCATAAGCACAAAACACACTGCATTATAAAAAATAAAATGCCACAAGGATAAAACACTGTATATAAAAATAAAATGCCATAAGGATAAAACATACTGCATTATAAAAATAAAATGCCATAAGGATAAAACCTACTGTATATAAAAATAAAATGCCAGAAGGACAAAACATACTGCATTATAAAATAAAATGCCATAAGGATAAAACATACTGCATTATAAACATAGAATGCCATAAGGATAAAAATATTGCATTTACATGAATACAATCCCACATGGATAGAACATACTGCATAATAAGAATAGAATCCCACAAGGATATAACATACTGCATATAAGAATAAAATCCCCTAAGGATTACAACAATACTGCATTTATAAGGCTAAAAGACTGAATATAAGCAATAAAAACCCAAAGCCACCCACTATAAGCAGGAGGCAGTGGTACTCTGACCTGTACTGACTGCAGAGCAGCAAAGAAAGAGGAAATGATGCATGGGGAGGGGAGTTTTATAGTACCTAACTTTTTTCTGATTGGTTGTTTTTTCTGTGCTGCTGTGGAGTTCTAGTAAAGAGAGACTTAAGCAAATACGAAGCCTCCTGTCATGTTATAAAATTGTCGGCTTCTGTGTATGATTGCCCATATAGCCATTGTACTTATCCCTTACTGGTTCACAACGGTTATAAGTTGTTTCTTTAATTGTACTAAAGCTACACAATACAGCCATAAGAATCAATCCACATACTTGACCTATATGACACAATTTGGACATTCCAAGGGTTAACTGTTAAGCTATGGATACTGCCCTTTAGACATAGTAAGTATCCATTTATATCGGTTCCGGGCGGGGCACTCAAAGGGTTAATTCCCTTCCACCTGAATACGTTCAGTTTTCTGTTCTGGCTACCTCTGACATAGAAATGTGGGCTGACACTATGGTGTGTTACACCACACCCCCACAGCCCCATTCGCAGGAGGACCGGAGCAGCTTAGACACAATCACAGGTGATTACAATAAAGCTTATGAGCTTAAGGTATAAATTTACCGCCCGGACAGTTTTTGCTCACTGCTGATACCCCTGAGGACGGCGTGTGGTCACGCCGAAACGTACGTCGGGTTCTTCTGTGTTTTTAATACTCTTTGAGCACTTTGCTCTGAGCACCTTTTCATTTATGTTTTTCTAGCATGTGTGTGTAACCTGGGACTTCAGATGTTATGACAGCATTTAGATTAGAACACCCACAGAGGTGTTTTATAGGAGATAGGGTATTAGCATAGCACTACTGTTTGGTTGGGAGTGTGTGTTTCTCCCTTTCCCTGTTCTCTTCTACTGTTACCTGAGTTATGTATGGGGGCACATATTGCCTTCTATCCCCTCTCCGTTTTTTGTGAGGGATCCTTTTGGCTATTAGGCTCTTGACTAGCCCTGTTCCTACCATACATATTTATCCCTATATTATTCTGTCCATCACTGATAACCCAGGTTTTTAATAGATTTCAATAAACACTTTTTTATTTTTTGGCAACTACACTACTGTTGAGATTGGACTGGGTATTTACCCTCTGGGCGGTCTTTATATAAGACATCCTTTTGGGGTTTTTAATTCCTTTTTTCTACAATTTCCAGGGTTACCCCCTCTTAACCAGTCCAGGTGACCTCTATACTCTGGAGGCTCAGCAGTGGGATACGGGAGTGTCTTCCCCCCCCTCCCCCCCACACACTTTCCAGACTTTTGAGTTTCCTTTCTCTTGTTATTTAATGAACAATTAATGTTTGTAGTGATGTGAAAGTCATGAAAAAAAAGTCCAAAAAATATAAATCAGCTACAAAGTCCTGCAAAAAAAAGTCCTGTAAACAAAGTCCAGATATTGTAGCAATATGTAGGAACTCTGAGATGTGTAGAGATACTAAGGTATCTCTACACATCAGAGTTCCTACATATTGCTACAATATCTGGACTTTGTTTACAGGCTAAGGTATCTCTACACATCTCAGAGTTCCTACATATTGCTACAATATCTGGACTTTGTTTACAGGACTTTTTTGCAGGACTTTGTAGCTGATTTATATTTTTTAGACATTTTTTTTCTCATGACTTTCACGTCACTACAAACATCATTTGCATATAAATGCACCCTTGTTATTTTTTAAGGGGATTATCTATTAAGCGCTGAAACCTATATTTACATCTGTTTATTGGAATTGGGAAATGTCTTATTGTTTTAGCAGCTATTATTACTGTAGTACCTTGAGTACCATTTCTACTGTTTGATTTGGATCACATATTGACCATTATTTAGGTTTTTTATCCTATATATGCGCTCTCTTTTTTGACCTTTTACTTAATGAACAATTAAGTTTAACAAGCAGATTGATCACACTGCTAGCAAGAAACCACATTCCTTATTTGCTATTGTGAAGGTAAGTTTACGTGCATGAACATACTTTCAGAATTGCGAATACGGAATGCAGTGGTTATAGTGCATTAAGTGTATTTTTAAGGAGAAACTGTTGTGTCTGACTTATAGATAGATATATAGATAGATCTAGTTCTGTAAGTGAAATATATAAATATAGAAAAAATAAATTTTACATCTAAAAATGACCAACATAAATAACAGCTGTATGATTTAAATATCTCCTTTTAAGAAGCTGTGTAGCAGCCTTCTAAAATTGTACCATGGAAAAAAATGTACTGCAACAAACTTCCGTTCATACCAGTGGGCTGGAAAATTATTGATGATAGGTTATACATATAGAAATATTTAAAATTAAAAGACATGATTGAGATGCCATTTGCTCATATCATGCCTGCCCAGCTGCAAGTGTTTATTGGTTTGAGATAACTGTAGCATGATTAATTGAGCTGCAATGACTTTTCTTTATTACCTAGGTGTGTTAAATTGATCTCGCATTCTCAGATATTGCAGGCGTCATTGAGCTCAGCTGTATTTTGAACAGAAAAGATCCAACATATTCCAAAGAAACAATGACACAAACAATTGCAGTGTTTAATTCTGCAAGATTATTTTTCCAGTCTAATTCATCTTGACATCTACTGAAGCAAAATCGATACAGCATTACTATGAAGAAAAAGGTATCAAAATGAAAGGAAATTGTTTCCATGAGATCTCTGTTCTGTAAACTTTATACAGACTTGGAAATTTAAAGATATTTTCTAGGGACCATATTTACATACATGATTGAATTGACTAAATGGTAGATTTTACCTTTGAACCTTCCTTGCCTCTGACAATATGTTTTGTTAGATCTAGGGTTGCCACCATTTTGGGAAAAAATACCGGCCATGATAATTTGCATAATTAATTATATATGCGTGACATCACAAGACACAATGTACATGAGAGAATGAAAACATTTGGAAGGATAATAAACTACTTACAATGTGTGTAATATGTCTGGCTGTGTATATCGCATTGCGTATCTGAGGCAGTGTGTGTATATACTGTGTGAATGAATGTCTGTCGTTGTCTAAATGTGTATAGTAGACTTGGGTATTCGTATGAATAGATTTTCAAATGAAAATCTGCATTTTTGTCCATTCGGCAGAATACAAAATAACGAAGGAAGAGCCGAATGAACAAACAAACAAATGGGCTCCCAACGAAATTCTTTCATGAGCTGTTCATTTGTTCGTTCGGCCTTTTGTATTTGTCAGGATTACTGTAGATGCCCAACACGCAGAACTCAAGTAGATAACAAGAAAATACCTAAGACGTATTACCGGGACTTAAAATGGACGGATTCAACGTAAAAAGGTTAATAGCCACAAGACAGGGAAAAGACAAGACTTAGAAAAAATGGGAACGATAAACAAGCCACGGTTCAAGGAATGGAGAAATCAGAATAGTCAGGAGCCAAGCCAAAGGTCAAGGAGTACAGAGATCGGATAGTCAAAAGGGAAGCCAAGGTCAAAATACTCTAGAATGAATATAGGGAACGCCCTCTCGGATAACCAAATGGAAACCACGACAGGGCACAGAAAAATGGACAAAACAGGCTTAAGTAGTCTATAGTGCTCCCTGATTGGCTGCAGGGAAGCATATGAGCATGGGCGTGTAAGTAAAACACTCATTTGAAATAAATTGAACTGGCCCTTTAAGGGTTAAATGTAGAAACCCTTATATGCTGTACAGTTGCAGCGGCCGGCATATCTAATGTTTGGAGAGCCGACCACTGTAAGAAGAGGAGGAGCCACCACAAGGGGTTAGTGATGGGCTGCATTCCCACAACCACGTGGGACTGCCGCCGGGGCGTACCCGCTGGGTATGAGCAGACACGGAGGGAGAAGACCTGAAATGTAAGAGACCGGCGACATTCCCTTTAGTGTGTGGGAATGTCGCCGCAACGATGCGCGCCCGTCTGGACCCATGCTGCTCTGTGACAGGAGCAGACCCAGCAGGCGGCGTGACAGTATTACAACACTGTCTGTTCAAACGGCTGAACGAGTAACCTGAATGAACAATAGGGACACATTCATTCTGTGAGCATTCGTTAGTTTGGCTTACTTCCATCAATACTGATAGGAGTAAGCTGAACTAACGAATATGTACCGAATGAATTTACCATTCGTTCATTCGGATTACTCATTCGGCTATTTGAATTACAGACAGACAGTGTACTGTCTGTTAATGAACGAGCAATCCGATTGCATGGATGGCTCGAAGTTTGTTGTTCATTTGTTTGTTCTGTTCAGTCTCATATGTTTTATTATTACAGGTATGATGGAGTGAGCCGAACAACCGTTCGCGCACAGAATGAACGAGTCATTCGTGAATTTGGATGAAGTGTTCAGCCTTTCTCAATACACATTCACAATGCTTAGCACAGGGACAACACGAGGGTGGGAGAATGAGCCGAATGAAGAAATTAATTAATTTGCCTCCATTTGTTTATTCGTTCATTCGGATACCTTGTATGAAACAAGAAGAGTGGTATGGGAGTGAGTTGATTTTCATTTGTTCAATCAGCTCACTCCCGTAGCATGATGCTGTAGGGGCTTATACAATGGTACATGCTGTATCGTAGATGGGTATGGGAGTGAGCTGATTTTCATTTGTCCAGTCAGCTCAAATTGATTAGCTAAATTGATTTAAATTTAGAATTGGTAGACTCAATCAAGTCCTTTAGCTTTGTGGGCCTGAGGGCTTCTGCCCTAGGAGTAGACTAGACTAGTTGGTTAGCCTGGCAGAAAAGTATTATGGTCTAGCTGTTAGGTCCTTTTATATTGAAACAATAATTTTAAGTTTAACCCCTTAAGGACACATGACATGTGTGACATGTCATGATTCCCTTTTATTCCAGATGTTTGGTCCTTAAGGAGTTAAACTAGCAAAGCCACATTAGTTGAGTTGTTAGACAGTGATCTCAGAGAGGTGCTGCTGTTGCTGCATTGCTGTTTAATTCTGAGTGCTGATAGAGAAAGTTCCTTTTCTGATTTCTGTCAGTCTCCTCTAAGTGTGTTTGACTGTGTTTTAATTATTTTAACTGAGAATATACTCCAGTCCACACACGGAGTTAGTTTAATCTGTGCCAGTAAAATTACCAATGCTAGCACAGAGTCACCGTGACTGCCCGACTGATTTATGTGTCACTCACTCACTGACTGTGTGTACTTGCTTTAAGAGTTAATTTAAAAAATAAATTAAGTTAATATAATTATTTTCAGTTTAAAATATCTAATATATTTTGTAGTACAGTTTCATTGTGCATTGTTAGGACAGAACACACTACTCAAATAGTCTATTTTGTTTTGTTTTCAATTTTTCACACGTTTAGTGTCTTTATTTCTTTTCTTTTCTTTTTTTCTGCTCATATTAGCATCAGCAGTGCCGTAAACTGTTCTCACTGCTGTTTTGAAGAAATTACTTTTCATTAACTGATTTTTAGTTCAGTTAGTGTGGGTTTTTTAACAGCAATCAGTAAAGCTAACTGGTTGCTGTTTATATAGAAATTGACTGGGTGAGTGTACTAAGGTATGCTTCAAGGTAGCTGTAGTACATCTTTCGTTTGTTTTTTTTAGTATTAGCAGAAGTTGTAGTATCTTTCAAATTTAAATAGTATATAAATTCTAGTTAAACATTTTTTAAAACAATTTAACATTTTCTAATATTAACTAATTTATTTGATAGTCTAGCCTATGTCTCTGTTTTGCAGTAGTCATGCATAGATAAATTGCATAGTCTCTCAGAAAGCACTGAAGTGAAGAAACCTCACTTTCCTTTTTTCATAACATTGTCTCCTTATTTTCTTATACTTCTTTTATAAATTTTAAATGGATCCTTCTAAGCTTTTATCTACTAGTAAAGTGAGGGAGGGTCAGTCAGTTAGCCGCCACCACCACCACAAGTAATTGTAGTTTGAGTATGCACCTTTGCGTCAGCTTAGACAGTCAAGTACTGCTGCTATGTCATAATCACCACCTAGGAGACCAAGGTCTTTGTCTCATAGTTCAGGCCCATTTGTGCAAGATCCTGGTCAAGGAGAGGAACCAATAGCAGGCTGCAGTGCAGCAGGGGCCAGCACCTCCAGTCTTTTCTATGTTAAAGAGAAACTATCAGGTCTATGGATAGCACTACTACTAAAAACACAATTAGAAGTAGCCCAATAAGTAAGAGGAAGTGTGAGTTTTTACGCTCACCATCCTACTCTACCACAAGTAGCACTCTGGGCATGTCAAACAGAGCAAGTTTGGCACAAAGTGTAGCAGCAGGCCTGGGAGTCATGTTTCTTAACAGCAGGGTCCTTCTTGTACACGGAGGGTGTTTTCTGATCCCCCTTCCAAGACCATCACTACTAGTGTTGCACCTGCTTCTACCACTCCTCCTGTATTATTAAGACAAGAGGCAGAAAGTTGTAGGGCAGACAACATAGCTGCTACTATTGCAACTTCCAGTACCATAGCAGCTAGGATTTACAAGGGAAGTGCTGAAGAGCCAAGAGCTACTGGTACTGCTAGCCAGCAACCAAGGCCGGTTGGAGAATTGCAACGCACCCAGCCCACTCTTGAACAATTTGGGCGATTCCACTTCAGGGCTGTGGCAAAACCAACCTCGCCACTGGGCATTGGAGAAGCCTGTTTGCCCGCCTCCTGCCTGCTGACTATGGCCCTTGGGAGATTTGGCCCTTTAAATACAGTATTTGGGCATATTGTATTTTATTATGCTGCTGCTGGCCCTTTAAGAACCATCTGGGGACATACTGTGACTTTTGGGAACAATGCCCCTTTAACCCCTTAAGGACCACACTTCTGGAATAAAAGGGAATCATGACAGGTCACACATTTCATGTGTCCTTAAGGGGTTAAGACTATGGCCCCTGGAAGATATTGCCTGTTAAAGACTATTTTAGCAGATTGGATTTTAAAAGACTTGCTGCCTCTTTAAATTGTATTGGAGCAGTTCTGCACCTTTAAATTGGCACTTCGGATGCTGCCGAAGTAGTCGAAGTGGCCGGAATTCGACAAACGAACATGTGGCAGGGGCCATCTTTGCTCATTCGAACGAGGTCAGCGGTATGTGTAGCCAAATCCATGGAACTGAAATCGGCTACACATTTTAACAAACACCGCTGACCCTTACCTTCTCCTACACTCCGCTTTCAGCTGCAGAGACTAAGTCCTGTTCGGCAGTTTGAACTCACTGCTATACTAAGCTAAATGCACGAACGACCCCGTTCGTGCATTCGAATGGGACTTAGTCATTTTTCTGTGTAAAATAGACCGACCACACAGCCCAAATCTATGGAACTGTTTTGGGCAAGAAAATGTGCTTGCGGTCGGTCATAAAGGACTCCCAGCTAACTTTTTATCTACTGGATGGATTTCTCAGATTTTTTAGAGTGTTTATGTTTAAAGAAAATACAAATTTAGACCACCCAGGTGCAGTGTGTAAGAGATAAAAAAAAAAAGGATAATTACTTCCAGGTATAACAAAAGGATTCCTCTTAATCCTCAATATACATAGAAACAAAACAAGATATACCTAGACCTAAAAAAATAGAAAGAAAGCACGCTCATAGGGGATTAACGTAAATTTACAAATAGCCCCTTCTTTATATGTCACACTCACAAAATTGAAGTTGTTTTCAAGCCCATCAATTGAGTAGATTTTCACGAATTCCTCGTGGTTGGAATAGTAGATATTTACATGCAAGAAATAAAAGATAGCATAGTATAGCACTGTTGCAAAAATATAAATCAACTTTTAATGGTTGCACTTACAATATAAAAGATCTAAAAAGGCCCATCAGTACAATTCTGTTATCCCATCAATACAGAGAACAAAGTCCTTGTAGAAATGTCAGGCAGGCAAACAGAAGAAAAGTATAAAATCAAATAAAAAGTCCAAACAAATAACTCTACGCGTTTCGTCTGTATTCTCAGACTTCCTCAGGAGTGGTAAAGTGCTTCAAATCTTCTGGGTGCTTTGGCTTCCATTTGAAGGTCTTCCCGCCGTTTTTTCGGGTTAATTTCCACCCATCAGCTGATTTCAATCAGCTGTATTGCAGTTCGTGCTTACATTCCTTATATGGAGTTCCGGAAAATTGACCTCAAAGCGAAGTGTCGTCTCGTTATTGGGGGAATTGGATTATATGCCGATTGCCAGTGTAAGCTGATTGTATGCATATTGAGTGTAAGCTGATTGTATGCTTTTCCTGTTCAGCTGTTTACAGCATTCATATGCTTGAGAGCATTAGTATGCTTCTCCGGTTTGGTGGTTGTGGTGTCTGCTGCAGTGCTTGGAGTCCTCAGGAAGCGCTAGGAGCATCCTTCAACGGAGGTACCCAGTCGGGGTGTCCGTCGATCCGTTACAAGGGCTATGTTCTAACAGCAGGCCAATAACATTATTCGATTTATTGGCCGGTTGATTGCTCTTGGGGGCGCTTCATTTACAATGATAGAAGGGGAGCCTTTCAAACAGTTGATGGAGACTGTGGCTCCACAATACCATCTTCCCTCATGGTCCACTTTCAGCAGGAGGATAGTCACCTCACTCTATCAGTCATGTGTTGGAGTAGTAAAAAAGAAACTTTCAAAGGCTGGTCAGTCTGTGTATTTTACTACAGATTTGCAGAGTGCACCAAGTGGCCAGCATGCCTTTCTTTCCTTGACAGCACACTGTGTCTCATGAAGCTGCTACTACAACTTCAACAGCAGCATCAGTGTCTAGCAGAAAGGGAGGAAGTTCATTTGTAAGTCGGCTGGGCTATCAATCATTCCTTCTCCATGCTGAAGTGATGGATGAAAAACACACAGTAAGGAGATAGTGTCTCTTTGGGTAGGAGCTGAGGCAGGCACCAATATAGAAATGGGGTTTGTTGTAACTGATAAAGCTTCAAATATGGTGAAAACTCTGCGTGATGGTAACCTTGTTGGTGTGCGCTGTGCAGTGCACATCCTCCATCTTGTAGTCAAGTCAGCAATCCCAGAAATAAATAATAGTTTCAAGTGTGATTGATCAAGGAGGATTGCTGGGCACTTCCACTGCAGTGTGAAGGCTAGCCAACTGTTGAGGCAGGAGAAAGAGAAGGCAGGTCTTCCCACACACTGTCTATGACAAGATGTCAGTACATGGTTGAACTCTACTTTGGAGATGTTGGAGAGGATTTTAGAGCATTAGAGGGCAATCCATAGACTAGCATTACACCAGTACATTGGTATTGGTTCTACACTGGGTAGAGACGATTGGACAGTGATCGCTCAACTAGTGGCAGTCCTTAAACCATTCAGAGATGCCACTGAAGATTTAAGCTTGAACACTGCCAATCTGGGACAGGTAATCCCTGAGTTCACCGATCTATGGAACAAGATGGGTGTCTTTTTTGAAAACAAAGAGGTTGTTCAAGGTGACCCTCTACATCCTGATGTAAAAGCACTGGTGAGGAGGCTGAAAGGTTAGCTTAAAGTTCTCCTATGTGAGTGAATTGATAATTCTCCCAAACTGATGCTAGCATGTCTGTGTGATCCAAGGATTAAGGGAAAGCTAGTACTCTGATCCAATAGCCTAACAACTTAAAAAGAGAAACTTATCCAGATGGTGTGTGACTGGTGGCACAAGAGGAGAATGCTGTCTGAGGTAGAAGTTCAGCAGGAGGCTGAGACATATGCTACTTTCAGCAGCAGCGTTGGCAGTGGCACTACCAGGGACGTTTTAGCCACGAGGCAAACAAGGCATTTGCCTTGGGCAGCATTTTCCAGGGGGCAGCAAAAAAAGCCACCCCCAAATGCCCAGGGCAAATGCCTTGTTAGCCTTGCGGCTAACTGACATGCTGGGCTGCTGGGCGGGCGGCATTGGCGGCTGGCGACGGAGCACTTCCCCTGAGCGGTCTGCTTAGCTCCCTCCCGCGCTGCAGAGTGAGGCTGGGAGCCGGAGTATGACATCATCTTCCGGCTCCCAGCCTCACTCTGCGCCGCCCACCCTGCAACCAGCCCAGCAGCCCGACCGGCAGCCCCACTAGACCCCAGGGAGAAAGAGACCCTCCCTCCCAGCATTCCCAAAGGTAAGGAGGCTGGGGGGGTAAATAAAAAATAAATTAAAAAAATGTGTTAATGTAATTGAGTGAGTGTGTGTATGTCTGTTAGTGTGTGTGTGTCTGTTGGTGTGTGTGTGTCTGTTGGTGTGTGTGTGTCTGTTGGTGTGTGTATGTCTGTTGGTGTGTGTATGTCTGTTGGTGTGTGTATGTCTGTTGGTGTGTGTATGTCTGTTGGTGTGTGTGTGTGTCTGTTAGTGTGTGTGTGTCTGTTAGTGTGTGTGTGTGTGTGCGTGTCTGACTGTGTATGTCTGTTAGTGTGTGTCTGTCAGTGTGTGTGTATGTCTGTTAGTGTGTGTGTGTGTGTCTGTTAGTGTGTGTGTGTCTGACTGTGTATGTTAGTGTGTGCCTGTTAGTGTGTGTGTCTGTTAGTGTGTGTGTGTGTGTGTGTGTGTGATTGTGTGTGTCTGACTGTGTGTCTGTGAGTGAGTGTGTGTCTGTTAGTGAGTATGAGTGTGTGTGTCTGTTAGTGTGTGTCTGTTAGTGTGTGTATCTGTGTGTCTGTTAGTGTATGTCAGTGTGTGTCTGTTAGTGTGTGTGTCTGTTAGTGAGTGTGTGTGTGTGTGTGTGTGACTGTGTGTGTCTGACTGTGTGTGTGTCTGTTAGTGTGTGTGTGTGTGTATGTCTGTTAGTGTGTGCCTGTTAGTGTGTGTATGTATGTTAGTGTGTGTGTGTCTGTTAGTGTGTGTGTGTGTGTCTGTTAGTGTGTGTGTGTGTGTGTGTGTGTCTGATTGTGTGTGTGTGTCTGACTGTGTGTCTGTGAGTGAGTGAGTGTGTGTCTGTTAGTTAGTATGAGTGTGTCTGTTAGTGTGTGTGTCTGTTAGTGTGTGTCTGTGTGTGTCTGTTAGTGAGTGTGTGTGTGTGTGACTGTGTGTGTGTGACTGTGTGTGTCTGACTGTGTGTGTGTCTGTTAGTGAGTGAGTGTGTGTCTGTTAGTGAGTGTGAGTGTGTCTGTTAGTGAGTGTGAGTGTGTCTGTTAGTGTGTGTGTCTGTTAGTGTGTGTGTCTGTGTGTCTGTTAGTGTGTGTCTGTTAGTGTATGTCTGTTAGTGTGTGTGTGTCTGTGTGTGTGTCTATTAGTGAGTGTGTGTCTGTTAGTGTGTGTGTGTGTGACTGTGTGTCTGACTGTGTCTGTGAGTGAGTGTGTGTCTGTGAGTGAGTGTGTGTCTGTGAGTGAGTGTGTGTCTGTGAGTGAGTGTGTGTCTGTGAGTGAGTGAGTGTGTGTCTGACTGTGTGTGTGTGTGTGTATGTCTGTTAGTGTGTGTGTGTCTGTTAGTGTATGTGTGTGTGTGTGTCTGACTGTGTGTCTGTGAGTGAGTGTGTGTCTGTTAGTGAGTATGAGTGTGTCTGTTAGTGTGTCTGTTAGTGTGTGTATCTGTGTGTCTGTTAGTGTGTGTATCTGTGTGTGTCTGTTAGTGAGTGTGTGTGTGTCTGTTAGTGTGTGTCTGTTAGTGTGTGTCTGTTAGTGTGTGTATCTGTGTGTCTGTTAGTGTGTGTCTGTTAGTGTGTGTCTGTTAGTGTGTGTCTGTTAGTGTGTGTATCTGTGTGTGTCTGTTAGTGAGTGTGTGTGTGTCTGTTAGTGTGTGTGTGACTGTGTGTCTGACTGTGTGTGTCTGTTAGTGAGTGAGTGTGTGTCTGTTAGTGAGTGAGTGTGTGTCTGTTAGTGAGTGTGAGTGTGTCTGTTAGTGAGTGTGTGTGTGTCTGTTAGTGTGTGTGTATGTGTGTCTGTTAGTGTATGTCTGTTAGTGTGTGTGTGTGTGTGTGTGTCTGTGTGTGTGTCTATTAGTGACTGTGTGTGTCTGTTAGTGAGTGAGTGTGTGTCTGTTAGTGAGTGAGTGTGTGTCTGTTAGTGAGTGTGTGTGTGTCTGTTAGTGTGTGTGTATGTGTGTCTGTTAGTGTATGTCTGTTAGTGTGTGTGTGTGTGTGTGTGTCTGTGTGTGTGTCTATTAGTGAGTGTGTGTGTCTGTGAGTGAGTGTGTGTCTGTTAGTGAGTGTGTGTGTGTCTGTTAGTGTGTGTCTGACTGTGTGTGTGTGTGTGTGTGTTTCTGTTAGCTAATGTATGCGTATCTGTCAGTGAATGTGTGTGTGTGTATTTACAAGGTGGGGCGGGGGAAGGGTTAGGTGGGGGTGGCGGGGGAGGGGTTGGGTGGCGGTGGCAGGGGGGCAAGGGGAGGGCCTGAGTTTTGTCCTGCCTAGGGCAGCACAAAACCAGAATACACCACTGGGCACTACCACAGCTACACAACTGAGTGCTGCGTTTTGAGAAAAGTTACTTGAGTCTATAGTTGGACCCACTGAGAGCGCAAGCAGCAGAACGTAGAGTAGTGCATCAGAAATGGTCAGAGCTTTCCTCTTTGAACCTCCTTTGCCCCCTAATGTTGACCATCTTAGCTACTGGGGTGGCCTGCACTCTCGTTGGTTGCATAGGATCTGCTATCATGTCTGCCAACCACTGTCCCAAGTAAGCGTGTTTTCTGTAACAGGTAATATACTTAATCCACACTGCTCACAAATGTCAACTTATCTGATGGAGCAGATTGATTTTCTTAAGTTCAATCTACCCAAATTGGAGTACCATGCTCTAAACTTTGACTGTATACAGTTTCTCAACGTTCTAATTATCCATCCAGGTGATATGCTGGATAATATTATGCAGTAGTGTTAGAGAGAAATGTAAACCTTTATTTTATTTTCTCTCTCTATCTCCCTATTCCCCTCCCCCCTAAAAATAAAAACCTAAAATATTCCCTTCCCTTTCTCCCCTTATGCCCTAAAATCTCCCTTAAAGTGGTACTGCTTTCTCCCCTATGGCTGTGTCTGACAGCAGTGTGGCAATGCCTGCTACCTCCGCCAGCACACACAGCTAACACTGGCTTGAGCTCTGCACACCCGCTTCCCATGCCAAGGACTGAAGAGTTAGGATGTTTTGCCCTGGGTATGAAATAGGTGAGTGGGTCGCCAATTGCCCACTCTCTCCACTTTACCATTTTATTCCCATTTTGCTGTTGGTGGTGGCAAAACATCTTTCTCCCCTAATGCCCCAAAATCTCCTTAAAAGTGGTACTGGTTTCTCTCCTCTGGCTGTGTCTGACAGCAGTGTGCTACCTCCGCCAGCACAGCCAGCTAATGCTAGGACACACACAGACTGCTGAACACATACACACGCAGACTGCTGAATACATAAACACACACATATACACTGTTGAACGAATACACACAAATTGCTGTTTACACACACACACACTGCTGAATACACACACTGCTGTGTGCAGGGCTGGTGCAAGGAATTTTGGGTACACAGGCGATTTTTTTTTTTTTTTTATCAGTGCCTTAAGTTTCTTATCCCCTTTTTTAAATGCCTTATTCCCTTTAGTGTATCTTATCCCCTATTTTCCCCATTGCGTGTCTTACACCTCCCTTGTATATATCTTACAACCCCCTGTAGCAGAGCTCCAATACCTAGCATAGGTATCTCCACTTGGTAGTCCTCGTAGCTGAAATAAGCAGTAAAATATCCCAAGACACTCTCCCCCAATAACTGGACAACACACAGTTCTGGGAGTCAACTGAGTTTATTTTGGCCACACATGGATTTTATGCACTGACCCCTACATGGGGTTTCTCACACACAAGGCTTTTCCTCCCAAGATTATTTGTGCCTGAGAGATAATTGCTTGAGAAAAATCTATAATTCAATTATCTCTCAGGTACAGAAAAATCTACAATAATTTCAAACACCCCAAAAATACATTTTAATATTTCAAAACCCCATGAAAGTCACATCACTGAATAGTTGGGATCTGAGCACACACTTTGACGAAATATCACTCAGATCCCTTTGTTGGTTCAGGAACACCATTCGAATTAAGTTTTGACCGGTCGGCCACGTGGTGATGCCCCAAAACAGTTCCAGAGAAAACAAGGCAACGACTGGTCATCTTTTGGGGGATCTTGCACGAACACCGATAAAGGCTCCCCCTTGCTGTTAGTATAGAAATGTTCCCCCTGTTTGGTAATTCATATCTCCCGAACACCGTTCTCATAACTGTTCAGAAAGCTGGATGGGCAGCAGTACCAGTTTACCAGGTGTTCGCGGGGTCGTGAAGCCGAAAACAGTTCCATGCCGTCGACGTCCATGTACCGCTGCCCGTGTTCAGGAGATGAAATGGGCTGCGTTTGTTTGCACACATGCGTTTGTTTATATGAATGGTGGCCACACAGGGGAAATACTTTCCTTAATAAGCAATCTGTAGTTAACAGCCAGGGGTGGTAGGTTGTTAGAAGATGCGAACGAGTGGACCACATAAGTGGGATTTTGGTAAATGAACAGAGGGTTACGGATACGGACAACCGAACAAAGGAAATAAAAGTATATAAAAAGCATCCATTCCGCTAGACCTCCTTTGTGTGTCTAACTTCCCCCAGCTCCTTGGTGTGTCTCCTTTTCACCCAGCCCCTTTGCGTATTTTACTCTTACCAGCTCTTTTGTGTGTTTCGCTTTCACCACCAGCCTGTCTATCTCCCTCCAGCCCCTCTTTGTCTCTTTTTCCTCTTCTCCAGCCCCTCTGTGTCTCTTTCACCCCCAGCCCCTTTGTATTTCCACCCACAGGCCCTTCTGTGTGTCGCTTTCTTCCCCAGCCCCTCTGAGAACTTTCTCACCCCAGGCCCATCTGTGTATCTTTCTCCCCCCTATGTCCCTCTGTGTGTTTTTTTTCTCCACTCAGGCCCCCCACTCCCCTCCCTTTCCTGTCCATTAGTGGTCCTCTTACCTATCCCTTGGTGTTCTTCTCCCCTCCCCCCTGTTCCTTAGTGTTCCTCTCCCCTCCCCCCCTGTTCCTTAGTGTTCCTCTCCCCTTCCTCCCATTTCCCTTAATGTTACTCCCATCAACCCCTCCTGGTGTTCCTCTCCCTTCTCTTTTAGTGCCACCCATACCCCAGTGTTCATTTCCCTTTCCCTGTGTCCTAGTGCCCTCCCCTTAATGTTCCTCTCTCTACCCCCTATTTTTCCTTTCCCCTCCCTATTTTTAGTGCTCTCACCCCCCTCCCCTGTCCCATAGTGTTCTTTCCCCCCCTCCCTTGTCCCATCCTGTTCTTTCCCCCATCCTCTAGAGTTCTCCCCCCCCCCCCCCTGCATCCCTGGTCCCATATTGGTCTTTCCATCCCCTCCCTTGTCCTTTAGTGTTCTTTCTACCCCTCACCCATAGTGTTCTTTCCCCCCTCCCCTGTAACTTAGTGTTTCTTCCCCCCATCCCTACCCCTTAGTGCCACTCTCCCCCCCCTTGGTCCCGGGTGTGTCTCCCAACTTTGTTGTAGCATGGCTGTAGTGGTTCTGGTGACTATAGTGTCCCTTTAATGTAAATTAGAGATTAGTGAGACTACTTACCACCAGATAAGGACAAGAGGTTGATGATGGGCTCAGGCTGCAATCTGGCTCAACTGGTCAGGTGTAGAACAGGCTCTCTGGAGGCTCACAAAAATTAATGAATAGGAAACTGCTCTATTTTTTGAGGCCTCTTACACAGCTCAAGGTTTGGGCTCCCATGGCCTGACCGTGAGTATGCTTACAAAGCCCGCCCATAACTCCACCTACATGGCCCCCACCTGAGTTCGCTCACAGGTAGTGGAGTGTATGTGTGTAGGGGATATGTTATGTGTTATTGTAGAAGATGTAATATCTGTGTGTTCTCATGGAATGTAGTGTACAGGAATACCAGTTTGTGTACGGGATGTAGTGTGTGTGTGTGTGTGTGTGTGTGTGTGTATAGGGGATGCAGTGTGTGAATCTGTGTTTGTGTAAGGATACATTGTGTGTTTTTGCATATAAGGGATGCATTTTGTGTGCAAGGGCTGCATTGTGAGTGCGTGTGTGGGGGATGCATTGTGTGTGTAATGGATGCATTGTGTGTGAAGCTGAGTGTGTAAGGGAAGCACGGTGTGTTTCTGTGTGTGTGTGTGTGTGTGTGTGTGTGTAGGATTAACTGTATGTTTCGGTGTGTGAGTAGGGATTCATTGAATGTTTATGTGTGTGTGTGTGTGTAAGGATGCATCGTGTGTTTCTGTGTATGTGTAAGGGTGCATTGTGTATGTGTGAAGTGTGAAAGAGAGGGTTTGTGGCCCCTCTGTGTGTATTTCCCCTCTCACCCCCAGGTCCCTATGTGCGTCTTCCTCCTGAGCCCATCTGTGTGTCCTTTAGTAAACTTCCTCCCCTCCTGTCCCTTAGTGCTCTGTGTAGCATGGCTGGGCGGTGCGGACCGCGGTACAAGAGCTTCTGTTTTCTGTACCCAGTCGGACTAACAGGAAGTGGTCACTATCCTAAAGGATGCGCCGGCTCTGGTGCAACCCCCCTTGTGATGCACACTCTAGTGCGGTCCGCACAGATAGCGTCACTTCACCAAATGTTTTTTTTCTAGGAAGCAAGCAAAGTGGCATGTCAAAATGTGACAAAGGTATACATGTGGGCTATTGCTGTACTTGGGAGATAAGGCAGATTACAAATCTGATCTTTGAACTAGTAGAGCACACAATATGTATATTTAACTGTTACAATTTACAATATATATGTGAAAAAATGTAATGCATCATTTGGCAAATGTTGTTGTTGAAATGCCCATGTAAAAAGTCTAAAAAAAAACTATTTTAAATCGCTAAATAGCTAGATTGTCTTCCTTTGCAAATACTATGTCATGATTGGAGTAAAATGGTTGAAAGCAGTCTCCTGACACCCTCAACCAATTATGGCCTTCCATTGCTGCTCAGGCTAATGCTTTCTCATTATTCCAAACTTCACAAGCATCACTGAGGATGTGGGGCACTTGAGCATTCAATTAGCATAAAACCTTTAAAAATGGGTTAACATTGAAAGAAAGGATGGTGCCAAGGGACTGCAAACACTGTAACCCCCTCAATGAGATGAAATTGCTACAATTCCTACAGTGTCTTTTTATTTATTGTGTCTATGCAGTATTGTAAGCGAAAATCTGACAATGCAGTATGTTTTGTTTCCATTTTTTTTTTTTTTATTGCTATTCCAGCTTGCATAGTTGTTTTGTGTAACGAGAAAGATATATGACTCCTAGGGTGGATCTTTTGGGTAGGAGTCATTGAGTTTTGCTTTAGGCCCAAGTCTCATGTGTCTGTAAAAGCTAGCAATGTTCATGGAAGAAACATATCATGCAGGGTGTGGTTTAAATCTGACCCCAGTTTGAGAAAATGTTTATCCTGGCATGGGTGCTAATATGAGACTACTTAACAATTCTGCATTGAAATAATGTGATGACGCTGAAAATCAAAAACGCTTTTCTATTTTTATATTTTTTTCCTAACTGGAATTAGCTTAAAGGACCACTAAGATCACCAAGACCACTTAATCTCAATTACGTTGTCTGTGTGCAGTGGTCTTGTATTTCTGGCCCTTTAATGTAAAACATTGCTGTTTTGTAAAAGCAGCAGTGTTTACATGAAAGGGTTTAGCAAGCCTCAGGTGGCTGTATTCCTGATATCCACTTGAGGCCATTCTGTCTTTATAACCAAGTAAAACTCAACCAAGTAACTTATAGCAGTATAGAGGAGTGCGGCATTTGGCCATGCAAGAGCTCTCCAGTCCAGTGCTTCTCTATTGATTGGATGAGATCACAGGTGATGTCAGTATGCTTGTTGCCATCACTGGAGGCAGAGCGGGCGGTTGCAGCGGAGGAGTTCTGGTGCTGGAAAAAAGGTGAGTAAACTTTGCTTTACTTGAATTTTACACAGCAAAGGGGCTGAATAGTGTTGAAAGGGATTATAAGGGAACATATACAGCCAAAATAACGATTGTTTTTTATGGGTCTATAGGTTTCCTTCAAAAACGAAAAGTATTGTATACTTTAAATTGTAAGGGCATATTCCAGGTTAATTTTGATCATCATATTTCAATGCTTTACAGAAGCAATGCATTTAAAAAAAATAAATAAATAAACCATGTCTATTCTAATTTTCTTTTTTGATTGTCACAAATGTGCATATAGAATTCTCATTGCCACATTCCAAAATTACGTATTGTGGTTGTCACAGTTCAGAGCCATTAGTTTGGCAGATAATGTAAGTGCAGTGCAAACTGCACATAACCTTCATAAATAAACCAACATAAATAAAGACGCAAACACACAAAATCCATTTGTATATTCTTGGAAGAAGGCCATGGTATTTCTTGACTAAAGGATAATTCAAATAAATAGCTTTCTAAATAAAATATTTTAAATAAATAACATACATTTATAAACCGCATTTAAAACCAGGAAAAATACTTGTATAGTTAGTAAGCTGCCACCAAAATGTCCATTCTCTCTCTCTATACAAAATGCATTCCTATATTCTTGGCAGAAGGCCATAGTGTTTCTTTACTAAGCTATATTTCAAATATCAATAGGTATATAGTAAATATAGGGTTTAGTGAAGGATCCTAAGAATTGGTGCTACTATCACCTATGTGTTCACTCCAAAAGCACACAAAAATGTGTAAAATGTATAATAAAAAACAGTTAGAGCACACAACATATAAAATTACCACAGGTTATCAGTTACAGAAATCTGTAATAAAAAAAAAAAAAAAGAAAAAGACCATAGGGTAATACAGTACAGCACAATTTAATATAATAACCACTATATGATGGCACTCACATGGTGCTGGGAACTTAGATAGCTGGCTTAGACTTTTGAAGCCTTGAAAATATAGAAGGATGGAGTGGATGCTCCTTAGAGATAGTTGAAATGCAGTTCCCAGCTTTTCTTGGAGTGCATTTCCAACGTATAAACTCCAGTTTATTAAAGCACTATAAAAACATAAAAACTCATTAAAGTCCACCGCACTTGACACGTTTCAGCAAAAACAAGCCTTTCTGAAAAGTGTCCATGTCCTTCTATCTCGTATTTCTTCCGACTTGTGCATGAAAAAACATAATGGCTTGCAGGGCCGCCACCAGAAATTTTGGGGCCCCTGACAAAGCACAAGGTCTGGGCCCCCTCCCCATTCCCCCCCACCCCCCATCCCCCCAGCCTGCCCACGAGTCCGCCCACAGGACTCTTACCTAGTCCGCTGACAATGATGCAGGACTGAATGTGGTGTTTATAGCGGAAGTGAATTAGAATGTGTGTAATGGATGTAGTGTTTGTGTGTATTAGATACTGTTTGTGCAGCGAATGCAGAGTGTGTGTTTGTGTAGCGGATGCAGTGTGTGTAATGGATGTAGTTTTTGTGAGTACTAGATGCAATGTGTTTAGTGGATGTAGTGGATGTAGTGTGTGTATTAGACGCAGTGTCTCTGTATAGTGAATGCAGAATGTTTAAATGTGTGGTGGATGTAGTGTGTGTACTGTGAATACAGGGTGTTTATGTAGTGGATGCTGTGTGTATAGTTAATGCAGAGTGTGTGTCAGTGTAGTGAATGCAGAGTGTGTGTGTCAGTGTAGTGAATGCAGTGTGTGTGTTAGTGTAGTGGATGCAGTGTGTGTGTCAGTGTAGTGAATACAGTGTGTGTGTTAGTGTAGTGAATACAGTGTAAGTGTTAGTGTAGTGGATGCAGAGTGTGTGTCAGTGTGGTGAATACAGTGTGTGTGTTAGTGTAGTGGATGCAGTGTGTGTGTTAGTGTAATGAATGCAGAGTGTGTGTTAGTGTAGTGAATACAGTGTGAGTGTTAGTGTAGTGAATACAGTGTGTGTGTTAGTGTAGTGGATGCAGTGTGTGTGTTAGTGTAGTGGATGCTGTGTGTATAGTTAATACAGAGTGTGTGTCAGTGTAGTGAATGCAGAGGGTGTGTTAGTGTAATAAATACAGAGTGTGTGTGTCAGTGTAGTGAATGCAGAGTGTGTGTGTCAGTGTAGTGAATGCAGTGTGTGTTAGTGTAGTGAATACAGTGTGTGTGTCAGTGTAGTGAACACAGTGTGTGCGTTAGTGTAGTGAATACAGTGTGTGTGTTAGTGTAGTGAATACAGTGCGTGTGTTAGTGTAGTGGATGCAGTGTGTGTGTTAGTGTAATGAATGCAGAGTGTGTGTTAGTGTAGTGGATGCAGTGTGTGTGTTAGTGTAGTGGATGCAGAGTGTGTGTTAGTGTAGTGGATGCAGAGTGTGTGTTAGTGCAGTGAATGCAGTGTGTGTGTCAGTGTAGTGAATACAGTGTTTGTGTTAGTGTAGTGGATGCAGTGTGTGTGTTAGTGTAGTGGATGCAGTGTGTGTTAGTGTAGTGGATGCAGAGTGTGTGTCAGTGTAGTGAATACAGTGTGTGTGTTAGTGTAGTGAATACAGTGTGTGTGTTAGTGTAGTGAATACAGTGTGAGTGTTAGTGTAGTGGATGCAGCGTGTGTGTTAGTTTAGTGGATGCAGAGTGTGTGTCAGTGTAGTGAATACAGTGTGTGTGTGTTAGTGTAGTGAATACAGTGTGTGTGTTAGTGTAGTGAATACAGTGTGTGTGTTAGTGTAGTGGATGCAGTGTGTGTGTTAGTGTAGTGGATGCTGTGTGTGTGTTAGTGTAGTGGATGCTGTGTGTATAGTTAATGTAGAGTGTGTGTCAGTGTAGTGAATGCAGAGTGTGTGTCAGTGTAGTGAATGCAGAGTGTGTGTTAGTGTAGTGAATACAGTGTGTGTGTTAGTGTAGTGAATACAGTGTGTGTGTCAGTGTAGTGAATGCAGTGTGTGTTAGTGTAGTGGATGCAGTGTGTGTGTTAGTGTAGTGGATGCAGTGTGTGCGTCAGTGTAGTGAATACAGTGTGTGTGTTAGTGTAGTGAATGCAGTGTGTGTTAGTGTAGTAGATGCAGTGTGTGTGTTAGTGTAGTGGATGCAGTGTGTGTGTCAGTGTAGTGAATACAGTGTGTGTGTTAGTGTAGTGAATGCAGTGTGTGTTAGTGTAGTGGATGCAGTGTGTGTTAGTGTAGTGAATGCAGTGTTTGTTAGTGTAGTGGATGCAGTGTGTGTTAGTGTAGTGGATGCAGTGTGTGTGTGTGTGTGTGTTTACTAGTGTATGTATGTAATGTAATGAAAGTTATTCCCCCCTCCCTGTTTCTTACCTGGTTCAGGGAGTGGGGAAGATTCTTTGATCCCTGGTGGTCCGATGGCATTCTGGGGCCCCCCCGGCTCCCTGTATTTGCAGGGGGGCCCAGCGGACTGCAGGAGCACTTTCCAGCATTTCCCTGTCTCTAACTCCCGCGAGACGTGGTAACCCATGGCAACGCTCTAACGGCCGCACATCTCGCGGGAGTTAGAGACAGGGAAATGCTGGAAAGTGCTCCTGCAGTCCGCTGGGCCCCCTCTGCAAGTATAGGGAGCCGGGGGGCCCGCGGCTGCACATATATATAGCGATGATCGCTATATATATATGTGCAGAGTGTAATTGTGGGGCCCTGGACTGCCAAAGCAGTCCGGGCCCCCCAGGACCGCCGGGCCCGTGACAACCGTCACGGTTGTCACTCCCTGATGGCGACCCTGACGGCTTGTCTAGAAGGAAAAAGCTCCTGGTATACAGTCTGAGACAGAGAAAAGGTGGATGTAGTGATAGTAGAAGAAAGGGAACATGGCACAGTGTTAGAGAGACCAAAGTCGGCATTACCTTAACTAATTTCATTTCAGCTAGTCCACACAAGTTTTGTTCCTCTACATCCCTCTTAAGTTTCCATACATAAGCAAGAGTATGTGAAGAGTAGTTAGGGTTGCCACCTTTCTTTGAAAAAATTACAGGCCTTACTAATTTGCATAACTAATTATGTATGTGTGACATCACATGATTTAAATCACAAGGAGTCACAGAGAAAATTCTGTGAAATCACCAAAAAACTACTTAGTTTGATTCTGCAGTATAGATGATTGCTCCCAGTGTCCCCATGTCACCCAGTGTCCCCTAGTGTATGTGTCCCCATGTCTCCCAGTGTCCCCATGTCAAAAGGGGACACTGTGAGACATGGGGACACTGAGACTATGTATCACAATGTCTCTGTGTCCCCATGTCTCTGTGTCCCCATGTCTCCCGGGGACACTGAGAGACATAGGGACACAGACACTGGGAGACATAGGGACACAGACACTAGGGATACTGGGAGACTAGGGACACTGGACACTAGGAGCACTGGGAGACATGGACATAGAGACACTAGGGACACTGGGAGACATGGGAACACTGAGAAACTAGGGACACTGTGAGACATGGGGACACAGAAACCAGGGACACTGGCTGGGAGACATGGGGACACTGAGACACTTGGGGACATTGTGTTCCTAGTGTCTGTGTCCCCATGTCTCCCAGTTTCTCAGTGTCCTCATGTGTGTCTGTGTCCCCATGTCCCCTAGTGTTTCAGTGTCCCGTAGTGTTTCAGTGTCCCCGTGTGTGTGTGTCCTTGTCTCAGTGTCCCCATGTGTGTATGTCTCCAAGTGTCTCAGCATCCCCAGATGACTCCATGTCTCATAGTGTCCCCAGATGTCTCCATGTGTCCCCATGTCTCCCTGCAGCCTTTACCCCATCCCTCACTTCTCTGAGCTGTATGCTGTCTCTGCAGGATGGGAGCTGTTGTCTGGACTCTTTGTGCTGTGTAGCTGCTCCCCCGCGGATCAGTGAGTAGAGCAATGCAGGTATATGCTGTAACTTCCTATCCCTGCCTCTCTCCACACACCAGTAATGGTATTGCAGAGTAATCCCTGTTTATACTGAGAAAAATACCGGCATTTGTATTGCCGGTATTACTGCAATATCGGCACCGGCCAGGCAGCCTCAAATAAATACCGGCCAGGTGAACAACCCTAAGAGTAGTGTGTCCAATTTGTGGTGTCCTGTGTGGACACTCAGCCAATCTATATTCCAATAATCTCACATGCACTACCTGCACATGCTACAGGTTTAAAAACTGAGCTAACTGCATTGTAGCATGGAGTGATTGCCTATAGCATTCCGTTTTCAGAGCTCCTGCATTTTGTATATATAGCTTGCGTTCTTACTGGGGCTCTTACTATCACTTCTTTCTTTGTCTGAAAATATTGTAGCCATATAAAATGTTGTCAAATATAAGAAGGTATTTTCAGGGGTAGCTGAAACAGGAGATGTAGCTGTCAGCAGTGTGGATTATCAGAAAATGTAAGTCCACATTGAAAAATTACTATTAATTTAAAAAAAAAATAGATTTTACTCCATCTACAAAAAAATTTCCATCTACACACCTGAAAAAGGAGAACACCTTGAACTATTGTCCTAAATAGAACTGCAATGCGGAATGCAGAGGTGTTGCTGTGGCAGTAAAATTGTAAGGCAGCCCAGGCATCCTGTTCAGGGCGCACAAGGATTCCGGCACAAAAAACATTCAGTGCTTTTGGAGGCTTTCAGTAATGCAGAGTGGGTACCCGCCTACCTTTGCAGCAGGTGCCTACTCTATCCAACTTTACCAGTGATTGCCCTATGCTCTGGCTGTACCCAGGGGAGGGCTGGCAGCTTTAGGCCTGGGGGGCAAAACCAGTCAAGTGGCCCATTGCGCCACCAAATCAGTTCACCATCCATGCCCACCTTTTCCTGGTTTTATAACGGATATTGATGTTATGCTAATCAGTAGCTCTTTGCCATACCCGCTCCTTCACGGCTCTGACTTTCAATGTTGTCAGAGCACAGGCTGAGAATCTCTGAGCCTGTGCTCTGACTCACTAACTGAGCGCCGGAACCACGAGGGAGAGGATATGATCTGACTGCACCTACTGCTGGTGCGCACCAGTGGACCACCAGCGAATCGTTTAAATTAAATATGCTGGTGTACCCAACTTGTGAGCTGTGTTGGCCGCCGGGCGCCTCTGTTGTCATGGCACCCTGCGTGACCGCTCAGTTTGCCAACCCTAACGGCTGGCCCTGCTGACACACACTGATGTTACTACTTAGACATCCCTCAATATTAATACAGAGATGAGAGCAAACACCAATAAACTGTGGAAACAGAGCTGATCCCCCAAATTTATAAAGGTTGGCTTAGAGGATTTATTCAAGATTAAATCATGCCTCCTCCTCTCTCCCCCATGCGCTGCTCTGTAGGCTGGGAGGAAGTGAAGAGTAATCACAGTCTCCCAGCACAACGCCATCTGTGGCTGCATGGGGAACAGCTGTTTAATGTAATGCTTGCAGGACGGCCAGCTGCCGCAGAACCTCTTTGTTTCCGTCTCTGCAAAGGGCTCTAGGCACTGCTTGTTGTGAGTGTGAGCCACTGTAAATTAGGGGCAGAGGGCACTTGCACTGCGGTCAAGACGGGTCTGGGCAGGAGGAGAGTGCAGTGCAATCAGTGCACTCCCCTCCTGTGGGTCACCAGTAGACTGGTGCACCTGCCCAGGATCAGAGGTGCAAGGATTTTTGCCACCCTAGACAAAATATAAATTTCCCCCCCCCCCCCTGTGACATCACAATGCCCCACCCATATGATCTGCCATATGAACTAACGCCAGTGCTGCACACAGTGTGTGTTTACATTAAAAAGCCTGCAGGGACCAGCTATAGACACCAGAACCACTTCATTAAGCTATAGTGTCCCTTTAATGTGAGGTAAATTATAGATTAGTGTCACTAATAATATACTAGATTGCCTACTTACAATTAGATGAGGATGATGATGTGCTGCAGTTTGGCTCCACTGGTCTGGTGTAGAACAGGACCTCTGGAGGCTGTTTGCAACTGTGGTCACAAAATTCAACGTTCTGGGAGAATTGGAAGCAGCTCCATTTTTTGGGGGCCTCTTACACAGCTCAAGGTCTGGGCCCCAGTGCCTGACGGTGAGTATGCCCATAAGGCCCACTCATAAGTCCACTTATTTGTTCCACCCACCCATGAGCTCGCTCACAGGGAGTGGAGTGTGTAGGGGATGTCTTATGTGTTATCTCATATGTGTGCTTATGGTATGTAGTGTATAGGGATACCAGTTTGTGCAGGTGATGCAGTGTGTTTGTGTGTATAAGGGATGTATTATGTGTTTCTGGTTGTGTGTGAGGGATGCATTGTGTGAATCTGTGTTTGTATGCATAAGGGATGCAAGGTGTGTGTCTGTATGTGTGTGCATTGAGTGTAAGAGATGCATTGTGTTTCTGTGTGTATGTAAGAAAAACAGTGTGTGTGTTTGCATGTGTGTGTAAGGGTTTGCATTGTATGTGTATGTGTATGTGTGCAAATGATGCATTGTCTTTGTGTGTAAGGGTTGCATTGTGTGTGTGTGTAATGGATGTATTGTGTCTTTCTCTGTGTGTAAGGGAAGCATGTTCTGTTTCTGTGTATGTATAGGGATGCATTGTGTGTTTCTGTGTATGTATAGGGGTGCATTGTGTGTTTCTGTGTATGTATAGGGATGCATTGTGTGTGTGTGTGTGTGTGTGTGTGTGTGCGCGTAGTGTTAAAGAGCTCCCTGTCTTGCCCCCTGTCCTATAGAGCTGTCCCTTCTGTCCCTTAGAGCTCTCCCCTGACCCTTAGTGGTCTCTCCTCTCCCCCACCCTCCCCTAGCGGTCTCTTCTCACACTCACCCACCCTCCCTGTGCTCTTCTCATCCCCCCTCCACCCTCCCTGTGTTCTTCTCACTCCTCCCTCTGTGTGTTCTCACCCCCCCGTGTTCTTCTTACCCCCCTCCTCCCTGTGTTCTTCTTACTCCCCCCCTTGTTCTTCTTATTACTCCCCCCTTCTTCTTACCCCCTTCTTCTTCTTAACCCTCCTACTTCTTCTTACCCCCTCTTCTTCTTCTTACCCCTTCCTTCTTCTTCTTACCCCCTTCTTCTTACCCCCCTTCTTCTTACCCCCTTCTTCTTACCCCCTTCTTCTTCTTACTCCCCCCTCTTCTTATTACTCCCCCCCTCTTCTTCTTACTCCCCCCTCTTCTTCTTACCCCCTTCTTCTAATTACTCCCCACTCTTGTTCTTACTCCCCCTTCTTCTTCTTACCCCCCTCTTTTTCTTATCTCCCCTCCTTCTTACTTCCCCCTTCTTCTTACTCCCCCCTCTTATTATCCCCCTCCCCTCTTCTTACTCCCTCTCTTCCCTCTTCTTACTCCCTCTCTTCCCTCTTCTTACTCCCCCCTCCCCTCTTACTCCCCCCTCCCCTCTTCTTACTCCCCCCTCCCCTCTTCTTACTCCCCCTCCCCTCTTCTTACTCTCCCCCTCCCCTCTTCTTACTCTCCCCCCTCCCCTCTTCTTACTCTCCCCCCCTCCCCTCTTCTTACTCTCCCCCTTCCCCTCTTCTTACTGTCCCCCCTTCCCCTCTTCTTACTCTCCCCCCTCCCCTCTTCTTACTCTCCCCCCCTCTTCTTACTCTCCCCCCTCCCCTCTTTTTACTCTCCCCCCCTCTTTTTACTCTCCCCCTCCCCTCTTTTTACTCTCCCCCTCCCCTCTTTTTACTCTCCCCCTCCCCTCTTTTTACTCTCCCCCCTCCCCTCTTTTTACTCTCCCCCCCTCCCCTCTTTTTACTCTCCCCCCCTCCCCTCTTTTTACTCTCCCCCTCCCCTCTTTTTACTCTCCCCCCTCCCCTCTTCTTACTCTCCCCCCCCTCTTCTTACTCTCCCCCCCTCCCCTCTTCTTACTCCCCCCCTCCCCTCTTCTTACTCTTCCCCCCTCCCCTCTTCTTACTGTCCCCCCTCCCCTCTTCTTACTCTCCCCCCCCTCTTCTTACTCTCCCCCCCCCCTCTTCTTACTCTCCCCCTCCCCTCTTTTTACTCTCCCCCCTCCCCTCTTTTTACTCTCCCCCCTCCCCTCTTCTTACTCTCCCCCCTCCCCTCTTTTTACTCTCCCCCCCTCTTTTTACTCTCCCCCCTCCCCTCTTTTTACTCTCTCTCCCCCCCTTTTTTTACTCTCTCTCCCCCCCTTTTTTTACTCTCTCTCCCCCCCTTTTTTTACTCTCTCTCTCCCCCCCCTTTTTTACTCTCTCTCTCCCCCCCTTTTTTTACTCTCTCTCCCCCCCCCCTTTTTTTACTCTCTCTCCCCCCCCCCCTTTTTTTACTCTCTCTCTCCCCCCCTTTTTTTACTCTCTCCCCCCCCCTTTTTTTACTCTCTCTCTCTCCCCCCCTTCTTACCCCCTCCCCTGTAGGTGGCCGAGCTGCACTCCGGTCCGCGGTCCCGGCCGGAGTGATAGGAAGGTGCTCAGTGTGCACCTTCCTGTCAGTCCGGCCGGGTACAGGAAACAGAAACTCCTGTTCCGCGCGGAACAGGAGTTTCTGTTTCCTGTACCCAGCCGGACTGACAGGAAGGTGCACACTCAGTGTGCACCTTCCCATCACTCCGGCCGGGACCGCGGACCGCGGACCGGAGTGCAGCTCGGCCACCTACAGGGGAGGGGAGGGAAAAGTAGCTGCAGCCGTCTGAGCGCTCGGCGGCTGCAGCATTTAAAGGGCCGGCCCGACGCGGCCGGTCCTAAAATAATTTTGGGCGGCCTGGGGGGCAATTGCCTCCCTGCCCCCCGGCCCAGCCCGCCCCTGGCTGTACCCTTTCGTGCCTTGTAGTGATGCCGGGAGTTTGAATGTGAAGTTACTCCAGCCCCAGCAACAGTACTGGGATGCACTTGGAAAACGCATAGGGAGCACTTGGAAAATGCCCAGTGATCCGAGGAAACATAGGTTGGTGTAGCTTACATAAAAAGTTACGGAGGCCCATCCAATAAACATCTGGTCTGTGGCCTCAGCCACAAATATCCCTGATATCCATGTCAGGAAGTCACTAAAGGGTGACTACAAAATCAGCAGAGCCAGGGGCTGAGTGAGGGGGGCACAGCTGCTGTAGAAAGGAACTTGGAGTCCATAAGGCAGCTGCCTGGGCCGCCTTATGGACGTGCCAGCCCTGATTGTGGGTAAATTTGATTGGTAACTGAAACAGAACCTTGCGTTAAGCTCCCTAGATTGTCAACTTGACTGCTATGCATAAGGAAAAGTAGTCCCTACTTTTCTTTATGTATTTTATGAAAAGAAGAGTGATCAGAAAAATAAAGAAGAGATTCAGATGCAGGTAGCTGTATAGAAGCAGATTAAATGAAGTTTATTTTTAGTGACTGAGTCACTTTAAACTGAGCCTGTTGCTGGAAAATTATATCATGCGGAGTTCAGGCTTTAGCAAGTGCAAATTAAGTAGTGATTTTACACTATCTCTGGTTACAGTAAAACATTGTATCTTAAAATGGGTTCCCGGTAGGTATTGACTTATGTGGAGATAAAAATTAGGCCAGCTGTTGGCATATTAAATCTTTCCGGATATCTTCCAAGCAATTATCCGTTAGCCATTTGGTGATTAATCAATGTGATGTCTATTTCTCTAATCTTTTGTAGTGTATCTTATTACCCTCATATGGGTTAGCAATCTAGACGTTAGCAAAGTAGGAAATTGTATTATTACCTACATATTTATTACTCAGGGATCTGAAATAACATTAGCCGAAATATAAGGCAGCAGCAACTGTGTTTTAATATGTGGCATATACAATATATTAAATGTGAAAGTTAACAATGTTTTGACGACTTTATCCCTGAACTCATTGAACTGTTTCTTCTTTCTTTTTAAATCAGTGTTTCATTAAAAAGTATTTAACACTGCAAGGAGGGATGATGTCAGGACACTGCAGAGACTATAACCACCTCCATGAGATAAAATTGTTACAATGCCTTATGGATCTTTTTAAGTATTGAATCTAGGCAGGATTGCAACTGAATAACTGGCAATGTAAAATATTCTTGTTTTTGTCTATTGTTTTTTTATTGGCACCTAGCTCACATATTTAAGAGTTTTGTTTACAGATGGGTCGTGGCTCCTAAGGTGGATCCTTTGGGTAGTGGTAATTGAATTCTGCTTTAGGTTAAAGTTTCAGAGGTTAGCAGAACCTAGCAATGCCACTGGAAGGAACACATGTTGCAGAGAGTGCGTTAGTTCTGAAGCCAGTTTGAGAAAATGTTTATCTTGGCATGGGTACTAATATGCGACTACGGAACAGTCCTGCATCAAAATAATGTGGTGACACTGGAAATCAAGAACTTTTTTTTCCTTTCTTTAGAAAAACTGCAATTACGGCAAGGTATATTCCAGGTTAATTTTGACAACCATATGTAAAGGAACACTATAGGGTCAGGAACACAAACATATATTCCTAACCCTATAGTGCAAAACCCACCATTTAGGTGGCCTGCCCCCCCCCCCCCCCCTCACCTTATTTCCAGCGCCGTGTGGGTCCGCCGGCACTGGCTCCACCCCCTTGGTAACACCATTAGCATTGCTGATTTTTAGCCAATCCAATGCTTTCCCATGGGCTAAGAGCGGGCGCGGCCAAACACCGTTTTGGCCAATCAGCACCTCCTCATAGAGATGCATTGAATCAATGCATTTCTATGAGGCAAATGTATTGTCCCCATGCAGAGCGTAGAGACGCTGAACGGCACTGCTGCCTACTGTGCAGCACTGAGCCAGGAAACACCTCCAGTGGCCATCTGAGGAGTGGCCACTTGGAGGTGTCCCTAGGGGCAATGTAAACACTGCCTTTTCTCTCAAAAAGGCAGCGTTTGCATGAAAATGCTTTCATATAATGATTCTACTCATCAGAACAACTACATTAAGCTGTAGTTGTTCTGGTGACTATAGTGTCCCCTTAAATGCATTACATAAAAAAATTTATTAAAACATGCAAAACATATGTCTATTTTCTTTTTTTAATTTTCACAAATGTGACAATAAAGTATTCTCGCCTTATTGTGGTTGTCACAGTTGAGAACCATTAACTTGGCAGATAAAATGCGTGAAGTGCACATACCCTTCATAAGTAAACATCATAAATAAAGACACAAACACAGAAAATCCATTATATATATTTTTGGCAGAAGGCCATGGTGTTTCTTTACTAAGGCATAATTCAAATAAATAGCTTTCTAAATATTTTAAATAAATAACATACATGTAAAAACAGCATTTAAAACCAGGAAAAAATACCAGAAAAATTCAAGCCACCAGTGAAATGTTCAGTCTCTATATAATTAAAATAGCATGGACTCCCCCTAATAACAAACACCATAGCAATAAACTGATATTTAAAGGTTTATCTTAACCACCATGACTAGTGGTAGGAGTCTGTATGTACAGCATTTTAGCTTGAAACTTTTGTGCCAAGGGCTAGTTACACCACCTGGCGGTATTTTAAGCGTCTCTGAGCGCCGCCGGGCGTAATAGTACCGTCCTCCTGGGGGCCCCCCGGCCATGTGAGAGTGAGGTCCTTGCGAGGACCTCACAATCACATGGCCGGTTAGCTGGCTGAGGCATTGCCAGCAGGGGGACTAACTGTAATGACAGTCCCCCTGCTGGCTGGAAATAAAATTAAATTAAAGTTAATCAGTGTAAAAAAAAATAATTATATACTTAGATCATATATATATATATACACATATATACACACACACACACACACACACACATACACTGTCTAGGTGTATTTTACTATTAATATATAATTATATTTATATATATTAATATCAAATTACACGTAGACTGATACTGATTAAATATATATATAATTATTGTTATATATATCTATATTTATATATAATATAAAAAAATATGTAAATAAGTTAAAAAATAAAATTAAACAAATAATTAAAAATAAATAACAAAAAAATATATAGATCTGTGTTATTTCGTTCTAACGGTATTGTGATATTAATGTGTGTGTATATATATATATATATATATATATATATACAGAGAAATAAGAGATGCACTCACAGGGCTTGATACAAAAAAATAAATCACTACTTTATTTTCCAAACAAGGTTTACATCATCCGATCGACGTTTCGACCCCTTAGGGTCTTCCTCAGGATCAATGTATCCCCACAAACATACTAAATATATACAGAAAGAAAATAATGTACTCACCAATCGTGATTCAAATCCCTCACCTCCGTCGTGTGTACCCGGAAGTGCACTCGCGATCATGTGACCTAGCGTGATTGGCCGTGATGCGTGCGTGCTGACGTGTCAAGCGGTTGCTAAGTAACCAATAAAACAATTATTTGGATAGCGAGAACATCTTTCCCCGGGCTTACAAGAGAAAATATGAATGTGTGTACGCAATCTGTGTTGTGCACCCCATCTGGGATGTTACACTGAGCTGTGTTAAGCTGTGTATAATGCTGTGTTAAAGATCAACGCTTTGATCTTTAACACAGCATTATACACAGCTTAACACAGCTCAGTGTAACATCCCAGATGGGGTGCACAACACAGATTGCGTACACACATTCATATTTTCTCTTGTAAGCCCGGGGAAAGATGTTCTCGCTATCCAAATAATTGTTTTATTGGTTACTTAGCAACCGCTTGACACGTCAGCACGCACGCATCACGGCCAATCACGCTAGGTCACATGATCGCGAGTGCACTTCCGGGTACACACGACGGAGGTGAGGGATTTGAATCACGATTGGTGAGTACATTATTTTCTTTCTGTATATATTTAGTATGTTTGTGGGGATACATTGATCCTGAGGAAGACCCTAAGGGGTCGAAACGTCGATCGGATGATGTAAACCTTGTTTGGAAAATAAAGTAGTGATTTATTTTTTTGTATCAAGCCCTGTGAGTGCATCTCTTATTTCTCTGTATATATACTTCACAACGTGGGATAGCACCCAGGCATTCTAATCTACAGAATTGGAAAGGGTGAGTGCCAAGATAAGACTTTAATTTGTATATATATATAAATATATATATATATATTTATATTTATATTAAAATACACGTAGATCGAAATAATATATCTATATCTATATACATAAATATCTTGAGGAAGACCCTGTAGGGTCGAAACGTCGATCTGATGATGTAACTTTTTTTGAATAAATACCAACTGATTATTTATAAAGACCTGAGAGTGCATCTCTTATTGCTACATATATTCCATAACGTGGGATTGCACCAAGGCATCAAGACTACATATTTGAGACAGGGTGAGTGCCAAGCTACATATTTTTTTGTATATACATAAATATATACGTATATATCACTATATACCTATATATAAATAAAAATATTTGTAAAAAATTATATATATATATATATATATATATATATACATATATTAATTCTACATATATATTTATGTAATATTTTTACATAATCAGGTATCTTAATTAATTACAATTAGCGGGACCTGCCTGATCACCCATGCCGAAAGTATAGGAAATTTAATTTGCTAGAACTATATTTAACCCTATAACTTTACAAGACACCATAAAACCTGTACATGGGGGGTACTGTTTTACTCAGGAGACTTCGCTGAACACAAATATTAGTGTTTCAAAACAGTAAAATGTATTACAACGATGATATCGCCAGTAAAAGTGAATTTTTTTGCATTTTTCACGCACAAACAGCATTTACACGGACGATATTATTGCTGCAATACTTTTTACTGTTTTGAAACACAAATATTTGTGTTCAGCGAAGTCTCCCAAGTACAACAGTACCTCTTATGTACAGGTTTTATGGTGTTTTCAAAAGTTACAGCATCAAATATAAGGCTTGTGTTTCATTTTTTCACATTAAAATTCGCCAGATTGGTTACGTTGCCTTTGAGACCCTATGGTAGCCCAAGAATGAAAATTACCCCTATGATGGCATACCATTTGCAATAGTAGACAACCCAAGGTATTGCAAACGGGGTATGTCCAGTCTTTTTTAGTAGCCACTTAGTCACAAGCACTGGCCAAAATTTGCGTTTTTTGCATTTTTAACACAAACAAATACTAACGCTAACTTTGGCCAGTGTTTGTTACCAAATGGCTACTAAAAAAGACTGGACATACCCCATTTGCAATACCTTGGGTTGTCTACTATTGCAAATTGTATGCCATTATGGGTGTAAATTTTATTCCTGGGCTACTATACAGTCCCAAAGGCAACGTAAACAATCTGGTGAATTTCAATTTCAAATGTAACATGTTATATTTGACCCTGTAACTTCCCAAAACACCATAAAACCTGTACATAGGGGGTACTGTTTTACACGTGAGACTTTTCTTAATACAAATATGTGTATTTTATTGCAGTAAAAGCAAACAGTATTATGACATTGACAGTTAAAATGTCATGTAGAACTAAAAAAATAACCAAATTTCTTATTTTCTCCCATTATTTTCATATTAAATTATGTTTTATAGCTAAATAATTGATATTAAATGAAAGCCCTGTTTCCCCTGAATAAAATGATATATAATTAGGGGGGCTGCATTTAATATGAAAGAGGTGAATTACGGTTGGACAGACATATAGCGCAAATGCCAGGTTTTGTTTACGTTTTGTTTTGTTCACAACGTGTACATTTGGCTCAGTCCTTAAGGGGTTAATATGAATTTGTATGTATATTTTCATAGGTAATGAGCTCCCCCTTGCAGGCACCCTGCTCTGCTCTCCCTCTCTCCCACTCTGTGCGCTACCTCCTGCCTCTCTGAGCACCAATTATTCAAGGCTTTATTTAGTTTTATTTTTTAGTAAGTATCCTCCCTCCACCACCACCCTTCCTCCTACCATGACAATAATTCGATACTGAAATTTTTAAAAAAAAAAATTTTTTTTTAAACTTAAAACTTTATTTATTTTTTTTACATTCGTATGCAATGTTTTTGTATGAAGGGTGTGGGTGTTGTTTATTCTCTTTTAGAGTTGGTGTGTGTTCCTATAAACGCCAGCTGTTAAAGTAGGAAAATGAATTATCACCTATCATTACTGATGACTGAAGGGAATTGGCTCTGTCCATGAAGGATGCTGTGTTCTCACAGGAGTCTCCACAGAACTTAATGTGTACTATCTCAAATGCGCCAGAGTACAGCAGTAACATCAACTCTTCATGATGAAGCGCCAGGAGCTGAAGATGGCCATGCCCACAAGGGACAGGTTCAAATAAGTAAATTTCACCTTTACCTGCACCTGACCCGCAGTAACCCCTAGATGGTGACAATTCCTCTTTAAAGGAACACTGTACATATTTGTATGCCTAACACTACAGTCCGGATGTGATTGTTTAATATTTGGCTCCCCCGGCATTAAAAAAAAAATATGAAAATATATATATATATATATATATATATTTATTTTAAAGCTCTTTAACCCCTTAAGGACCGCTGACGGCTCAGGACCGTCATCAGAAACGTCCCCTTGAAGACCGATGACGGGCCTGAACCATCACAACGGTAATATTTACTTACCCGATCGCCGCCGTTTTCCTGCCGGCGATCGGCATTGCTCCTGGTCGGGGGACACTACCTGACAGCCCAGACAGTCCCCCCTCTAACAGAGTGGTCACATGGCCGCATTAGGCATCCGTGAATCTGCCTGCAGGGGGACTGCCTGAACTGACAGGCAGTCCTCCTGCTGGTGAAAAAAAAAATTATATATAATTATATATATATGTGTGTGCGTATATATGTTCAGTCTTTTTTTTAGCAGCCCCTTAGTCACAAACACTGGCCAAAGTTAGCATTCATGATTATTTTTTGCGTTTTTAACACACAAAAAAATGTAAATGCTAACTGGCCAGTGTTTGTGACTAAGTGGCTGCTAAAAAAGACTGGACATACCCTATATTGAATACCCTGGGTTGTCTACTTTAAAAAAAAAAAAAAATATATATATATATATATATATATATATATATATATATATATATATATATATATATATATATATATATATATATATATACAGGGCCAGATTAAGAGCCCAGTGGGCCTGGTGCTGACAATTATGACGGGCCTAATTACAGAATCATATCGACCAAAAACACTAAAACACTCCCAAGCGTCATGTATCTGATGGAGATGGTGCTGGAGAGAAAGAAAACAGCAGCTATAAGAAAACACATACCCTAGGCTAATCTCCCTCTAATTTATGTTTTCATCTTTCAAGTAAATCCATAACCCCTAACAGCAGTGTCCAGTCAAGCAGGAAGTCAATGGGCACGGTAAAAGGGTGGGCCACTGACACAAATCACGTAACCTGCCAAAAGGGCCGAACATGCCCAAAAAGAGGATATGTCTGCCCAAAGAATTAGAAGGCCAGCCTGGCATGAATGCATGTCAGGCTGCCTGCCAATCATGCAGCTGGCCAAGTAAGGGCATACTATGCAGACAGCACCCTGAGCTTGGCATAAATGCATCTAATGATGCGCCCGCTCAACGCTTTTTAAGGACTGTCTCCTAGCACTCGCTGGTCCACTTGTCTCCTTACCTTCTTACTAGCAGGCAGAAGCTCCTGGTATATAGTCTGGGACAGAGAAAAGCTGTATGTAGTGAGTGTAGAAGAAAGGGGACATGCCACAGTGTTAGAGAGACCAAAGTCAGCATTACCTTAAAGGATCACTATAGGCTTAGGAACACAAACATGAATTCATGACCCTATAGTGTTAACACCACCATCTGGCCCCCCTGTGCCCCTCATGCCTCCATAAATATAGCAAAATCTTACTGTTTTCAAGCCTGAAGCTGTAACTCTGCATGCTGTTAGACTCAGAAAAACAATCAGTCTGCTGACATCATTAGAAGTGGTGGCCTGATCCAATCACAGTGCTTCCCCATAGGATTGGCTGAGACTGACAAAGAGGCAGATCAGGGGCAGAGCCAGCATGATTCAAACACAGCCCTGGCCAATCAGCATCTCCTCATAGAGATGAATTGAATCAATGAATCTCTATAAGGAAAGTTCAGTGTCTGCATGCAGAGGGAGGAGACGCTGAATGTTTGGATGCATTTTAGGCAGCCATGACCCAGGAAGGATCTCTAACAGCCATCTAAGGAGTGGCCAGTGAAGTTATCACTAGGCTGTAATGTAAAGACTGCAATTTCTCTGAAAAGACAGTGTTTACAGCAAAAAGCCTGACGGTAATGATTCTACTCACCAGAACAAATTCAATAAGCTGTAGTTGTTCTGGTGACTATAGTGTCCCTTTAACTATATTCATTGTCAGCCAGTCCACACAAGTTTTGTTCCCATACATCCCTCTTAAAGGGAAACTCCAGTGCCAGAAAAACGATCCCCACACAGCGTGAGGACGTCCAGCGACGCTCTAGCACAGGAAACCTGTGCTAGAAACTAGGAAGTGACCTCTAGTGGCTGTCTAGTAGACAGCCACTAGAGGTGGAGTTAACCCTGCAATGTAATTATTGCAGTTTATGAAAAACTGCAATAATTACACTTGCAGGGTTAAGGGTAGTGGGAGTTGGCAGAAGTGGTCTGGGTGCCTGGAGTGTCCCTTTAAGTTTCCATACTTAAGTAAGAGTATGTGAAAAGTAGTTAGGGTTGCCACCTTTCTTGGAAAAACATACCGGCCTTGCTAATTTGCATAATTAAATATGTATGGGTGACATCACATGATGTAAATCACAAGGAGTGACATAAGAGAAAATGCTGTAAAATCACCAAAAACTACTTAGTTTGATTCTGCTGTATAGATGGATTCCTCCCAGTGCCCCCATGTGTCTCCCAGGTCTGTGTTCCTATGTATCAGTGTGTCAGTGCCCCATGTCTCCCATTGTCCCCTAGTATCGTGTCCCCAGGTCTCCCAGTTATCCTATGTATCACAGTGTCTCAATGCCCCATGTGTCCCTGTGTCCCCATGTATCCCAGGGTCCCCATGTCACTAGGACACTAGGAAGATGGGGAGATCTGGGGACACGGGGAGACCTAGGGACACGGAGACACCAGTGACACTGGGAGACTAGGGGACTCTGGCTGGGACACATGGGGACACTGGGAAAATAGGGGACACTTGAAGACATGGGGACACAGACACTAGAGACACTGGCTGGGGGACATGAGGACATTGAGACATAGGGGCACTGCGAGACATAGGGACACTGAGACACCAGGGCCACAGACACTAGGGACACTAGCTTGGAGACATGGGGACATTGAGACACTTGAGGCACTGGGAGACATGGAGGCACTAGGAGACATGGGGGCAGTGAGACACTGGCAGACTGGGGGCACTGGGAGACTAGGGGGCACTGAGACACCAGGGACACTGGCTGGGAGACATGGGGACACTGAGAGACATGGGGACACTGTGTGCCCATGTGTCTGTGTCATAATGTCTCCCAATGCCCCTTAGTGTCACAGTGTATGTCTCCTTGCAGCCTTTTCCCCCATCCCTTACTACCCTGAGCTGTAGGCTGTCTCTGCAGGGTGTTGCTGTCTGGACTCTCTGTAGCTGCACTCCTACAGATCAGTGAGTATAGACAGGCAGGGAGGGATATGCTGGAACTTCCTATCCCTGTCTGTTTCCACACACAGTGACCCCAACTGGCCAGTGCTGGTATTGCATAGTAATCTCTTGTTTATACTAAGAAAAATACCAGCATTTGTATTGCCAGTATCACTGTAATATTGGCACCAGCCAGGCAGCCTCAAATACTGGCTGTGCCAATGAAATAAAAGCCAGGTGGAATCCCTAAGAGTAGTGTGTGAAAAAAAAATGTAAAAAAATTTTTTTTATTTTTTTTTAAATCAATGGGCCTATTCCATGGGCCTGGGCCTGGAGCTGCAGCTCCATCAGCCCCTATGTTAATCCGGCCCTGTATATATATATATATATATATATATATATATATATATATATATATATATATATATATATGTACATGTGAGTTGTGATTCAGAGATTTATGACAAACAACAGTGTTACAATGTCACTATTGATACATTTTAAAAATATATATTTTGAAACAGCCATGTCCTACTTGTACTTATAGCCCTATAACTAAAAAAAAAGCACATAAACACTGGGTGTTTTTTAAACTTAGGACAACATTTTGAATCTATTTAGCAGTTTTTGTCATTAGCTTTTGTAGAGAAGTAATAGGTTTTTCAAGTAAAAGTCAAAAAACATGTTTTTTTAATGTAATTTTTTTTTTTTAATTTCACCATATATTTTTTTTAAGTAAATTGTATGACATGATACAAATAATGGTAAGTAAATAAAGTCCTTCTTGTCCTGAAAAAAATATATAACATTTGTATGGGAATAGTAAATGAGAGAAAAGAAAATTACAGCTAAACACCACAATAGTGTTAAACCAGCTCTGGTCCTTAACGAACCACATGGCCAAAACAGTCTGTTCCTGAAGGGATTAAAACCACTATGCATATATCCTGGATCTAAAATGCACAGAATATTATGAACGAGTATCCTTTCATCTAGGAATTGATCTTTGATGTGATCTAAATTGATCCTTAAGTCAGAATATTTAATGTTAGATGTGTAATGAAAATCTACACTGAACATGCATTTATGGTATATATTTACTATGCATTAGATCAATATACACTGTTACACTTTAACTGTGACAGGTTATTGTTGATATTGACATTTATTAAAGTAACAAACACGCAAATGGTTTTCAGTTGAAGCTAATAATTTATTAAATACCATAACGTATTCTAAACACTGGAGCGGCAGTTTAGGCAAAACTACAGAATAACTGCCAATTGCTTTGTTATAACCGTATTGCATTACAATACAGATTTCCTGAATTAAGATGCAGACTTGATTTTATTACTGTTTCTTCTTTCTATTCACCTATTCTGTTCACTTATATGTATGCTGTTGTAAGGCCATGTATTATATTTATGCTTAATAATTTATTATTAGACTTGAAATAATTATAACAATAACGTAACATTAGACTGTAAAATGTAAGTAAATTGTACAATTTTGAAGGCCTTTATTATATTAGAGGACTACTGTCACTCCTAGTTTTAAGGTGACATTTATCCTTTAATTGGAATATGGATCATATTTTCAAACTGGACAGAGGTGGTAAATGATCCCTCAGGGTCCTGTTCTGGGACCCCACCTATTTAACATATTTAGAAATTATCTTGCTTGAAGCATTGAAAGTCATGTTTCAGTGTTTGCAGATGACACAAAAAATGGCAGATGAAATTTAATGTAGAAAAATGCAAAGTTGTGCACTTGGAGTAAAGAATGCACAAGCAACTTGTACCCTAAATGGTAAGGAATTAGGGATAACAACGCATGAGGAGGATTTGGGACTTGTTCTAGACAGCAAACAATGTGCAATTTCAATCAGCCGTGGCTAAGGCCAGTAAGGTACTGTCATAAAAAAGGGTAATTAATTCTCGGGATGAGAATATAATTTAGCCTCTTTATGAATCACTTGTAAGACCACATCTTGAATATGCTGTGCAATTTTGGGCACCTGTTCTAAAGAAGGATATTATGGCACAAGAAAAGGTGCAGAGGCGGGATACAAAATTAATTAAAGGAATGGAACATTATAGCTATGAGGAAAGGTTAACAAATTTAAATCTCTTTAGTTTAGAATAACGTCACCTCAGAGGGGATATGATAACATTATATAAATATATCCAAGGGCCAATACAAGCCATTGTCTGGAAATCCATTCACAAACAGGACTATACATAGGACACAAGGTCATGCATGTAGACTGGAAGAAAGGATATTTAGTCTAAGGCAAAGGAAAGGATTTTTTTACCATAAGAATAATAGGGATGTGGATTTATCTGCCCGAAGAAGTGGTTTTATCAGAGTCTGTACAGACGTTTAAACAGCAACTAGATGCATACTTGCAAAAACATAATATTCATCCAAGAATAAATCTGACTGCCCTTCTGGGGTAAAGGAGGATTTTTTTTCCTAGTTTTTTGCAAAATTAGAAGTGCTTCAAACTGGGTTGTTGTTTTTTTGCCTTCTTTTGGATCAACGGAAAAAAACAGATCTGAAGAATGCTGAAATTGAGCTTATGTAACTATGTAACTATATTGTCACCAGTAATAGCTCTCTACATTTCTACCCTCCACTGCCTTTCATCGCAAATTCATAAATATGTCCTTTCCCCAGTCTGCTCTGCTGGTGAACTCCTTTTGTCCACTGCTCATACCCATATCGTAAGCTTACAGGACATCCTGCAAGCAGCTCCATTCAAAAGGAACAGTCTGTCTTCTTCCATCAGACTCTTTCCTAACAGAGCTGGATTTATATTAAGGCCACAGAGAGGTGACTGTCTCTATGGTCACTTTTTTAATTTTTTTTTTTTAACTATGATGGTCCATGGTCTGGACTTAGTACCTGCCTGTCCATGGTCTGGACTTAGTACCTGCCTGTGGAGATGTCCTCCTCTCCTCACATAAAGTTTAGTTTGCTGCAAAGGCGCATTGTGCAGTCTCTCTCCCTCTCCTCTTCCTGTGAGCTGTATAGAGGTACACTGAGGAGGAGCTGAGACTTTGTTCAGTGGATGGGCCAGATCATCTGGCACTGGCACATATCTATGCAGATGTGGGTTAGAATACCACACTGTCACTTTTAATATTTTTAATAAAATATGTAATATTTAATTTGTATGTTCTAAATAAAAAAATTTTTCCTCAATTTGTTTAACCATTTTTTTGGGGGGGTGTAGGGGGGCTACCGGGGGGGGGGGGGGAGCACTTCATATTTCTGTTCCTACAGAAATCCAGCCCTGTCCCTTCCCCAAAAACTGTCAATTCTCTAACCTATTTCTTACTCTCTCAACTTAACTATTGGCTCCAAACTTCCCTTCTCTCTTACCATCCAATTTTGCCACTGCTCAGCTCTGTCATTTATTGCTACACCCCACATTACCCTCCCATTGGTGTTATGAGACCTCCCAACAATTTATACCCCACAGGTACCTAGGCAGGTTAGACGTTTATGCCCCCCTTCATTCTTAACATAGGGATGGCTTATGGGGCCAAGCATATTCTCAATTCACATATTCTCATATTCTCAATTCATATGCTCAATTCACTGTCATTTAGGAGTTAAATCACTTTGTTTCTGTTTATGCAGCCCTAGCCACACCTCCCCTGGCTATGATTGACAGAGCCTGCATGAAAAAAAAAACTGGTTTCACTTTCAAACAGATGTAATTTACCTTAAATAATCATATCTCAATCTCTAAATTGAACTTTAATCACATACAGGAGGCTCTTGCAGGGTCTAGCAAGCTATTAACATAGCAGGGGATAAGAAAATCTTAATTAAACAGAACTTGCAATAAAGAAAGCCTAAATAGGGCTCTCTTTACAGGAAGTGTTTATGGAAGGATGTGCAAGTCACATGCAGGGAGTTGTGACTAGGGTTCACAAACAAAGGGATTTAACTCCTAAATGGCAGAGGATTGAGCAGTGAGGCTGCAGGGGTATGTTCTATACACCAAAACCGCTTCATTAAGCTAAAGTTGTTCAGGTGACTATAGTTTCCCTTTAAGTCTACATTTTGCTATTCATATTTCAGTTTCTCTCAGTTCAGAGTTTTGTGAACAAATCCCATAGTGTTTTAGTTGTTGGGGATTTGCATTCAGATTTACTTAACTAGCTCTTTGCTCTCAATATAATTTATTACTTGGACATGCATTTATTACTTATTAAACATGAATTTCAATTTCATATATTATACCAAGTATTATTTTGAATTCTGTCCACAACACCCTTCAGCAATGTCACATAATACATGAACTTACAGCAACATCAGACACTGTTAACCCTTTCATTTATATTTCATAGGATTTGAAATAAGGCAATGCCCAGTAGTAAATATCAAGTAGTGGACAAGAACACGTACATGATGCAATTCATTTCAGCAAATACTGCTTCAAATAAATCCATGTGATTTATAACCAATCATTATAGAAATACTGTAAGGCCTTGCATCTTGCAGTGAAATAACAAATTCAAACGGAATTTATTGGAAAGAGATATCTTCATGGAAATTATTTGTCTTTGGGAATCCTAGTGAAGATGAATGTTCCATGGTATGATCAGATGACTGGCTGTACTTGTGATAACAATTATATCTGTATTATTATTATTATTATTATTATTATTATTATTATCATGGCAGCAACAAATTAAAGTAGAACAATCGTCATACACCTATGAGAGAACAATCATAGATAACATAGAATACAACAGTTCACTACAACCAATATATTGTTCAGCACTGCATACATTAAGGATTGTAAGTTGTCATCATCAGATCCAGAATCATTGTTCGCCTTCTCACATTTTATTCAGTAAATTGTTATTAGTTATAACATCTCTGCATATTCTATAGGTCAAATAAGGTATATGAATAATTGTGACATGTTACTATACATAGACTCGAAATGAAAACTACAATTTAGTCAGTAGTGAAGATAGGATGCTAGGTGTTTTAACAAATAATTATGTATATAAATTAGATCATATTTTGAAGTAATGGAGAAGAAGATCAAACAAGGTAAGTGCAGACAATGAGATCAATTGGTTATTTATTAAAGTCTAAAATGGTCCCGTACCGAATGGGGCTGAATGGGGTCATTTGGACTGCAAACTCCTGACATTGTTCATGTAATTCAACAGAGTCGAAGCTTTGTAATTCAGGCCAAGAGCGGACGTGAATTTAATCCGGATTTCAGCCGGACTAACTGCCACAAGACAACTGAATTCTGGATGGAATGATACAAACCTGGGCCCGAAGGCTTAAAACATGGGTCTAGATTTTTATTTTTTTTAAAAATTGTTTGCCCACTAGCCACACTAGCGTCCAGCAAGCAATTAGTTAAACACCACTGGCGGCATGACAGTTTATTATTTGGCAGCTAGTGAGCAAACACGTAAAAAAAAGTTAAAAGAATGAAATCAAAATCATATCACTATAATAAAGATTTTACACCTCCATGTGGCCTCACTTACCGCAGACTAGAAAAACTCCTTTATATCGACATTCCCATGCTATATAAGTTATCACAAAGCATGGAAGATTTCCCACACTTTGCAATATGAATAAGGGTGCTTTGATTGATTGGCTAGTAGGCCAACCTATCAAAGTGTTATGTAAGCCAAGTCTCGAGAGAAGTCTCACTTAGTTGTTACAGTGCTCACTCTGCAGCAAGCCCTCCATGGGTGAAGATGGATCCATTTTATTGTGGCACGTTTTTGTTTATAGCGGAGTTAAAGGGAGGACTATCGGGGGCCATCGGGAAACTGTGAAAGAAACCAAAACAAGATTATGTCACCATTTTGTTTTGGTTGTTGTCCTCAAACACGATTAAGAATTCCACATGAAATATGAATACACCATGGAATATAAATGGACGTAAATTAATGCTCCACAAAGATATAAACATTGTACCTTCAATCTGCACATGTTCTCATATCTAGATTATTCAATAAATTATTAAAACATCGAGAACTTTAAAGAAATGTTCAAAAGCACCCAGGAATGTTATTTGAACACAAAATTATAATGTGTAATAAAAAATAGATAGCAACATCCGTAATATCTAAAAAAAAATTAAAAATAGGACCTTATACTTTGGGCTTCCAGCAGTAGGAAAGTCATAATGTAACGGGTGTTTTTTTTGTTTTTATTTCTTGAAAAATGTAACCCTCCTCTATCTGTAACAGATCATTTTTTTTTTTGGGGGGGGGGGGGGGGGGGTTCAATTTCCTTCTTATTTAGATACATCTGCAAGGGCAGGTAACTTGTCTAGAAAAATACTTGTAAAGATATAGGCAAAAAGAAGCTCAATTTCCAGCAATCTACACATTGTATTCTACCTGCATTACTTGTGGAGAAAGTAAATGTGTGCAATAAATTACTTACTTTATAGGATTGTAAAAGGAAATTGACTTAGAAACAGAATCCAAAGCACACATATGCATACTTACTGACCGGAATGTGTTGCTCCAAATCCCCTTGTGAGATTATTTAAATATATAGGAGATTTTAAGGTGATGAAGAAAAGAATTGCTACCTGTGCAGAATGTGTCTTGCTGATATAAACCTGCTCCACAAGCTGCAGTCAAAGAGGTTTACAAATATTTAAATGAAAACATACACAAAAACGTATACACGACCACTATCTATTTGCATTACATACTATAATTTTTTTTTGTTTGGCATCTTGAAATAATTGTGCTATGAAATAATTTCCAGTTACTTAAGTAGAGTAGATCTGATACAAGCTAGCAAATAGCAAGTTGCTTTCAAGATTTTAAGATTGTAACCCTAAATATTATTTACAGTACATACACTTAAAAGTATAAAACGAAAATGGAAGAAACTGGGCTGAAATGTACGGGTTGAGATTTAGATCCCTAAATTCATAGATAAAAACTATCCACTTGCCCGGCAACTTAATGCATTCTTTAATTTCTTTTTAGGCATATATTCCTATTTCTTTTTAGGTTACTATATTCTGCATCTCACCTGTGCTTATGGTATTAATGGGGGGGGGGGGGGGGGGTCATTGGCATCCTCTGCCACATTTATATGCTTCTGTACAAGATAACTACTTCAAACGTTTTTTTATACTAATTACTTGCTAATGACTAGCAAGTGCGGAGGCCACTAAGAGCGTTCTTATATATGCTCACATAAGTCTGTTTTTAAAGTGCCATATTGTCTAGAAAAAGTTTACTTTCGTCTTTCCATGAAAAGGGCTCTCCCTTACGATATATATTAAATGGGAGTTCGGCAAGGAGACTCAGTCAGGACCTGTATGACCAGAAGGACGAGGCAGTAAAGCTTTCACTAACTCTTGTATAACCACGCTTGATTTGTGGTTCCTTGGAAACAAGTACCACTACATATAAATGCAAGGGTTCCTTTTGGGGGGGTGTTTTTTTAAAATGTGTCAATAAGTACAGTGTTACACTATATGGATCTTTTTTGTATCTTTTTAAAGTACTGCAATCACTGTGGTATACAGTGTATTCTAAGAATGTGGATCCTATCTGTGTGGCAATATTAACCCTCTGGGTTACTACCCAAGGACTCCTGGACATTTCAGCATTTAAACTGTTTTTTTTGGGGGGGGAGGGCGGGGGGGTTAAATAGTACATGCTGCTGATCGGTTTTACGTTTTTTTATTACCATGTCTGTGGGTATGGTGAGCCAGAGGAATTACAAAAGGAAAGTGTAGAGAGGACAGGTATCAGTCTACTTTTCATCATCAGCTAGCATGCAACAGCCTCCTACATCTCTCCACCATCTTAATGTCCATCTGTATGTGTTTTAGAACCGTCTTATCCAACTTAACCCCTTAAGGACCAAACTTCTGGAATAAAAGGGAATCATGACATGTCACACATGTCATGTGTCCTTAAGGGGTTAAACAGTTGTGGCTTTGGAACAGGTGCAGTACTCATGTTGGTCAATGTATGTCAGCTTTTGATAATAATGTGTGAAAAATGTCATGTGTTTCCGCTGCTGGCTCGCTTTTTGTACTATTACTTTGTTTTTGTTATTATTTTTACCTTTAGTACATTTTATGGGATTCGATGCTGTTGTACCCTTTTACAATTAATAACAAGTCTCGCAATAATACAGTCTGTTTCTCATATTTTTTTTTCCACGGCCTATTCCTTTCATTTATTTCTATATGAATCAAATTGCTTCTTCCTTGTGTGACATGTCATGATTCCCTTTTATTCCAGAAGTTTGGTCCTTAAGGGGTTAAGATATAACCTTTTATCTGCTCATCAGCTAAATCTCTAGTGAATGCTTCTCTTCCCAGTGTGAGTTGCTGGAGCATTTTTCAGTATATATTGCTTCATTTGTTGATATATCTTTCAACCCATATAGCTAGTTCTGTGTATTTTGGTTAATATTATTTTTTTCTAACTTAAAATGTTGCCATTAAATAAATGCAAATAATAAAAAAAAAGGGTATGATCAAAACCTTTATGCTATAGTACTGAAGAGGTAAGTGATATCTAGAACCTCCTACTGTAAAACTATCCAACTGAGTTGTGACTACAAAATTCTAAATCGATTGGATTCCATTACTTGAGAAAATGTGACTGTTAAACGAATGTGTTGGTTTCTTCAATGACTGTAACAGCATTTTTAGAAAGCAGTAATAACCTCTTCACAGAGAGTTGTAAATCAATAAATGAAATCTACTCTAGCTACGTACAACAGCAATATAAAAAGCCCAGATTGTACATGCATTGAAATCTGTTGTTTCTTTATCACTTGACCCGACCTGGCACATGAACAATAAACAAGCAAACTAAACCAAAGGAATTGAGCAGCTAGTTAAATGAACTACGATTTCACTAAAAATTAGTAAATTGAAGTATCAACTTAAATCAAATTGGGAGAAGCAAATTACTTTAGCTTTAATTTAACTTGAGATATTTGTTCATTGAACACAATTCTCAAACAGGACCAAGATGAAACCATCTAAAGAAATAACTCAGGTACCATAGCAACTTTATCTCAATTAAAGTGTTATGGCACCTGAAGGCACTGGCCGCCGTCTTACACTAGGGCCTTAAGGTTATACCATCTCTGACCTGTTTAACCACAAAGTTGTGCAGACAGCCTATGTCCACACAGCCCATCTCCTTCTAGACAATGCTCTCAATCTGTCACTATCTTCCTATTAAGAAAACTGCGTAAAATAGTAATGTGTATAATGTTTCAGTCTGGTGTCTCTCAGTAGTTGTGTAATATAGGTCAAAATACTAATCCGTGCTGTCAGTCTTTTGTCTCTGTACTAACAGGTAAATAAGATAGTCTATGATGTTATAGTGTTTTGTGTTATTTTGTCCATGTGTTCCATATTTGTTGTCACCTAAGTATATCATTCCATCTTGCAGTTGGCACTTGGAACTTGAAACATATTTTTAAACAGGATGAAAGATGGCTCTCAAAGCCATATTAACTTGCAGTTGATCAGAGGTCAAAGTTTGTATTCCTTATATGAGGTTTGCATGCCTTCTACAGGTAACACGTTTCAGAATTGTCTAAAACCCTTGACAAGTTTGTATCGCTTTTTTTGACACTACCTAATTTTACTACAGAAATGTTGTGTGCATATGTGCATATTGGCTCTAAATATAAACAGTTTGATAGACAGTCCTGCTATAAATGTCAAAAGCTTAATTCTTGAGCCTATAATTTAATGACACTTACAACACTTGCAGTGACGTGCCTCTCTATTCCTGACAAGGAGTTTGCAACGATTGTTCCCCTGTGAAATTGTATTTTCCCCATGTTGGGTTAATGCTGCTTTTTTAGACAGTTCTCCTTTAAATATTAAAACATTGTGTGAGTTTTCTGATCAATGTACCTGCAGTTCAGGCACTGTGAATTCAGCCACCATTCAGATCTCAGCTAGTTGCCTCACATTGCTTTGAGCACTTCTATCAGTAAGAGCTCTTTTATAGATCACACATACGGTTATCTGGCAATTAACCTAACTTCTTTTCACTTTTGTCACTTCTTATATTTTTCCAACCAACACTTTTATGTATATATCATTCCAATAAATGGTATCCGCAGGGCTTTCAGAATGTATTTATTGTGTCAAACTTATGGCATGACACACAAATGTGTATCTCAAAGTTCCTACCCTACAGGGTCATTATAAATATACAATTTACTGTGTGCAACCCTCCCTTTAGAATTAAGTATACTTAATGTCATCATCATCATCATCATCAAAAGGTTCCCTTTAAACTGTTTTCAAGTTTTTCTTATATAGTCATTTCAAATATTCCACATGAAGCCCATGGAACAGTGAAACAGGGGAGTGGGCCTTGACAAGGCCAGGAAGTAGGCAGGTGGAAAGGTTTGGGATGTTCAGGGCGGGGCTAAGTAGGGGAGGAGTCAGGTAGTGTAAATAGGCGGCCATCTTAAGTGAGGAGCCAGTTAATCTGAATTGCACTGACCTGTCACTTGTGGCTGATCGGCGGAGTTCTTTTTTCTTTTTCTCCCTCTGCAGGTAATGGCGTCCCTAGAGGAGATTCTGGACGGAGTTCGGGCGGCGGTTCGTGATCGAGGGCTGGCGTGGCTGCATGAACAGATCGGGGCTGCTGCCACCCACGCGGAGGGACCGGAGAGGAGGTCGGCGCGGAGGACCAGGCCGCCACAGAGGTTGAGCCCGGGAGAGGCCCCAGCGGCCCGGCGGCGGAGGAGCCCTTCAGCGGTCGGCGGTTCGGAGGCCGGACCGAGCACGGCGGCGGCGGAGGGAATGCGGCAGGCGCCTTCGGGCGGACCCGCCGGGCAGGCGACTGTGGGCGCAAAACGGAGGCCACGAAGTCAGAAGGCGCCCCGCGTAATGGCGGCCGGCGGGACAGCGGAAAGAGGGACTGCGGCACCTCCAGTGGACCATGCGGCTGCGGATGGGTTCACCCACGCGGCCAGTGGGCAACGGACTGAGCGTCCCGGTGAGTCAACCTCCAGCGGTATCACTGAGGGGCAAGGTGGGAATACTAGTAGGGTTACTACAGCACCAGCGGTCCGCCAGGCAGTGCGGGGAGACCAGGCCAGCAAGGGATCCGAAGGGGCGGCCGGAGGGAGGGCCAGGACTGAGATCAGTAGACTAGGAGTAGAGGACAGCGGAGCGGGTCGGACGGCTCAGAGGGTCTCTGGAGCTAGGAAAGTGACAGGCGGCCTATCCTTAGGGGCTAGGGCAGAGTCAGACGGGGCGGCCGGTGGGGGGCCAGGCGCAGCGGCTGTGGGAGAGCCTGTGGTGTCAGCACGATACCGGGGAACTAGAGATGGCAGTATAGAGCGGGGGGGCCCATCCGGCTGCCCTCAGGTACGGCCTAGTGAAAAGGAAGCGGCAGCAAAGGGCCGGGGCGGCCAGCGGCGCAGCAGCAGCGCCAGGTGCAGCAGTGACAGGAGCTGGTCGGGAGGACGGGACAGCAGGGACAGGAGCCATTCACGGCTAGGCCGCAGTGAGTCCAGGTTCAGCGTCAGGGAGAGGAGAAGGAGGTCCAGGTCAGAGGAGGGGAGGCGGAGCAGAAGGCACAGTGGATCGAGATCTTCAGAGAGGAGCTTCAGGGAGCAGCGACGGGGAGAGCTCAGCAAGGGAGGTCGGAAAGAGCAGTGGAGAGGATCCAGGGCAGTCGGAGAAGAGCGTAGGGAGGAAGGGCGGGTAGGGAGCTACTCGGGCAGACTACCCAGGATGTCTTCTCCTTACAGGTCGCGGAGTAACTCACCAGCGGTTCCGAGGAGGGACCAGGCGGGCAGGAGTCGGCGTCTACTGGGAGCTCCAGTGTCAGAAATGGCGGATGGAGGGACAGCAACCCCGCGGCCTGCGGCGGCCAGGGGCATCAGCGGTGAGTCTACCTCTACACCACACCCGGGGACATTCATACATTGTTTGAAATCATTTATAGATTCGTGGTCAGAGGATAGGGAGCCACTTAGGTTCGATAGGGTTTGGTCAGCAGGTGAAGGCAGTGGGTCGGGGTTAGTGGGGGTATCCTCAGGAGTGACAGGTGGTACTAGGGAGGAAACGCGTCCCACTGATAAGCCTGACGGATCATCGGTGGGGGACGGGGTACTCGACGTGACGGGGGGGGACATTACGGAGGCAGCACGTCAGAATGTACATGTGTCCTTCGCGGGGCCGTTGGGTTGCCATTTGAAAGGGGAGGTGAAGGAGAAGATTGCGAAAGGGGAATTCGTGGAAATATTTTCCCTTCTTCCCCTGGAGGAATTCTTAGATTTAAAAGAGGAGGACAAAAAAGACGCCAAGAAGGAGGAGGAGGAGAAAAGGCGGAGGTATCGCAAGATACCGAAAACCTTCGGCAACTGGCTGCGAGCCTTTTGCATTTTGGCCAGTGTTATTGGGGAGAAGCGGCCGGAGTGCTGCTCCCAGTTGTTTTGTTACTTGGACGGAATCGGGGACGCATACCGCACCTATGGAGGGTTGGCATGGTGGAGGTATGACGAGCAGTTCCGCCAGCGACTGGCGGCCAACCCTTCCATGCGCTGGGACCAAATGGACCTGCCGCTTTGGATGCGGTTAATGATGGCGCAAAAGAGTGCGCCCTTTCCAGGGACTGCCGGCACCGCTCCCGGGGGGGCGGTGGCGGCAGGTCAAAAGAAAGGTGCCTGCTGGGCCTTCAACGAAGGACAGTGTAAGTGGGGATCCGCTTGTAGATTCCGGCACGAATGCTCAGGGTGCGGCGGGAACCACGGGGTCAACAGGTGCTTCAAGAAAGGTAAGTCGGCCACAGGGGGAGGAGCAGCGGGAGCGGCCGCTCCCACAGCTCCCGCTGGGGGTGTCACCAGTGAAGGTAGGCGCGATGTTGCCTTGGCTAAGGCAATACGCTGATCAGGCTGTGGCAGAATTCCTTCGGGCGGGATTTGCCGAGGGTTTCAAAATTCCCTTCAAAGCCACGGGGCCGGGGGCACCTTGTGAGAACCTCAGGTCGGTCAGGGAACACCCGGGGGTTGTGCGGGAGAAGTTGGCCAAGGAGGTGCAAGCTGGGAGGATGGCAGGGCCATTTCCGGCTCCGCCCTTGGCGAATTTGAGGTTGTCACCATTGGGGGTGGTTCCCAAGAAGGAAGAGGGAAAGTTTCGTCTGATTCATCATTTATCGCACCCGAAAGGGTCTTCGGTGAATGATGACATCGACGCCGACCTATGCTCGGTCTCCTACACGTCATTCGACAAAGCCGTCGAGCTGGTTAGGAGAGCGGGGCGTGGGGCGCTGATGGCCAAGGTGGACGTGGAGGCGGCTTTTCGGCTGCTGCCCATACACCCGGACTGTCACCACCTGTTGGGGTGTCACTTTGAGGGTGCAATCTTCGTGGACTTGTGTCTGCCTATGGGTTGTTCCATCTCTTGTGCTTACTTCGAGAGGTTTAGTACCTTCTTGGAATGGGTGGTGCGCACGGAATCGGCCGGGGGTGCTGTAGTGCACTACCTGGATGATTTTCTGTGTGTCGGCCCACGGGACTCTGAGCGGTGTGCTCAGGTACTGAGGGTTTTTCAGCGGGTGGCGCATACCTTTGGGGTGCCGTTGGCGGGGGACAAGACGGTGGGCCCCACCACGTGCCTTAGCTTCTTGGGTCTCGAAATTGATTCGGAGCTCGGGGAATGCAGGCTGCCTAGGGATAAGCTGCGGCATCTGCGACAGCTAGTGGACGTGGTCAAGGGGGCAAGGAAGGTGACCTTGCGGGGGCTCCAGTCCCTCGTGGGGAGCCTTAATTTTGCGTGCAGGGTGATCCCCATGGGGAGGATATTTTGCCGGAGGTTGGCGCAGGCAACGAGTGGGGTGCGGCGGCCGTCGCACTACATTCGGGTGTCGGCCGAGATGAAGGACGATTTGGGGGTTTGGGAACAGTTTTTGGGCAACTTTAACGGGACAGTGTTCTTTCGGGAACCGACGGTGTCGTCAGCAGCAATGAAGTTGTTTACAGACGCTTCCGGCAGTGTTGGTTTTGGGGCCTACTTGGCAGGTAAGTGGTGCGCGGAGGCGTGGCCGGAACCGTGGAAGGTGAGTCCTCTGATTAAGAACTTGGCGTTCTTGGAGTTGTTTCCCATCGTTGTAGCGGTGGTACTCTGGGGTACGGAGTTGGCTGACAAAAAGGTGGTATTCTACTCCGATAACATGGCGGTAGTGCAAGCGATCAATAGCTTGACCGCCTCGTCGCCCCCGGTAGTACGCCTGCTTCGACAATTAGTACTTAGTTGTATGTCATTCAACATAGTGTTCAGGGCTAGGCACATCCCGGGGCTCCAGAACGTGGTGGCTGACTCACTGTCTCGTTTTCAGTGGGAACGCTTCCGGGAGGCTGCGCCGGACGCGCTGGCCCAGGGTCAGGAGTGCCCGGGTGTGATGTGGCAACTCGGGACGGCCTGCTTGGAGACTGTGTGAGGAGGTCACTGGCGCCGAGCACGTGGGCGTCCTACGTAAAGGTTTGGAAACTGTGGGACGAGACGGTGGCTCAGGTGAGTAGCGCCCCTACGGAGGGGCAACGCTTGGATGCACTTTTGTGGTTACTCTGTCGACTGTTCGCGGCTCAGGCGTCGCCTGCCATGGTGGATAGGCATCTCTCTGCCTTGGCTTTCCTGTTTAAGTTCAATGGCTGGGTTGATGATACCAAACACTTCCTGGTCCGTCAGGCAGTGAAGGGAATCAAGAGGGGGAAGAAAACGGTAGACTCGCGTAGACCAGTGTCCTTTGAATTGTTGCGGGAGCTGGTGGGCGTTCTTCCGGGTATTTGCAGCTCCACATTTGAGGTGTCGTTGTTCACGGTGGCATTTGTGTGGGCTTTTTTCGGGGCTTTTCGGATCGGGGAGTTGGTGAGCGCAAACAAGAAGGGCCTTGGGGGTCTTCAGCTCACAGATGTGGAGGTTCGCGAGGACAGGGTGCGAATTCAGTTACGCCGTTCGAGGACGGACATTTTTGGCAAAGGTTGCGCAGTTGTGCTGTTCGGGTTGCCTGGGTCAGGGGTGTGCCCAGTTGAAAAGGGGTCGGAGTACCGGGCATTGCGCCCGGGGGGTGATGGTTGCTTCTTGGTACACCAGGATGGCTCGGCCCTGTCGCGCTTCCAGTTCGCGAGGGTGTTTAGGATGGGGGTAAGTAAGCTGGGCCTAGAGCCAGGGCAATTTGGGACTCACTCCTTTAGAATTGGGGCGGCAACTGAGGCCGCACGGCTGGGACTGGGGGACGAGAGGATTAAACGCATAGGGAGGTGGGAATCCTTGCGTTTTAGATCATACGTTAGACCAGATAGGCTGGTGTGAGCAGGGCGATGGGATGCTGTGATGGAAGTGGAATCCATCTGTTTGGTATTAACGTGTTTTTCTTTGCAGGATGGAAAGTGTGGATCTGGGGCCACTCGTATGTCTATTGGGCTCAGAAGAGGGCTGCTGTTCGGAGAAGTGGAGCACAGCTGGGTTTTACTCAAGGAGAAGTGTCGATTTCTTGGTTTGGCTTTAGGGGGTTTAGCTGGCAAAGCCTTAGTAGTTTGTTGTTTAGCAGGTTGGCCGGTGGGTCTGCTCCAGACATAGTTTTATTACACGGGGGTGGGAATGATTTGGGTCTGATTCCGCAAAGGGAGTTGGTTAGACGGATGAAGAGAGACGTGGATCGGCTGTTGGACCTGGTCCCTGGCGTGGTGGTGGTGTGGTCGGAAATGGTCCCCCGTTTCACGTGGCGGCACGCCAGGGATCCAGCTGCAGTGGCTCGATGCAGGGGCAAGGTTAACAGGGCAATGGCGGGTTTTGTGCGGCGATTGGGGGGTATTGTAGTTCGGCATAGGGAACTGGAGGACATGCTGCCGGGCTATTTTAGGAGAGACGGGGTACACTTGTCAGACGTGGGTTGTGACTTGCTCAATCTAGGCTTTCAGGAAGGGATTAGCTTGGCCCTGTTTCAGGGTGGTGGGGGGCGCACATGTCCTTAAGGGATCAAGTCATGTGCTATGGCGGAACAGGGCGTGTTAAAGCCAGGAGTTAGATGGAATTGGGAATGGACAGGCCAAGGCCTAGGCTGGAGTAGGCCAGATGGATTAGATGTTGGTAGGTTCAAGCTCTTCGGTGGCTACGAACCTAGGGGGTAGGGGTGTCTGGGTACACCCCTACAGTTAACAGATGGTTTTGGGGCCTCTCTGGTAGGCCGTGTGTTTCTGGTTATATGTTAAGTGAATGTTAATTATTGTTCAAAAGATAGGGTCATTGTCAGGGGTATTGTACGGGGGGATAGTAATATAATGTTAGATGGACAATGACCCTAAATTGTTAATTTATTTATTTACATATTTAATAATTAATAAAGCTGTGGACGTTATAATCCAACAGATAAATTCGGTGTCAGTGTTTTATTTAAGGTAAACTAAAATGGCACCTGCCGAATAACGACGGTGCATATGTCATGTGGTTGTACTGTTATGGTAATGGTGAAATATACCTTTGCAGTTATTGCATTCACGTGCTTCTTTGTAACTGCTAGGCTTTTCATTTCCTGTGGCTACTATGCCCACAAGCTACAGGAAACTCATGGTCACGATTATACAAGGCCTGTACTTTGCAGAAACTACACATGTAGAGCACTGTGCAAACCAAGCCTGTAATATGTGGGCTTTGGATACAACATTACACAGCGTTTTCTACCTGTGTTTGTACATAATTAAGTGACTATTGCAATTCACACAGAGGGTTTCCTTATAGAGTATATACATTACATTGTATAACATTACCTTACAGCAGTGGCGGCTCTAGACTTTATGAGGCCTTAGGCGAAAGTCAAACAAGAGGCCCCCACTAAAACTCATAGTAAAAAAATATATAGGGGTTGCATCGTGTGTGTATAATGAGCTGCTGTTATATTCAATGACAGGCTTGCAGCACTGGATACAGAGATTTACTCTCTGTATTCACTGTTGGGGTGAGTGTGGCACGGTTGAAGGAGAAAGTGTACCAGTGCGAGGGTAGGTGAGAGTGACAGGATGAGGGAGGGTTATGTGACAGGGTGAGTGTGGCATGTCTAGGCAGGATGAGTGACAGGATAGGAGAAGTTAATGTGATAGGGTGAGTGTGGAAGAGCGAGGGCCGGTTATTGTGGTATGGATGGAGAGGGTGAGAGCAACAAGATTAGGAGAGGTTAATGTGAGCGAGGCTGGGTGAAGGGGGCATGACAGTATGTGGGGGGTGACAGTGTGGGGGTGGCTGTATGTGTGTGGAATTGTGACGGTGGGTAGGTGAGAGTGTGGGAGGCAGTGTTGAAAAGGGTGACAGTGTGTGCAGGGGCAGTGTGTGGGAGGAGTGACTATGTATTGGTGAGTGTTGGGGGCTGACAATATGGGGTGCAAGTGTGTGAAAGGTTAACAGGGTGAGGGAGCAGTGTAGAGGAATGTGACAGTTTAGGGGGCAGGGTGGGAGTGGGTGATAGTGAGGAGGAAGATGGCAGTGTGGAGGATGGTGACAGTGTGTGACAGTGGGGGGGGTCAGGGTGTGTAACAGTGTGGGAGGGCAAGGTGTGTGGGACACAGTGTAGAGAGGGCAGGGTGTGCGACAGCATGAGGGGCAGTGTGTACAACAGTGTAGGGGGGAAGGGTGTGTGACCGTGTGGGTGGCAAAGTGTGTGGAAGACAGTGGAAGGGGAAGTGTTTGTGACAGTGGAGGGGGCAGTGTGTGTGACAGTGGAGGGGGCAGTGTGTGTAACAGTGGGGGGGCATTTTGTGTGTGACAGTGGGGGGGCATTTTGTGTGAGAGACAGTGTGTATGACAGTGTGGGGTGCAGAGTGTGTGAGAGTGATTGAGTCAGTGGAGGAGGCAGAATGTGTGGGAGACAGTGTGGGGGGCAGGGTATGTGGGGTGCAGTATGGGGGTCAGGGTATGTGGTGGTCATTGTGGGGGGCAGGGTATGTGGTGGTCAATGTGGGGGACAGTTTCTGTGTTGGTCAGTGTGGGGGGGCAATGTATGTGGTGGTCAGTGTGGGGGTCAGGGTATGTGGTGGTCAGTGTGGTCATCAGTGTGGGGGGCAGTGTATGTGGTGGTCAGTGTGAGGGGCAGGGTATGTGTTTGTCAGTGTGGGTTGCAGTGTATGCGGTGGTCAGTGTTGGGGGTAGGGTATGTGGTTGTCAGTGTATCTGGTGGTCAGTGTGGGGGGCAGTGTATGTGGGGGTCATCAGTGTGGGGGGCAGTGTATGTGGTGATCAGTGTATGTGGGGGCAGGGCATGTGGTGGTCAGTGTGAGGGCAGTGTATGTGGCTGGCAGGGAAACGTAGGTGCAGTGTACGTGGTGAGCAGGGCAGTGTGGGGGGCAGGGTATGTGGGTGGCAGGGCAGTGTTGGTGGTAGGGTATGTGGCTGGCAGGGTAGTGTGGGGGTGGGAGGGCAGTGTTGGGGGCAGTGGGGGTGGGAGGGCAGTGTTGGGGCAGGGAAGTGGGGGGTGGGAGGGCAGTGTTGGGGCAGTGGGGCTGGGAGGGCAGTGTTGAGGACAGGGCAGTGGGGGTGGGAGGCCTGTGTTGGGGACAGGGCAGTGGGGGTGGGAGGGTAGTGTTGGGGCAGGGCAGTGGGGGGTGGGAGGCAGTGTTGGGGCAGTGGGGGTGGGAGGGCAGTGTTGAGGCAGTGGGGGTGGGAGGGCAGTGTTGAGGCAGTGGGGGTGGGAGGGCAGTGTTGGGGCAGTGGGGGGTGGGAGGGCAGTGTTGGGGCAGTGGGGGTGGGAGGGCAGTGTTGGGGCAGGGCAGTGGGGGATGGGAGGGCAGTGTTGGGGCAGGGCAGTGGGGGATGGGAGGGCAGTGTTGGGGACAGGGCAGTGGGGTGGGAGGGCAGTGATGAGGACAGGGCAGTGGGGGTGGGAGGGCAGTGTTGGGGGCATTGGGGGTGGGAGGGCAGTGTTGAGGACAGGGCAGTGGGGGTGGGAGGGTAGTGTTGGGGGAGGGCAGTGGGGGATGTGATGGTAGTGTTGGGGGAGGGCAGTGGGGGGGTGGGAGGGCAGTGTTGGGGACAGGGCAGTGGGGGTGGGAGGGCAATGTTGAGGACAGGGCAGTGGGGTGGGAGGGCAGTGTTGAGGACAGGGCAGTGGGGGTGGGAGGGCAGTGTTGGGGACAGGGCAGTGGGGTGGGAGGGCAGTGGGGGGTGGGAGGGCAGTGTTGGGGGAGGGCAGTGTTGGGGCAGTGGGGGTGGGAGGGCAGTGTTGGGGCAGGGCAGTGGGGGGTGGGAGGGCAGTGTTGGGGACAGGGCAGTGGGGTGGGAGGGCAGTGTTGAGGACAGGGCAGTGGGGGTGGGAGGGCAGTGTTGAGTACAGGGCAGTGGGGGTGGGAGGGTAGTGTTGGGGGAGGGCAGTGGGGGGTGGGAGGGCAGTATTGGGGTACAGGGCAGTGGGGGTGGGAGGGCAGTGTTGAGGACAGGGCAGTGGGGTGGGAGGGCAGTGTTGAGGACAGGGCAGTGGGGGTGGGAGGGCAGTGTTGGGGACAGGGCAGTGGGGTGGGAGGGCAGTGAGGGGTGGGAGGGCAGTGTTGGGGGAGGGCAGTGTTGGGGACAGGGCAGTGGGGTGGGAGGGCAGTGTTGAGGACAGGGCAGTGGGGGTGGGAGGGCAGTGTTGGGGACAGGGCAGTGGGAGGGCAGTGGGGGGTGGGAGGGCAGTGTTGGGGGAGGGCAGTGGGGTGGGAGGGCAGTGTTGGGGACAGGGCAGTGGGGGTGGGAGGGCAGTGTTGGGGACAGGGCAGTGTTGGGGGAGGGCAGTGTTGGGGACAGGGCAGTGGGGTGGGAGGGCAGTGTTGGGGACAGGGCAGTGGGGGTGGAGGCTGTAACAAGCCTCCACACAATTAAATACCTTATTTTTGACCCTGGTGGTCCGGTGATTGAAGTCCCTGGTGGTCCGGTGGGATAACTGTTCCGTCTGCAGCTCCGCGAGAGCTGCAGACCTTGTTCTCGCGAGTGCCTATCAGAGCGTTGCCGTGGTAACCCGCGGCAACGCTCTGTGTGCTCGCGAGAACCACATTTGATCTGCAGCTCTGCACTCGGCGGAGCTGCAGATCTGTGGGCAGACCATGTGGAGGGGACCATGTCCATGACCGAGGATCCGACAGTGAGAGGGGGCCCGGCGGCTTGCCCAGTATGCCGCCGGGCCCCCTCTCACTGTCGGATCCTCGGTCATGGACCGAAGATCCGACAGTTCAGTCTGCCCTAAGGCGATTTAGGCGGCCGCGAGGCCCCAGCAAGCGCGAGGCCTTAGGCGGCCGCCTAAATCGCCTAATTAGAGAGCCGCCTCTGCCTTACAGCATCTCTTTGATATAAAAACTTTGGATTTTGGTCTTGTTTTACCCAAGCAAATTGCTGCATCAACTCCATATTACATTCAGTGATCGGATATTTTGCTTTGTAGGGTAATTTAAAAAATAACTACTCAATCTTCCTGAAGTGGTTATGGAACAAACACCTTGTACTTGCAGACTTTCTTTTCCTTTATGGAGGGAAGATTGAGTAGTTATTATTTTTTAAATTACCCTTCAAAGCAAAATATCCAAATCACTGAATGTAATACAAGACCAAACTCCAAAGTGTTTATTTTAAAGAGATGCTGTAAGGTGATATTATACAATGTAATGTATATCCTCTATAAGGACACACTCTGTGTGAATTGCAATAGTCACTTAATTATGTACAAATACAGGGAGAAAACTTAACATGTATAGCTTGGAGGAAAGACAAGACAGGTGGGATATGATAGAAACATTTAAATGGACACTATGGTCACCAGAACAACTCCAGCTTGTTGAATGTGTTCTGGTGAGTAGAATCATTATCTTCAGCCTTTTTGCTGTAAACACTGGCTATTCAGAGAAAATTCAGTATTTACATTACAGCCTAGTGATAACTTCACTGGCCACTCCTCAGATGGCTGTTAGAGATCCTTCCTGGGCAGGGGCGTACCTAGAGCATTTGGCACCCGGGGCGGATCCTCCTTATGGCACCCCCCCCCCCCCCCCTTAAAATGTAAAAAAACACCCAATATTTTTTTACAATGAATGTAGCACTGAGCAGTGTTTGTGCATCTAAATGTAAATGTAAATGTAAGCATGGGTTTTTGTATGGAAAATGTGTGAGTGAATGTAGGGGTGTGTAGTGTTGGCGTTTGAATGCAGGCATGCATTTGTGTGTAATGTTGGCAGTATAGGGCAGTGGTGTGGTTATATCAAAAACATGGTGATATTTTAAAGGTGTGTTTGTAGTGTTGTTTGAATGCAGTGGTGTGCTTTTGTGTAGTGTTGGCAAAATGCTAAGATGTATGCACATATACACATACACAAATATATACACACAATCAGACAACACATTTGCATATAATTCATACTAGCCACCCAGATTTCCTGTTCTGCGCTGGCTGACACCTCTAAACTTCGATCTTTGTTTAGCAGATAACTCCTCTATTTGATATCCATATGTGAGATTGCCATATTTAGATCTAAAGAGCACTCTAATTTAGCATATTTAAATATGGAAATCTCACATAAGAGCATACATTTAGGAAAATATCTACTAAACTGCTAAAAGATCAAAATGTAAAAGCCTTTTACTTAATTTTAATCTTTCAGTTGTTTAGTAGATAACTCCCGTATTTGTTATCCTTATGTGGGATTAATATATTTAAGGACACCAAATAAGGGAGCTATCTACTAAACACATACACATTTATATACACACAGACTTGTACATCTGTGGTTGTGTGTGTATATAAATACACACACAATCCCAGACATACACCTAATCACAGACACACAATCACAATAAACACACACAAAAATCACATTCTTACACACATTTAGTAATTAAGATGTCCACCCAGCTTCCCTACCTTGCTCTTGGATCTTCCCCATGGGGATTAACGGTTGCTGCTGGGCGCTCTTCCTGCACATCTCACTTGTGCTCCCAGTAGTGATGACGATGCCATCTTATCCCAGCTGCCGGTTCACTGCAGGGCGCGCACTAACCTCACTGCCTCCCAGAATATATCTGTCCTTGTCCCTTGTGTAAAAAAATGTGTTTGTGACAGCGTATGTATGTGCATTGTGTGTGACTGCATATGTAATTTGTGAATGTGAGCCTGTGTGTAATGTGTCTATGTGACAGTAGAGGAACAGTTGTATGTGCCTGGGTGGGTCGGAGTAGATTGGGGTCTGGGACTTCGTGTGTGATATTGCATGGGGGAATAGGGCAGGGACGGTGGGGGATATAGGGCAGGGGGGTGGGGTTATAATGGCAGGGGGATTATAGGGCAGGGGGGTATAGTAATACCTTACCATTTAGGAGGGTGCAGGATCAGCAGGGTCTGTTTCACCATTTGGTGGCTGCTCTGGGGTTATAATGGCAGTGAGGTGGGGTATAGGGCAGGAGGGGTTGGAGTATAATGGCAGGGGGGTTATAATGGCAGTGAGGTGGGAGTATAGGGCAGGCGGTGTGGGGGTAAAGGGGTGGGAGTATAATGGCGGGGGGTATAGGGAGGGGGGTGTTATAATGGCAGGGAGGTGGGGGTATAGGGCAGGGGGATTATTATGGCAGGGGGGATTATAATGGCAGGGAGGGTGGGGGTATAATGGCCGTGTGGGGTATAGGGCAGGGAGGGTGGTGGTATAATGGCAGTGGGTATAGGGCAGGGGGGGGTGGTGATATAATGTCAGGGGGGTATAGGGCGGGGGTGATATAATGGCAGGGGGGTATAGGGCAGGGAGGGTGGTGGTATAATGGCAGGGGGTATAGGGTAGGGGGGTGATATAATGGCAGGGGGGTATAGGGCAGGGAGGGTGGTGGTATAATGGCAGGGGGTATAGGGCAGGGAGGATGGTGATATAATGGCAGGGGGGTATAGGGCAGGTGGGGTGATATAATGGCAGGGGGTATAGGGCAGTGGGGGTGATATAATGGCAGGGGGTACAGGGCAGGGAGGGGGTTATAATGGCAGGGGGTGGTGATATAATGGCAGGGGGGTACAGGGCAGGGAGGGGGTTTATAATGGCAGGGGGTGGTGATATAATGGCAGGGGGTACAGGGCAGGGAGGGGGGTTATAATGGCAGGGGGTGATTTAATGGCAGGGGGTATAGGGCAAGGGGGTGGTGATATAATGGCAGGGGGTGATTTAATGGCAGGGGGGTATAGGGCAGGGGGGGTGATATAATGGCAGGGGGGGTGATATAATGGCAGGGGGTGGTGGTATAATGGCAGGGGGGTACAGGGCAGGGAGGGTGGCGGTATAATGGCAGGGGGTATAGGGCAGGGGTGGTGGTGATATAATGGCAGGGGGGTATAGGGCAGGTGGGGTGATATAATGGCAGGGGGTATAGGGCAGTGGGGGTGATATAATGGCAGGGGGTACAGGGCAGGGAGGGGGTTATAATGGCAGGGGGTGGTGATATAATGGCAGGGGGGTACAGGGCAGGGAGGGGGGTTATAATGGCAGGGGGTGGTGATATAATGGCAGGGGGTACAGGGCAGGGAGGGGGGTTATAATGGCAGGGGGGTGATTTAATGGCAGGGGGTATAGGGCAGGGGGGGTGGTGATATAATGGCAGGGGGTGATTTAATGGCAGGGGGGTATAGGGCGGGGTGGTGGTGATATAATGGCAGGGGGTGGTGATATAATGGCAGGGGGGTGATATAATGGCAGGTGGGGGTGATTTAATGGCGGGGGGGTATAGGGCAGGGGTGGGGGTGATTTAATGGCAGGGGGGTGATTTAATGGCAGGGGGTATAGGGCAAGGGGGTGGTGATATAATGGCAGGGGGTGATTTAATGGCAGGGGGGTATAGGGCAGGGGGGGTGATATAATGGCAGGGGGGGTGATATAATGGCAGGGGGTGGTGGTATAATGGCAGGGGGGTACAGGGCAGGGAGGGTGGCGGTATAATGGCAGGGGGTATAGGGCAGGGGTGGTGGTGATATAATGGCAGGGGGGTATAGGGCAGGTGGGGTGATATAATGGCAGGGGGTATAGGGCAGTGGGGGTGATATAATGGCAGGGGGTACAGGGCAGGGAGGGGGTTATAATGGCAGGGGGTGGTGATATAATGGCAGGGGGGTACAGGGCAGGGAGGGGGGTTATAATGGCAGGGGGTGGTGATATAATGGCAGGGGGTACAGGGCAGGGAGGGGGGTTATAATGGCAGGGGGGTGATTTAATGGCAGGGGGTATAGGGCAGGGGGGGTGGTGATATAATGGCAGGGGGTGATTTAATGGCAGGGGGGTATAGGGCGGGGTGGTGGTGATATAATGGCAGGGGGTGGTGATATAATGGCAGGGGGGTGATATAATGGCAGGTGGGGGTGATTTAATGGCGGGGGGGTATAGGGCAGGGGTGGGGGTGATTTAATGGCAGGGGGGGTATAGGGCAGGGGTGGGGGTGATTTAATGTGCTGGGGGGTTATAATGGCAATGGGGTATAGGGCAGGGGGGGTATAATAGTTACTTACCATTTAGAAGGGTGCAGGGGCAGCAGCTCCTTCCCAGGCAGGCAGCAGGTGCAGGGGATCTGTACAGAGTGACCGCGGGGGAGCAACCTGGCTCTGCGCCCCCTGCTGGTACACTCAAATAGCCTCCCTGCAGCTCAGTGTGTGAGTCAGAACACAGGCTGGGAATCCCCTCCTTGTGCTCTGACTCACAAACTGAGCGCCGGTCTGCCGGAGCTGCGGGAGAGCAGGGGGTACAGAGCCTGGCACCCCCCTGCTGAGTGGCACCCGGGGCGGACCGCCCCCCCCCAGCCCCCCCCTTAGTACGCCACTGTTCCTGGGTCATGGCTGCCTAAAATGTATCCAAACATTCAGTGTCTCCTCCCTCTGCATGATTCATTGATTCACTTCATCTCTATGAGGAGATGCTGAATGGCCAGGGCTGTGTTTGAATCATCCTGGCTCTGTGATTGGATCAGGCTACCACTTCTGATGATGTCAGCACGCTGCTTGTTTTTCTGAGTCTAACAGCATGCAGAGTTACAGCTTCAAGCTTGAATACAGTAAGTTTTTAACTATATTTATGGAGACATGAGGGACCCAGGGTGGCTAGACGGTGGGTTTAACCCTATAGGGTCAGAAATATATGTTTCTGTTCCTGACCCTATAGTGACCCTTTAAATACATAAAGGAAATTAACACAGTAAAAGATAAGACTATATTTAAAAGAAGAAACTACCACAACAAGAGAACATGGTTTTAAATTAGAGGGGCAAAGGTTTAAAAATAATTTCAGGAAGTATTACTTTAGAGAGAGGGTAGTGGATGCATGGAATAGCCTTCTAGCTGAAGTGGTAGAGGTTAACACATTGAGGGAGTTTAAGCATGCATAGTATAGTCACAAGGCTATCCTAACTATAAGATAAGGCCAGGGACTAATTAAAAGTATTTAACAAATTGGGCAGACCAGATGGGCAGAATGGTTCTTATCTGCCGTCACATTCTATGTTTCTATGATGTCTCCCTGTGCTGTCAACTCGTCAGATAAAATATATTATCGCTTCCTGGCTGGCAATATCAGTTTTGATTAATTTTAGTTGCGCATGGGATGGTGTAATTTAAATTTTTATTACAAATTTGTACCACAATCTTTTAATATATGTATTTGGAATACATAACTGGAGTCCATATGAGCTGTTGGGATCTGCTGACACTGTGGACTACTAAGTGTGTAGGTTCTTCTGGCCCATCATTAAGGGAGACACCCTGAGGTGCCTGACATTCCCAGCATTGTGAGTGCAATCTCAGTTTTAGTTAAAGGGAAACTCCAGTGCCAGGAAAACAATCCGGCACTGCAGGTCCCCTCTCCCTCCCACCTCCCTATCCCCGGTTACTGAAGGGGTGAAAACCCCTTCAGTAACTTACCTGAGGCAGCGAAAACTAGTGTAAAACTAGTTTTACTTACCTTCTAGGACCTGGCTGTGGAGGAGTAGCAGGAGTGCTAGCACGCATGTGCAGCACAGGATCCAGCTGATTCCCCTCCCCGGAAGTGACGAGGGTATAGAAATATACCGGAACACACCGACAAAGCATCGAGTGAGATGTAGTCCACAAGTGCCTAAGGTTGCCTACCCTTGTTCTAGGCCCTCCCTCCGTGCTGCTTTCATGACATCCCTCCCCCTTGCAGCAATAGGGAGTGACAGCACAGAAGTAGGATACAAGCAGGATGCAGATACAACTTGGCCTCGGTGCTGAAGCTTTCTGTATTTTTGTTGTTTTTTCTTTTTACATATCTCAGAAAGCACAGGCTTGTTCTTTATCAACGGTTTCCATTCTTTAATTTAGAAATAAATAAAAATCAATAACAAAACAACAACAACAATTATTTGATGAATAAAAGCAGCACCTAACCTTAAAGTAACACTATAGTGTCAGGAATACAAGCATGTATTTCTGACACTATTGTTCTAAAACAACAGTAGGGGCAACGGCCCCCCTTATCCCTGGTTAAAAAGGTGAGTTTAGTCATCTTTTTCCAGCGCATCATGGGTCTGGTTGTGGCTGAAATCATTAAACCTGATTATCTCAATCAATACAATACAATACTCTCCCATAGGAAGCATTGGGGAGCTATTGTGCATGCGTGGCAAAATGCCACGCTGCAATAATCAGCATCTCTTTATAGAGATGCATATGGGGAGCCTTCAGCATCTCCATGCAGTCTTAGTGACTGCCACTGGAAGTGTCCCTAGGCACTAATGTAAACACTGCCTTCTCTCTGAAAAGTCAGTGTTTACATTAAAAAGCCTGCAGGGGTTGACTATAGACAAGAGATACACACAAAAAAGGTGGAAATAAATCACACCTAATGGGGGCGCTAATCGCAAGGAATAAAAAGTACCCTTGTAAAAAATAGTGAAGCAATAAAACTCTATATACAATAGAGTAATCTCTTAGAAAAAATTAGCTTTATTCTGCATCACAGTGCAGTAAAACCATATAAAAAACATAAAAACAAGATATAATAATCTCTAATGCACAAATAATACACAGTGAACAGTCCTATTATGAGACCTGGGAAAAACAAGCCCTGCATAAACCACTATATAACCAGAGTGAAATGTAAGATAGACTAATCAGCTCCTGGTCGCGACCTCCAGGGCTGAAAATACTTGCAACTCGGTCAGTGGTAATGATGTTAAGGTCTCTGGACGTCGGCTGGATGATAGATGTGGCTCAACGCGTTTCGTCCCGCTGTATTCGGGACTTCCTCAGGAGCTGTGGATGGCCTCTGTTCTTTCCGGGGTCTCTTCTTATCTTCTGAAATTCGCGCGCAAATTAGCCCTATACGCATGCGCAAAACGGACATCAGCTTCCGTCTGAAATGTTGCCGGAACACAACATAGATGTGTCCGCCCCCAGTATCTGTCGGGAATGGCCGATGCGCATGCGTGGCTAAAATTGTGCGTCTGAAAACTTTATTAGCATCCGAAGTAGAGACACATTATAACATTAGGCTCCATTCAAAGCCGTTATATGTGTCAAAACTGTTCGTTACAATTGATGCTCACAATTACTATATGCAGCCTACAGTTTGCCACAAATAAAAGTTATATATGTAGAAAAATATTGGAAATGATTGTATTTAATAGATAGAAAAATGATCAATTAAATGTGGTGTGTACCAGTAAATTTGTGGCAAACCTTACAATCTAAAATCAGAGGTTCTAGGGGCAAAATCTTACAATCTAAGGTCAAAGAAAAAAACCTTCTCACTAGCAGGGTGTATATCATATGTTAAACTTCCATAACCATCTAGATATAATGATCAACATAGATACAAAATATATATTTTTAAAAATTAGGTATCATTTTGCATCACAATATGTCTATTGGAAAGCATGTATATATTTTGTATCTATGTTGTATCTATGTTGATCATTATATCTAGATGGTTATGGAAGTTTAACATATGATATACACCCTGCTAGTGAGAAGGTTTTTTTCTTTGACCTTAGATTGTAAGATTTTGCCCCTAGAACCTCTGATTTTAGATTGTAAGGTTTGCCACAAATTTACTGGTACACACCACATTTAATTGATCATTTTTCTATCTATTAAATACAATCATTTCCAATATTTTTCTACATATATAACTTTTATTTGTGGCAAACTGTAGGCTGCATATAGTAATTGTGAGCATCAATTGTAACGAACAGTTTTGACACATATAACGGCTTTGAATGGAGCCTAATGTTATAATGTGTCTCTACTTCGGATGCTAATAAAGTTTTCAGACGCACAATTTTAGCCACGCATGCGCATCGGCCATTCCCGACAGATACTGGGGGGCGGACACATCTATGTTGTGTTCCGGCAACATTTCAGACGGAAGCTGATGTCCGTTTTGCGCATGCGTATAGGGCTAATTTGCGCGCGAATTTCAGAAGATAAGAAGAGACCCCGGAAAGAACAGAGGCCATCCACAGCTCCTGAGGAAGTCCCGAATACAGCGGGACGAAACGCGTTGAGCCACATCTATCATCCAGCCGACGTCCAGAGACCTTAACATCATTACCACTGACCGAGTTGCAAGTATTTTCAGCCCTGGAGGTCGCGACCAGGAGCTGATTAGTCTATCTTACATTTCACTCTGGTTATATAGTGGTTTATGCAGGGCTTGTTTTTCCCAGGTCTCATAATAGGACTGTTCACTGTGTATTATTTGTGCATTAGAGATTATTATATCTTGTTTTTATGTTTTTTATATGGTTTTACTGCACTGTGATGCAGAATAAAGCTAATTTTTTCTAAGAGATTACTCTATTGTATATAGAGTTTTATTGCTTCACTATTTTTTACAAGGGTACTTTTTATTCCTTGCGATTAGCGCCCCCATTAGGTGTGATTTATTTCCACCTTTTTTGTGTGTATATTTTGTCTTCACAGGCTTTTGGAGTGTGCCTGTAGGGAGGCAGCTTTTCGTTCAAGGTAGTTCCTTGTGTTTGGTTTTATCCTTTTCTTTTGTTTATAGACAAGAGAGCCACTACATTAAGCTGCAGTTGTTCTGGTGACTATATTGTCCCTTTAAGATGGTGCAGTACCACCATACAGTGCCACATGCCTATGGTCTGTGCCAATGTATTATTTACCACTAGACCAAGAGACATTGAATAATCTTCTTTGCGTGTCTTTCTCAAATATTAATTGAACTAGCACAAGGTATAAAAAGAATGCATGCGCCAAATAAAATCTAACAGTCATGACAGTGCCCCTTTAAAGGAAGATGCACATTCCACAATTATTAGCTTCCAAAATGAAAATGGTGTTAGAGTAATTTGTGGCTAATTCAGAATGACCATGTACAGTACAAGCACTATATGTTGGGATGTTGCATGCCAGAGAACTGTAAATAGATGTTGGACACCTCCTACTGAAAGACATTTCACATGAGCTGTGGCTCGAGAGTTTAAATGCAATGGCTTCAATTTCCTGTAAAAAATGCTCTAGTTGATTTTTTTTCGTTTTTTTCAGCTTTTCCATTAACTGTAATGGGATTTTTTAGAAAACAGCTTTAATCTATTCACACACCAGCTTAGTGCTGCTGCCATTTAGCAAGACTAGACAATTGTGCTTGGTATCGGTGTACAAAAATCATCAGATTCAGTTCATTTTCAGTTAATCTAATTTTACGTTACTGCAGTGGAAAATAAAAGCTAAATATAGGTTAATTCACAAAGGGCAGGTGACAACTGGCGGTACTTGAACAGGAGAGAGTCTCTGATTTAAGCTAATAAGATCTGTTTAAAGAGAAGCAGAAAAAAAAATAATGAAGACATAACCCTTTGACTTTCTTTGTAATCTTGCATGTTATCTAAATTACATCATATACTATTGATAATGAAGGTCATGACTGCATTCTTTAATTGTTCACTTGTTTTTCGCAGATGTTTTAAAAATTAAAAAAGTGCTGTTTTTACAATTGTTTATTCACTAAACACTGAACTATAGTGAACTAAAACTGAATTGAAATTTAGGCTAAAATAGCTGAGCTGTGATTAAACTGAGATCTTTTCCAAATCAGCAATTTTTACCTGAATGTTGCAATTTTATTTAAACATACTTTAATATTATGTTTAATAATGAAACTGTACAGTACAGTGTATGAATGTATAATACGATGTGTGTGTATATATATATATATATATATATATATATGCATATATATAGTGGGTATAAAATTTATCGCCCCCATAATTATAATGTAAGTTTTGTTACAGAAAAAAAAGTTTTGCTAGAAAACTCCATACTGTTGTTTATGGTCTCTCATGGCAGCCTTTTAGCATTACCAAGAATCTCTCTTCTTTAATTGAAAACATTAGTAGCCTCAGACTTACAACACATTGTAACAGTATCCCTACATGTAATGATGTGCAGTCCATGAAGAGCTGCTGTGTTATCAAAGTAAATTAGAACTGATGAATCAGGTGTGGTAGGGGTTTGATGTTTTAGCGGCCGGTGTTATGTTATGTTAATTTTGAGCAGTGAGATCTATTTGGGTCTCCAAATATGAAGAAGTCTTGACGCCCTATAGCCCTATAGCTCACTCAGTGTGGTGTAGTATGGGGAATATATGTATATCTTTTCCACCTGATCACACTCTGCCACTTTATATTACAGAGAGCAGGTATCAGGGTGAACTTCAATTGTTGCCTTCTTCTGTCTGTAACTAGTATTGTTGATACTTAAAGAAACAAAGAAAATAGGTCACTACCAACCGGATCAAAATCTGTGCACACCAGCAAGATAAACCAGGTATTATCTAGCTACACCTCATACTGGGTTGGAGACGGCATAGTAGGGACCATTGTGTAATTTACTTTACCATAGAAACTTATGGACATGATAGTAAAAAGGTGATCTAATATTTTATTAAATAGGTTCATAATGCAATACTGTATCCATGCCTACTGCAAACTGAAATAGTAGAAAACTATTTATACGGATATCACAAAAGCAAAAGGCAATGGCCCTAGTGGGAAATAAACACAACAAATCATGCCAATTCAAATCCTGAAAGTTACTGCAAATCTCTAACAAAAGAAGTGATGTTTCCCTTGCTGGTGCTTTATGAAATATGTGAACTGACTTCCGGGTGTTTCATTTATTTAATATAAACACCCTCAAAAAATAAAAATATTTTTTCAAAAAAATCATTAGGATGTCATACCTGGGAAGGGAGAAAATGGTCATAAACAACATCTCATACACACTCATTTTGCAGACATTCCTTTACTGCAAGGACATAAAAATATATGTCCCTAGGTTAGTTGGAAGCAAAACTGCTGTGTACTAGGCAAGATTAGTAAATAGGCTAGAGACAGGTTGATGCTTTTAGGACACAAGATGAGAAGACATTGGATGAAGTCTAAAAAGTAGATTTCCTTGCAGTCTTGAATCTTCAATAAACTAATTTTACCTTAGTTAAAAACCGTAGTAAACACCATAACAAAAATGAAATAAGTTATACAATAGAGTATAGGACAAAGTTATAAATAAATACATACACATATAATTAATAATAAACAACTTTCCGTGTTCTGATTTAGAGGTTTAACCCCTTAAGGACACATGACATGTGTGACATGTCATGATTCCCTTTTATTCCAGAAGTTTGGTCCTTAAGGGGTTAATCTAACACATGTAACAGCTGTAAGACTGACCCTTGGATCAGGCTTCCCCAAACCTCGGCCCTCCAGATGTTGCTGAACTACAACTCCCATGATTCTCAGCCCATCTATTTAATTCAGAGTCATGGGAGTTGTAGTTCAGCAACATCTGGAGGGCCGAAATTTGGGGAAGCCTGCCTTGGATCAACAACAATTGAGGCCTGAGCGCAACAATCGAGGCTTGAGCCTAATAATAATTGATGACTTCCTTCCTATAGCTCTAACACTGAAATTAGTTTATTTCTTATAACAGAACCTAGCTCATAAAAAAAAAAAAAAAAACAGACAGACTAGTATACAATATGCTGCAATGGAAAAAGATCTGAACAAAAAAGACAAAGCAAAAAAAAAGATTTAAAAAAAAACAAAAAAACTTATTGCATTAGAAAAACTGAGGTAATTAAAAAAAAAAGGATGAAAATTCTTTTACAGCTAATTTTACTTAGGAAAAGCATGAAGTTGCAGGGAAAAAAAAAACCCTTAACATTTACCATAAAGCTTAATGCATAGCAATTAACAAGTTCTTGGTTTACAGTACTGTAAAGTAAGCATTTCAAATCAAATACATTGCCATGAGCACAGACATCTGGAGCACATTGTATTACATTGTGCATCCAGGCATTATTTTATTACCATCTGACCTTTACTTACAACATTATAATTGAAAAAGGAGGTACATACACACATTGTTTTAGGACTGGCAGAGTTTGGTCTCGGGGCGCAAGTACAAATAAATAGACCTTTTTTTGCCCAAGAAATTCTGTGTGAGATGGTCCTACTCGCCTGGATCATGCAATATATATATAGATTTTACAGTTCGAGGATGCTGGAGTTGCATGGTATACCATTATACATGCCTGCAACCATCATTAGGTTGATCCTCTCTCATTGTAAGGAGTCAATACATTTTTAAATGGTTTGACTTCTTACTTGGGTCCACCAGGCGCTACTCCCTGTTTCAACTATCAACACTGAAGAGATGCAAATTCCTAAGCAGGGTCTTCTGTTAGTTCTCCTGAACTAAGACTGATTGCTAACACTCTTAGCCAATTAGCTAAGCCCCGCTTAGGTATTTCCAGTTCTCTAGTGATGGAAGTGGAGGGAGGGGGTCCATCGAGGAAGTCAAACTGTTCAGGTGTTTTTTAAACTTATCTATAGAATCTGATAAGGCAATCTCTTTAGGTAGAGAATTCCACATCTTTATAGTTCTTACTGTAAATGAACCTTATATAGAAGTACGGCAGCCTGGTCAGCTTTAGATACTGCGGTCCACTGAGAGATATCTGGGCTAGTGGGCTAGTCAAACCCTGAAAAGCATTCAGAGTTCAGGTCAGCAGGGCCGGACTGGCCCACCGGGACTGGGCTGACAGCCCTTATCATTACTCAGGCTCCTGTGATCCCGGACGGCTATGTGTGAGCTGTGCGGCCGCACAGGACCCCATGGGAGCAGATGGAGCCAGGCGGCCGGCACCGCTCACACATGGCCGGCAGGGGCGGAGCTAGCGTGCGGCGGGGGCCTGGCTAACTGCAGCATGGGAAGCAGGAAGGAGTCCCTGCTTCCATAACAACCAGCCTCCAGGAGCTCCAAGGGATGTGGAGGTAAGAAGCAGGTCAGCACCTACAGAATGAAGTCCAGCCCCCAGTGCTGGATACAAGGCAAGATTATACTTCAGGCAATTTCTAGAGCTGTATAGTGGCTCAGAGGCAAAAAAACTGGTCCAGAATTGCAAAGTACCCAGGTTCAAATCCCTCATCGCCGTCTGGATGTCGCGGTGAGAACCGTGACAGCTTGTCTGTAGTGAGTGTGATCGTGAGCTTGTCTGTAGTGGCCATATGTGTGTCAGTGAGCTTGTGTGTTAGTAAGCTCTTCTGTAGGGAGCATGTGTGTCAATGGGCTTGTCTGTAGGGAGAGTGTGTGTGTGCATCAGTGAGCTTGTCTGTAGTGAGCGTGTGTGTGACAGTGAGCTTGTCTGTAGTAAGCTTGTGTGTGTATCATATTTTGTCTGTACTAAATTTGTGTGTGTGCCAGTAACCTTGTCTGTGTGTGTCATTGAGATTGTCTGTCAATGAGCCTATTTGTGTGCATCCGTAAGATTGTCAGTGTCTGTGTGTGAGTATGCTTTACTGTATAATTTAATTACCCTGAAAGAAGAAATGTATCAATTATATATATATATATATATATATATATATATATATATATATATATATATATATATATATATATATATATATATATATATATATATATATAAAAGCTGTTGTACCTTGCACTCAGGCTTCAAAGTTGTGTGACCAGGTGCATCACCAGGGCTCCAGTATACAGGCAATTGAAATAGTGATCCTGATGAAAGTCCACAAGAGGGACTGAAACGTTGATCTTCTCTTAAATATTTCACTAAAAGTTACGTTTTAAGGAAATCCGAGAGTGCAGCCAACTATTTCAATTGTATATATATATATAAATATATATATATATATATATATATATATATATTTCCTGGCTAATCATGGCAGCATATACACATGGGTTAGCTCCTCCCCTACAGCCGATAGGACAGGAAAACCACCAGGGTTTTAAAAGGAGGCTCCATCCCTAAGTTCCTCAGTCTTTTTCCTGTCCTACAGCCCTTAGGATGTGAGCAATTTGCTCCCTTTACTTACGGACATGTATGTTTTTTTTATCTTCATTACTTTATTTGCCTGTTTTTACTGTAGTACATTATGCAGTTGTGCTTTCAGTCCAATCTGCAGAAGAAATCTTCGGCATTAGCTCAGAAGAGAACTTCCATGTTAGTGCCCTACCATTTGGACTCAATGCGGCCCCAAGAATCTTATATGTGCTTATAGTGTTATTGAGAGTCCAGAACTCCACCTGGTTCCATTATCTGGAGGATCTACTTCTGATAGCCTTAAACCCTCAGAAGGCAGGCACACTGAGGTATATTGTTTTTTCATAACTCCTAAAGTTTGGCTGCTTGATGAATATCAAGAAAAGCTGTTTCAGACCAACTCAGTGGTTGTCATTCCTGAGTGGAAAATTCTATGCTCTGCTTTTCCCTATCTCGGGAACAGTTCCACAGATTGTAAAGGTTTTCTCTCCCAGTTTCTTCATTTCTGCTTGGTAACAGCAAGAAAATAGATGCAACTACTAGGAATCCTGACTTCCACCAGTAGACTTGTCAGATGGGCCCAATGGCATCTCTGGATTCCTTACAGATTCTTCCTATCTTGGTCTAAAAACACAGATTATTGGAGCCAGCCACTTACTATGTCCCTATCAGTGGAGTTACACCTTACCCTGGCAGCTGAAAGTGGGATTAGATCTCTGAGTTTCCAGTGAACAGAACCTCATTAGTCAATTATTCGCTTGAATTCCAGTTTTTATAAGATTGGTTGCACAGTGTTTGGACCATGTTGCACAATATTTCCATTCATTTGTATGGAATTAAGTCATTTTCAAGGCTCTTCTTCACTTCAGAGGCTTGTTGAAGAACGAGTGGGTCCAAATTTGTTCAAATATCAATGCAACTGTATCCTATATCTATCAATATGGGTCTCACAGATACGTATTGATGGAATTCCAGCCCATAATGATCAGGGCACAGAAGAACAAACAGTGGCTCAGAATAAAATGGCTGTTTGCTGGAGCCGAATAACTGTGGACAAGGTGGATTGGCAACAATGTCCTGACGTATCCTCGGGGTTGACGCAGATTGTCTGATACCCTACATAGATCTGATGGCCATTTCTTGGAACTACCAGGTCCAGAAGTATTTTTTACATGCTAGGACCAGAATGCTCAGGTTCAGGATACACTGACTCAAACTTAGAATTTTAGTCTGATGTACATATTTTCCTGTTTTTGACTTTCCTAAAAAGGCAATGCAAAAGGTGACAGTGGAAGACCGTGTCAAATATAATTCCTATGATGAATAAGATGATTCTGGAACCTCCAAGGGAAATTCCAGTACGTCCAGACCTATTACAAGGCCCCATGACACACCAGGATCCTCAAGTTCTGGTGTTGATGCGGGAGTCCATATTAGTATAGGCATCCCTGAGACGGTCATTGAGATCCTCTTACAATCCTATACAGGCTTTACTAAGCTTGACATGCATTTGTCTGTTGGAATTACTCCTCGTTCAGGCCTTGAAAGGTTCTGTGTTATAACACTCTAGAGGAGCACTTGCTTCATATAGGCATTGATTGAAATCATGCCTCCACTGTGTGTGGTGAAGCCAATATGTGACGTACCACTGGTCTCACGAGCCCTGACTGAACCATTATTCGAACCTCTAGAAGGAGCTTCCATGGTGGTAGCACAGAAAGTGCTGGTGGCTGGTACCCCAGCAAGGAAAATGGGTGAACTCCAGGCTTGATCCTGTGAACCCCCTTTCACTACTTTTCAACAGATATGGTCGTCTTGCATTTGGCACCTGAAGATCTGCCTATGGTGAATGTTTATCTATGTCATTCTCTACCTGTACTGAAGGGTACCGATTGAGCGTTGATGCCCCTGGTGCTTTGCTTCATGTAAGCAACAATTGAACTCAAGTCTCCGCTGAGGGTGTTGAAACCAATATGTGACGTACCACTGGTCTCACGGACTCTGACTGAACCTCTAGCAGGAGCTTCCATGATGTTAGCACAGACGTTGCTGTTGCTGGTGACTGGTACCTCAGCAAGGTGAATATGTGAACTCCAGGCTTGATCCTGTGTACCCTCATTCACTGAATTTCAACAGGATATGGTTGTCTTGCATGTAGCACCAGAGATCCTGCCTAAAGTGAGAGCCTTTCAATGCCATTCTCTACCTGTACCAAAGGATTTGGGGCATTCTCCACTAGTGCTGTTACAGCGTCTCGTGGGCTTCCATGGCTATGGTCTCTGCTGAAACTTTGTAAAGTTGGCATTTGGACCTCTTTGAACTAGTTTGTCCTGCATTACATATTGGACATTGAAGCAATTAATGAGGCACAATTTGAACGTCACGTCCGTTCTCTACCTGTGCTGGAGGGTATCAGGGCAATCTCCTCTCATGCTGTTGCAGCATCATGGGTTGCCATGGCAATGGTTTCTGCTGACACTTTTTGTAAGCTAGCATTTGAACCTCTTTAGACACGTTTGTCTGGCATTTCATACTGTTCGTTAAAACAGTCTGATGCACAATTTGGTACTCAAGTACTTAACTCAGTTCATTCTTCTATCTATGTTGAATTATTTTGATTATTTGATTGGCTATTCTGTCCCTCCCTTTGTAAGCTTGGGTATTCCCCATGTGTATATGCTGCCATGATTAGCCAGGAAAGTGGAAAATGTATTCATACTTACCGTAATTTTCTTTTCCTGGCTATTATTCATGGCAGCATATACTTCCCACCCATTAATGTCTCTATTTATCTACTGTAGAGCTTGTAAACTGACTGAGGAATTTAGGGATGGAGCCTCCTTTTAAAACCCTGGTGGTTTTCCTGTCCTATCGGCTGTAGGGGAGGAGCTAACCCATGTGTATATGCTGCCATGAATAATAGCCAGGAAAAGAAAATTACGGTAAGTATGAATAAATTTTCCACTATATATATATATATACATATATATACATATATATATATATATATATATATATATATATATATATATATAAACACCCTACATAGCAAAATGACTTATGGGGCTGGCATATATTTTTTTTCCAAGGCTGCTTCGTATCCCCAGTCCGGCCCTGCAGGTCAGTAGACAATACTCAAACCCACATGTGCCCAGCAAGCAAGGACCCTGCACAATTCCTGCTTGCTACCTCACTCCTACAAAACTGTGCAAATAGTCAACCCACACCTTCTATTCATTTATTTTTCAGAACAATGGATTTCGGCTGCAGCCACAACCAGTGGAGGATCCAGAGCGTGATCTCGGGAGGGGCACTTGTAGATTATTTAAATAAATAATCCAGACACAATAACCACTACAGCTCAGTGTAGTGGTTATTGTGCCAATAATGCCAAGACCCCCTCCCAGAGTAAGTAGTCAAACTGTTTAAGAACTGTTTGACAACTTATCTGAGGTCCTCTGGGAAATGGGGCTGTAGTAGGGCAGAGGAGCAGTGGTATGTGTGAGTGGTGCAATGTGTGAGGGGTGCAGTGTGTGTGTGTGTGTGAGGGGGACAGTGTATTAGCAGTGTGTGTGTGAAGGTTGCAGTGTGTACGTGAGGGCGGCAGAATATGTCAGGGGTGCAGTGTGTGTGTGGGTCAGTATGTGTGTGTGACAGTTACAGTGTGTGTGTGTATTGCAGTGTATGTGTGGGGCAATGTGTTTATGGGGGGCAGTGTGTGTATGTGGGGGCAATGTGTGTGTATGGGGGCAGTGTATGTGTATATGGGGGCAATGTGTTTATGGGGGCAGGGGCAATGTGTGTGTGTATGGGGGGCAGGGGCAATGTGTGTGTGTATGGGGGGCAGGGGCAATGTGTGTGTGTATGGGGGCAGGGGCAATGAGTGTGTGTATGGGGGGCAGGGGCAATGTGTGTGTATGGGGGGCAGGGGCAATGTGTGTGTATGATAAGAAGGATAGGGGGGGGCTTTTTTTTTTTTAAATGTGTGTGTTTTTTTAACATTTAATTAAAATAAATATATAATTTATGTCCCCCCTCCCTTCTTACCTTTACTGGGAGGAGGGGGGACATATTTCGTTCCCTGGTAGTCCAGTGGGGATTCATTGGTGGTCCCAGTGGTGGTGAGGTGAACTCTAGCCTGCGCTCCAGGGCTAGAGTTCACTCTCGCGAGATTTGGAGCGTTGCCGTGGTAACCGCGGCAACGCTCCAAATCTCGCAAGAGGAGGACCCGGAGGAGCTGCTGGTAACAGCTCCCGGGTCCTCTCTCCCTCCCCTGCCGGTCGGCTGTCAGTAATGTGCCTGCGGACCGGGGAGGGAGATTACTGATCTCTGATCTCCCTCCCCGGTCTGCAGGCACAATGCAGGGCTGGCACTTGGATAATGTCAGCCCTGCATTAGCCGGCAGGGGAGAATCTCGGGGGGGTTGCCCGTTGCCCCCCCCTGGATCCGCCACTGGCCACAACCACCGAACCTGCCCCCCCATGCTAGAGGTAAAAGATTTAAGTGTCTGAGTGCTACCAGTTATCTCTTGGTCATGACTATTTCTTCAAAAACATGGCAAAGTAGGTCACAGAAAAGTCCATAGAGGACTAAACAAAAGACATGGAGGATAATTTGTCACTGTGAATGACTACTGGCATGGGCTAATCCTGCTAAACTACTAGGGTACTGTATTTAATATGAAGTAAACTGCATTAGAGCTAGAGATAGAAAGGGTTAGTTTTTTTCAATATTGTGAAAAAAAACGCATTAAAGATTATCAGCATTTTGCATATCACTGTGTAAGAATAGCATTTTCCCTACATTTCTCCGCTATCAGAAAAGTTACATCCAACTTGCTGAGTGGCAATTATGCAATAGAAATGGGCCAGGATGAGATAAGATGTACATTTTAATTTGGAACACCACTACTGTCCGGCCTCAGCCTCGTCATTAAAATTTATATATTTTTTTTAAATAAAAGAGAACTTTTGTTCCACTAAGAGAATGTAGTAACTATTATATTTTATATATATATATATATATATATATATATATATATATATATAATGCCCCTTTCTCTGGTATTATTCTTTATCTGCCATGTGGCATTATTTTTAGATTTTAATAACAAGAGAATATATGATATATTATTATTTTAAATGTTAACTAACCTTTCGGACCATGTCTATTTGCTGGTAATTGTTCATATATTTTCCTTCATACCTTTTCACAGATTTTTTTTTTAATAACATTTAATAAATGTCTATAATGAATTGCAGCCAACCCACAGTTCTACAGGATGGTAAATTCATTCTATACTAAGACACGTTTAAAAATGTTTTTAAAAATATCCACATAATTTCCATTTGCAGCCACACATATTGCAATTTATTTGTTGATCATAATTGTGAAAAGCGAAAAGAAAGGATTTGGCGTTTTAAATGGAATAGATTGCAATATGCAAAAATGTCATAGCAAAACTTTGATCTCATATAAAAATGACTATGTGAAGTTACATCATCTTGACAGTGCCTCATAATGATGACACATTCTGAGGAAATGTTATATTTGAAATCAGAAGTGGGAGTGCCTTAGGGGAGCACATTGCACTATGGAATATGTAGTTCACAACATCTGGAGTGCCGAAGGTTGCCTACCCCTAAACAATAGTTTTAGGAGATTGTATTGTACCTTTTGGGTACTGTGTAAATTGAGGTGGGTTAATTGATAGAGCCATTGTGACGGAGCGCCTGTAGTCAGCGGAATATCTCCGCACAATTCACTTCTTAGGTGCCTGCAGGGACCATGGAATGCTTCTGCCCCAGTCGACGAAGCTTGACTGGGGTCTCTCAGGAACTTTTCCACCCGACCAGGCTGTAGTTCTCCTTTTATGCAAGTATCGTCCCCTCTGCCTACTCCACTGCAGCCCTTCTTCCAGGCAGGAAGTGTCTCCTCTGCAGCTCTCTCCTTCCAGACAGGGATAATCCCCTCTGCCTATTCCGCTGTAGCTCTCTCCTTCCAGGCAGTTAAAAATCCACACAGGACGCCCAGTTCCAAATGGAACTAACACATATAACTTTATTTTTTCCTGGGACTGGCACAAATGCTCCTTACATGTAACTCATGGTGACAATTCAATAAAAATTCAAATAAACAAAACATATTAGAAAACATGCAGGGAATTATAATAACACAATAACATGTCTATAAAGGGGTGGGGAAGTCAATAACCAACACAAAATAACTCTTCTGCCTGCAGAATTAGCAATATGAAAATCTACCTGAATATGCAAATTAACATACGTTGCTATTCAGGTAGTGCAAATAGCTGTTGCTACCAGCAGAGGGTGCTATACAGGCTCCATAGCCAAATCCACTTAGTTGGTAACAAATATCAGCAGGACAGGAGAGCACACAAAACAATTTACAATATACAAACACATTATAAACACCCTGCACCCATAATGGGTACAGGGTGACTTAGACATAGGAACAACCTAGGAACCTTTGTAAAGTGTTCTGCAGCAAAAAAAAAAACGTGGTGCAACATCAATATAAGTTATATGTATTTGTGTGTAGTTGCACTATTTGACACGGATAGATCCAGGGGTGAATCCGAGGAGGGGCACCTATTGTCTCTGAAGATTTGCATATAGTTCAAAATATCTATGTATAAACACATAGCCATACAGATTCATACCTAATGCCACATACAGATTAATACGGATTTAAATTCATACCTGATTGATTTGATTAATACTGTAAAATCCTGAAAATTACAAATATCATTCGAGATAGAGCATGTATAATATTCCATTCCCATTATATCCCTGTGTAGAACTGTCATAACAGCTGTTATTAGCTACATAGCGGTTCATCACAGACAGAGATGACTTAAGCCATGTGGAACTACTGTATCTAATAATATCCTCGGAATACTGGTAATGTATATAAAATGAGGTGCAACCATTTTCCATTTTAAGTCCTCATAAATGATATGCCATGACACAGTATCTTAAATTGTTGCTATTTAAATGTTTGTAAATTTAATATTTTGGTTGCTTTAAAAGCAATGCTTGCCCTTAAATGAACCAACAGATAAACTCCAGTAATAAAAAAAATAAAAAATACAATACCATGCAGTTTGTAGAACAAATAGACCTGGTTGAGTTGATTAGTTCCTTAGTGACACAGCTTCAGTTTGCTTTACCTCTACTTCAGGACAAACGCAGTTTTGGCATTTTTGCTATGTGTGATCAGTTAATTTTTTAAACTTGAGCATTTGGCCGAAGTGTCATGCATGGGTAATACTGAGCAAACAACTGGGTGATACTGAACTTGTTCGGATACTTCGGTACCAAAAAAGGAGGGATAAAATAGAGAGGAAGCTGAATTTTTTAAGGGATGGCATTTAAGCTGAATAGTTTGTCATGATGGTCTGCCTATCAATGATGTGCTCTTTGTCAATCAAGAAGCGGAAACTAAACAATGAGTGATGGTTAGGCAACCATCTAAATGTTCTTTTCAATCACAAACCAAGTAAAGAGACCAATAGAGGGGAAAAGAAGCAGCAATGAAACAACTAAATTTCTAAGCAGGATTCTTCTATACACTTTGACTTCAGTTATTGTGCCAGTGGCACAGTGCTACTTAAAGGGACACTATAGTCACCCAGACCACTTCAGCTCAATGAAGTGGTCTGGGTGTCAGGGCCCTCAGGTTTTAACCATTCACATGTAAACATAGCAGTTTCAGAGTTTACATAGCAGGGTTAATCCAACCTCTAGTGGAGGTCTTCCTGACAGCCGCTAGAGGTGCTTCTGCAACGCTGGATGTGAAATTCGCATCCAGCGTGCAGAAAGTCCATAGGAAAGCATTGAGAAATGCTTTCCTGTGAACTGTTAGAATGCGCGTGCGGCTCTTGTCGCGCATGCGCATGACGGTCCACTCGGGAGCTGACGTCGGCGGGGGAGGAGAGGTCACCGAGAGAGCCCAGCGCTGGATTAAGGTAAGCTGCTGAAGGGGTTTTCAGCCCTTCAGCACCACGGGAGGGGGACCCTGAGGGTAAGGGTCCCCCAAGGATGACACACTATAGTGATCCTTTAAACAAAGTTTGATTTGGAGATATTTAAAGACTAGTGGTCAGGTTATTGATGTACCTAGTCACTGCCACTTACAACAACTTTGATTCACAGTCTTAGAGTATGGCAATTAGCTTTCACTGTTAATAGAAAGAAAAGAAAAATGTTTATGCATGTTCAGTCCAGTGTGTCTGTAAGTGTGCGCGCAGTGTGCAGTGCAGTGTTTCGTAAAATCAAACACAATAAGATTACAATAGTAAATCCACCAAGCAACAACTGAAACAAACATCTATTTTTTGCTGAATAATACTTGCATAATAACATTTCCCTCTTTGCTGTTGGCTGCAGCATTTGTTGCTAACCATGTCTTATTTTACATTTAACTTCACAAAGTGTTAACTGGTCAGAGATTTAGGAGACGAGAGAATGATCTTCATTGTAGTGTCCTACATCATAACAACATAATGAGGGAGGTTTAGTGCCAAAATGATTTCAGATTAGGGGTGCTGAAGGATATAGGGTAATTTTTCTTCAAGGTGGGATGAATGGTATTGCATAACTCTCTAAGGATTATTTGCTTAACAGGACACTCCAGATCCCTAAAGAAGTTTAGCTTCACTTTCCATTTTGCAAAAAGTGCAGATTTCAAAAGAAATTGATACTTTTATAAACTATCTGGTTACACCCCCTTGACTTTCAAGCAGACAGCAGGTAATGTTACTTCCTGGTTGGGATGGACATTGTCCAAAGCACCTGCTTTGCAAAGACTTCTCATTAGATTTTAAATTCTCAGGAATTCTCACGTCAGTGAATAACTGTGTTTGTCTAACTGAAAATCACTGGAGTTGCAACCCACAGCTTTGAAGGGCAGAAAAAAACCCAAATCCTTCTAAGTTAAAACTCCTAAGACCCCTAACGCTATGAACCCAAACAAACCCTGCAAAAGCAATTCAGCCAAAAATTTGGTGATCAGCGATTTGTCTGAAATCCTGAACTCCAAATCATAATATGAATGAAACAAGAAAATAATAAATAAATAAGGAATGAACAAGACATTTCTTTTGTTTTGTGATTCAGACTTGTGTCCATACGCAAAAAAAAAAAGATGATTTATGGGAAAAATAATGATTGATGGGTGCCTCTAATGTTGATTTTATTCACAGATTAAGGGAGACGTGACCAATAGAGGGAAAACAAGACGCAGTAAAAAAACAAATCTATATTTATATTTTTAATAAACATATAATATACAAATATAGAATTGTTTACTGCTCCTCCTTTTTTCCCTTCTGTTGGTTGCATCTTCTCACTTAATCCATAGGGACCAAAAATGCTCCTGTCAGTGTATAATCTATATGTACAGAGTTATTCACTAAAGTCCGAATGTGGACACATACAGGGCCATTCAGACATTGTTGATGTCAGGATTTTGTAATTCAGACCCTGAATGGGCCTGAATTTGGTCTAGATTTCAGTTGAATTGAATACAGGTGGACAGCTGAAATCCGTTCCAAATGCGGTAGATCCAGGCTCTAAGAATTTAACTCCGGGCCCAGAGTAAAAAAAAAAAATCAAAACGATGCTGTCAGAGGGCAAATAGTGAAAAACATAAAAACAGCCAAAGGTTAGTTATGTGGAGGCTTGCCAATGCTAGCTAACCAGCTGCTGCATTAGAAAAAAAAAAATATATATATAATAAAATATAGAACAATTAAAATCCTATGTGTGTTAATAAGATCCCCCAGTATTACTATAATAAAGCTAGAAAGGTCCCCATGTCTCTCCCTGTATACATTTGGGGGGCCTACTTTAAATATTAAGGGGATGAATCTATTGACCCCACCTATGTCGGCAGGTAGAGGCCCCAATACATATAATAATGGAGGGGGCCTATTAGTGAGGAAAGGGCCTATAAATATAAAACCTCTAAAAAAAATTATAATTGCCAGAAGTTTGTTTTTTTTATTATTATTAAACTTAGGATCTGATATTTATATGTATGCACCATTTTGTAATTATTCGCAAGGCCTGGGATTCAGTATACTCTTTAAAATGATCTACTGCTAGTAATTGTGGAAATCGATTCATGAATATAATGAAATAATAAAGCCAAATCAGCAGCTTTCCATTATTTTGATATTTAGGTATTCCTGAATTGTAGCCCCATGGAACATGAGCAGCATAAGTGGAATGGGGCCTTGACATATTAAGCCCCGCCCCCGCTGCCGGTTTGGCTCCGCCCCTGATTTTTAATTAGCTCCGCCCCCACTTTACCTCCGTGCGGCCAGTTCAGCAGCTCTTAGTGTGTGTGAGCTGTTCTGGCCGCCCGGCACCCTAACTAACATGGGGCACTGTGCGGCCACAGCTCACACAGCCCCCTCCAGCTCCCAGACCAGGGTCATGGCACCCCCCACCCTGGTGGCACCTGGGGCGGGTGGATTGGGTGTGGGTTTGTTAAGGGTCATCTCCTCCTGCCCGTATGGCCACAATTCACCTGTCATGTTTTGTGTTAAATTAACGTGCTTTTAGAATGAAAAATCAATGTACAGTTATACACTCCTGAATTCTGCAGTGAATGAGTTAATGAATTAAACTGTGAAATTTGCCCTGAGAATCTGAGACCCACCCAAATTCTTTCCACAAGAGCAAATATTCCCTAATTTATTTTCACAAAAAAAAAGTGTGTATGCTGATGCAGTGGCCTAATTATAGCTAATTAAATGAAAGTGACTGCTTATCTGAGTTCATTATTTCATTTACAGTATTCTCTGCATGATTTCTTTTATATCTCAGCTTTAAGTCGCCATATTATTTAGCAGATAAGCAAATCTACAATGCAAGTAGAGGAAACATCAGTTTGAAATGTGCTTTCATATGTGAACATCCATCTGCTTCCCCGATTCAATATCTCTGGCCAAATTAATTGCTAAATATATTGGATTCTAAAAAAAGAGCAACATTGTGACTATTATAGCATCCCTCTGGGCACAGTACAATGTTAACAAATGCCGCTTGATGGGTAGAAATTAACAACTTTTCAGAATTTCTAAAAAGAGGTTTTTTTTTTATTAGCAAATAAAAATATCCAGTATTGAAAGTAATTACAGAATTAGGGCAAAGCATAGGTTTGAAGCTCTTTCTGCAAAAAAAGTGCTATTAGCAGTTTAAAAATCACGCTGAGAAGACTTCTGTTATTATACGAAATTAGGAAATCTGCTTATTTTCAGAGTTATTCACAAAGAGTCTGACATATAGGCCCAGGTAAAAATGTGCAAAAAAAACATATCTTTTTTTTTAATGAAATTAAACTAAGGACAGTTGTACTATGCGGGAGAATTATATAACTGGAGTCCAGTGGTTGCTCTATGACAATTAATGGTAAAATATGGCAAACGCAGAGCTTTCACTGGCTTTGGTATTGCAAATCTCCATTTCTGAATGGAATGATCATGCACCACCTTCTACAAAGGATCCATGCCTTGTACTCCAACAAAGTACCAATGTAAGGTACAATTTGAGGAGGTAATTGGATAGTAATGTCACTTTTATTACAATTGTCATAGATATATAATATGTACTGTGAGTTTATACATCAAAGCATTATCACTTTAATTGTTTAGTTTTGACCCAGAATTTTTATGAATTGCATTTGTCACATTATTTTTGCATTGTATATATTCACAATGCTCTTACAACAAATTATTAAAATACACTTTTGCTTATTTAACACTAGCACTATTTAATTTGTCTACCACATTAGAATTAGTGTAGGACTCACCAATATTAGGGTACTTTGAAGTAGTGGTGGGCTTAGCACAGTATGGCCATATGGTGGAACTGAATCTCCATATTTGTTTGCTGAGTTTTTTGATTTTACGTAGCCTTATAAAATTGAAAAATTAATTTTTATGTGTGTGCTATTCCTTAATCTGTATTTTGTACTCCAACACATGAGAGAACAAAGAAAATGTACCTCTCGGTAGCTTCCATACACGGAAAGTTGATCAAGTAAACATAGATAGAAACATAGAATGTGACGGCAGATAAGAACCATTCGGCCCATCTAGTCTGCCCAATTTTCTAAATACTTTCATTAGTCCCTGGCCTTATCTTATAGTTAGAATAGCCTTATGTCTATCCCACGCATGCTTAAACTCCTTTACTGTGTTAACCTCTACCACTTCAGCTGGAAGGCTATTCCATGCATCCACTACCCTCTCAGTAAAGTAAAACTTCCGGATATTATTTTTAAACCTTTGCCCCTCTAATTTAAGACTATGTTCTCTTGTTGTGGTAGTTTTTCTTCTTTTAAATATAGTCTCCTCCTTTACTGTGTTGATTCCCTTTATGTATATAAATGTTTCTATCATATCCCCCCTGTCTCGTCTTTCCTCCAAGCTATACATGTTAAGATCCTTTAACCTTTCCTGGTAAGTTTTATCCTGCAATCCATGAACCAGTTTAGTAGCCCTTCTCTGAACTCTGTCTAAGGTATCAATATCCTTCTGAAGATACGGTCTCCAGTGCTGCGTACAATACTCCAAGTGAGGTCTCACCAGTGTTCTGTACAATGGCATGAGCACTTCCCTCTTTCTACTGCTAATGCCTCTCCCTATACAACCAAGCATTCTGCTAGCATTTCCTGCTGCTCTATTACATTGTCTGCCTACCTTTAAGTCATCAGAAATAATCACCCCTAAATCCCTTTCCTCAGATGTTGAGGTTAGGACTCTATCAAATATTCTGTACTCTGCCCTTGGGTTTTTACATCCAAGATGCATTATCTTGCACTTATCCACATTAAATGTCAGTTGCCACAACTCTGACCATTTTTCTAGTTTACCTAAATCATTTGCCATTTGGCTTATCCCTCCTGGAACATCAACCCTGTTACATATCTTAGTATCATCAGCAAAAAGACATATCTTACCATCAAGACCTTCTGCAATATCACTAATAAAAATATTAAAGAGAATGGGTCCAAGTACAGATCCCTGAAGTACCCCACTGGTGACAAGCCCAAGCTTCGAATATACTCCATTGACTACAACCCTCTGTTGCCTGTCACTCAGCCACTGCCTTACCCATTCAACAATATTGGAATCCAAACTTAAATATTGCAGTTTATTGATAAGCCTTCTATGTGCAACAGTGTCAAAAGCCTTACTGAAATCTAAGTAAGCAATGTCTACTGCACCACCCTGATCTATAATTTTAGTTACCCAATAAAAAAAATCTATAAGATTAGTTTGGCATGATCTCCCTGAAGTAAATCCATGTTGTCTCTGATAATAATAATAATAATAATAATAATAATAATAATAATAATAATAACAAAGTATTTAACCAGGAAAGGTACATTCAGATTACTCTGGTTTCCAAGTACGTCCTGGGGATGTTACCTTAGCCCAACATCCAGGATCTTGAAATCCATGTGTTTTTAGATGTTCAACAATCCTATCCTTTAACATGGTTTCCATCACTTTCCCCACTACTGAAGTAAGGCTTACTGGCCTGTAGTTGCCCGACTCCTCCCTATTAACTTTCTTGTGAATGGGCACAACATTCGCCAACTTCCAATCTTCTCGGACTACTCCTGTTATCAATGATTGGTTAAATTAATCTGTTAATGGTTTTGCTAGTACACCACTAAGCTCTTTGAATAGCTTTGGGTGTATTCCATCAGGTCCCATTGACTTATTTGTCTTTACTTTTGAGAGTTGAAATAGAACCTCTTCCTCTGTAAACTCACGTGTAATAAATTACTCATTTATCCTTTTTCTTAGCTGAGGTCCCTTTCCTTCATTTTCATCTGTAAATACCGAACAAAAATATTCATAGAGGCAGTCAGCTAGACCTTTATCCTCTTCTACATACCTTCCTTCTTTTGTTTATAATCTCACTAATCCTTGTTTTACTTTTCTTTTCTCATTTATGTATCTAAAAAAAGTTTTGTCCCCCTTTTTTACTGACTGTGCTATTTTCTCTTCTGTGTGTGATTTGGAAGCTCTTATAACTTGCTTAGCCTCTTTCTGCCTAATCTTATAGATCATTCTGTCTTCCTCACTCTGGTGTTTTTTATAATTACTAAATGCTAACTTTTTATTTTTTACTATTTTGGCCACATCTGTGGAGTACCACAGTGGTTTCTTGAATTTTTTGCTTTTACTGACAAGCCTAATGCAATTTTCTGTTGCCTTCAGTAGTGCAACTTTTAAATAATCTCATTTCTCTTGGACTCCATTTAAATTGCTTCAGTCTGATAATGACTCATTTACACATATTCTAATTTTAGAAAAGTCTGTTTTTCTAAAGTCTAAAACTTTTGTTTTTGTGTGGTGTGACTCAGTCACTGTTCTTATATTAAACCACACTGACTGATGATCACTGGGTCCTAAACTTTCCCCTACAGTAATATTGGATACCAAATCTCCATTTGTTAACACTAAATCTAGTATGGCCTCTTTATGAGTTGACTCTTCAACGACTTGTTTTAGAGACAATACCAGTAGGGAGTTTAGAATATGTGTGCTCCTGGCACAAGCAGCTATTTTTGTTTTCCAATTCACATCAGGAAGATTAAAGTCACCCATGATGATAACTTCCCCCTTCATTGTCATTTTAGCTATTTCCCCAACTAGTAGACTATCTAACTCTTCAATTTATCCTGGTGGCCTATAAATCACACCTACACGAGTTACTGTGTGATTACCAAATTCTAACGTAACCCAAACGGACTCTATGTTCGCCTCACTAACTTTTATTAGGCTAGATTTTATGCTATCCTTCACATACAGGGCCACCCCTCCCCCTTTCCTGCCTTCCCTGTATTTTCTATATAAAGAGTACCCTGATATTGCTATGTCCCAGTCATTTTTCTCATTATACCATGTCTCAGTAACAGCGACTAAATCTACACTATCAGTTGCCATTATTGCCACAAGTTCATGGATCTTATTGCCTAAACTGCGAGCATTTGTAGACATTTGTAGACATTTGTAGGTATATTTCCCATCTTTTCCACAAGGTGCCATCATGCAAGCATACATGTCTCTTGGGAGAGAGCAAACTATATAAATGATACATTAAATTATAAAGTTATAAAAATGAAATAATTCTTACTGTTATTTTCTTGTTATTGTGGTTAAGGTAAGCAACTATTGAGGTATTGTCTACATAGATCTTGACCCATTGTTGTCTCAAACACTAATGAAAGTGGTGAAAAGTTTGGAAAACCATTTGAAGTTCTAGAATGTTTAAGGAATGGTGAATCTGACCTTGATCCAATTCTCCCAGAGCATGCAGGAGTCCAGATGCGCTCCCAAACTGGTTGGCAGGTATCTTTGGTCAATGTCAATCATAGGATCTGCGTCAAGGGAAAGCCACCAAACGAACTCTTTCATGATTTGAGGTAATAGTAGGATTTTGCGGTCCAAGTCCTAATTGGAGAATTGGGCCAAAAATACTTGCTGAGGTTTCTCATAAGCCACTGGGCCCATCATGTTAACCCTATTGTGGATGATAAGCTACCCAGCAGGCTCATATATTCTCTTGCTGGAACTTGAGATAGGTAACCGAAATGAAGATTTTTTGACTGAATGCTTTGTTCTCTGTCCTGGGACAAGCACACAAAGGCTCTGGCTGTATCGAACTTAGCCCCCAGATAAATCATAGCTTGAGAGAGACAACTTGCTTTTGTTGAAGTTGATGTTCCAACTATGGTCTTGCAGAATCTGTAGTGCTAGATCTCATTGGACAATCAGCTGCTCCCTGTTATCGGACACATCCAGGATATTTTCCAAATAATGAAAGATCAAGATGCCTTGTAGATGACTTTTTGCAATTAAGGCAACCAGAATTTTTGGAGAAACTTCTTGGGGCAGTGTTCAGATCTAAAAGCAGAGTTCGGAACTGAAAGTGCAAACTTTTGATGGGGAAGGGTAATGGGAAAGTGGAAATGCACCGCAAATATCTTTTGAAATTATCTAATCCACCAGAGAGATGATCTTGATTATGGAACTTACAGATACCATCTTGACTTTTCTTGCAATCCATCATTTAGTTTAAGGATATCTACGATTGGTCTCCATTCTCCTCTTGCAGGGACATGGCAAATAACTCCTTTCTGTAGCAGAGAGACTAAACTAAACATTCAGTTGTAAAAATGGCTACTGTTGGGCAACTACCCTGATTCAAATCATAACATAAACATTAGCACTATCCCAAGAATACCTTTGTCCACGCACATTCATCAAACATAGATATCTTCCCCTACTCGTGCCAGCTGCATATTTAAAGGGACACTCCACTGCCCAAATGGGTAAAAATAAATGATTGTATACATGCATGCATTTTCATACATGTATTCCTTATGGGTATATCTTAAAAGAGCTTGCAAAAGTTGCAGTTCTCTTCATGAGGAAATTACCAGAGTCTTCTCATTAAGAGACTCTGAATTGGTGCCATTGTTCATGCGCACACCAGCTAATGCATGCACGCGCGCACCGTTTCTGGTTTAAGGTCTGGAGGAGCTAGCTGATCTGAGGTCTGTGTGGGAGAAGGCAGGTGCACTTCTGTTAGTTCAGAGGAGCCAACAAAAGGAGGCAACAAACCTCCCAGCTAAGTTCAGATAAAAATATATGTAAAAAAGGAATTATATATTGCAAAATCACAATAAATTACATAATTTCAACATCTGCCATAGCACAAAATGCAGTAAATGCAGTAACTAGCGTGTTATAAACCATAAATTTACCCAAACTGGTAAAATGCATAAGTCCTGAGATTCCTGCTTAAATGCGGATGTATATACTTCAAACAATATGTGTTACCAGTGTGAGTATGGATTGTTATTATTTAATGTATTCATATACATTCTAGCTGTATGGTAGAATATATTTCAGACTCATGACACTTTGAAAGGTTAACTCAGCAAAGGAATTGCAAAAGGTTTAAGTTAGGACAAAGCCGTATGTTGTCTGTCAAACGGTCAACAAGAAACCTTATAAACCTACTTTAACTTTTTTGGAGCTAACAACAAACAGTTATAATTTCAATATCTGCTGACTACAGCTATGCAGTACATTACATCATATAACAGGGAACAAGTTAAGAGACTTTTTTGGAAAAAAGGATAGCTGGAAATTGTCATACATCTATACTCATTCATTCATCTATACATCCACTTATTCCATCATACACGCATTTTGCTGCCATTCTTTACATCATTTTTGTTGGTAAGATTGTTTACTTGTTATTTTTCTTTCTGTAATATCCATTCAATACACATATATTTTATTTAATTTTATATTTAATTTTATGTTTGTCATTGTCTCATTTATTCTACAATATTTATGCAGTGCCCTTCAGGTCTTCAGACACTTATTTTAGTGATAGTTAAAAGTTATCAGCTAAAATAACTAAAACAGTTTCTAAAGTAAACTTGCAACTGGATCTTTGTTCACTAAATGGTAAATGGTAAACGTGACAAGCTAGGAACCTGTCAGGGTTTCTTTGCTGTTTTAAACAGCAACCCTTTCTGTTTCAGTGATTGAGTTTTCAGCTGCAATTACTATGAGCTGCTTCTGCTTGTTGCCACGGTTACTCACCTGTGAGTAGTAATCAACCCTGCTGCTAATCAGTTCTGCCTATTTAAGCAGCTAAGCCCAGAACCTCCTTGCCCTTGCGTGGTTTCCTGTTTCCCAGAAGTCTCCTTGTTCCTGTGTTTCCTGTTTGCGCCTGGTTCCTGACTCCGGCCTTGTTCCTGACTCCGCTGCTCTCCGTGCTCCTGATCCTGGCTTGTCTGACTACCCGCTCTGGTGACTGACCCCTGCTTGATTCCTGGACTTTGCTTTTGTTATTTATTAGTTATTTATTAATAAAGGTGTGTTTGCATCTACTTCTGTCTCTGTCTGGTTCCTGGTCCCTGACATTACGCAAGGGCCATGAATACAGATGGTACAGGCAAGACACCTATACCTAACCTATTTACCCGGTGGGACCAGCAGAACCACCATTTGGACCAGTATGCCCATCTGGATCCAGTACCCAGCCAGCCTGCGATTGCGGCCGCCTCTGCCTCACTTCCTGTTCTAGCACAGGTTGTAGCCTCCAAACCTGTAGCGGCTAGAGAAATGACTGGGTCTGTCCCGCTCCCTCAGTATTTTGGGGGCAACCCAGCACAGTGCAGAGAATTTAGAAATCAGGTTAAAAGATACCTTGAAACCCTGCCCCAGGCATTTCCTACAGACAGTGACAAAGTTCACTTCATGATTTCTTTGCTGTCTGAAAAGGCCCTAGCTTGGGCAAAACCTCTCTGGGAGGCAGAGAAGCCTATTATTTACAATTACCCTGAATTTGTTGCATCCTTCAAAAGGGTTTTTGATATTCCAGCTCGCTCCACCCCTACTGCCGAACTACTCATGTCTAATGCTCAGGGCACAAAAACTATTGTCGAGTATGCCAGTGAATTCCGTACCATGGCAGCAGAGGGTGGCTGGAACAACGAGACTCTCGTGGCTGCCTTTGCACAGGGTCTCTCCGATGTGTTTAAAAATGAGATTGCAGCCAGAGAATTACCTAAAGATCTCGAGGAACTGATATCATTTGTCACCCTCATTGACATCAGACTCCGAGAGAGATCCTCATCCAAGGAGCGCCTGCGGTGGCCTCTTGTAAATTTGGCACCGAGCTTTTCTTGCCCTCCCGAACCTCCCTCACCTCCCATGCCTCCTGGTCCTGAGTCCTCTGTCTGTGTGGAGCCAAGGCGGTTAGGCTTCTCACGCCTCTCGGTCGAGGAGAGAGCCTTTAGGAGGAGGGAGGGTCTGTGCCTATACTGCGGACACCACGGTCACGTGTTAAAGTTTTGCCCGATTCGTCCGGCAAAGGGCCCGCACCCAAGATACTGTCAGGGGCAGATCTTGGGTGGTCTTTCTGCAGACCCAGAGATATGTGTGCGCAAACTCTTGGTGCCTGTTATACTCTCCTGGCCTGATTCATCCATTGAAACCCGGGCATTTCTTGATTCTGGGGCCGCAGGCTTGTTTATAGATTGTGCATTTGCAGCAAATCACTCTATACCCTTACAGTCTCGCAACTTCCCACTAGCCTTCGAAGCCATCGATGGCAGACCAATACAGCCAACCCACGTGACCCAAGAAACCGTGCCCATATCTCTGGCTGTAGGGGCTCTACATCATGAGACGACCCAATTCCAGGTCATTTCCTCTCCATATTACCAGGTTGTTTTGGGATACCCTTGGTTACAGAAGCATAACCCCACAATTGATTGGCGCAAAGCTGAGATATTATCATGGTCCCAGCAATGCACATTGTCCTGTCTCCAGAAACCGGTCAAAGTTTTGGGCGCATGTTCTGCCTCTTCCTTACCCGCTGAGTACCAAGAATTCCAAGATGTATTTGACAAGGGTCAAGCCAGCGTTCTGCCACCACACCGTCCGTATGACTGTGGTATCGAACTCCAACCGGGTACCAATCCTCCCCGGGGCCGGATTTACCCACTGTCTGTAGCAGAGAATCGAGCCATGGAGGAGTATGTTACCGACGCACTGTCTAAGGGTTTTATTCGGAAGTCATCTTCTCCTGCCGGGGACGGCTTTTTCTTTGTAAAGAAAAAAGATGGCGAGTTGAGACCCTGTATCGACTATAGGGGTCTCAATCGCATTACTATTAAGAATGCCTACCCCATTCCATTAATCACGGAATTATTTGACCGCCTCAAGGGAGCAACGGTCTTCACCAAACTTGATCTGAGAGGGGCATATAATCTTGTCCGGATAAAAGAGGACCACGAATGGAAAACCGCATTTAACACCAGGAGCGGCCATTACGAATACCTAGTAATGCCCTTTGGTCTTTGCAATGCTCCGGCGGTTTTCCAAGAATTTATAAATGACGTCCTGCGAGATATGCTGCAGCAATGTGTGGTGGTTTATCTTGATGATATTCTGATCCATTCCACATCTCTCGAGAACCATCACGCAGACGTTTCTCGTGTTCTATAGAGACTTAGAGAAAATAATCTGTTCTGCAAATTGGAGAAATGTGAGTTTCACTGCAAACAGGTTACATTCTTGGGATATGTTATCTCAGATGCTGGATTCTCTATGGATCCGGAGAAACTTTCGGCTGTACTAAAATGGCCTCGACCTATGGGTCTTCGCTCTATACAACGGTTTCTGGGCTTCGCCAATTATTATCGGAAGTTCATACGCAACTTTTCTTCCTTGGTTAAACCTCTCACGGACATGACCAGGAGAGATGCTGATCCACAGCATTGGTCACAGGAAGCCATTACTGCCTTTGAGTCTCTCAAAGTCGCCTTTGCTGCTGCTCCTATACTGGCACACCCTAACCCTGCCTTACCATTCATTCTTGAGGTCGATGCGTCTGAGACAGGAGTGGGCGCCCTCCTGTCTCAACGTCCTAACCCAGAGAGCTCCAGGCATCCGTGCGGGTATTTTTCGAGGAAATTGAACCCGGCGGAATGCAATTACCAGATTGGTGATAGAGAACTTCTAGCCATAATTTTAGCTCTCAAAGAATGGAGGCACCTTCTTGAGGGTACTTCAGTGCCAATCCTCATACTCACAGACCACAAGAATCTAACATATCTTTCTGAAGCTAAGCGACTTTCCCCCCGGCAAGCTAGATGGGCTCTCTTCCTATCAAGATTCAATTATGTGGTTTCTTACTTGCCCGGTACAAAAAACATTCGGGCTGATGCCTTGTCTCGACAGTTCTCCCCTCCATCTAGAGAGGAGATAAACCCTACTCCTGTGATTCCTCCGGACCATATACTGGCAACCATCCGTACTAACCTCACCTCACCCCTAGGCGAGGAGATTCTGGCTGCACAAAGTAATGCTCCTCCAGAGAAACCTAATGGCCGTTGTTTTGTACCTATTAACCTCCGTACGAAACTATTGAGTACATAACACGACCCCAAAGCAGCTGGACATCCAGGCAAAAAACAGTTAATATGGTCCGTCTCCCGGCAATTTTGGTGGCCTAGTCTCCGTTCGGATGTCACCGCTTTTGTAGCTGCCTGTCCTGTGTGCGCTCAAAATAAAACCCCACGACGCCCTCCAGTGGGTCTCCTGCAAACCATACCTAATGGTGAACGACCCTGGACTCACTTGTCCATGGATTTTATCGTAGATCTTCCGGTCTCCCGTGGCAATACAGTCGTTCTCATGGTTGTTGACCGATTCTCGAAGATGTCGCATTGCATTCCCTTGAAAAAACTACCAACTTCCCAGGAGCTTGCAACAATTTTTGGTCGGGAGATCTTTCGTTTGCATGGGTTACCCAAAGTGATAGTCTCAGATAGGGGTAGCCAGTTCGTGTCCAGATTTTGGAGAGCTTTTTGTACGCAAATGGGAATTCAGCTTTCCTTCTCCTCGGCCTACCACCCGCAATCCAATGGTGCAGCGGAACGAGCTAACCAAACACTGGAACAGTTTCTGCGTTGCTACATTTCTGACCACCAAAACAACTGGTCTGATCTGCTACCCTGGGCGGAGTTTGCCCACAATAGTGCGATTAATGCCTCCTCCCGGCTATCCCCATTCCTGGCAAACTATGTGTTTCAACCGTCCATGTTGCCTGATACGTTCTTGCCACAGGAGATACCGGCATTGGAGGAACATCTCAGGGAACTCCGTTCCACTTGGGTGCAGGTTCAGAGTTCTTTGCAATGCAGAACTACAAACTCCAGGCCGACCGCAGACGCCTTCCTGCACCTACCTATCAGGTCGGAGAGAGGGTCTGGCTGTCTTCCCGCAACCTACGCCTCCGTGTTCCCTCACAAAAACTGGCACCCCGATACGTTGGGCCATTTCGTATACTTCGAAGGGTTAACCCTGTAGCTTACGCACTTGACCTTCCTGTTAACATGCGCATCTCAAATGTTTTCCATGTTTCCCTCTTGAAACCGTTGGTTTGTAATCGCTACACCACCTCAGTGCCACGTCCACGTCCTGTTCTGATTGACAATCATGAGGAATATGAAATACGCAGCATCATTGACTCACGGGTCTTCAGAGGACAGATCCAATACTTGGTGCACTGGAAAGGATACGGTCCAGAGGAACGCTCCTGGGTTCCAGCCTCTAATGTCCATGCACCATCCCTCCTTCGTTCCTATCACGCCCGCTTCCCCATGAAGCCCGGACCCACCAACAGAGATGGGGGGAGTCGTTGAGGGGGAGGTACTGTCAGGGTTTCTTTGCTGTTTTAAACAGCAACCCTTTCTGTTTCAGTGATTGAGTTTTCAGCTGCAATTACTATGAGCTGCTTCTGCTTGTTGCCACGGTTACTCACCTGTGAGTAGTAATCAACCCTGCTGCTAATCAGTTCTGCCTATTTAAGCAGCTAAGCCCAGAACCTCCTTGCCCTTGCGTGGTTTCCTGTTTCCCAGAAGTCTCCTTGTTCCTGTGTTTCCTGTTTGCTCCTGGTTCCTTACTCCGGCCTTGTTCCTGACTCCGCTGCTCTCCGTGCTCCTGATCCTGGCTTGTCTGACTACCCGCTCTGGTGACTGACCCCTGCTTGATTCCTGGACTTTGCTTTTGTTATTTATTAGTTATTTATTAATAAAGGTGTTTGCATCTACTTCTGTCTCTGTCTGGTTCCTGGTCCCTGACAGAACCACCGGGAACAGATGTCTGTCGGTAGCATCTATCATACCTCAAGGGAGCCATAGTGACCTATACTGAAGGGTCTGAAATCGACAAGCAATACATGCTGCTGTTGTGATTTCTTTATGCTAGGAATATTTATATCAAATCATTTGAATTATGCATTGTTCTTAAGCAATGTTGCTGACTTTATTTTTCCCACAATCTGCCCATTTCCACATGGATACTAAACAAAGAACATATATATCTACAGGTATGTTGTGCCCGTTTGTTACAAATTTTTGATATTTATTGGTATAAGCACCTTTTATTGGTATAAGCACTTTTTTTTTTTACTTGTTTTTTATTTCTGTCAAAAGCAAACAATTTAATTACTGGTTTGTCATGGTGCCACTCCAGAGACATCTCAAATAAGGCATTCCTTACTCAAGGAAAATCTTCAAAAGCATATATAATTCTGATCCAGGCATGATATGCTAAAATAATTCCCTATGCTACAATGAGTTATCAAACTAAGCCATATATTTGAACTCATTTTGGCCTCCCCAATGAGTTACAGCATAAATAAAGCTCACCTCTGATCAATTCTCTAGACTGTAAAAATTCTAAACATTCTGATCAACCAGGAAAAGGGCTGAGATGTTTCATCCAGTCTAAATCCCCCATAGACCTTTGGGGTAGAATAGAAACATGAGCATGTGTGACTACCACTCAGTTCTCAGTAATTTTTTTTGTTTTTAATAACAGAGGTTCCTGAATAATAAAGAGCACGAAAACAGACAAAGACGCAGAGAAAGATAGACCAACAGTGAAAAGATACCTAGAGTCTAAGATGGAATAAAGAAAACACAGCGAAAGACCGCTACATTGTATTACGTGTGGAAACTTACAACGTGTATTTCATTTTTTATTTTATATATTTGTAGTTATGAGGTTACTTAAATTGCAACTGTCACCTCAACCCTATTTTTAATAGAATTATAAATTCATCAAGTTTAGAAAGGAAATATATATTTTTTATGAATATGTTAAAAAAATTAGAAAAACTCACCCCTACCTTTATTATATGACAGGATTCTTCAGCCATATACATACACCTTTGGTCAGACAGTGTTTGAAAACCGACAGTTTGTCTCTATGATCTTCCCTACTTTACTCACAGAAGATGGCAAGACCAGAGAGACAACAGAGTCCAGGAGAAGCTTCAAGTGTTTAAACTCTCCTTCCGAGAGTATAGCTCTATAGCTGTTCCACCCACACACTAGTTGAGACTGAGTGAAGGATGAAAAGGAACTGATTTATTCAGGCCAAGTTGCCTGCTTATATACACAGCCTCCAGCATGGGGTCTCCATTGTATACCATACCAGCCCCCCAGAGATCTCTGTGCCTGGGAGATAATTGAGTTAAAGACCGGTAAGCTAATTATCTCCCAGGAATAGACATAAAGCATAAAAGTACCACAAAGCATAATAAAAACCAAATAGGAACCCCACAAGTCCTACATACCCAAAGAGCCCTGATCTGAGCACCCACGTTGTCCAAATAGCGCTCAAATCCATGCAGTGAAGGGGAATTTCCACCTGGGCAAAGCAGCAATTAATCCGTTGTTAGTCCAGTCTACTTCAGATGTCAAGGTACGAAATTCTATAGCATAATCCAAGATAGACCGGTTTTCCTTGTTTGATATGCATCAGGGCAGTAGAGGCGTCTTCCTCTCTGCTTAATGCATATTGTGCTAAAGTGAAGACAGAGAGGCCATTTAACCCCAGGGGGAGTATGTGTGGTTTGTGTTGTGAGCAACACAAAGCGAAGTTTAGTTATGGGCCCCTGGGGTGGAGCATTTGGAGAGCAGGGTGGGCCAATGCTCCACTCCTCAGTTTAGACACAACTGGGAGAAATAAGGTCCAGGTCAGAGTTTTTTGGAACTGTCTCCAACCCACTGCTCAGCTGCAGATAATCAGCTGTAGCAGTGGGAATAAACCACTCCCTGCTAGGCAGGTACAGGGGGAATTGCTGTCTTCGTCCCAGGAAGCAGGTAGGAGAGAGGCTGTTCTCTCCGGTGAGAGAGTCAAGGACACTAGGCACTGGGAGTGCAGAAAGGAAGCAGTCAAGGCTGGCTTGGAGCACTGGGAGTGCAGAAAGAAGCAGTCAAGGCTGGCTTGGAGCACTGGGAGTGCAGAAAGGAAAGCAGTCAAGGCAAGGCTGGCTTGGAGCACTGGGAGTGGAGAAAGCAACAGGCTAGCTAGCAGAGTGTTGCTATCTAATAAGGTTGGTGCGATATGTTTTTGTTAGTTTAACCCTGATAGAGAGGGATATTAAAAGTGAGTCAGTGCTCAGACGAGCTAGGTTTTTGTTTAACCCCTTAAGGACCAAACTTCTGGAATAAAAGGGAATCATGACGTGTCACACATGTCATGTGTCCTTAAGGGGTTAAAGGGGAGACATGTTATATTTATGTTTTAGTTGTGTTGCTGTGTGGACTTGCCAATAAAGTTGCCTGGATTATATGAAAACCAAAGGACTGTGCCTGTCGTTTACCCTAGAGGATCATGCTATCTGCAAACAAGGATCACAATATCAAACGTCAGTTTGAATTCCGCCAGGAATTCCTGGTGACAATGAGCAATACTCCTAATACTTTCCCACAATGGATTAGCCCAGGTTAAGGCCTTACCTTTAAGTTGGTTCATCAGATACCCAATCTTATCTGAAGGAAATGAACCAGGTGAGGCCCTACATTCCTGGATATTACCAGAAAAATGCGGGGGTATGCCTTATATAATATAGGTGGAGGTACATTAGGCATTGGTGACATAATTGGAGAAGCCTCAGGTTGTAAATGAGCCGTCTAATCTGGGCAAATTGATCTATACGGTGATCATTCTCCTCTAGCTTTCTCTCACAAGCTGCTGACACAATTCTGCAGGATCTATGGCCATGTCGTAATGTCAGGATTACAAGTTGATCCAGCACGCAGTACTGTGTCACACCTAGGACTAAGCATAACGTATAACCTGACCTTAGAATGGCCAGACTTAACGTCTCCAAGAATAGTCAAAATACTTCCCGAGGTCAGGGACACAGAATCAGACACAAAGATGAGGGAAAGCCAAAAGTCAAGGATTCCAGATATCAGGGAAGTCACAAAAAAGCCAAAGTCAAATACCAGAGAATCAAGATCAGGAAGGCACTCTTGGATAACCATAGGCATGAAACCACGACAGGGGCAATGAGCAAGAGAAGAGTTGTGTTTAAATATCCCTCCTGTGGATCTGATTGGCTGTAACTGGCCTTTGACCCCCAAAGGCAACTACCAGGTTTATATGTGCTTGATTGCTACTCAGCACAAACCCTCCTGTGGATTTGATTGGCCATGACCGGCCTTTGACCCCAAAAGTAGTTTGCATGTGCATGATTGCTGCTTGGCACAACCTTTCCTGTCAGGACGGTAATGTTGATCGCACAACTTTTGCTGTCAGGACAGTAAATGCCATTAACCACATTTTTATGTGCAGATGAATACGTGACAACGTGGAATGATTTTGTCTCGTAGACGAGTAACAGTGGATTATGTGGCAAATAATTTGCAAATCAGCCATGGCTCTGCCTATGAAATAATCCACCACAGACTTGGGTTTCGAAAAGTTTGTGCGAGATGGCTACTGAAACAACTCACGGAAGAGCATAACCAGAAACGTTTGGACATCTGCAAGCAAAATTTGGACTGATACTCGAAAGAAGGTGAACGTTTCTTAAAAATGTCAACACTGTGCAAAAACTTTGTTTTGAGGTGTAAAGCATCCTCCCTATAGTTTTGATTTTGCTCCATCAGACTTTCACCTGTTTGGTCCCCTGAAAGCAGCCCTAGAAGATTCACCTCTGATGATGAAGTACAGACAGCAGCGCATTTGTGGCTCGCATCCCCACCCAAAACATTTTTTAATGAGTGAATATAAAAGCTTGCTGACAGATAGACAAAGTGTATTGAAAAGCAATAATATTATGTCACAAAATGATATATTTGTCTTTTCTAAAAGTTGATTAAAATAAATTCTACAGCCAGAGTGCGGATCATTTTGGACTCATCCTCGTATACACTGGAGAAGTCAAGTTACATTTTCAGTTAAAGGGACACTATAGTCACCTGAACAACTTTAGCTTAATGAAGCAGTTTTGGTGTATAGAACATGCCCCTGCAGCCTCACTGCTCAATCCTCTGCCATTTAGGAGTCAAATCCCTTTGTTTATGAACCCTAGTCACACCTCCCTGCATGTGACTTGCACAGCCTTCCATAAAAACTTCCTGTAAAGAGAGCCCTATTTAGGCTTTCTTTATTGCAAGTTATGTTTAATTAAGATTTTCTTATCCCCTGCTATGTTAATACCTTGTTAGACCCTGCAAGAGCCTCCTGTATGTGATTAAAGTTCAATTTAGAGATTGAGATACAATTATTTAAGGTAAATTTTGAAAGTGAAACCAGTTTTTTTTTTCATGCAGGCTCTGTCAATCATAGCCAGGGGAGGTGTGGCTAGGGCTGCATAAACAGAAACAAAGTGATTTAACTCCTAAATGACAGTGAATTGAGCAGTGACATTGCAGGGGAATGATCTATACACTAAAACTGCTTTATTTAGCTAAAGTAATTTAGGTGACTATAGTGTTCCTTTAAATTTGGGAAAACCACTTGAATCATCCGTTGTGTTGAGCTATTTCAATTGCTTTTGTTTGGTTTGTTCATTGCAAACAACTGACAGTTGAAAAATATTATTATGTACTTTAAATGTATTTAATGTGTTGATATAAATATTATAAGTTTTATTCGGATTGCTTCAAGAACACTGAAATTGAGAAGCCATACCTTGGCCTATAGAGTATTACAGACTTTCATTGTATAAGGAATGGAGACCACATCTGGTTCACTTTAAGAGTGATGTTGAAGGGCTTGTTTATAGTAACCTTTGACCTAGCCTTGAAAGCCTGAATTCCTTTGAAGACTCACATTTCTACAGGCAATTATTCATTACATCATGTATATAGAAGTTCTTTGTCTCACATATCTTGCCGCCAAATATAACGTATGACTTTAATCATAGATTTCAAATGATGCTAAGTAACTCCCCTTTTTCTAAGATAGCCACTTATTTTAAAGTAAGGCAATCTTATGTATACTCCCCTCTGTAACTGAATTTTAAACCCATAAAACTAATTGTAGTTTCGAATTCGTGGCCAATACCTTTAACATCAAAAATGGATAACAACTGGAAAATTGCTCTCTGTATTGGACAAAGAATGTTAAAGACATTTGTTATTACCAGATGGATTGTTATGTTTGAATAAACATAAGTTAACTGCAAGATATTTGATTCGATTGTTATGAAAACTGATATGTGACAAACAAAGATTTCACGGAATGCCAATTTCCTACATTTAATGGTGGAGAATGCGGGCACCAACAACAGCAAACTTTTGATTTAAGCCTGAATTATGACTGCTACAAGCTACAAGAAGATTACAAGAAGAAGACAAGAAACTCACTGAAGAAAAGTTGAAATTGTTCCCTGAAGAAAAAGCTTTAGTACCCGGCTTGAAACAGGAGAAACACAAGTGACTGATACAGCAGGATGGCATCCCAAAAATCCTTTATTTAAACATTCAGTTTTACTATGCGAAAATAGAGTTGCGCAGGGGGAAAAATCGTTCGAACGTGGAAATGCTCAGTACTGACGGAAGAATATGACGATAATATATTGATAATATATTATAATTTTGACGATAATAATTGAGATGACAATCTGGATCCTTTTATCCATACTTTATTTATGAAGAAATAAATGTTATGACGAATTGCAGATCGAAGATGGCATTTCGGAGGATTCTCAAGAAATAACTACATATTCCAAAAAGTATTCTTCCATCAGATGATGCGCACACCTGTGGAAATCAAATACTTCAAGGGTATGTGTCTTTAACATGTCTGTAGAAGTTGCTCATATGTATATTGAAACAAATTGTATTAACTGTTTAGTTAATTATGGATTGGCAGCAAAAGACTGCTGTCAAATGTAACAGGATCTGTCTGTAAAAGAGTTAATCCTGAAAACGCTATTGTGTATTGAAATGGTTAGACAGATTAACTGGTAATGAGCAAAGCAATGTGGTTAAAAGGGAAAGAAAAAGTTGCATTACTGGCAAAAGGCTTTCTGGAAACTAATGATTCTATAAAGGAATGGTGTCAACTTAAAAAGACCAGTAATTGTTATGTTTGTAATACATCGAAACAAAAAAGAAATGTGTTGTTAAAAACAATTGAAAAATATATGTGTTGTTGCAAGGTCTAGTAATTTACCTAGCCTCTAGCTAAACTGTAAATCTCCTTAAAAGTGTTAAAAGAAGGAAATCGCCCCCCATGGCTCTCTTTTGAGAGTGCATTGGATGCAACATTAGTTGAAACAAAAACTCAGACTCTCGGCAGTTGTTGAAAGGTTTAAGTAATGTCAAGGAAATTAAGATTTTAATATAATGAAAGAAATGCTTAAGAATCAGACTGATCTGTTAAATAGAACCCATAAAACAATGTCTCACATGTCCAATATTAGACGTTGTTACTAATTTTGACAATTTGCAAAAATTGTTAGTCTGGGGAATGTTACAGATATTTTGTGGAAAAATCTGAAAGATTTGGATTAAAGTAGAAGTTGTGTGAAAAGGGCAGAAGAGAAGAAAAGATATAGGAAAATGGGGAAATTGTGCAAGAAAAAGGGTCAGATGGATACTCTCAGATTAGCCAGATTGATTAAAAATGTGTCTAAATATGATGAGCAGAGAGGACCTTTTTACAATATGAGGGTTTTTGAAGGTGAAATGAATAAAATAAAAATTTAGTGATGTGGTAGCCACCAGATGTCGTTTGATCTGGCTGCCAGCCTCATTAAGTGAATGGGTTAAAAATTAACTCATTGATGTGTTGGAGGATAAAGAATGTGAAAAGCCCAGAGTTTAGTTGCAGGAATTGTTTCCAAATATATTGCTAATGGTTGTACAGTGTGCAACTGGTTTGAATAGTTTAGAATTTTCTATTTTTGATTAATTTAAATGGAGAAAATTATGATATACATGTTTGTGCTAATTTAAGGAATAAGGCATGGAATTGATTAATGATAAAAAAGAAAAAATAGTTTACTATGTCTAAAGAGTAACACAGGCAGAGTGTTAGTGAATATGTCTCTATAATATCAGGGTAACCAAATGAGCTAGATTAAGAGATTTTGCTGCTATGAAAATTATGAAATCCTTGCAATTGTTAAAAAGGAAAAACACAGGAATAACTAAAATGTTGCACAGACACACTTTTGTCTAGGGATACTTCAGCAGGACTGGCCCCTATTAAAAATGTGTCTAGTGAAGAAGGTAGAAGGAGAAATGAGGTTATTAATTGAATATGGTAATTTTAGAGTGAGGTTTAAGGAAAGACCACAAAATTAACAAAATTACCAGGGTACTAAAAACTATTCGGCCACACCCCAAGATAGATATTATAGGGTTTTATTAGAGTAATTCTATGGTATGCTATAATTGCAACCAATAAGGTCATGTTAGGAGATATTGTCCTAAATATGAATAAAAAAACTTACCCAGTGAAAGGGAAAGAAAATTGAATTTCCCAGACCATAAGAATCTACAGAGAGTGGCAGCTGTAAAAACAGAGCATACATCTTCAACCAACCCCCCCTCACATATCAAATTCATGTGAAGAGTGTATACTGATGTTAAGTGCCATTGAAAGAAAGGTGTCACAAATCGACAAGTGAAATCTGCCTAAACCCACCAATAAATAGGGATGTGTAACCCCTAGCTATTATCAGATCTATCTTGCTGATAACGAAGTGAAGATGGGCGACCATATATTTATGGAAGACTAGAGGGAAATATAACAGAGTTTTATTAGAAAAAGGAGCAGGAATGACTCTAATAAAACACGCTTGCCTTTAAAAATTTAAGCATATCAACAAATCCCTTCTAAGTTTTTAATTGAACAAATGCACATGAAATTCTATCCACTGATAATGAAGTTGAGATTGAAGGAGGAAAAATCTTTTGGTGATTTATAGTTGCACCTCTCCTCCCACTGTACTATTATGGGAATGGATGTTATCAATGAAAAAAAGTTGTATGTGGATTTATTAAATTTGGTTTTATGGCAAGCTTTAGGTGAGAGCAAAACAGGTTGAGTGGTTAAACCTAATAATTTAAGATAGTTTAGTCATGATATAACTGTAAAACAGAGTGAAGTGTCACCTTCTATACAACAAGATGATGAGGTTGTACCATATCTTAAAACTAAATACCCCACAGTGTGCTCTAAGTCTAAACAAGAGTGTGGGATAGTGAATTTGCAAGTTGTAATTGTAGTTCTAGACCCCCTGCAGTTAAACAATATAAGATCCCAAAGAATAAGAAGAAGGTGTGAATCAGGTGATAAAAGCATTGGTATCTCAAGGAGTGTTGAGAGTGGGTAATTCCAAATGTAAGTCACCATTTGGCTAATAATCAAGCCAATGGCACTTATGGTTTAATTGTAGACACGTATGTGGTGAATAAGTAAATCTCATCAGATATCATGGCGCAAATAGATGCTAATGTTAAGTACTTTCTGTATTGGATATAGTTAATGTGTTCTTTTCTATACCATTCAATCCAGATAGCTAGTATCGCTATGCTTTTACCTTTAAAAATCATCAATATCTGTTCCAGGTGTTGCTACAGGGCTTCCACTCCTCGCCAGCTTACTTTCATAAAGCAATGGCTCAAGTATTGGAACCCCTGGGGAATGGGAATAAGATTTTGCAATATGTTGATGATCTGTTAGTTCAAACAGTAACAAGGGAAGAGCATGAGCAGATACTGTGTGATATTTGTCAAAGCACTGGCAGATAATGGGTTAAAACTGAACACATTCAAAGTGCAGATCTTGAAGGAAAGATTTACTTTCCTAGGAGTTAATATAGATCCAGAATGTAAAACGCCATGTACAGCAAGGGTTAAAGCATTGCAGCAATTGCCAAGGCCAATGACAGTGTATCATCTACAGAAATGTTTAAGCTTGATAAATGTTAGCAGAGAATTTATATATGATATGGCAGGGATAGCAAAACCCTTATGCAATATGCTAAAATATAAAAGATAAGATCATCTGGACAGGGGAATTTGAAAAGAGTTAAATCTGTTAAAAGATGCTCTCACACAAGCGCCTGTGCTAGCTGCTCCCATTGAAACAGTACCATATATTGTTCAATGTTATGCAGGTGTCTCTTCATTAATAGCAGTTTAATGCAAAGGTAGCATGAATCTTTACGAATGCTGGGATATTTTTCTAAAATTATGTATCCAGTGGAAAGAGGAATGTTTTCCTATGTAAAACAGCTCATGGCTGTATGATGGGCTTCAGAAGCAACACAACCCATGGCAGGATTTGGACAGATAAATTTACAAACCCCCCAAATATCTAAAACTGTTACAAAATTGTTCTGAGTTAGGAGTATATAGCCAGTTACAAAATAAACCACCCAGGGTAGAAACCAGTAAAAGATATGCTATTCCTGATTTGATGTCAGAAGGAAATGGAAATATAATCCAGATCTCCTTTTGAGAAGCAAACAATACAAGGGATTTCTAGTTTGTATGTGGAGGGACGAGATTTTATGTTGATGGATTACATCACACAGGTTTTGTCATATATGACGATTAAACAAAAGACTTGCAAAGATAGACTGCCAGGCCATATGGCTGCTCAGAAAGCGGAGTTAGAGTCTGTAAAGGAAGTTCTAGAATAACAGTATATGACCCAGTGAATATAATCAGTGACAGCAGTTATGTAGTTAAAGCTTTAACACTTCACCCCCCAATATGGAGAAAAGAGGAATGGTAGATTCTCAGGATAAAGCTTTAAAACATGCAGGTATTCTGGCAGAACTGTTTAATTAGGCAGGAAAAAGGGTTTAACTTGTTGTTGTGAAACAGACTTGTAGATCAGGAATTAAAGGAAACTTTGTCTGAGGAGTTGTAATACTTGAAAATGTAATGAGTGCAACTGTTAGTAAAAGACAAATAACAAATACCCTATAAGATCAGATAGAGAATGGAAGGATGTAGCTTTCAGTATAGAAAGAATGGGTCTAGATACTGAAACTGGCATGTACAGGGTTAAACACAATGAAACACAAACATTTGTACCTAGTGGCTTATTACAAGGGCTGATTGTATTCAATCATAGTACACAGGGCATTTGGGTACAGGACAACTGTTTAAGGTCCTGCAAAATAAATTGTATCATCCTAATTTATACCAAAAAGTGTATCCATATATTGCAGAAGTGTCTCATATGTGTTCAATTAATCCAAGACCTAAATACTAGAAGCCAAAATTGCAGAGAGTTCCTTTGGAAAAAAAGACCATGGTACTCTATATAAATTAATTTCTAAATTAAAATGAATAAAATAAAATAGAAATAAAAATGCTTTAAGATAAGAGTAATTGGTTAACATATTTACCAGGAGTATTAATGTCTATCCTGCAAATCCAAACTCAAGTGTCACCTCATGAGTTAGTGACATGTAGAACTATGTAATCACTTTCCCTAATAAACCTTTTGTTCCAAGTACATTCAAAGTTACAGCAGAACATGCTGAATAGTTGAAAGTATTACAGGAACATCTATTGTTAGAATTGAAGTTTGCTACTTCAAATGTCGTCCCTTATGGTAAACTATGTGTTAAAGTTGTACAGCGCTACGGAATCTGATGGCGCTATATAAATAAATTAAATACATATAAAGAAGTAACACAGGGAAATTATGCAGATATGTTTAAGCCAGGTTACAAGGCAATGGTAAAATCCTTTAAAACACCAGGTCTATGAAAAGCAAGTTGGGAAGGTCCTTATGGTCCTTATGTTGGTCTAAGAATAAAAATTAGAACAAACTGTGTTACAGGTTTAAAAAGCAAACATTGGTACAAAGTGTAATAAATCAATTCTTGTGTCTAGTGATCAATGTAAAATAAATGTACTAAGGTATAAGAAATGTACTAATGTATAAGAATAGTAAACTGCCATCTGTTTTTCATTACAGAACTAATACTGTTTTACATGGACAAAAACCTGTATGATTTTAAATAAAAGGACAAATTGTTTGGACTTTCAAAGGACATTATGGACTTTCAAAGAGACTGTGCTTGTGGATTCGATTGGAGAGGACAATATTTCATGGACTAAATCAAACCGATTGTGTTTTTTGGTTAATGTAAACTGTATACAATTGCACAGCATAATAACTATGATACTGTTATTATTAATGTTAGGTAAAATCAATGCCCAAGGTAAATTAATGAATTAGTGAAAAATTTAAAGGTAATTGTAACAAGAATTTTGTTCTTAGGAGTTCAGAAATGAAAGGGTTAAAATGGCTTGCTTCTCCCTCTTGGAGTGTAAAAAGCAATACAGACAACTGGAAATGGCTGTGTTAAAAGGCCTTTCCTTGTAAACTAATACTTAGATCAATATCAGAAAAAAAAATTAAAATCCCATAAGTAATTGGTATAAGTTATTATGATGCAATATTTTAAAATTCATTCAAATAAAGCATCAAAGAGGGGCTTGAAAAATATTATTATGTACTTTAAATGTATTTAATGTGTTGATATAAATATTATAAGTTTTATTCGGATTGCTTCAAGAACACTGAAATTGAGAAGCCATACCTTGGCCTATAGAGTATTACAGACTTTCATTGTATAAGGAATGGAGACCACATCTGGTTCACTTTAAGAGTGATGTTGAAGGGCTTGTTTATAGTAACCTTTGACCTAGCCTTGAAAGCCTGAATTCCTTTGAAGACTCACATTTCTACAGGCAATTATTCATTACATCATGTATATAGAAGTTCTTTGTCTCACATATCTTGCCGCCAAATATAACGTATGACTTTAATCATAGATTTCAAATGATGCTAAGTAACTCCCCTTTTTCTAAGATAGCCACTTATTTTAAAGTAAGGCAATCTTATGTATACTCCCCTCTGTAACTGAATTTTAAACCCATAAAACTAATTGTAGTTTAGAATTCGTGGCCAATACCTTTAACATCAAAAATGGATAACAACTGGAAAATTGCTCTCTGTATTGGACAAAGAATGTTAAAGACATTTGTTATTACCAGATGGATTGTTATGTTTGAATAAACATAAGTTAACTGCAAGATATTTGATTCGATTGTTATGAAAACTGATATGTGACAAACAAAGATTTCACGGAATGCCAATTTCCTACAACAGTCTGTGCATTTTGACAATAGATCTGATTTTTAATGGGGGTTAAATAATTTTGATTACAACTGTTTATATATACATATGCCAGGTTTATTTACTACAGTGAAAAATCAAGGCAAATTCAAAGTGAATTTCAAATGTAGGGTGTAAAGAGCCAGTTCAGCTACTCGGGTCTTGAGTTTGGAATTCACTTTGAATTCTAACTATAATAAATATGATATATAATATCTTTAATATTAACAATTAAAATAAAGCTTAAATAAGGGAACCATAATCTATGTGAATGCATTAACAAATTAATAAATCCAATTGCAGAACAGGAATTGAATTTAAGAGAATAATTTGATGTGTCCTTTGTACCACTCCATTACTAAACTGGTTTGCTCTGCCATTGTTGGGATAATTCTGTATGTATTAGTGTTAATGCTTTGCTTAAAAAAAAAAAATGTATGCAGCATTTTTGTTTTTATAAATAACTCTAGTGGCCACTTAGAGTTTTATTGTAATTGCTAATAAATATGGGTATTTTGTATTCATCCTGATGCTATTGTTATTGTGATGATTTTCATTTTCAAGGGAACCATATATCTAATACATATTTATATTTTTATTTATAAGCTCCCTCTTTTTGTTATTTAGTTACTTACTGTTGACCTTCTGGGCTCTGTGATAGAGTGGCAGGCTTTATATATTTTACAAATATTTTTATTAATGTATTTTAGTGGCATTAGACTGTTAAGCCTGCACTCAAACTCCCACTACTCCTGGCAGCAATTGTGAAAGTATTCATCAGTCCAAATTTATAAAGCAAAACATAAAAAGTTACCTGCTCACTATACCAAATCCATACACACATAATAACAAATGGTTTTGGTACTACTGCAATATCCATTAAAGTGTAAGCTCAACTGCCAAGTCAAGGCAAAATTAAGACAAAATCTCTAAGGAGACAAAAAGGGGTATTCATCATTTGTGTCTTGTTACTCCCATCTGTCTAATACATTACTCGCCACTTATAAATGTATTTGTACCTAAACCACATTTTTACACTGTTCAGAGAATACCACACAAACTTTGAGTGGTAGATAGTCTGCTTCATTAATCCTAGTGTGAGACTGGTGGTTATAGCTAGTTCAGTGCTCTACTACTTCTAACCACTGCAACGTAACACCAACTTAGAATAACCAATTTACAGTTTGATCGTTTATGAGTTTTTGGTTTGTTAACTGTTTGTAGAAAGAAAATCCTTTTTGGTGAGTGTGTTCTGTAAAAAAAAAAAAATCCTCTTGCAACTTAAAAATTGTGGATTTTGGAACATGACACCTTCCCCTACCCAAGTTGCGTACCTGCCTTGGGTTCCACTCACTAGTGGGGTGCTATGACTGGCAGTGTCATTAGTCACTCCCCCATCAATTCGTATGGTGCGGGCTGAGGCGCCTTTGCCTTTTCATCTGTGCCCAGCCACACCAAACTGCACTGACTGCAGCAATATGGAAGAGCAGGGGGAGGAGTTTTGCAGCATCGCACAGCATGACACCGACGTCACGCCGACGTGCACCGCTGCCGCCTGTCCACCTTCACGGAGCAGAAGGATCCATCACCCTGTGAGGCACCAATGTTCGGAGGTACAGAGCAGAGCAGGTCAGCGCAGAGGCATCATCAAATGTTAGATTAATAGAATTTTATGTGAACGGGCGTGGGGGTGCAGGTTTTTTTTTTTTTATTAAGGGGTGTGCAGGGTTTTTTTTATAAAGGGGGTGTGCAGGATTTGTTTATTAAGGGTGAGGTGCAGGTTTTTTTTATTAAAGAGGTGTGTGCAGGGTTTTTTTTTAATTAAGGGGGTGTACAGTTTTTATTAAAAAACATTAAGGGGGTTGCAGGGTTTTTTTCTATAAAGGGCGGTGTGCAGGTTTCTATTTTTTATTAGGGGTGTGCAGGGTTTTTTCTATTAAGGGGGGTGCAGGTTTTTTTAATTAAGGGGGTGTGCAGATTTTTTATTAAGGGGGTGTGCAGGTTTTTTTTAATTAAGGGTTTGTGTGCCGGTTTTTTTTTAATTAAAGGGGTGAAGGTAAGGTTTTACTGGTTGATTATCTGTAAGACAAATAATATGTCACTTGCATGGGAATTCTGTAAACTAAAACTTGACAAACATATCATAAATATAATATTATTCCCAATTTAATTACAAACATGAAGAAATCATTATCGTGAACTATAGACCCTTTTAAATAATCCTTAAAGGAACACTATAGGGTCAGGAACACAAATTATGTATTCTTGACCCTATAGTGTTAAAATCACCATCTTACTTGTACACCAGTCTGCTGCTGGCTCTGCCCCTGATCTGCCTGTTTGGCTGACATCAACATAAGTGGTGTTCTGAGTCAATCACAATGCTTTCTCATAAGAAAGCATTGTTATGGCTAAGCTTGTCAGGTAGATCAGGGGCAGAGCCAGCTCAAGTCAAACAGCCCTGGCCAATCAGCATCTCCTTATAAAGATGCATTGAATCAATGCATCTCTATGAGGAAAGCTCAGTGTCTCCATGCAGAGGGTGGAGAAACTGAATGTCAGTCTACTGCCCCAGGAAGCACCTCTGGTAGCCATCTGAGAAGTGGCCAATGGAGGTATTTCTAGGCTTTACTGTAAACACTGTCTTTTCTCTGAGCAAAAAAAAAAAAAAAAACTGTGTTTACTGCAAAAAGCCTAAAGGGAATAATTATACTCACCAGAACAAATACATTAAGCTGTGGTTGTTCTGGTTACTGTAGTGCCCCTATAAAATGGAAATCGTTCTCTTTAGGTCTGTCTCATAAAATTTTCCTTGAAGTTGGTACCTTATTAATGGAACACTCTGAGCACAAGAACACGATGCCAGGCAAAAGGATGATCAAACATTGCCCCCCAAAACAAGGACAGAAAGTGCCTGTAGCAAGTGTGTTAAAAAATGAAAAGGTTAGTCATGTCTACAAATGCTCACAGTTTAAGATCCATGAACTCATGGCAATAATGGCAACTGATAATGTAGATTTAGTCACTGTTACTGAGACATGGTATAATGAGAAAAATATAGAAGAAGCAAGAGGTAGGACTAAAAAGGTCCTTGGTAGGAGAGTAATAGAGGGGAAAGGGGTCCCTACCTTTAATAATCCTAAGGGGAAACAAAAGCTTACTTACTTTATTTATTTATTTATTTACTCACTTTTTATTAGTACTTATGGATTTATTTATTTAATTCTTTTAAGCTATTAGGACAGGCAGGGACTAAGGTTCTGGTAGTCACTAGTGGCTTCTCACAGTGCCGAGGTAATTAGGGACAGCAGACTTCCTACAGGGCTTTTCCTAACCTCTTTATACTGCCCATTTTTCAAGTTACCTCCACCTACCTAGGGTTTCCTTCTATGAGTCTTAGAATGTGTGCCATTTAAACCTCAAGTTAGGACACTTGCCAGGCAGCTTATTACTTAAGCTAGCATCTGTTTTCTATGTTTGTCTCTGGATGGTTTACCACTATTACTCTTCTTTCCACCTGTCCTATTTTGTTTCCCCTTAGGATTATTAAAGGTAGGGACCCCTTTCCCCTCTATTACTCTCCTACCAAGGACATTTTTAGTACTACCTCTTGCTTCTTCTATACTATATTTGAGGATTATTCCCTAATCAGGGAGAGTAATTCTAGGGCTTCTTGGCACTGATTCATTGGTCGATGTTGTGACCTCTGAATCAGAGCCATTATTGTTCTATTTCTATAATGAGAAAAATGACTGGGACATAGCAATACCAGGGTATTATTTATATATAAAAGACAGGTAAGGCAAGAAAGGGGGAGGGGTGGCCCTGTATGTGAAGGATAGCATAAAATCTAGCCTAATGAAGGTTAGTGAAGTGAACATAGAGTCCGTTTGGGTTACGTTAATTATTGGTAATCACACAGTAACTCGTGTAGGTGGGATTTATAGGCCCCCAGGACAAATAGAAGCGTTAGATAACCTACTAATTGAGGAAATAGCTAAAATGACAATAAAGGGGGAAGTTATCATCATGGTTGACTTTAATCTTCCGGATGTGAACTGGAAAACCAAAATAGCTGCTTGTGCCAGGAGCACACATATTCCGCACTCCTTACTGGGACGATCTCTAAAACAAGTCGCTGAGGAGCCAACTTGTAAGAATCCCATACAAGATTTATTGTTAACAAATGGAGATTTGGTATCAGTTATTACTGTAGTGGAAGGTTTAGGATCCAGTGATCACCAGTCAGTGTGGTTTAATATAAGAACAGTGACTGTGTCACACCACACAAAAACAAAAGTTTTAGACTTTAGAAAAACAGATTTTTCTAAAATTAGAATGTGTGTAAAGGAGTCATTATCAGACTGGAGCAGTTTAAATGGAAGTATTTAGAAAATTGGGCAAACTAGATGGGCCAAATGGTTCTTATCTGCCGTCACATTCTATGTTTCTATGTTTCTAAGTTCCTAGCTTACCTTTTAATGGTTAAATTATTAGCATTATTAGGTTTAACCCCAAAGCCTTGGAGTGCCATTAAAGGGACACTCTAGGCACCCAGACCACTTCTGCTCATTGGAGTGGTCTGGGTGCCAACTCCCACTACTCTTAACCCTGCAACTGTAATTATTGCAGTTTTTTTATAAACTGCAATAATTACATTGCAGGGTTAACTCCACCTCTAGTGGCTGTCTATTAGAGATTAGACAGCCACAAGAGGTCACTTCCTGGGTTCTAGCACAGGAAACCTGTGCTAGAGCGTCGCTGGACGTCCTCACGCTGTGTGAGTACCTCCAGCGTCGCTCAGAACCCCATAGGAAAGCATTGAAATTATTTTTCAATGCTTTCCTTTGGGGAGACATAATGCGCATGCGCATTAGGTCCCCTCGGCCGGTGGGCGAGATCAGTCTCGCCCACCGGCTGACGCAATGAAGAGGAGGAGCGTCGCGGAGACAGCGACGAGGGACATCGCCGCTGCCTCAGGTAAGTCACTGAAGGGGTTTTCACCCCTTCAGTAACCGGGGATTGGGGGGTGGGAGGGAGAGGGACCCTCCAGTGCCAGGAAAACGGATTGTTTTCCTGGCACTGGAGTTTTCCTTTAACTTAGTGGTCAGCTGAGGCTCTAAGCCAGTGGTTCCCCAACCAGTCCTCATGGCCCACTTACAGTCCAGTATTTTTAGTAGTTTTGTCAGTATCTCCATTGGAGTAAAAAGGGAAATACATAAATCCAATTAGTAGCTCCAAATTCATAGAGAAAAAAGTTTGAGAAACATGTATGTTTCTCATGGCATTTTCTGAATGGAAAGCTACTGATCGACTTTGAGTATCAACTGAGTGGCCCTGGTGAGGTTTCCCTGCATGCCCCGCATGGCTTGCCATATTTTGCAAATTTTTTGCTTTAAATCCATAATTTCACACAACTTCTAAAAATGAATTAAAATCCTAGACACACTGGGCATATTAACAATCAGGACTAATCAGTGAGTTTATTTTGAGTTAGTTTTCTTTAGTTAATAAAAATGAAAAAAGAGAGGTAGAGGTTTAGGATAGGGGCTTAACAGAGCTTCCACGACCTGTTCCTTAACCAAGACTGGGAAAACAGGGGTAACCCAAGGTAATGTGTAAATATAGAGAAAACCTAGGAAACCCTCTCATACAGAGTGACCAATAGGTTTTAATTCCCAGTCCAATCCAAAAAAAAGGTCTTGAAGGAAAATAACAAAAACTTTATTAATAATACTGAAAATAGAGTATAAACTGGTAAACCACAGGTAAAAGTAGGAGAGGTACTAGGTGCCTAGATAATGTGTACTACATCAGGTCAGAAAAAATATATGGTATGAGCGAAATAGGATTACTTACCAATAATAAATGACAGTCTGGTCCTACCTAATTGCTGTTGCCAGCTAATGGAAGTAAAACCTAACACTGGCTAATAATAGCCTAGTATAGAAAGAAAAAGTCAAATTTAGGTAGAAAATGCAGCAAACAATCCCTAAACACAGGGAACAGGAACAGCTGAAGAGTAGTAAAAGCAGAAAGGGTAGACAAGGATAGCAGTAAATAAGTTACTACTAAATTGACAAAATCAATAATATAAGTAGAGTCTCTGTCAGAGAAATAAAGTCCTCTCTAAGTACTGAAGAGACAAACACAGGGTATCCCTATTGATAAACCCTATAACTCCCGAAAACACTTTCGAGGGTGTTCTATATAAATGCTGAATCTGAAGTGACAATCCTGTAATCCTAAAATGCTACCTCAGTATCACAAATAGAAACAAAAATATAATGAATAAAAAGTAACCATTGCGTGTCAGTGCATAGTGCTGAAGTGCTCCAAAAGGGAGATAATAATGAAAAGCCTGACGCGCCAAAAAAGCCTCTCAATTGCCCCACATTTAAAAAAAGCCTTGGTCTTTACAGAGTTAAACAATGCTTACAATATTGACAAAAAGTACAATTGTTTGAGTCGTATTTAAGCAGATTGTACTTGCCGGTTTAACTAACAATAAGAACACATTTTATGAGTAATTAATGAATAAACCATTTTCGTTCCAAACCTTTCTTGCTCCAGTAAAGAAAAATAAATAAATAAACAAATGCTATTTATACCGGATACTCATTATAATTAAAGATGCTAATACAGGAAATCGGATAGCTGCTTTTAATTAAACAAAACTATTACTGATCTGTGTTAACATTTCCAAGCCTTAACAAACACATTCCTAACAGAAGAAAAAAGTGTGCTGCAGTATATTTATTTATTTATTTATTATTGCCATTTATATAGCGCCAACAGATTCCGTAGCGCTTATATATACCATAAGAAGAGTGAGGTACAGTGAGGTATACATACTCCAGGGGCAGACACGTCTGGATCAGAAATTTAGCAGGAAGCATTAATTGGTGACTTCTAAATTCATTGCATTGCATTAAATACCAATAGGGTTATTAAAATGTAAGGCCAAAATAGCCAATGTGAAAATACAGCTGAGTATTCTGGCCTTAAATTTTAAATTCACTTTCAATACACTTTGAATTGTAAGTGCTACAGTTCAAGGAAAAAATAGCAGTGGTCTTTAAAATTATGGATTACAAATAAGAGTTGCACAGTAAGACTTATTTTTCAAAAAAAAGACTTATCTGAAATAGAAGCACCAAAAATGATTTAGTAGCTGTGTGATCAGGGAATCTGTGCACACGGAGTCGGTAATAATGTGGACAAAGGATATATTAGAATGAGGATCATTAAAGGAACACTATGGGGTCAGGAACACAAACATGGATCCCTGACCCTATAGTGTTAACACCACTATCTAGCCCCTCATGCCGCCCCAAAAATAGCAAAATCTTACTTGTAGTCAATCCTGAAGCTGAAGCTCTGCATGATGTTTGTCTCAGAAAAACAAGCTGTCTGCTGACATCATCAGAAGTGGTGGCCTGGTCCAATCACAATGCTTCCCTATAGGATTGGCTGAGACTGACAAAGAGGCAGATCAGGGGTAGAGCCAGCACAATGCAAACACATCCCTGGCCAATCAGCATCTCCTCATAGAGATACATTGAATCAATGAATCCTATGAGGAAAGTTCAGTGTCTGCATGCAGAGGGTGGAGATACTGAATGTTTGGATACATTTTAGGCAGCCATGACCCAGGAAGGATCTCTAACAGCCATCTGAGGAGTGGCCAGTGAAGTTATCACTAGGCTGTAATGTAAACACTGCATTTTCTCTGAAAAGACAGTGTTTACAGCAAAAAGCCTAAAGGTAATGATTCTACTCACCAGAACAAATTCAATAAGCTGTAGTTGTTCTGGTGACTATAGTGTCCCTTTAATAAATCTGTGCTCAAATATGTTGATTAAATGTTAAGTTGCACCAACTTGCATAATACATGGTGACATTGCCTTCTTGGAGGAAAAACTATATATGGCCCTTTGAATATTTATATCAAGCAACCACGTGAAGGAGATTCTTGTAATATAACATGTTTCTGTACTCCTGTCTGAGCAACTTTGAAATAAAAATATAAATAAAAAATTAAAAGAAAGCAAATGTTAACCGGTCCTGTGTAGTGATAAAAGACAAATGTGTATCCAAAATTGTTATGGATTTTCCTAAAGGGGAAGTCTTGGAAGCAATGGAATAGAATGTATATTACAGTTGGATCTTATTTTAATTACATGATAAACTCCACTCTTCTATTTAACCAATTAAAGGACCACTATAGTGCCAGGAAAACATACTCGTTTTCCTGGCACTATAGTGCCCTGAGGGTTCCCCCACCCTCAGGGTCCCCCTCCCGCCGGGCTCTAGGCGGTGGAAGGGGTTAAACTTACCTCTTTCTCCAGCGCCGGGCGGGAGACTCTCCTCCTCCTCTCCTCCTCCTCCTCGGCTGAATGCGCATGCACGGCAGGAGCCGCGCGCGCATTCAGCCAGTCCATAGGAAAGCATTCACAATGCTTTTCTATGGACGCTGGCGTCTTCTCACTGTGATTTTCACAGCGAGAAGCGCGGAAGCCCTCTAGCGGCTGTCAATGAGACAGCCACTAGAGGCTGGATTAACCCATTTATAAACATAGCAAAACTGCTCTGAAACTGCTATGTTTATAGAAAAAAGGGTTAATCCTAGCTGGACCTGGCACCCAGACCACTTCATTAAGCTGAAGTGGTCTGGGTGTCAGGGTTTCTTTGCTGTTTTAAACAGCAACCCTTTCTGTTTCAGTGATTGAGTTTTCAGCTGCAATTACTATGAGCTGCTTCTGCTTGTTGCCACGGTTACTCACCTGTGAGTAGTAATCAACCCTGCTGCTAATCAGTTCTGCCTATTTAAGCAGCTAAGCCCAGAACCTCCTTGCCCTTGCGTGGTTTCCTGTTTCCCAGAAGTCTCCTTGTTCCTGTGTTTCCTGTTTGCTCCTGGTTCCTGACTCCGGCCTTGTTCCTGACTCCGCTGCTCTCCGTGCTCCTGATCCTGGCTTGTCTGACTACCCGCTCTGGTGACTCTACGTGCATATTTATGTAATATTTTTACCCAATTAAGTAATTTTAATTATTGCAATTTGAGGGACCTGCCTGCCAACCCAGGCCAAAAGTCCAGATAATTTAATTTGCTAGCACTGTGCTTAACCCTGTAACTTTCTATGACACCCTAAATCCTGTACATGGGGGTACTGTTTTACTCGGGAGACTTCGCTGAACACAAATATTAGTGTTTCAAAACAGTAAAACATATCACAGCGATGATATTGTCAGTGAAAGTGAAGTTTTTTGCATTTTTCACACACAAACAGCTCTTTCACTGAGGATATTATTGCTGTGATATATTTTACTGTTCTGATACACTAATATTTGTGTTCAGCGAAGTCTCCTGAGTATAACAGTACCCCACATGTAGAGATTTTATAGTGTTTGTGAAAGTTACAGGGTCAAATATAAGGCTTGATTTTACTTTTTTTTTTTTATTGAAATTTGTCAGATTGGTTAGGTTGCCTTTGAGAGCGTATGGTAGCCAAGGAATGAGAATTAGCCCCATGATGGCATACCATTTGCAAAAGAAGACAACCCAAGGTATTGCAAATGGGGTATGTTCAGCCTTTTTTAGTAGCCACTTAGTCACAAACACCGGCCAAAGTTAGCGTTTTTTGCATTTTTAACACACAAACAAATATAAATGCTAACTTTGGCCAGTGTTTGTGACTAGGTGGCTACTAAAAAAGACTGGACATACCCCATTTTAAATACCCTGGGTTGTCTACTTTAAAAAATATGTACATGTTAGGTGTGTTTCGGGGATTTATGACAGATAACGGTGTAACAATGTCACTATTGATACATTTAAAATATATATATATATATTGAAACAGCAATTTCCTACTTGTATTTATAGGCCTATAACTTGCAAAAAAAAGCAATAAAGCATGTAAACACTGGGTGTTTTTAAACTCGGGACAAAATTTTGAATCTATTTAGCAGTTTTTTTCATTAGCTTTTGTAGATAAGTAAAAGATTTTTCAAGTAAAAGTCCAAAAACATGTTTTTTTGTTTTTTTTTCACCATATTTTATTATTTTTTTTAAATACAATATATGACATAATATAAATACTGGTATGTAAAGAAAGCCCTTCTTGTCGTGAAAAAAAACAATATATAACTTGTATGGGAACCGTAAATGAGAGAGCGGAAAATTACAGCTAAACACAAACACCACAAAAGTGTTAAAACTGCTCTGGTCCTTAACGTACAAACATCGCAAAAACAGGCCGGTCCTGAAGGGGTTAATAAAGGTGTGTTTGCATCTACTTCTGTCTCTGTCTGGTTCCTGGTTCCTGACACTGGGTGCCTATAGTGGTCCTTTAAAGGTTTTGTAACAGCCTCACAATGATAAGCCAACAGCTAAATGACTCTTTACCAGAGAGAAGGGCTACATTAAGATCAGCATAGAAATATCTCATATTAACCCCTTAAAGACACAAGTTCCATGGGGAACCATGACAGAATATTTCCGTCATGTGTCATTAAGGGGTTAATTATTAGAATAATACAGTATATAGTCGGAGTGTACACTAGCCAGAGAAACGCAGATCTCTGTAAACATATCCATGAGATAACCAAGACTTTAAAATTTCTAATCAGAGAGCTTCTACATCGGTAGATCTAGTTAGGTTACAGGCATAACACCACACCTCTTCATTAATGCTGTTATATCTATGGCAAAGGACTAGAAAGAACAAGTATTATTATTTTAGTATTATTATTATTATTATTATTATTACTGCCATTTATATAGTGCTAACAGATTCCGTAGCGCTTTACAATATTATGAGAGGGGGAAAAACAAAAACAAAGAGTAAGCGCTAAAATAACACAATATGGCAGCAACCCTATAAGGGAGTCCCTCAAAGAACCCTTAAAAATAACGCAGAAAAAAGAGAAAGGTAAGGGCTGCGCCTAGTGAAAAACTAAATAAAAACGTCCAGATAAAATAAGTGCATAAAAAGAGAAAGTCTTATCTCAAAACGTCTGATAGAATCGTGTAATACGATGGTGTTCAGTCTGGGACGATTTTTCTTTATTAGGTTCTCCTTATTAGGTTCTTCCTTGTGTCTCAGCTCATATATGAAAGACAAGAAGAATATATAGGAGGCCAAATAGTGTAGTATGCTAGGCACTGGATGAGATGAAAATTTAGAAATCTTGATTGCAAACTCACATTTAGAGGAGGTAGAACCCGCTCTGGTATAACAGGCGTACAGCGATTTTGATCCCCGCTTATGGGATGTGAAGTAGATATCCTTCGTCTGTAGTATGTTTCCTCGGTCCGTAGTATGGTAGACACCCGGGTAGAGAGACACAACCAATAGTGCACACTGAGTTAAAAGCTATTAAATAAAATAATAAAATAAAATGGATACTCACAAGATAGGAGCAGGTCAACTGCTCCTATATGATAGCGCTGGTGGTATAATCCCCACCTAGGATTACTTGGAGTCCGATAAAATATGCCAGGTAAAAAATGGATAAGTATTTATAAAAAGATAAATAGTAAAAATATATGCTTTAATTATAAAATACACAAATATTATAACCATAAACGCGTTTCGCCAACACGGCGTTATCAATATGGGTAAAGGACCTGATACCTGGCAAGAGAAACAATATATAACAAACATAATGCTTTGAAATTGGCGCCAAGAAATGGATAGCCAATCACAACAAGGGTTGCAATTAATAAATTGAAAGCAAAGTTAGAACAAATAAATTACAATATTGCAAAATAAAAAGGCATAGTGGGAGCTAAAATATGTACATACATATAAGAAACGAGCATAAATAAACGAAAAAAGACGAGATATAGCCCGGTCACGTGACCGGCATGTAAGAACCAGAGCATACTGGGAGATGTAGTACAACGCCGGCGGGCACTGCGCAGCCGCCGGCGTCTTCGTGGCCACATGGGAGGGACGGTCGCAATCACGTCAGCGCGCATGAAACATGCGGCTGACGTGTTAGGGAGAGACGACGGCTCGCACAAAGCTGCGGCCGTCGTCAGAAGATATATGACGCGGCGGTAGCAACCGTCGTCAAGGAAACCGGCAGTGTAAACAGTCGGCTCGCACAAAGCTGCGGCCGGCTCTAAACTGGATAAAAATAATATACTTAAAAACATAATGAAAATGAATAATAAATAAATATGAATATAGTGGATAATACACATCATGCCTGATCCGCTATATAGGTATGATCAGGCATGGTAACAGAGGGGAAAAGGGGAAAAGCATACATAAGAACAAAGAATATGTACAGAAAACAGCAGCAGTCAAAATAAAAATATAAATATTGGTAATGAGAAATGGAAATGTCATGATAAAAATACAATGCAGATAAAAGAAAATAATACCAGAAAAATAAATAAAAATTATAAAAAATTAAACAAATCAAAGTCAACATTAAGACCATGGGGAGCGAGGGTTTGGAGTCTATAAACCCACTCCATTTCTTTTCTGCCTAAAATATTTTTAATATTACCGCCCCTCCATGGAACCACACTTTTTTTTATTCCAATACATTTTAACATTTTGGGATCTTTGTTATGTATAATAAAATGTTTGGATACTGAGTGATTCTGGTATCCATTTTTAATGTTTCTGCAGTGCTCACTTAGGCGTGTTTTTAAGCACCTTGTGGTCATTCCAACATATTGGAGGCCACAGGGGCATTCAAGCAGATATATGACATTTTTCGTTGAACAATTAATAAAATCATTAATTCTATAAACCTTGTTTGTTCTTTTTGATACAAATTCGGTAACTTTATGGGGGTCATTGGGGTCAGTAGTTCTGCAAACTATACACATTTTGCACTTACAAAAACCTTTAATTTGTGGGAAAAAGGATACAGAGGGGGGCATTTTGGTTTCTCTGGTATAGTTCTTAGTTAAAATAGACTTAAAATTTTGAGCTCCCCTAAATATGACATTTGGACGCTCCGGTATAATTCTATTTAGTGTTTCGTCTTGTTTTAAAAGGTGCCAGTGCTTTCTTATAATCTTTTTTACATTATTACTTTTATTATTAAAATTAAAGATAATTGGCAAAGGCATTGCTATATCTGTAGTTTTGGGTTTATATTTTAGTAATTAATTTCTGTCTTTTTTTTGGATATCTCTAATAGTATTTTCAAGTTCTATTTTAGGGTAATTTTTCTCAACAAATTTTTCTTTTAAGAAATCGGCTTGTACATTAAAATCTGTTATTTCCGAGCAATTTCTTCTGAGTCTGAGTATTTGACTTTTTGGGGCGCTATCTAACCAGGGTTGGTAGTGGCAACTGCTTTTATCTATAGCAGTATTTGCACAAACTTTTTTAAAAAACGTCTTTGTATGTAGTTTCCCATTTGCTATAAAAATATTGAGGTCTAAAAAGTTAATTTGTTCTCTGCTGTATTCACAAGTAAGAATAATACCTCTGTTGTTTGTATTCAAGTTAATAATAAAAGAATTAAGATCATCTTCAGTACCATCCCAGATAAAAAAAAAAGGTCATCAATATATCTAAAAAAGGAAACTAGGTTTGCTCTCCAAGCATGATCGCTAAAGATGGCTTCTAACTCCCAATCAGCCATAAATAAATTTGCATAGCTGGGAGCAAACCTAGTCCCCATTGCAATCCCTCTTTTTAGATAAAATGAGTTTAAAAACCTGCGTCTCTTTTTTCTGCGTTATTTTTAAGGGTTCTTTGAGGGACTCCCTTATAGGGTTGCTGCCATATTGTGTTATTTTAGTGCTTACTCTTTGTTTTTGTTTTTACTCTGTTTTAATTCCCTCTTGAGTCAGCTGCTTCATAACCATAATTATGTCTATTTTCGACTTTAGAAATAACTATATCATTGATATAGAAAATGCTTTTGATACAGAAGTCATTAGTCCTATGAATATAAATTATCCAAAGATAAGCCAAGAGGAACTATTCATCAAATTAGAAAATATTCTAAGCAAAGAAATCAAGCTTAAATGGGAGATAGCCACTCTAAAAAAGTAAATTGATGAACAAATTACCCCTCGCGGCTTACGACTACTCAAATTACCCACTTCTGATCAGGATGATTTAGAATTCATGGAAGAGTGGAATAATAAGTTGGAACTTTGCACTTTAGGTCTTATGGAAACTCTAATAATAAAAAAAGTAAAAAACTGTCCATTTTAGATGTAGAAATTAATGACCTTCGAGAAAAACTTTTACCCTTCACTGATACTCAGGCATACAAACAAAATTCTATTCTAATCCAAAGTAAAATTGAGAAAGTTGAAATTGAAACGAAACACATAAAAATAAAAAAATACTTTAGAGATAAAACCGACTATTCAAATAAACAAGTCAGAACTTACCATCTAAATAAAAAATATTCTTCCCAATATCCAGCCCAAAGAAGTTACCCCACAAGAACCAATACCCACCGTGAACAAAAATCTTATGAAAATCCAGAGAGGCAATATCCAAAATACCAGTCACATCAATATCAAAACACAAAAAAACACCCTATTCCCCACAGAATACGTACACATATAGGGCACAAAATAACTATCATCATGGCCCACCACAGTGATCACATCACTATAACACGAATCAATACCGTTCATTTCCTCAACGGAATCGATACAACTGATATCGTACTCACCAAAACACTTCACCTTCACCAATGTATCAAAATATACCAAGACCTCAATACCAACACTTGTCTCCCAAACCACAAAGATCAAAGTATATTAACAATCACAAAGAATATTCGAACTATTCCAAGTCACCCCCAATTCCTAATCACCCTAATAGGTACCAATTACTGTCACTCGATTCCGAACGTGAAAACGATGATCATTTTTTAAAAATCCGAACTCACCACACTGCACTAGCCCAGACACCACACCCCTCACGCCCCCAAAAAAGGATTTTAAATTTAGAGGAAGAAGAAGTGGCAGACGGGAGCAAAAGAGAAAGATTAGAAAGATAACAACTTCCCCAATTAGTACTAGTGCTGGCATTTTTAACCTTTCTCAGAAAATTTTATCTAGTGCACATATAGCAGTTTTAATAAAGGTCTTAAGTTTGCCCCTACTTATACTTTTAAATCATTCGAAGCTTTTATAGATGTAAATAAATTTGTTCGGAAAGCCACCCTTAAAAGATTTTTTATGGAAAACAATGCAGAAAACTCTACGCAAAATTCAGTTTTAACCTCGCCTATTTCTCCTCACAATCAAAATGTAATTAACACCCCTTTGAGAGAAAAATCTACTTTTTATCCTGCTCATTTTAAATCCGCCCCCCTCACTATGTTTGAGAAACTAGTTACAAAAGACTTAGAAAAAATAAAAAATAATAAATATGATTCCCACAATCTTACACATTCAGAGAAATTGCCACTAAAAGAACTTCAAAATGATGAAAGTATTGTGATAAAACCTGCTGATAAGGGCGGAGGGATAGTCATTCAATCAACACAAATGTATATAAATGAGGCATATAGACAATTAAATGACACCAATGTGTATGAAAAACTCCCATCCGACCCTATCAAACAAATTCAAAATATATTTATTACATTTTTAAATAGTGGCGTAACTTCAGGTATTTTAAATAAACACGAATTCAAGTTTTTAAACAATCAATTTCCTGTAACACCTGTTATTTACTTCCTCCCAAAAATTCATAAAAACGAAACCTCCCCCCCGGGGAGACCCATTGTCTCTGGCATAGGTTCTCTCCCATGTAATCTCTCACAATATATAGATATTCTTTTACAGCCTTCAGTCAGACTTATGAGATCCTATCTCCAAGGCTCTTTTAAACTTTTTAAATAATTTTACATGGAAACCTAGTTTTATATTAGTGACATGCGACGTTCAGTCACTGTATACAATTATACCTCACGATATAGGATGTCAGGCTGTAAAGAATATCTTAACAAAGGAAGGTAGAATCGTTGGTAAACAAATCAAATTTATTTTAGAAGGTATTAATATTATTTTAAAAAATAATTATTTTTGGTTTTTAAACTCATTTTATCTTCAAAAAAGAGGGACAGCAATGGGGACTAGGTTTGCTCCCAGCTATGCAAATTTATTTATGGCTGATTGGGAGTTAGAAGCCATCTTTAGCGATCATGCTTGGAGAGCAAACCTAGTTTCCTTTTTTAGATATATTGATGACCTTTTTTTTATCTGGGATGGTACTGAAGATGATCTTAATTCTTTTATTATTAACTTGAATACAAACAACAGAGGTATTATTCTTACTTGTGAATACAGCAGAGAACAAATTAACTTTTAAGACCTCAATATTTTTATAGCAAATGGGAAACTACATACAAAGACGTTTTTTAAAAAAGTTTGTGCAAATACTGCTATAGATAAAAGCAGTTGCCACTACCAACCCTGGTTAGATAGCGCCCCAAAAAGTCAAATACTCAGACTCAGAAGAAATTGCTCGGAAATAACAGATTTTAATGTACAAGCCGATTTCTTAAAAGAAAAATTTGTTGAGAAAAATTACCCTAAAATAGAACTTGAAAATACTATTAGAGATATCCAAAAAAAAAAAGACAGAAATTAATTACTAAAATATAAACCCAAAACTACAGATATAGCAATGCCTTTGCCAATTATCTTTAATTTTAATAATAAAAGTAATAATGTAAAAAAGATTATAAGAAAGCACTGGCACCTTTTAAAACAAGACGAAACACTAAATAGAATTATACCGGAGCGTCCAAATGTCATATTTAGGGGAGCTCAAAATTTTAAGTCTATTTTAACTAAGAACTATACCAGAGAAACCAAAAAGACCCCCTCTGTATCCTTTTCCCCACAAATTAAAGGTTTTTGTAAGTGCAAAATGTGTATAGTTTGCAGAACTACTGACCCCAATGACCCCCATAAAGTTACCAAATTTTTTATCAAAAAGAACAAACAAGGTTTATAGAATTAATGATTTTATTAATTGTTCAACGAAAAATGTCATATATCTGCTTGAATGCCCCTGTGGCCTCCAATATGTTGGAATGACCACAAGGTGCTTAAAAACACGCCTAAGTGAGCACTGCAGAAACATTAAAAATGGATACCAGAATCACTCAGTATCCAAACATTTTATTATACATAACAAAGATCCCAAAATGTTAAAATGTATTGGAATAAAAAAATGTGTGGTTCCATGGAGGGGCGGTAATATTAAAAATATTTTAGGCAGAAAAGAAATGGAGTGGGTTTATAGACTCCAAACCCTCGCTCCCCATGGTCTTAATGTTGACTTTGATTTGTTTAATTTTTTATAATTTTTATTTATTTTTCTGGCATTATTTTCTTTTATCTGCATTGTATTTTTATCATGACATTTCCATTTCTCATTACCAATATTTATATTTTTATTTTGACTGCTGCTGTTTTCTGTACATATTCTTTGTTCTTATGTATGCTTTTCCCCTTTTCCCCTCTGTTACCATGCCTGATCATACCTATATAGCGGATCAGGCATGATGTGTATTATCCACTATATTCATATTTATTTATTATTCATTTTCATTATGTTTTTAAGTATATTATTTTTATCCAGTTTAGAGCCGGCCGCAGCTTTGTGCGAGCCGACTGTTTACACTGCCGGTTTCCTTGACGACGGTTGCTACCGCCGCGTCATATATCTTCTGACGACGGCCGCAGCTTTGTGCGAGCCGTCATCTCTCCCTAACACGTCAGCCGCATGTTTCATGCGCGCTGACGTGATTGAGACCGTCCCTCCCATGTGGCCACGAAGACGCCGGCGGCTGCGCAGTGCCCGCCGGCGTCGTACTACATCTCTCAGTATGCTCTGGTTCTTACATGCCGGTCACGTGACCGGGCTATATCTCGTCTTTTTTCGTTTATTTATGCTCGTTTCTTATATGTATGTACATATTTTAGCTCCCACTATGCCTTTTTATTTTGCAATATTGTAATTTATTTGTTCTAACTTTGCTTTCAATTTATTAATTGCAACCCTTGTTGTGATTGGCTATCCATTTCTTGGCGCCAATTTCAAAGCATTATGTTTGTTATATATTGTTTCTCTTGCCAGGTATCAGGTCCTTTACCCATATTGATAACGCCGATTTGGCGAAACGCGTTTATGGTTATAATATTTGTGTATTTTATAATTAAAGCATATATTTTTACTATTTATCTTTTTATAAATACTTATCCATTTTTTACCTGGCATATTTTATCGGACTCCAAGTAATCCTAGGTGGAGATTATACCACCAGCGCTATCATATAGGAGCAGTTGACCTGCTCCTATCTTGTGAGTATCCATTTTATTTTATTATTTTATTTAATAGCTTTTAACTCAGTGTGCACTATTGGTTGTTTCTCTCTACCCGAGTGTCTACCATACTACGGACCGAGGAAACATACTACAGACGAAGGATATCTACTTCACATCCCATAAGCGGGGATCAAAATCGCTGTACGTCTGTTATACCAGAGCGGGTTCTAGCTCCTCTAAATGTGAGTTTGCATTCAAGATTTCTAAATTTTCATCTCATCCAGTGCCTAGCATACTACACTATTTGGCCTCCTATATATTCTTCTTGTCTTTCATATATGAGCTGAGACACAAGGAAGAACCTAATAAGGAGAACCTAATAAAGAAAAATCGTCCCGGACTGAACACCATCGTATTACACGATTCTATCAGACGTTTTGAGATAAGACTTTCTCTTTTTATGCACTTATTTTATCTGGACGTTTTTATTTAGTTTTTCACTAGGCGCAGCCCTTACCTTTCTCTTTATTATGAGAGGGGGGATTTAACTATAAATAGGACAATTACAAGAAAACTTACAGGAATGATAGGTTGAAGAGGACCCGGCTCAAACAAGCTTACGTTCTAGAGGAGGTGGGGTATAAAACACAATAGGACAGGAATTTGCAATCAAATAAGGTGGGAGTGAGGCAGAGCTGGAGGAGAGAGTAGAGTGCTGCCCTTTAGGAGAGAGCAAGAGACAGGTATGTAAGGTAGAGGTTACTTTGGGAGACCATAAGCTTTCTTAAAGAGATGGGTTTTATGGCTCTTGTTAAAAGATGCAAGACTAGGGGAGAGTCTGATGATGGAAGGCAGGCTATTCCATAGGAAGGGAGCTGCCCGTGAGAAGTCCTGCAAGCGTGAGTTGGCTGTATGGGTGCGAACAACGGACAGGAGGTGGTCACGGGCAGAGAGGAGAGACCGAGAAGGGACATAACTATGGATCTGTGAGGAGATATAAGAGGGACTAGAATTGTTCAGTGCTTTATAGGTGTGAATTAGTACCTTGAATTGTCTCCTAAAGGATACAGGAAGCCAATGTAAGGACTGACAGAGGGGTGAGGTGTGAGAGAATCGACTAGAGAGTAAAATCAGTCTGGCTGCAGCATTCATTATGTACTGTAGCGGTGCAGTACAGCTTTTGGGAAGACCAATCAGGAGAGGGTTAAAATAATCAATGCAGGAAATTACTAGAGCATGGACAAGCTCATTGGTAGCATCTTGCGTAAGAAAGGGGCGGATGCGGGCTATGTTTTTAAGATGGAATCTACAGGATTTGGCAACATACTGGATGTGAGGCTCAAAGGTGAGGCCAGAATCAAGTATGATGCCAAGACAGCGTGCTTGCAAGGATGGACTTATTGGATACCACTAACTTGAAGGGAGAGCGAAAGAGGAGGGTCAGTATTAGGAGGAGGAAAGACAAAGAGCTCAGTTTTAGAGAGATTGAGTTTCAGAAAGCAGGAGGACATCCAGTCAGAGATGGAAGAAAGGCAAGCAGTGACACATTGCAGGATGGCAGGAGAGAGGTCCGGGAAAGAGAGATATATCTGGGTGTCATCAGCGTGCAGGTGGTAGTGGAATCCAAAAGAGGTAATAAGTTTGCCAAGTGAGGCAGTATAAAGAGAAAATAGAAGGGGACCAAGGACAGAGCCTTGGGGGACTCCAACCGAGACAGGATGAGGGGAGGAGGTATCATTAGAAAATGAGACACTGAATGAGCATTGGGAGAGATAAGAGGAAAACCATGAGAGGACAGAGTCACAGAGACCGAGCGATTGAAGAGTATGAAGAAGGAGAGCATGATCAATGGTGTCAAAGGCAACAGAGAGGTCAAGAAGAATTAGTATGGAGTAGTGGCCTTTGGATTTAGCTGCGATTAGGTTGTTAGTAACTTTGATAAGCACAGTCTCAGCAGACTGGAGAGGGCGGAAACCAGATTGAAGAGGGTCAAGGAGAGAGTTGTAATTGGGGAAATGAGACACACGGGTAAAGGCAAGTCTTTTCAGAAGCTTTGAGGAAAAAGGGAGCAGGGATATGGGACGATAGTTAGAGGAGGAAGACGGGTCGAGAGATGATTTTTTTCAGGATAGGTACTACAGTGGCATGTTTAAGATCAGCAGGGACAATGCCAGAAGTGAGAGAGCAGTTGAAGATGTGCATTAAGGAAGGCACAAGACAAGTAGAGAGAGATCTGCAAGGAGGGGAGACTTCTTTCCTTACCTGTTCAATCTTGTCGGTAAAGTAACATGCAAAGCTATCGGCTGTAGGGTTATCGGCTGTAGGGCGAGGGCAAGGGCTGCGCTGTATGAACACAATATGAATCTATAATGCAGAAAGTCTGACTGGGTGCGAGACTTCCTCCAGGAGCGTTCCAGGAGCATCTTTGCAGGTAGCGTGTTGATTTAGTATGCCACGGTTGGGGGCATGTCCTCCTCGAGGTGCTTGTTTGGAGCAGTGCTGCAGCATTCAAGGCAGAGGTGAGGGTAGTGTTACATGCGGAGATGGCCAGTGAAGGACAGGAGAGGAAAGGGATGGATAGCAGTTGTGAATCAATATCAGGTAAAAACAAAGAGAATGTTACCTGCGCTCTGGCCTAAATCCCCATGTGCATTTAAACAAAATGGAGGCTCTTTAGTTTTATTCCAATGGCCATTTGAATATATAAGCTCACCAGCCACGTCAAAGCAAGCCTCAATAGGTGAGTTCCTACACTAGCCATTAGATATGCTTATATCAGCCAAGAATCTCCAGTGAGACAGGAAGGGGTATTTTATAAACCCTTTAACATTTAACCCTTTATAGGGCTTCTACACATACAATAAATGTTGCTGATATCAGACAAAGTGAGACAGAAAGGGGTGTTTTATAAACCCTTTAACATTTAATCCTTTATAGGGCTTCTACACATTCGATAAACTTTGCTGGTATCAGACAAAGTTTAAACGTCTCTAATGAGACATGAAGGGGTGTTTTATAAACCCCTACATACTTTACCCTGAATAGGGCTATAAACACATACAAATCACCTTGCTGGTATCAGCTAAAAGGCAAATTTCTCTGATGAGACAGGAAAGGGTGCTGCCCCTACATACTTATAAAGTCTTAATAAGACAAACATGGGGAGGCTGGCAGCAATGTAACATAGCTGTGTGATACAAAATTCATTTACAAACACAAAGATAAAGTACCACGCTTACAGCAGCAGTAGCTTAGTATCCAACAGCTTAAAATACATAGTAAAAACAAAGAGAACGTTACCTGCGCTCTGGCCTAAATCCCCATGTGCATTTAACCCCTTAAGGACCAAACTTCTGGAATAAAAGGGAATCATGACGTGTCACACACGTCATGTGTCCTTAAGGGGTTAAACAAAATGGAGGCTCTTTAGTTTTATTCCAATGGCCATTTGAATATATAAGCTCACCAGCCACGTCAAGGCAAGCCTCAATAGGTGAGTTCCTACACTAGCCATTAGATATGCTGATATCATCCAAGAAGCTCCAGTGAGACAGGAAGGGGTATTTTATAAACCCTTTAACATTTAACCCTTTATAGGGCTTCTACACATACAATCTTTGTGTTTGTATGTGAATCAATATCAGCTGACAACTGCTGGAGGTCAAGAGAATTAAGGTTCCTCCTGAGGTGAGGGGGTTTAGGCTGAGGTTGTTGGGTGAGGGGTTACTCGAGAGCAAATGATAAGAGGTCGTGATCAGAGAGAGAAAATGGAGTGTTGCAGATATAAGATACTGCACATGCATAAGAGAATATGAGATCAAGGGTATTGCCAGCAACATGGGTGGGAGAATTATCCCACTGCGATAGTCCGAGGGAGGAAGTAATTGAAAGCAGTTTAGAGGCTGCTGATGTCAAAGGTGGGTTAATGGGAATATTGAAGTCCCCAAGAAGTAGCGATGGAATATTAGAAGAGAGGAAATAGGGTAGCCATGCAGCAAAGTGGTCAAGGAAGAGGAGAGGGGAACGATAAATAACGGCAATGTTAGCAGAGAAGGGTTTGAACAGGCGAATTGAATGAATTTCAAATGAAGGGAAAGAGCGGGAAGGGGGGAGGGGGGTGGGTAGAGGTTTGAAGGAGCAGTGAGGAGAGAGGAGAAACCCTACACCACCACCTTTACAAGCATGTAGCCACCATACCTAATTTCTTGTTGTTTTTATGAAATAGACTATGAAAAATATTTTTTATCAATCTTTGTTTTTATTGAGGCATAGATTACATGTAGTACAGTGGTACAAATCTGACAGTTATTTTGTAATATTTTGTTATTTTTAATATATTTTTTTTAAATATAGTATATTTTAATATGTTAAAAAAATAATTTAAAAAGTTTATCCAAAAATATAAAAATTATTTGGAAATCTTATTCAACAAAATTAATTCAAGGTCTTAGGCCTCAATTTAATTCTGTCTGCTGAAAACCGTTGATAAATGTCAACTTTTTTCGGCCAATTTTTATATAGAATTTTTTATGTTGGACGAAATTCAAGTAGTCATATTAAAAGCATATTAATCAGCCTCTTTTAATGATTAACTCTGTTAGTCATTTAAAAAAAATGCTGATTGCTGTCAATTTCAGCCCTGTATTAGTATAAGGTATTAGTATAAGGTGTTATTAGTATAGTTTCCTTTATAACCCCATTCACCATGCACTTAGGTAGAGGTGAGGTATGTCTATGAAAGAGTGAGCAAAAATACACACTAAAAAAGGGAATACTTCCCGCAGGGTACTCCAGAAAGGGAGGGCGAATCCCTGCAGATATCAAATGGAAAAATAAATAAATATCTAGGCACACCTGAGGTTTCTTCTAAAAGTCAGTCTTTTGTATTTTAAACAAGGAAGTGGAGACAACGTTTCGGCTCCTCTCTGAGCCTTTATCAAGTCTAACTAAACCAGTGTAAACACCCATATAAATAAAATCCCAAATATCAATTAAGAGTTAAGTGATAATCAAAGAGAAAACATATGTGAGAATTATTAATTGCAAAACCCTCACATGTATTGTGGAAGTAATCAGTGTACAGAATAATAAAAGGTAATTCTAAATAACCTAATCTTGTTAATTTAGAGGAAATTCAAATTAAAATACATAATATAATACAAGCACATCATTCAACTATCAAAAAAACAGAAGAGGGCCATAAAGGCCATAATAAGCAGTTATTGCTATTGAAATACAGGGGTCATCGAGTGAGGGTTAAATATAAAAAAACCTGTTCACCCACCTGCCCCTACCCATGTTGTGCAAGTGCAGGCTCTATAAAATAAAAATATATATAGGGGGACATCATAGATTTGCCCCAAGATATTAATGACAACAATTGGGGGGCGAACATACAAACATACAATTGTTCACACCTCAACAGTGTAGTTAAGGGCCCTCCCCTTACCCATACCCATGGCTACTCCCAATTAGAAAATTTCTGCCTATCTACCTCACCCTAATAATAGTGAGTAGGACAATACATCTAAAATCATATTTGAAAAAAATCACACTTACCTTTAGATGTCTTCTTTTTTCTTGCATCTTCTTTTCTTTAGCCCCACAAAAGATCAAATTAAAATCCATAAATAAAAAAAGACCTGAATTACAAAAAAAGAGACAGAAATAAAGTGACGCTTGAAAAAATTAATTCATCTTCACCCAGCATAGCGAGAGCTCTACTTAGAATGAGTTTTAAGGTTGGAAAAGGGCTCATAAAGGCTCTTCCATGCTTTAAAAGCTCATTCAAAGCACAAAGAGGTGTGACTTGTCTCTCAGAACTTTCTTGTTGGTTGTAGAAGACATCTACAGGAAAGTATGAATTTTACAGGGTTTTAGATTTATTCAGCCCACTCACTGTTGTTATCTGCCACCCATGGGTATGGGCTTGGGGAGACACTATGTCCCACCATTTATTTTATCATAGCCCCTAACCCACCACTCAGAGGTCATGGCTAGAAGGGTTACTGTGTCCCTCTGTGTATTATATCAGAGCTCACACCCACACTATATCGTCCCCATGTATAATATCTAAGCCTCCATGGGTAGGGCAGGGAGTTAGACAGGTCACGGTCCCATTATTTAAGATTTAGAACCCACCCTATGTGTACAGGTGGTGGCACAGTAGGATCATTTTTTTTATCTCATTAGCAACTGGGCAGCAATAGTCACTAGCTGCTCACTACTTAACCATGTTATGCTAATATGGGGCTCATATTGACTCCCATATGCCCTTTTTTATTTTATTTTCGTTTTTTTTACTGCCAGTTTAGAAGAATACCTGTGAACAAAGAATGTAATTTAATCACCTCAGCCGATATTTTCACTGTAAACTATTTGTATCAGTTTCCATATTTGAACCAAGAAGTATTGGCTTCTGATAAGCCTTTAGCAGTGTGTTAAAGGGACACTCAAGACCCCTAAATCACTTGTTGGAAAGCTTTATGTGTGAAGAGTGTCCTCTTTTTTCATTTTTCAAAAAGTGCAGATTTCAATAGAAATTGACCCTTTTATACATTACAACTGTTACTGGTTACAACTGTTGACTTTCAAGCAGACATCAGGTAATGTTACTTCCTGGTTTGGCAAGCACAGTGGAGCTAAAATCTTCTCCTTGAGCTGCATTAGGTAGTCTATGATTGGATTGTAACAGAAAGCCTGGGCAGGGTTAGAAGGAGAGGGATAGCAAAGGCAGCAGATAAGGGATCATCATTTTTTACAAGCTGTTTTAATACATGCCCCCAATGACAAAATGCATAATTAAAAACATTAAAGTTTTCATTTGGGCTATATCTACTAAACAGTGATTTTTATTTGTTTTGTATTTGAGCACTCAAGTGTCCCTTTAATCATTCTGAAGCAATACATTTTTTCCTAGTTTGTAGCAAAATTGGAAGCGCTTCAGACTGGGTTATGTGCCTTCTTTTGGATCAACAGCAAAAACATTTGTGAGGAAGGTTGAACTTGATGGACGCAAGTCTCTTTTCAGCTATGTAACTATGTAACTATATGTAATAAATGGCTTATCGGGAGCCAATAAACTGCCAATAAAGGTCATCAGCTCTAATTAAATTGAGGCCTTAATTCAGAAAATCAGACCATCTTATGCATGTTTTTTTTCCGTAAATATGTGATTGCATTTTTAATTATACTTATTACATTGCATTATATTGTTAAGCATCTGAAAGTTAAAATTACATGTTGCTGTTATTTTCCACCCACAATTTTCACTTTATAAAGCCTTTATCATAGTAAAACATATTTTATTTATATTATATTTATTTACATTATTCAAATATGAGATATCTGATCATAACAAAAATAAATGAAACATAAACATATTTTCTTCACCACCAAACATTTGCTTGCTCCATACACATTAGCAAAATTACTTTGTGCAGATCTTATAATTAAAACATAAGCTAGAAAAATGTTAAGGAAAAGGTTCTCAAGTGTGTCAAGGCATAAAATAATTTTAATAAAAGCAACCATTCTGCTGCAGAAGAGTCACTAAATCCAATTTAGTATAAAAGAAACAGAAAAGAGAGAGAATGAAATGAAAATAGTCTGTAATTGTTCATTAATTGTAAAATATATTTAATAAAATTCAACTAATTCTGAAACCCTATTCATGTCAACAAGGTAATGCATATAAGAAAACAAAATGCGTGAAAGAATAAATACATTTGTGATAATAAGTAGTGAGCTGCTAATCTACATAGGACTTGTAACATATGGGGACTGTAATGTGCATATCTCAAACTTAAGAAATAGAGAATACTATCACAGAAGTGAGACCGTGAGAGTTGCTAAGCCTTATCCTACAGTAGGGGACAACCCTGGTACTCAAAAAGAACAATAGTGCCCAAGAATGCCTAGGCCAATCATACAAGGATGGCAGAGGGCAAAAGGAAAGGCTAAAAACAGCTTTTATCTTTATTGTAATGAAAACACAAAAAAAAAATAGACAACAAAGTGCCCTTTGACAACACACACCAGTGCCCTTTGAAAAGCAAAATAACTATTCTCTAAGCTTGGGCAGTTTCTTCCTCACATCCCTGTATATAACCAAAGCCCCCTTAAAGGAACTCAGTGAGATAATACATATCTACAAAAAAGGAAGGGAGCAAGAGAGGCTCCTACAACATGGATACAAAATGGATATGGATGTAAATAAAGGCATATAACCTACAGATAGAGATAGTTAGCCCGGGTGCATCCAAGTTCACTATTTGTACCTACTCCCATCTCTGATGCTCGACTTCAAGATTTCTCGAGGGGTGCAACGTTCCTGTGGAACTCGCTTCCCTCCTCCGTTAGATGCTCACCCAGTCTCCACTCCTTAAAAAAATCGTTAAAAACCCACTTCTTCATAAAAGCGTATCAATTAAACTGTTAATAGCTCCTGACTGATTCATCTTCTGCAACTGTCACTAGTCTAATACTATCCTTACCTTTTTGTGTCATTTTACCCCACTCCCTCTAGCATGTAAGCTCATTGAGCAGGGCCCTCAACCCCTCTTTTCCTGTGTGTCCAACTTGTCTGGTTGCAACTACATGTCTGTTCGTCCAACCATTGTAAAGAGCTGTGGAATCAATACCCTAATAATAATAATAATAATAATAATAATAATAATGAGGTATCACCTACAGTATTAACAACATACAAGTACAAAGGTGTATTCACACACTGTAACGTACGTCGGGCTGTTTTGCTTTTACCTTTATCCTCACTTTCAGTAGCATTTAATCTATATTTATCTTTCTATCTGTCCCTGGGATTCAGCTATTACACAGACCTTTCTATGTGTGCTGATGTTGTCCTCTCGTAGTGTGTCCCTCACTCTGCCTATCTCTACCAGAATGTTGTTGGTACTGTAGGACTGTAGGGATGAGCTTTTTTCTCATTTTGTTACATATTCTAAGTTTAAAAGAATAGATTTCCTTTCAAAACTTGATGAAAGATTATAATATTAAAAATAGTTTTGAGGTGACAGTTGTTATTTAAATAAACATCTGACTGATCTTTTACTGTAAGCGTTACACATCTGCACAAATTATCTAATTGTTTGACAGGGGGTATATTCATTAACCTCTTAAGGACTGAGTCAAATGTACACGTTGTGAACAAAACAAAACGTAAACAAAACCTGGTATTTGCGCTATATGTCTGTCCAACCGTAATTTACTTCTTTCATATTAAATGCACCCACCCTTATAATATATATAATTTTATTCAGGGGAAATAGGGCTTTCATTTAATATCAAATATTTAGCTATGAAACATAATTTAATATGAAAAAAATGGGAGAAAATAAAAATGTTTTTATTTTTTTTAGTTCTACATGACATTTTAACTGTCAATGTCATAATACTGTTTGCTTTTACTGTAATAAAATACACATATTTGTATTCAGCAAAGTCTCACGTGTAAAACAGTACCCCCTATGTACAGGTGTTATGGTGTTTTGGGAAGTTACAGGGTCAAATATAGCACATTACATTTGAAATAGAAATTCGTCAGATTGGTTATGTTGCCTTTGAGACTGTATAGTAGCCCAGGAATTAAATTTACACCCATAATGGTATACCATTTGCAATAGTAGACAACCCAAAGTATTGCAAATGGGGTATGTCCAGTCTTTTTTAGTAGCCATTTGGTCACAAACAATGGCCAAAGTTGTCTACTATTGCAAATGGTATGCCATCATAGGGGTAATTTTCATTCTTGGGCTACTAGGGTCTCAAAGGCAACATAACCAATCTGGCTAATTTTAATGTGAAAAAAATGAAACACAAGCCTTGTATTTGACGCTGTAACTTTTGAAAACACCATAAAACCTGTACATGAGGGGTAATGTTGTACTCGGGAGACTTCGCTGAACACAAATATTTGTGTTTCAAAACAGTAAAAAGTATCACAGCAATAATATCATCCGTGTAAGAGCTACTTGTGTGTGAAAAATGCAAAAAACTTCATTTTTACTGGCGATATCATCATTGTAATACATTTTACTGTTTTGAAACACTAAAATTTGTGTTCAGCGAAGTCTCCCGAGTAAAACAGTACCCCCCATGTACAGGTTTTATGGTGTCTTGGAAAGTTATAGGGTTAAATATAGTGCTAGCAAATTAAATTCCCTATACATTCATGGGTTGTCAGCCAGATCCTGCTAATTGTAATTAATTAAGATCCCTAATTATGTAAAAATATTACATAAATATATATGTAGAATTAATATATGTATATATATACGTATGTGTGTGTGTATATATATATATATATATATATATATATATATAATTTTTTAAAAATATTTTTATTTATATATAGGTGTATATATATAGTGATATATACGTATATATTTATGTATATAGATATATAGATATATAGATTATTTCGTTCTATGTGTATTTTGATATAAATATATATATATTAATATCACAATACAGTTAGAACAAAATAACACACATCTATATATTTTGTAATTATTTATTTTTAATTATTTTTTTAATTTTATTTTTTAACGTATTTACATATTTTTTTATATTATATATAAATATATATATAACAATAAATAAATATATATATATATATATATATATATATATATATATATATATTTAATCAGTATCAGTCTACGTTTAATTTGATATTAATATATATATATATATATATATATATATATATATAGAAAAGTTGAAAATGATAGCACTCCCAGGACTCCAACTTAAGATTTAACTTTTAATAGTTTACAAAATAAAAAAATCGACGTTTCAGTCTGCTATTTACAGACTTTCATCAGGACGGTCCTGATGAAAGTCTGTAAATAGCAGACTGAAACGTCGATTTTTTTATTTTGTAAACTATTAAAAGTTAAATCTTAAGTTGGAGTCCTGGGAGTGCTATCATTTTCAACTTTTCTACATTTTGCTTGACAAGCACCGGGCAAGTATTTCTACTATATGGAGTGCAAGATTATTTTCCATTTATATATATATATATATATATATATATATATATATATATATATATATATATATATATATATATATATATATATATATATATATATATATATATATATATATATATATATATATATATATAATTATATATATATTAATAGTAAAATACACCTAGACAGTGTATGTGTATATGTGTATATATAGATCATATATATTATATATATATATATATATATATATATATATGATCTAAGCATATGGTTTGTTTTTTTTACACTTATTTAATGTTTTTTTTAAATATTTTATTTTATTTCCAGCCAGCAGGGGGACAACCTGTCATTACAGGCAGTCCCCCTGCTGGCAATGTAGCAGGCAGCTAACCCGGCCATGTGATTGTGAGGTCCTTGCAAGGACCTCACTCTCACATGGCCGGAGGGGCTGCAGGAGGACGGAAGTGCCGCGGGGGGCTCCCTGGGAGTCCCCCTAACCGCGATCGCTGGCGTGGGATCGCCGGCGACCGGGTAAGAAAAAAAAATACCGGAGGGCGTAGTATTACGCCCTGCGGCGTTTAGAGCCGCTTAGAATAGGGCGTAATAGTACGCCCTCCGGTTTTAAGGAGTTAAAAAAAAATTTGACTACACAAACTACACAAAGCGGCACTGTCAGGGTTGCATCCACTTTTTTTTTTAACACCCCTCCTGACTCCACTACATTTTATTGTCCCCCTAGTTACCCCCAGATGCCCATCATTTTACCTTTTTTGAACTGTTGATTTTAAACCCAGATCTTGGTCCAAGGTGCCACAATTTTAGTGTGGGCTGATGAAGGCCCTGTAGGACAAGTTATCTGCTCACATTAGATAGCGCTGTGCACATTTGAGCATTTGCTATTGGCCAACATTCGCATGGGAATTTTGGCTATTCATTCATTTATCAGAATGATGGGTAAACAAATAGAAATTACACAGAACAAATGAAAACCAAATTTCAATTCGGTTTTTGTTCATTCACTTAGTACAAGGAAGGAGGGTGCTACTGGCCTTTGGCTCCCTCCTTGTAATATTTAAAAAGAGAAGTGTCGATGCCCCCTCACTCTATGGGGGTCAATATAAGGACACATGTCCTCCCCCAACCCCCCACCCGTGTCCCGCAAATGGGGGCTATTTATCTAAATAGGGGACCTAAGGTCCACCTTGACCCGAACCATTAGCGGCAGGTGAGGGCCCAAAGTGCCTCCGCCCCTGCCCCCACCCATAAACTATGACATTGACAAAAAGGGGATATATTTTCCTGTGTTTTTGTGTGGGAGCAAGGGGGGACAACACTAGCCACCCCTTTTGTTACTTTGGGCCCCCACCCACTGCTTACGGGTGGGGGCAAAGGAGGGAGATGGTAGGTCCCCTACTATTGCCACTTAGGGCCCCACCCCAATGCTCATGGGTGGGAGCAAGGGAGAGGAGACAGTATGTTCCCTACCCCTTTTGTCACCTAATGTCCCCCAGCATTAGGCGGGTCAGCGCACGGGGGGGGGGGGTGGATAGGCCCCCCCCACCTTTGTCACTTAGGGCCCCCACCTGTCACTCATAGAAGAGAAGAAACAATAGCAGAAAGGTAAGTTTGGCATGACTGTACCGCTTTAAGCATAGAACCTTAATGACAATGGTTTTGTCAAGATTCCATGCATTTGAAACCAAGGTTGTTTTAATGCTTTCTTTTAAAGTGCATATCATTTTTAAAAGAGTAACTGAGCTTGTTTCTAATACTTTATATGTATACATAACATAACATTAAGCATGTATAAAACATAACAGTCCAAAAAAGGAAAATTAATTCAAAACAGATTCACGTCTTACTCCTGATTGTTAAAGTGCCCAATACACCCTGTTCCAAATTATTATGCAAATTATATTTTTCTCATTTACCTAAATAATTGATGTAAATAACAGTCAGCATAATTCTCATGTTATCAACTATTAAGAGTACAATTCAAATTTTATTGAACAAACCTCCTAATGATAACAATATTTTTTTAAAACATAAAAAACTTACAATGCACTGTTCCAAATTATTACGCACAGTAAGTTTGAAAAAACTTTATAGGTTGTAAAGAACTGAAAATTGTAATTTGTTGTGTTTGCAGCATATTTACTGAAATCAAAAGCTATTTCAATAAAACTTATAACAACATTTTAACTTTTTAAAAATTTTAACAGGTCACGTTACATTTTAACATGGGACCCCTTATTTGATAGCAGCTTCACAAGTCTTGCATTCATTGAACTTTTTTGGACAGTTTCTGCTTGGATTTGTTTGCAAGATGTCAGAATAGCCTTCCACAGCTGCTGTTTGGATGTAAACTGCTTCCCACCCTCGTAGATCTTTTGCTTGAGGATGCTCCAAAGGTTCTCAATAGGATTGAGGTCAGGGGAGGATGGAGGCCACCCCATGACTTTCTCTCCTTTTATCGCCATAGCAGCCATTGATGCAAAGGTATTCTTTGCAGCATGAGATGGTGCATTGCATTTATTATGGAAAGCATAGTTCTTCCTTCTGAACCAGGGAAGAAAGTGGTCAGTCAGAAACGCCACATACTTTGCAGAGGTCATCTTTACACCTTCGGGGCCGACCAGCTCTCTTCACATGATTCCGGCCCAAAACATGACTCCACCACCACCTTGCTGACATCGCAGCCTTGTTGGAACAGGGTGGCCGTCCACCAACCATCTACTACTCCATTCATCTGGACCATCCAGGGTTTCACGGCACTCATTGAACAGGACTGTTTGAAAATTAGTCTTCATGTATTTTTTTTCCCAATGCAGCCGTTTCTGCTTGTGAGCATTGGTTAGTGGTGGCCGAATAGAAGGTTTATGCACAGTTGAAAGGCTCTGGAGGACTCTACACCTTGATGTCCGTGGGACTCCAGAGGCACCAGCAGCTTCAAATATCTGTTTGCTGCTTTGCAATGGTATTTTAGCAGCTGCTCTCTTGATCTGATGCATGGATCTGGCAGAAATCTTCCTCAATGTGCCTTTATCAGCACTAACCTGTCTGTGCTCTGAATCAGCCACAAATCTCTTAATAGTGCGATGATCACGCTTAAGTTTTCGTGAAATATCTAATGTTTTCATACCTCGTCCAAGGCAGTGAACGATTTCACTCTTTTCGGGAGCAGAGAGATCCTTTTTCTTCCTCATATTGCATGAAAATGGTGCTCTGCTTAATAATGTGGACAACCCGCCTTTAGTAGTTTTTCCTTAAATTGGGCTCACCTGGCAATCTAATTATCACAGGTGTCCGAGATTTGCTCTTTCCCAAATCCCTATGTATATTTAAACAAATGGAGGTTTTTGGTTACCTCCAATGACCATGAGAGGGTATGCCCACCTGCCACGTCAAGGTGGGTCCTAACTCTAACCATTCACCTTGCTTCCTTGAGCAAAGATATCTCCAACGAGAAAGAAAGGGGTATTTTTATATACATCCCCACATGCTTATTAATCCTTAATAGTGAACACATGGGATGGGCAGCACTGGAGATATCTTTGCCAATCTCAAGGACACAAGGTGAGCCGACCCCCCCTGACCCCCATGCCCCCACCACCTGAAAAAAAGCATTTTTTTGTATTTCTCATTCCTCCCCCCCCCCCCCCTTTTCTGTCTTGTTACATTTGTTTTTCACTTACCTAACTATAAGATAAGGCCAGGGACTAATGAAAGTATTTAGAAAATTGGGCAGACTAGATGGGCCGAATGGTTCTTATCTGCCGTCACATTCTATGTTTCTATGTTACCATAGCTACTTATCATTCATTAAGCTATGTTTGTGAGATTTTGCCCTTCCTTTTGTTTTATACCTTAATATTGCACTCCATCCATTCCTACCGATACCCACCCCTGTTGCACCTCCATCTATTCCCTACTGTCACACATCCTTATCACACCTTAATATTACCCTTTATCCAATCCTTTAAATAGATCACTAACATAGTAAAAAACAGTCTGCTTGTAGGTATTTGCAAGGACCCTAGAGTCATAACAAGCAGTACAGTGTACTATACATGGCAAAAGAATCGAAAAAGAATGTCTGAATTTGAGCATAATGCCCACATATGGTAAATACAGTTAAATCATATATTTTTTAAATAAAAGTTTTTAAAATTGCTGCTACAATCTTTATGGCTCTTTGGAATGCTAAGGTAATGCTAACAGTGAAATGGTAGAGTCCATACACTCCTCCCCCTCCCGCAATTGTAGGAATAATATGACTAATTGAAACTTGTTTTACTGCTTGAAAGCAGGGGATGAATGGGGCATTTACAGTAATTTTGCAGCCTGTAGCTTCTGGTAGCGAAATTTGCTCCTCAACTGGCTGGTTAATTAATAAGGGTGAGTGAGGCTTTCTTGGCTAAATTTCATTCTGATTCATTCTCATTCAAAGTACAAGAAAGTAAAAATTTTATAAAATATGTATACTCGATTCTGGAAGTGAAGTGGTTAAGAAGAGGGTAATTGTAAAAAAAACAAGTTATTTAGAAAAATGTGCAGAGAGCTACATTATACCAACAGAAACTGTGTGACGCTGTAAGCAAGAGTACACAACACTTTGCAGACTGGATTTTTTACCACATGCATTAAAGGGAATAAAATATCACCTCCACGTCTGGAAAATATAACAAAATAAATATTCACATCGCTTCAGTTTAGAAAACATTCAAATGCGTGCCAAAATGTAGCTATAAATTTGAATAATGGTGAATATTCCTATAAATTCTTCAGAAAAGTCTTCAAGCGCCCTAATGAGTTATGAGCTTATTTTTGTAAGCGATTCAATTAGACCAGCATACCAAGTGATAGAAATAAAACAGAAGGATAAGGTTCATATTTCCAAGTGTTTGACATAAACGAAACTTAAGCATTGTTCCCATGACAATGCAATCTTTAGGTTGACGAATATGAAAATTAGGATTAAAAAAAAGCGTAAAAGGAGAGCATTTATTTTTTTATGTCTTTTCTTGAGTGGCTTGTCAAACAATGACAAATGGAAATATGGGAATTGATTTATTTCCCATAGGTCTACATTTTACATTTATAACACATTTTGCTACTTTACAACAGATAATGGACTTCCCAAAGGCTTGTGGAATTATAAGAGCAGATATGTAAAATTGAGCTGGAGAAAGCAAAGTAATGTCACATTGTTATGAAGTGAATGGATCGATCGGGCAGTTAAAATATGAGAAGACAGAGAAAGTCACAGAGTTCTCCAGTTCAGCTGGATAAAAATTTGACAGAGTTTTCGATGGCAGAGAGTGCCTATAATGCTTTTCTTACTTTGATCTTAATGCTGTTACTGGACCCTAATTCCAGCTGAATTTTGGGGAGTGATGGATATATGCAGTTTTCTATGAACAGATCTGTAGATATATGTACAGTATATATATATATATATATATATATATATATATATATATAATAATGTGGGACACTGTATCCATTTAATCTCCAATTAACAAGAAAGGAGATAATGAGTTGTTTATGACTGTCGCTCAGTGATGTTACTTAGTTTTTGTTTTTTTCTTTCACAGTTTCAAAGTGAAGTACAAGCGGTCTGACCATTTGAAGCAAATGTATCACAGCACAATATCATGTCACCTTAAACTTCACTTTTCCAAGTTTCTTATGTCTGGGTTTCACTGTCCCAATTTTACCACATGCCAGGAGGCTTACTATTTTGCATTACTCTCTTTACTAAACTCCACAGCAGTAAAGAAAGTGAAAACATTTAAACCAATCAAAATGCAATAGGGAGTATATTATCCCAGTAAATAGGCTCCTCCTCCTCTTTCTTTACTGCTCCATCGCAGACAGGTCAGAGTTTTTGGCTTTTCCCTTCCTCCTGTGCTTTGCCTCATATGAACGTTTATTTTATTATTATTACTACTTTGTATATATATTTACATATGATTTCTGTTTTCTGTCTATCTTCTACAATTATTCCTCCTGTGTTATTGCTACACTACATACTTTTCCTTTTGCTGAGGCTTCTAGGGTTATCTTTCTCCCTAGTCTCAGCAACCTCTTATTTATTTCCCCTATTCCCGCTTGTTCTTTCCGCCCTCGGGCGGTCCCGAATCTATTGGCAGGTTCCTTATCCTTTCCCCTGCCTCACCGTCACCGACGGCTCCCTCTCACCTAGTTTTGCCGCGGGCCGGCTCCAGCCGCTGCTGTACTTGCGGTGGCCATCTTTAATCCCGCGTCTCGTGAGATTACGGCCACCATCTTGGATACGCCGCGAGTGCCGCGAGTAACACATAGGACACCCATAATGGAAAGTATACCACAGAGAAACCTTCCTACAGAGGACAGAGGTCAGTTGAGCTTGCTGTTAAAGGCACATAAGGTGGTTAACCTGTGCCTGGCTGGGGTGCTGCCCCTAAACTGTGCTGCTAAGGAGGTCGCTTTGTGGCCACCTCTATAACCCTGGGTGAGGCCCAGAATATTCAAATCCCAACAAGTGTTTTTTAATTCTGCCCTGCTGGGGCTATTTGTTACTACTGAGACCATTGGCACTATATAACCTGCTGGGGTGTTTATGCCATATCTCACTTTTGTCACAGACCCTGCTGGGGTACACTCTTTTTTTCTGCATACCACTACCCATACCCTGCTGGGGTATCACATAATTACAAACCCTGCTGGGGTTATTTGGTTCTCATCCAACCATTATTATACCTTTTAAAACTCTGCTGGGGTCCTTGGTATTATCATACCACTACGATACCCACCAGGGTATCATATATATTTATCTACTAACCCTGCTGGGGTTATTTGTACTCAGTACAACAATTACACGTTATTGCACCCTGCTGGGGTCCGCATAACGATATTAATACAGTCAATTACTGTCTAAATACAGCATACTGACCTCTATCACCTACGCCCTGTGCCAAACACATATTCAGGCATTATGGAGACCTCTCAGACAAGAGATCTCCAAAATATGGTAAACGAGGCCGTATCCGCCTCCATGGAGAAAGTTATCTCCAAAATGATGGCCTCTGGTCCCGACAAGAGGAAACCATCAAAAACCCACCTATCCCGCCATGACTCAGATTCTGATGCACCAGAACCCTCACTGGCAAATGCCATTGAAAGGCAAAAAGGGTCACCAAAACCCAAACAGAGGCAAAAACCCCGCTAAACGCACTAAACCCGCTACAGCCACCGCACCGAACCCGCAACACGAGTATTCTTCGGAGGAAGAAGAGTCTCACTCGAAATCCATGGCCATCTTAGATGAATGGCAAGCGGACGAGTCAGACTCCAATGAGGATGCTTGGGGCTCTAACTCCGGATCCCAATCCTTTTTTCCACAACACACGTTCATGGGAGAACCCCAAGAACCAGATACCGTGGGACCCCCGCAGGAAGACGAAGACACCATCTTCGACCCGCTGGGACAAAAACTTTTTGACCCGAGAAAGAAAAGACATCCACGCTCAAGTGACTGGACACCACCCGATCACCTAGCGAGGTTCATGCACCTCTGGATACGAAAATCCATGGACAAGACAGTCCGCAACCGTTTGCGGTCAGAATGCCCACGACCTTTTCTACCTGACCACGTTGCGGAAACTCCAGAATTCGACCAGGTGATGACCACCTTTATATCACGAGGTGGCCGTGACCCACGCAAAGGAGTGGAGAAAGGGTTTAGAGGGGTACAGGATAAACTTCTGGATTCAGTGGGACCACTGTCCATAATAATGCACTTGGCTGACGATGCCCTAACCAAAGCCGATCAATTCGACGCTACTATGGTGCACGAATGGGCTCATGATGTACGGGAGTGGGCACAAAGATGCTTCTGCTTTGTGGATAATGCCAATGTCGCCTTATCATCCGAGCGACGTAAAGCAGCACTTATCCGCATTGACGGAAAGTTGGTGGAGTTGGACACCAAAGAACTAGGTCCTCTGGCACAGGGCAAGCTATTTGGAGATCCTTTTCTCAAAGATCTGAGCAGACATGTAAACGTCTTCACATACTTAAACAAGGCTGAGACATCAATGCGGAGAGTCTTTAGACAAAACCCCTCCAGCTGTGTTTTTGGACGGGCTGGCCGCCAAAGGGGCCGTGCTGCCAGCCGCTTCTGGCCATCAGGCCCCCGCTCTATGGGACCCCAACCTTTCTACCCAGAGGTGGGATACCGACCATCCTCCTACACTCGAGGCGCAGACAGAGGTCGCGGACCACGCACCCGTGGCAGAGCACGATTCTCCTCAGGTAAGCAACCATTTCACTCAGTTTTCTCTTCCAATGCATACAGCAGGTCGCATATCTCTTTTCTTCCAGGAATGGACCTCCATCTCCACGGACGCATGGATCCTACAGACAATACAAGGCTACGTCATCGACTTCGTAGACCCACCACGACAGAAGGAACTACCACGTCCCATCAACTGCTCAACAGAAGATACCTCTCTCATCAACAACGAACTGCAAACCCTATACTCGAAAGGTGCGATCGAACCCGCCTCCGACCCTCGAGGCTTCTTCAGCAACATCTTCTTAGTAAAGAAGAAAACGGGAGATTTCCGACCCGTCATAAACCTACAACACCTCAACGAGTACGTCACATACAAAAACTTCAAGATGGAAGGCATACATCTTCTACGAGACCTCTTACAAGACAAGGATTGGTTCACTAGACTAGACCTCAAGGACGCATACCTATCAGTACCCGTCCACCAATCCTGCAGACAATTCCTACGGTTCCATTGGCAAGGCCTTCCTTGGCAATTCACGTGCCTCCCCTTCGGCCTCAGTTCGGCCCCATGGTGCTTCACCAAACTACTGAAGCCCGTGGTCGCACATCTTCGAGCGCAAGAAATTCGCTGCATTATATACCTGGACAACCTTCAACTGTTCTGCTCAGACAAATCCAGACTGATATGACACACACGCTATACCACGGATCTCCTGTCATCCCTGGGCTTTATAGTGAATTTTCAAAAATCGTCTATCTCCCCATCACAGACAGTACAATTTCTGGGATTTGAGATAGATTCCACCTCCAGCACTCTGCGGCTACCGACATCAAAAATCTCGGCCATCCGCAAGGAATTACGCAGAGCCATCCGTTGCCACACCATTCCACTCCGCACCCTCGCCCACATAGTGGGACTTCTCTCTGCTTCCATACAAGCAATATTCCCCGGTCCACTCCATTACAGGGCGATGCAGCGCCTCAAAGCCTCCTTCCTCAGGGAAAACCCCTCATACGATCAACCAGTCCCGATGACAGAGGAAGTCAGAGACAAACTCAGATGGTGGCTAGACAGCATGGAGGCATGGAACGGCCGAGCCATCTTCGGAAAGACACCCGACATGATATTGGAATCAGACGCCAGCCTTTGGGGATGGGGCACGACTAGCAAAAATACATCAACAGGAGGCGCCTGGACATCCCAGGACCTCAACATGCATATAAATTGCCTAGAACTCCTAGCCGGGTCATTCGCTAACCACAGCCTAGCAAAGGACAAGTCGAACTGCTGCATCCTCCTCAGGATGGACAACATCTCCGCAGTCCGCTATATCAACCGCCTAGGCGGAGCCCGCTCCCGTCTCCTGTCAGAAATAACGAAAGAGATCTTCGATTTCTGCCTACCCCGCAACATCTCCCTCACAGCGGAATACCTCCCAGGAGAGACGAACCTCACGGCAGACTGGTTCTCACGTCACTGGCGGGACACCAGTGACTGGAAGCTGGATCCACAAATCTTCTACCACATTGCGGAACATCGAGGTCCATTTCACCTGGATCTATTTGCATCCCGCAACAACAGACAAACAACACTATACTTCAGCTGGCTCCCGGACCCGGAGAGCGCAGCAGTGGACGCATTCCTACAGCCATGGCCGATCACGGGAGCCTACGCTTTCCCTCCCTTTGCCATGATAGCGAGGACCATACACTACTTGAGAAGTCAACAAACCTCTCTAGTGCTCATCACTCCGCTATGGAGAGGACAACCATGGTTCCCGGACCTGCTAGCCCTATCATACAACGATCCTCTTCTACTACCTCATCATCAGTACATTCTCACAGATCCCACTCATCCTGGACAATTGTCTCAATCTGGTGGCTTGGACACTTTCAGGGGTGCCTGGCAAGTCGGCGAACTATCGCAGGCTGCTAAGGAACTACTATGGGACTCATGGGCTCCTGGAACCAGAAGATGCTACCTATCTGCTTGGAATTCCTGGTCCACTTGGTGTATGGAACGGAGCCTCAATCCATTTATGGCCTCTATTCCAGCCATTCTGAATTTCCTATCCCACCTATTCTCATCAGGTCAGTCTTATAGATCACTTAACGTAATTCGTTCAGCTATCTCAGCGGCTCATGTCCCCATACAGGGCCGGCCTTAGGGGTGTGCGAGCTGTGCGGCCGCACAGGGCGCCATGGAGTAGGGGGCGCCGTGCGGCCGCACAGCCGGCCGGGATTTAAAAAAAAAAAATTTTTTTTTTTTTTTTTTTTTAAATTTGCAGCGGGGGCGGAGCTTACCGTGCGGCGGGGGCGGAGCTAAAAGCGCCGGAAAACTGCTGCAGGGGAAGCAGGAAGGAGTCCCTGCTTCCCCACCAAACAGTCACCAGGAGCTGCACTGCCTCCACAATGAGTGATTGCCAGGTGAGTGTGACTCTCTGCCTGTGTGTATTACTGTCTGTGTGTGTGTGTGTGTGTGTGTGTATGTATGACTGTCTGCCTCTGTGTGTGTATTACTGTCTGTGTGTGTGTGTATGACTGTCTGCCTCTGTGTGTCTGTGTATGACTGTCTGCCTGTGTGTGTCTGTGTGTATGACTGTCTGCCTCTGTCTGTGTGTGTATGACTGTCTGCCTGTGTGTGTCTGTGTATGACTGTCTGCCTGTGTGTGTCTGTGTGTATGACTGTCTGCCTGTGTGTGTGTGTCTGTGTGTATGACTGTCTGCCTGTGTGTGTCTGTGTGTATGACTGTCTGCCTGTGTGTGTCTGTGTGTATGACTGTCTGCCTCTATGTGTGTATTACTGTCTGTGTGTGTGTGTATGACTGTCTGCCTCTGTGTGTCTGTGTGTATGACTGTCTGCCTGCATAGGCGTGCGCACGGGGTGTGCCGGGTGTGCCTGGGCACACCCTAATCCCCGCAGCACGCCTATGTATTGAGACCGGCAGGGGAGATCTCAGGATCTCTGCTGTCGGCTCATGCAGAGCCGGTGCTATCCGAGCGCCGGCTCTGCTCTCAGCCTCCCTCCCCACCGACCCACAGGCAGGGAGGGAGGCAGGAGAGGACCGGCGGAGCTCCTGCCAGCAGCTCCGCCGGGTTCCTCTCGCGAGATTTGAGCGTTGCCGCAGCAACGCTCAAATCTCGCAAGAGTGAACTCTAGCCCCGCAGGGTAGAGTTCACTCTCCACTGGACCACCAGGGATGGCGGTAGCATGGTCCCCCCTCCCTACATAAGGTAACAAGGGAGGGGGGATATTAACTAAACGGCACCTCACCTCACCTCCACTGGACCACCAGGGAAGGCAGCAGGAACAAGAATCCCCCCTCCCTACATAAGGTAAGAAGGGAGGGGGGATATTGAGTCATGTACCCCCACATCCACCCCCCACAATCACCCACACACATACAGCACACGCACCTACACACATACAGCACCCTCACACAGCACACACACACATACAGCACCTTCACACATACAGCACCCTCACACAGCACACACACACATACAGCACCTTCACACATACAGCACACACATACAGCACCCACACACACAGCACCTACACGCACACACAGGACCTACACACATACAGCACCCACACACACAGCACCTATACACATACAGCACCCACACACAAATACAGCACCCACACACACAGCACCTACACACACACAGCACCCTCACACAGCGCGCACACACACACATACAGCACCCACACACAGCACCTACACACATACAGCACACACACACATACAGCACCCACACAGCACCTACACACACATATAGCACCCCCACACACACAGCACACATACAGCACACACACAGCACCCACACCCACATACAGCACCCACACACATACAGCACACACACACACAGCGCCCTTACACGCACACACACACACACACACAGCAGTGTGTGTGTGTGTATAAATAAATATATATATATATATATATATATATATACACACATACATATACACGCGGCGTGTGTTTGTGCTTTAGGGTGCACACCCTAATGCAATAGGCTGCGCACGCCTATGTCTGCCTGTGTGTGTGTGTATGACTGTCTGCCTCTGTGTGTGTCTGTGTGTATGACTGTGTGTGTGTCTGTGTGTATTACTGTCTGCCTCTGTGTGTGTCTGTGTGTATTACTGTCTGTGTGTGTGTGTGAGACTGTCTGCCTTTGTGTGTCTGTGTGTGTGTGTATGGCCGTCTGACTCTGTGTGTGTCACATACAACCAATACACGCATATCACACACTGTTAATACACCCATTACAAATATCACACATAGCATACATATCACACACAGTCATCACACCTTCTATCACATACACAGACAACACAAACATTACAGCATACATGGATGACGGGGGGGGGGCGCTGTGAAGATTTTTCGCACAGGGCGTCTAAATGCCTAAGGCCGGCCCTGTCCCCATACTAGGGATGCCGGTAGATAAGGACCCGCTGGTATGTCGACTCCTAAGGGGCATCCGATTACAACGCCCCCCAGGCCCTAGATACTCACGACTCTGGGATGTCGAAGTAGTCCTCCGATTCCTGAGAGACTGGCCAACTGACGACAGACTCTCTCTCCGACAACTCTCTGCAAAACTCACGGTTTTGCTTTGCCTGGTCTCCTTCCGCAGGGTGTTGGACATTCGGGCGTTGGACATAGACGCGTTTTCAATCTCCCCAGTAGGAGTAACATTCCAGATATCCCGACGCACGAAGACGGACTCCACATCGGTGTTCTACCCCTTCTTCCCCACCGATCCACAACTCTGCGTCATCTCTACTCTACGGCGGTACGTGGAAATTACCTTACCAATTCGGTCTCCACCCTCAGGTCAACTCCTCGTATCATACGTTAGACCACATGTCCCCATCACAACAACCACCCTAGCTAGGTGGGTTCGCTGGATCCTATCACTAGCTGGCGTGGACGCTACTTCCGGGGCCCACTCGGTACGCGGACAGGCGGCATCCTCTGCCTTCACGGCGGGTGCCTCCCTATCGGATATCCTACACTCCTCAGATTGGTCTAGAGAATCTACGTTCCGCACCTTCTATTTCCGACCGAACTCCGGTGTGGCCATGTCTCTTATACAACAGCGTTAGAAATGCAAAATAGGAAGCCTCCTGTCATGTGGTAAAATTGAAGATTATGCTAGCGTTAGTGTACTTATAATCTTAATTTTAATAATGACCGGAGGCGAGTATTTTCCCACCCTTCCCACCTGGAGAGGAGGGGAACTACTCTATTCATACGTTTACAACTTTTTCTCCATTATTTCCGGTCTCACTCTCCCTGAACCTATATGTTGGTATACTGTATCCACTGTTATCATCAGCCTATCGAACTGCTGTTAGATTGTACACTGAGTACGTAAATTATACTTTTTCAATGTTATCCGATGGATCACTGTCATTACTACAAACAGTTTCAAGACCGGTGCCTAGCCTTTTCATATTCTCTTTTCAGTTTAATTTCGTAAAAATTTGGAACATCTGCGGCATAACCCTAGAATTACGGTTCATCACATAAAGACCATGATTCCTATCGGACGTTCACCCGTTGGTGCCTGTTTCCACTCAAGCCAAGAAGTTTCATCATTCCCACCGTTGATGTTTGTTACAGACTTTATTTCTAACCTACTTCCCTGTTCCGATGTCGCTTCTGAAAGAGGAGGAGGAGCCTATTTACTGGGATAATATACTCCCTATTGCATTTTGATTGGTTTAAATGTTTTCACTTTCTTTACTGCTGTGGAGTTTAGTAAAGAGAGTAATGCAAAATACAAAATATGCCTCCTGTCATTATTAAAATGAAGATTATAAGTACACTAACGCTAGCATAATCTTCAATTGTGTTTCAGGTGAATGCCTTCTTATTGATTAACCCTGAAACTTGCCTCCAACTATAGCTTAATGAAGCAGTTTTTGTGCATAGGTCTTGACTCTGAAGTCTCACTGCTCATTTCGCTGCCAATTAGGAGACAAATCAGTTATTTTTCTGTCACACAGCCCTAACCATACCTCGCCTGGCTGTGACTGACAGTCTACATAAAAAAAAAATGGTTTCATTTACAATAAGAGCTTACTTACTTTAGAATTATTTATCACCTGCTCGTTAAAGTGAACTTTAATCATAGTCAAGAGGCCCCTGCAAGGTGGAGCAAGTTATTAATAGTAAAGGAGATAATAAATTCTAAATTAAACATACTGTGTAACATAGGAAATGTAAACATTAGATCTCACTTTACAGGAAGTGTTTAGGATAGTTGTGCATGTTACATGCAGAGAGGCATGACTAGGTTTGCATAAACAAAGGGATTGAACTCCTAAATGGCAGAGAACTGAGCAGTGGGACTGCAGGAGCATGAGCTATTCACCAATCTTTATTTTAAAAATGTAGTAGTTTAACAATGAGATCTGCATGTGGCAAAGTAAGTTAAGATAACAGACAATAGGTTTAAAAGCAAAAAGTTTTGCAGAAATCCAAATTACATAAGGGTAAACAGTGGTGGCATAGACTTACTCCTCAGAGAGTGTGGAAGGTCAAGATTAAAGATGACATGAGTCGAAAGCTTACATACAGTATCGTAGCTAAGTATACAAACTGTTTCATTAAGTTAAAGTAGTTTTGGTGACTATGGTGTCCCTTAAAGCTTTGCATATGGAAAATTCAGCTGCTTTGTGTTTGTTTGTTTGTTTGTTTGCTTTTTGTTTTTTGTATTGTGGCCTCATGGACTTTGAAATGCTTTATCAGTGAATCTGCCCTTTGCACATTTTATTTGAAGTGTTGACTGCATTTCCTGCAGTTTGTAGCTAAAAACAAGTTTACATCACACAGATACGCTTTGATTTAATGAGTAGCACTATTTTTAAGGTAAAAATTATTTCAAAGTTTTGTGGACCAATAAGCTGGTATGTTTACTGAAAAGACTTTAGCAGGATTCAAATGGATGCAGAATATTTAACTTTACCGGTTAAGACAAACACCTACTTCAATGAGCTGCTTGATCAAAATATTAGTTTTCCTTATGACCTATTTGTTCAGACAAATGAGAGATGGCAGCCTTTAGTATGGCAAGTGAATACAACAAAGTGGCCAAGGTTCAAACACCTCAGCCCATACGTCCTAGCACTGTTTTGATGAAAAGTATTATGAAGGCATGTTTAGCACACCAGAGATAACACAATATTCAGTCTGTCAGAGGGGACAAAACTGAAAATAGCAGTATTATATATTAGCTTTAGAATCTGATATAGCACTTCCACATATTAAACAATAAATCACACTGGGCAGTTTTCATTATTTTCGATTTAAAATAGGCTATATTGGGGGGCGGGGCCGGACCGCCATGCTAACCGGTCGCATGCAGGAGAGGCTCCGGCAAAACCGGGCCTCTTAAGCTACTTAACGCGGACTTTCGCACGATAAGCGAGCCCACGAGATACCCGCGGCTGTGGGAGAGGCAGCAGACCCCAAGATCGGGAGTTCTGGTCCCCAGCAGGAAGCACGGAGCTTTGAGGGCTGCGGCCTACCCGGGAGGGGAGCCAGGTGGACGGCCGCCGCCGGGCATCCCTTCCAGACTACCACATGCCGAATGCCTGAGTCGCTTGCCGGCCCCGTTCCCCCCCCTTTGGGCCGGGGGGGTCATCCCGGTCCCCACTGAGGAAAGCCTGAGCCGCAAGGGGATTGAGGCGCACGGAACCCGCAAGACTCACCTCGCAAGATGGCGGCGGATCACAGCCATGTGCCACCCACTCCTACACCAGGGAGTCTCTATGAGCCGCAGTTACATCATCTGCCAAGCCGGAGGGCCCCAAACAAAATATAACCGCTGAAATCACGGTCTGCCGCTGTCTGGAGAAACACCTACTGCCCATAACGGATGTCCCCTGGCGGGGCCGAGAGCAGGAGGCAAGGGATGAAAGCGAGTAACAGCCAACTAGACTCACATGTACACCTACACAGAGGACAAGTGCTGGACTCACCGGACCACCGGGCCTGACAAGGGGAGATCTAACACACAACGATGAGTACCTGTGGTCGCCAGATCTGTGGCCGCCAGGGGAAGGAGCACTACATGCCAGCACAGAGACTCTCACAACCCCATAGACTCAACAGGGGGCAACAGCCTCTCGAGTACCACTTGCCACCTAACATGCTCTGAAATTCACCGCAGCCATATTGTGATAACTCACACTGTAATGCCTAACAATGATATCTTATGCTGTAGGAACCCCCTCAGCTCCAGTGGTTACTTGCTTGTTCAACTTGGTGAAGCTTACCTACCTATATCAGCTCAGCACTTACACACTGAGGCTATTTACCTGCATAGATTAAACATTTAGACATAAGTTGATTATTTTATAGGCTCGGTCATAAGCGTCTGGCCCCCTCAGGAGGGTTGCCTCTGAGCCTCACCTAAATTACTACTGTAAACATGCTTAACCGTGCTAGCCTGCGTAATTCACTTGTTTTTATCATTGATTTCATCTATGCTTTTCTTATGTTTTTTTTTGTCTATCTTTGTGTCGTGATAAGTAGCAATTACAGCACCTACTAGGCAGCAGATCGGATAGCCTGTTACTAAATAATCTCTCAATGACATACCTGCTAGCCGAACAACCAACTTACTTGCTTATTAACTGCTTATTGCATACACGCAAGACGCATCAGCATGTTTTAAGCATTACACTCACATACCCACTCATGTCTATGTAACCTACATCAACCACGTCTTAAGCTTTGTTATATATCCTAGACATGTTTGAATACCATGTGAAATAGCTTAAAAAAAAAAAATGTGTGCCGTAACCTACTATGCCCTATATTTGTTCTTAAATGTATTTTGACAATCTTGTGTTTGCTATTGGGGCAGTGCAAGAGTTTGTGTTAACTATGTGCAACACGAAAAATAAAGAATTATAAAAAAAAAAATAGGCTATATTTAGTGTGTATTCTAAGACTTGATTATATTTGTTGAGTCTATTCTAACGATTGATAAGTTTTTCTACAATGGAATTAACTGTATGAACATTTATAGGACTTAAAGGGTTACTCATAAAAACAGTATGGGATGGAGTAGCCTTTGCTGGCAAGCCCTACCTTCTTCCTTTAAACAATAGAAGAAAAAAAAAATATATATATATAGAATGAAACTAAATGCTGTCTCACACCAATCCCCCTTTAAGGGAAGGGATATTAGCATGGAAGGGCTGAGGAGGACTTAGGCTGGCATGAATGGGATTATGCTGCCCTTGGTTGTCCATTGCCAGTATGCGGTATGTGCAGACGGATGCCTTTGATGTTCAAAATAAACATTAGCATCATGGAACTATTGTTCCGTGCTGGCTAAGGATTCTGCCAGACATGGGGATACACCTTCAGCACTAAAAAAACTTGTATATACAGAGTCTTACTGAAGCACTGCACAAACACACTCCAAGCACTGTAACCACTTCAAATCACTGAAGTGGTCATGGTGCTTGAGTATTTTAATAAAGTACCATTTGAATGAAGTACTGAGCGTTAATATATTAATACACTGCTGAGTTATTTTCTTTTAGAAACAAATATGTATAAATGTATTTAAAATCTACATGAATAGCTAGCACAGGGGTACCCAAAAGGTAAACATAGAAACATAGAAGTGACCAAACTGTTTTTCAATTTTCTTACCGTTAAGGACCAAGGCTGTTTCTGCGGTGTTTGTGTTTAGCTGTAATTTTCCTCTCAGTCATTTACTGTACCCACACATATTATATACAGTTTTTCTCACCATTAAATGGTCTTTCTAAAGCTACCATTATTTTCATCATATCATATAATTTACTATAAAAAAATTATAACACATGATGAAAAAATGTAACAAAACACAATTTTTCTAACTTTGACCCCCAAAATCTGTTACGCATCTACAACCGCCAAAAAAACACCCATGCTAAATAGTTTCTAAATGTTGTCCTGAGTTTAGAAATACCCAATGTTAACATGTTCTTAGCTTTTTTTTGCAAGTTATAGGGCAATAAGTACAAGTAGCACTTTTTCAAACCATTTTTAAAAAAACAATTAACGCAAGTTACATTGTAACACTGATATCTGTAAAAGAAGATAACCTAAGCTATTAAACTTGGGGTATGTTGACACTTTTCATGCAACCATTTTACTATGTATCTATGCCAAATTAAAAAATTATAATTGGTGATTTTTTTGACACACACAGCAATTTAAGAATACATGTATTGAGAACTTTAAGTGTGTGGCAAAACTAGCCACTTCTGGACTGTAGTTATTAAAGGTTGTCCGTAGGCTGAATATGTACTGTGTATTGTAACCTGTGTATGTACCGTATTGTGGCCGTTCGCATGCTGGCCGCCGTATGCGGCCAGCGCACCAAGCATTCGTACGACGAAACACGGCTATCCTGGCCGTTCGCCGTACAAATACGGACTCCCCAGGTCGACCACACATTCCCAAGTCGTGTGGTACCAATTCACCGATCGCAACATTGTTGCAATCGGTAATTAAGGGTTCTCCGAGGTGGCCGTCGATCCACTACCGACCATGCGGCGGTCGGCCATCTTGGATCCTTTGTCCCGGCAGCGGTGTTCGGTCGTCGAGAGCCTGGAACTGAAAACGGCTACTCGATGATTTGAACGCCGCTGGACTTCCAGCGCGTTCGGGAGTCCCGCGTTCGGTCCATTGTATGTCCCGTACTTATTCGGTGCTTTTAAACTCACTTTGGTGTTTTATTGTATTATGTGCGGCGTTCGGTCAATTCAGCTGGGATCGGAGCGGTATTCTCACAAGGTGTGCGCTCCGACCCCAGCTATCTACCGAACGTTCAATTATTGCAAAGTACCGAATATTGTGTAATTTCTGTGTTTTGGTGTCAATTGTCGGTTTCGCTGCACGAGGAGATAATCCACTTAGTCGTCCATTTTAGTGGGAGTATCTCTCTCGTGCAGCGAGGCCTGTTGGGAAAGTCACAGTGCATGGTGGGAGAAATCCCCTGGAATTACTGTCTGGAAACCCCTTGCATGGGGAACTGTATAAATATACTGCCTGTGAATAAACCGAGTTAGTTGACTCCCAAACTGTGTTTCGTCCGGTTATTGGGAGGATTGGGAATATTGCCTTGCTTTCTACCCTGACTGTGGATTTCCTAGATGTACCAACGGATATCGTATGCTGACACATTGCATTCCGTTACAATTGGTGGCAAGCGACGGGATCCGAACCTTACAGCCGAAAAAGCAGCGTTCGGGGAAACTGGAACGACCGAACAAGGAAAGCAAGGGCAATTCGTATGGAGATTGATTATACCATACTAAAACGACAAACTTTAAAAGAGCTACTGGAAGCCAGGGGTAAGATAGCCAGCAACAAGTCTAAGGCTGTGCTGATCGCTGAACTGATGGAGGGAGACCGAGCCCGCAGCGCTACACCCCCACCAGCCAAGGAAGAGACCCCATTCCAAAAAGAGCTGCGAACCAGGTTGGAGTTTTTACCGCAACCAGTACCGCTGGAAATACTGACCGTGATGGTATCAGATGTGCAGGATTATCTGATGGCGACCAGCACACCAGCAACCCCACCTAGGGCAGAGTCTGTTACTGCCTCCACCTACGGACAGGTCAAACCCAAAGTCCCACATCACGCCTTTAAAGCGTTTTGTGAAGAAAAGGACGAAATCGATGGGTATTTGCAGGACTTTGAGCGGCTGTGCGATCTGCACGATTTAAAGCCCGCAGTGTGGGTGCCGCTGCTGGCAGGCAAATTATCGGGTAGGGCAGCTGAAGCCTACCGTGCTGTACCCCGAGAGGACAGTAAGGATTACCCTAAAGTAAAGAGGGCAATCTTGGAGAGGTATGCTATTACCCCAGAGGCATACCGGCGGAAATTCCGGGGCTTGCGCAAGCCTGAGAAAGACTCTCATGCAGAATGGGCGCACAAGCTGGACCAAGCCTCGCTAGGCTGGATACAGGCCAGCAACGCTACTAACATGGAGGAGTTGAGGCAGTTAATGCTGCTGGAACAATTTTTTAATGGTTTGTCCCCAGAAGCACAAGAATGGGTGAGAGACCGGAAACCACTCACCCTACCCGAAGCCGCTAAGTTGGCGGATCAGCATTTTGATGCCAGGAGACACCACGGAGCCCAAAATAAGGCTCTCCCTCGGATTACAGGGCCACCCAATAATTTTACCCCTACCGGCCCCACCGCACCCCTGCACAGGCCGGCACTGAATACTCCACCAGCCCCCTCCCGATACAACGGCAGGGCTAACATTCAGTGTCACACCTGCAAGCAGTGGGGGCACATTTCCCGAGAGTGCACCCAAAACCGGAGCCGGCAAGCTTGGAATCAGGTGCGACAAAATTTGGCACCCAGAGCTGCTGCGCACCATTATCAGGTAGCACCCGCCACCCAAGACGTACTGAGCGCTCAAAGTGAGGAACCTCTAGGGGTGCTGCACGAAGTAATGTCAGTCCGAGCCACCGACAACCGACAGCACCATCGGCAGCTAGTGACCCTGGAGGGAAAGGAGGTGCAAGGGCTCCGGGATTCGGGAGCCACTTTGACTTTGGTTGCACCACATTTGGTACCAGGCGCAACCCACACTGGCGGCTCCGTGGCAGTACGGGTGGCCGGGGGAGCAGTATACCGGCTGCCTACTGCCAAAGTTCATTTGGATTGGGGTGTGGGAGAGGGGACCGTAGAAGTAGGGCTGATGCAGAATTTACCTGCCGATGTTGTACTGGGGAATGACTTGGGCCAAATGACTTCCGCTTTTATTCCCCAGACTCCGTACCAGGAGGCCCTTCCCGTAACCACCCGGCAACAGGCTCGCACCACGGCTACACCAACGCACTCTGAGGCTCAGGTAAGAGACCATGTTCCCCAACTGACTCCCATGTCCTGGGATACCCCGACTACCTTTGCAACTGAAGTCCAGACCGATCCCACTCTCCAAATATATAGGGACCGGGCACAAACCGACCAAGCAGGGTTAGAGGGGGAGCGGTTCATCTGGGAGAGAGAGCTGCTATACCGTGTCACGGCCAAAGATGTGGGGGGGTCTGTCACCTTAACTAATAAGCAACTAGTGGTACCCCAGAAGTATAGACAGGAGCTGCTGCGAATTTCTCATGACATCCCCTTGTCAGGACACTTAGGGATGACCCGTACCCGGTACCGTTTGACCCATGCCTTCTTCTGGCCCGGGATCTCTCAGGACGTGCGCCAATATTGCACCTCCTGCGACGTCTGCCAGCGGGTAGGTAAACGAGGGGATCGCCACAAAGCCAGACTATGCCCCCTGCCCATCATAGCCGAACCCTTCAGCCGAGTAGCAGTGGATATCGTAGGACCCCTGCCAAAACCCAGCCCCTCTGGCAAGAGGTATATCCTAACGGTAGTGGACTACGCCACCAGATACCCCGAAGCCGTGGCCCTCTCTAATATTCACGCTGAGACCGTAGCCGAAGCATTAATGAAGGTATTTTCCCGAGTAGGTTTTCCCCAAGAGATAATCTCGGACCGAGGTACCCAATTTACGGCCGAAGTTACTCAACATATGTGGAAGGTGTGTGGCATTAAGCCAATCGTTAATTCCGCCTACCACCCCCAGTCCAATGGACTATGTGAGCGGTTCAACGGGACGCTGAAGCAGATGCTTCGGACGTTCGGGGAAACCCACAAGGACTGGGAGAGGTTTCTGCCTCACCTACTCTTTGCCTATAGAGAGGTCCCCCAGGAGTCGACAGGCTTCTCCCCGTTTGAGCTATTGTTTGGGAGGAGGGTGCGAGGACCCTTGAACTTGATTAGGGAACACTGGGAGGGAGAGAGTACCACCAGCGAAACCCCTATCGTATCATACGTCCTGGAGTTCCGGGACCGTCTGGAGGAGCTGACTCAGGCTGTACACACCAACCTCCAGGCGGCCCAGCAACGCCAGCGACGCTGGTACGATAGAGGAGCCAGGGACCGCAGCTTTCAGGTGGGACAGAAGGTTTTGATCTTAAAACCCGTCCGCACAGATAAGCTGCAGGCCATCTGGCAAGGCCCATACCAGGTAGTGGAGCAGCGATGCGACACTACCTATGTGATCGGCCCCTGCTCAGGGGTAGGGAAGAGACGCATGCTTCACGTGAACATGCTCAAGCCCTACCATGAGAGGATAGAGGATGTGACGGCAATCTGTGCCTCCTCCTTAGAGGATCAGGAAAATTTACCCTTACCCGACCTACTAGAACCCGAGGAGCAGATAGAGCCCTCCCGGGGAGTTCAGCTGGGGGAGCGGCTAAGCCCCCAGGAGCGTGCCCAGGTACAGGCGCTGATTGTCGCCAAGGGGACTACCTTCTCCAACTTACCGGGATACACTCCACTAGCCACCCACCGAGTGGAGACCCCGGGGCAGCTTCCTATGCGCCAGGCTCCATATCGGGTTCCAGAATCCGTCCGTACCCATATGAAAGCCGAGCTAGACGAAATGTTGCAGCTAGGGGTTATCGAACCCTCCGATAGCCCCTGGGCATCGCCGGTAGTCCTGGTACCTAAGAAGGATGGCACCACCCGATTCTGTGTTGACTACCGGAGGCTAAATGACAAGACGGTGTCTGACGCCTACCCGATGCCCCGGATAGACGAGCTGTTAGACAAGATGGCACGGGGCCAGTATCTCACTACCATTGACTTGTGTAAGGGATACTGGCAAATTCCCCTAGCCGATGATGCCATCCCTAAGTCGGCGTTTGTCACTCCGTTTGGCCTGTACCAGTTCAAGGTCATGCCTTTCGGAATGAAAAACGCCCCGGCTACCTTTCAGCGGATGGTAGATCGGCTACTGGATGGTTTTCAGGAGTATGCCTGTGCCTATCTCGATGATATAGCCATTTTTAGTCAGACCTGGGAAGACCACATACACCACATAGGGGCGATCCTAGATCGCATTGGGGAGGCTGGGTTAACCCTAAAACCTAGCAAGTGCCACATAGGTATGGCCGAGGTGCAGTATCTGGGCCACCGTGTAGGGTGTGGGCAGCAGAGACCCGAGCCAGCCAAGATTGAAGCCGTAGCCAAGTGGCCTACCCCCAGGACTAAGACCCAGGTGCTGGCGTTCTTAGGGACAGCCGGCTATTACAGAAAATTTGTCCCTGACTATAGCACCCTCGCCAAACCCCTAACCGACCTGACGAAAAATAACCTTCCCCGACTGGTTGTCTGGGCCCCAGAGTGTGAGCGGGCATTCCAACAACTCAAGACTGCTCTCACCAATGCTCCTGTGTTAACTGCTCCTGATCCAACTAAAAGATTTCTTGTTCACACAGACGCTTCAATGTTTGGATTGGGGGCAGTACTGAGCCAAGTGGGAGCCGATGGCGGAGAACACCCCGTAGCATATTTAAGCCGCAAATTGCTGCCTCGTGAAGTGAGCTACGCCGCCATCGAGAAAGAATGCCTGGCCGTGGTGTGGGCCCTTAAAAAGTTACAGCCCTATTTGTACGGACAACCTTTTTCCTTACTCACAGATCACAACCCGTTAGTGTGGCTAAACCGTGTGTCTGGAGACAATGCCAGGCTGCTGCGCTGGAGCTTGGCGCTGCAGCCCTTTGACTTTACTATCCATTACCGGCCAGGAAAACAAAACGGTAACGCTGACGGGTTATCAAGACAGACTGAACTCGAGAAATGATCTGTGAGTACTCTCCCGGACATCCCCAAGCCGATCCGTTGGGATCAGACTGTGTATGCCGGCTTGGTTCTGGGGGAGCATTGTGGCAAAACTAGCCACTTCTGGACTGTAGTTATTAAAGGTTGTCCGTAGGCTGAATATGTACTGTGTATTGTAACCTGTGTATGTACCGTATTGTGGCCGTTCGCATGCTGGCCGCCGTATGCGGCCAGCGCACCAAGCATTCGTACGACGAAACACGGCTATCCTGGCCGTTCGCCGTACAAATACGGACTCCCCAGGTCGACCACACATTCCCAAGTCGTGTGGTACCAATTCACCGATCGCAACATTGTTGCAATCGGTAATTAAGGGTTCTCCGAGGTGGCCGTCGATCCACTACCGACCATGCGGCGGTCGGCCATCTTGGATCCTTTGTCCCGGCAGCGGTGTTCGGTCGTCGAGAGCCTGGAACTGAAAACGGCTACTCGATGATTTGAACGCCGCTGGACTTCCAGCGCGTTCGGGAGTCCCGCGTTCGGTCCATTGTATGTCCCGTACTTATTCGGTGCTTTTAAACTCACTTTGGTGTTTTATTGTATTATGTGCGGCGTTCGGTCAATTCAGCTGGGATCGGAGCGGTATTCTCACAAGGTGTGCGCTCCGACCCCAGCTATCTACCGAACGTTCAATTATTGCAAAGTACCGAATATTGTGTAATTTCTGTGTTTTGGTGTCAATTGTCGGTTTCGCTGCACGAGGAGATAATCCACTTAGTCGTCCATTTTAGTGGGAGTATCTCTCTCGTGCAGCGAGGCCTGTTGGGAAAGTCACAGTGCATGGTGGGAGAAATCCCCTGGAATTACTGTCTGGAAACCCCTTGCATGGGGAACTGTATAAATATACTGCCTGTGAATAAACCGAGTTAGTTGACTCCCAAACTGTGTTTCGTCCGGTTATTGGGAGGATTGGGAATATTGCCTTGCTTTCTACCCTGACTGTGGATTTCCTAGATGTACCAACGGATATCGTATGCTGACACATTGCATTCCGTTACAAAGTGTTACTGCCAAAGAATACCCCAATATGTGTTCAGCAACATCTCATGAGTACAGTTCAATGGGGGCTTAAATACCTTATTTGGAGGGTGTGCATTACAGTTTTCCAACTTGGAATTTTCACAGCTGGTCATCATGCACCCCTCTCCTATTTGGGATATTTTTTAAGCCGGCCAATGTAATTACCCCCATCAGACCATATCATTTTGAAAAGTAGGCACCCTAGGGTATTTAAAATGGTGGTACTTTAACACTTTCCATGCACTAATTCTACCACCAATCTTTGTCAAACTTTTGGGTAGTAATATTTTTGTGTTACCTTTCTCTAACATTGTACTTTAGGCATGGATTCTCAGTTCTTTTTATGTGTTACTGACAAAAAAACACCCCAATATGTGTTCAGCAACATCCAGGGCCGGTGCAAAGAATTTTGGGTACATAGGCGAAGATGCATTTTTCCGCCCCCCCAAAAACATCTTCACCTGTGTGCCTCTTAACCTCCCTTTTGTGTTTCTTATCCCGTCTTTTAAATATCTGACTCCCTTTAGTGTATTTTATCTCCTATTTTTGCCTTTGTGTGTCTCCTATCTCTCCTCTTTGAATGAATCTTACATCCTCCCACATTTTGTGTGTCTTACTCCTCCCAGCCCCTTTGTGTGACTCCTTTTCTCCCAGCCCCTTTATGTCTTTTACTCTTTCCAGCTCCTTTGTGTGTGTCTCTTTCCTTCTCAAGCCCAGCCCCGCTGTGTGTTTCTTTCACATCTAGCCCCTCTCCCCATCCCTTACTGACCCTTACTGTTCCTCTCCCCTCTCTCCTCCTTTCCCTGTCCCTCAGTGTTCCTTTCCCTACCCCCCTCATTTCCCTGTCCCTTATTGTTCCTCTTCCCTCCCCCCTCTGTTCCCTGTCGCTTAGTGTTCCTCTCCCCCTATCCCTCCTTTTCCTGTACCATAGGATATCTCTCCCCTCCTCTCCCTGTCCTTTGGTGCACCACCCACCCCCATAGTGGTCCCCTCCCCTTCCTGCTGTGCCTCCTACCTTTCTTGTAGCGTGGCTGAGCGGAGCGAATCCCGGTACAGTGAGCTTTTCCTGTCAGTCCTGCCAGGTACAGGAAACAGAAGTTCCTATACCACGGTACACTCCGCTTGGCCACGCTTCAGTCAGGGGTGTATAAACACTGACAGTCACACACACTCAATGACAAACACACAGACGTCTCTGACAGCCAGACTCACTTATCTGACACACTCATTCATTGACAGACACTCACACGCACACTGACAGACACACAAACACTGACAGACTCATTGACAAACACACACACACTCACATGCCCACATACACACACACAATCTCACAGACACACATACTCACACAAACTGACAGACACACATACTCACATGCACACACACACACACACACTGACAGACACACACACACACTGACAGACACACACACAGACTCACAGACACACATACTCACACACACACGGACAGACACACACATACTCACATGCACACACACACACACACACACACACTGACAGACACACTCACTCACACACACACTGACAGACACACACACAGACACGCAAAATCACAGACACACATACTCACACACACACACTGACAGACACACTCACACACTCACAGTAATTAATAATCTAAATTTAATTTAAATTTCCCACCCAGCCTCCCTACCTGGAGAGCTGGCGTTGGTCTCTCATTGGTGGTCCAGTGGGGCTGCTGGGAGGTGTGCGGCTGAACTGGATTCCGAGGTAGCGAGGGAGCTCTGATCTCTCTGATCTGCTCCCTCGCAGGCTGTTTACTGATGCCGCGGGAGCCGAAATATGACATCATATTCCGGCTCCCGCGGCATCAGCAAAAGACGCGCGAGGGAGCAGATCAGAGAGATCAGAGCTCCCTCGCCACCTCGGAATCCAGTTCAGCCTCACGCCGCGCCACACCGCGCCGGGGATCCAGGAGGTGACCTGGCAGGAGGGAGCACTTACCTCCTGCCGGTCACTGGAATTTTGCGCCCCCAGAGCTGGTGTGCCCTAAGGTGGCCGCCTGTGCCGCCTTATGGACGCGCCGGCCCTGGCAACATCTTATGAGTACAGTTCTATGGGGGCTTAAATACCTTATTTGGAGGGTGTGCATTCCAGTTTTCCAACTTGGAATTTTCACAGCTGGTCATCATGCACCCCTGTCCTATTTGGGACATTTTTTAAGCCAGCCAATGTAATTTACCCCCATCAGACCATATCATTTTGAAAAGTAGACACCCTAGGGTATTTCAAATGGTGGTACTTTAACACTTTCCATGCACTAATTCTACCATCAATCTTTGTCAAACTTTTGGGTAGTAATATTTTTGTGTTACCTTTCTCTCACATAGTACTTTAGGCATGGATTCTCAGTTCTTTTTATGTGTTACTGACAAAAAAAAAAAAAACACCCCAATATGTGTTCATCAACATCTGCTGAGTACAACAGTGCCACCACTGTACAGGTTTTATGTTTTTTTGCAAACTTACAGGGGTCAAATGTAGGGCTTTCCCCTAATCTATGTTGCCTTTCAGACCGTATAGCAGTCCAGGAATGAAAATTAACCCCACCATGACGTACCATTTAAAAACATAGATAACCCAGGGTAATCAAAATGGGGTATGTCCAGTCTTTGTAGTAGCCATTTAGCCATAAACGCTTGATAAAGTTAGCATTCATATTTGTTTTTTGCATTTTTTAACACAAAAACTGCACTTTTACTGGCGATTTCATCATCATGATAAGGTTTACTGTTTTAAACACTCATACTTGTGTTCAGCGAAGTCTCCCGAGTATAACAATTGCCCCCATGTACAGGTTTTATGGTGTTTTCGAAAACACCATATATAGGGCTTGCCCAAATTAGTTTGCCAGATTGGTTTGCTGGGTCTGTGTTGCCTTTTGAGACCATACGGTAGCCCAGGAATGTGAAATAACCCCATCATGGCATACCATTTTCATATGTAGACAACCCATGGTATTCAAAATGGGGTATTTCCAGTCTTTCATAGCAGCCACTTAGTCACAAACTGTCATACCTCCTCGTGGCCCACGCTGCTCCAGTCCCGCCGTCCGACCAGGGACACGCGCATGCACGCACGGCTTGCCGCTGAAATTTTGAAGCAATACTACCATTATTGCATGAATCCTGGTAACCCTTTTATAATCTCTCCTATTCTCTTCCATAGCCTATTAGATCTCTCTTAGTCCTATTTATACCTCCCTCCTACATCACTTCCTTGCCCTGTCGTGGTCTATTGTAGCCCGAGAGTGCGTTCTGAATACTTGTGTGTTTCCTGGTATCTGACTTCGGCTTGTCTCTGGTTATCCGTAATTGGCTTCCTTGACCCTTGGCTTTGTTTCTTGTTTATTCTTCCTTCTCCTGCCCTGACCTCGGTTTGTCTGAGTATTCTGTTACTCTCCTTACTTTTCTTCACGTTAAGTCCAGCCACTTTAATGAACGTTAATACGTCTAGCTTGGGCTGCCTGTTAGTCCTATAGTTAGCGTGTTGGGGAACCTAACCTTGACATTACGACAGGGCCTTGGACCCTGCAAACTTCGGACAACAAATGGCAGCCTGTGAATGCAGAATGGAAGGTTTGGATCATAGAATGGATCAGTTTGCTCAAGCACTGCAAACTATCCTTACAAGAACAGCACATCTCCAGCAAGAAGGAGAGGGGACTGGCGCTCAAAGCACTGTATCTCTACTATCCACGCCTCATTCTAATCCTTCCATTCGCTTAACCCCGCCTCCCCGTTACTCCGGGGATCCGTCTTTATGCAGAGGTTTTCTGAACCAAGTGGGAGTACATTTTGAAATGGCTCCTCATTCTTTTCCCACTGATAGATCCAAAATAGCTTTTATTATGAATTTGTGAGATGGAAAAGCCTTAGCCTGGATAAATCTTCTATGGGAGAGGGATGATGCCATCGTATATGATCTTGATCTATTCCTAAGAACTTTTAAATACTTATTCAACCCTCCGGGTCGGAAAAGATTAGCCGCAAAGGCCTTATTGAAATTAAAACATGGTTCCAGATCAGTGGCTGACTACGCCATTGAATTCCGTACCTTAGCTTCTGAACTTACCTGGAACAATAGTGCCCTGACAGCTGTCTTCTTTGAGGGACTTACAGAATCATTACAAGATGAGGTGGCAGCCAGAGATCTACCAGAAGACCTTGAAGAGTTAATTCAATACATGTCAGATATTGACATAAGAGTCAGACAGAAACTTCTCCATTTAGAGAGGCAAAGAAGGGTTCTAGAAAGAATCACGCCCCCATCCTAGGCTAACTGAACTCCCTGCCTTACCAGCACCTGATTCTGATCCTGAACCTATGCAGTTGGGTACAACCCGACTTTCTGAGGCTGAAAAAACTTACAGAAGGGTTGTGCCTATACTGTGGCAAGAAGGGGCATCTACGTAATAATTGCCCATCCCGTCTGGAAAACTCCACCGCCTAAGATCGTTCAGGGGACCGGCCTTGGGTGTAATGTCTTTGTCCCCTAAACCTCCTACATACAGGTGTCTTATGCCTTTAACCCTTTCTTGGGGAAAGGTATGTCATCAAGCTATGGCCCTCATTGATTCTGGTTTTGCTGACAACTTCATTGACACCCTTGGCCGTTGAGGCCATAGATGGTAGACCTTTAACAGTCCCATATGTGACACACCAAACTAAGAATGTTATCTTGTTAGTAGGGGCTATGCATAGAGAAAACATAATATTCCAAGTAATTTCTTCTCCTTCTTGCTCTCTAGTTCTTGGTCTAACCTGGTTACAGAAACACAATCCTGTTATAGACTGGAGAGAAAGACAGGTATTATCTTGGAGTCCTTCTTGTATGCATACCTGCATTAACCAGGTTAAAACGCTCTGTTCTCTCAATATTCCTACCTCTCCTTCACTCTCCACTGTTATACCTCCTCAGTATATGGATCTCAAGAAAGTATTTGAAAAGGTGGAGGCCGATCGTCTTCCCCCTCACAGGCCTTACGATTGTGTCATCAAACTCCTTCCAGGTACTATGCCACCCAAGGGAAGAGTTTACCCTCTATCTCAAATTGAGAATAAAGTAATGGAAGAATATATACAAGAATCCTTAAGAAAAATATTTATTAGAGGTTCTTCCTCCCCTGCAGGGGCCGGTTTCTTTTTTGTTTCGTAAAAACAGGGGGATCTTTGCCCCTGCATAGATTATAGGGGACTAAACAGAATTACTATTAAGAATGCTTATCCCATACCATTGATAACAGAGCTTTTTGACCGTCTTCGTGGGTCTAAGATTTTTACTAAGTTGGATCTAAGAGGTGCATATAATCTTGTTCGCATCAAAGAGGGAGATGAATGGATGACGGCATTCAACACATGAAGTGGTCATTATGAATACACAGTAATGCCCTTCGGTTTGTGTAATGCTCCTGCCATCTTCCAGGATCTCATTAATGATGTCCTTAGAGACTATTTACATACATGTGCCATAGTATATCTTGATGATATACTCATCCACTCTCCTGATATTCTAACCCAACACAGACAAGTCAGGAAAATACTACAGACACTTCTTGCCAACGGTCTATTTTGCAAACTTGAAAAATGTTTATTCGATCAAACCTCCCTACATTTCGGGGAAAAAAAGCATGTGAGTAAGCTGACAGTTAAGCCGCGGCGTGCGGCTGGTTACGTGATCTCTGCTAAGGGTTTTCAAATGGATCCTAAAAAACTCTCCTCGATTATTGAATGGCCTTTACCCCTCAGATTAAAATCCATACAAAGATTTATTGGATTCGCAAATTACTATAGACGGTTCATTAAAAACTTTTCTCAGATTATAGCTCCTATTACCGCTATGACCAAAAAAGGAGCTAATCATATCAATTGGTCTCATGAAGCTAAAACTTCCTTCGCTCATTTAAAGGAAGCTTTTGTATCAGCTCCAGTCTTGATGCATCCTAATCCCTCTAGACCCTTGCCTCCCTAGAATCACAGCCTCCCGGGTCCAGATTGGCTATCATGTGTAGTGAGTCATTCCTCCAAACTAGCAACTTTGTTAGGTTGTCCCAGAGGTAGGATATTGTGGGCACTCAGAGACACCTTTTCACTTCATATCTGCAAATAGGGAGAGTGATTGAAAGGGTTCCAAAAAAACTTTTAGCTTTCTTGTAATGTTCATCAAGGCTTCTTTCACTTGATAGAGTTGTAGCCAGACAATTGTGTGCTTATAAATACTGTCTGGTAAGTCTTTAGGCTTCGGCAGCCTGTATACTCTGTCCTTGCGCCACTTATGTTCTGGCATGGTAGACAATATGGTCTTGAGGTGTGCTGTGAAGTAAGATGGAAAGTCTTCATTAATGACTGTGTTGAGTATGCCCTGGATCCGTACATTGTTGCAGCGAGCCCTATCTTCCATGTTTGAGTTACATAGTTTGAGCAGGATCTTCCCCGTTCCACCTCAGTTTCAGTGAAACAATCTATTAGCTTGTTTTGAGCAACGCATAGTTCATCCATTTGGCCCTTTTACATGCGCCATCCAGTCGCCCAGATCTTTTATGTCTTTTTGCAGTGATTGATCGAAAGTCAGCCTGCAGGATGGATTGCATCAATTGGAGCATTGTTTGTAACGTTTACTCTGTTACACACAGGTCATCAAAGAGGTGAGTATGAGATTCTGAGTCTGATGTAATATCTGATAGAGGCCACTAACATGACTTCCTCCTGTCTCTTACGCGCCATGCTTCTCCCTGTGGTGACTACGATTTTTCGGTCCCCATAATGTCTATGTGGTTTTTGAGGTGACATGGGCATATGGGTCACCAGTAGAATGTAGCTGTAATGTGGAATGCAGAGGTTTCAATGTCGCTGGGTTTAGCAGCCGGCGTCTAGAATGTGGAAACTGCTCATACATGTCTGATCACCATAAAGGCCAGGCCACAACCCCTAACAAATGTTTTTTATAAAGGATGAACAAATAAGTGAAAAATTTTAATTTAGTAAATTGACATCTTTTTTATTTTTCTTTGTCTGCAAAACAATCAATAAAAAAAAATGTGTTCTGATATGTTTAGATGCTAGCTCTGCATTATTTGCTTCAAATAAATGCTATGCTAAAAACAATCAATCAAAAAGAGGTTAAGAGTGAAGAGGTTAACTCTTCAGCAGCAGTTACAATCTCAAGTCTTATTGGGTCTGATGCAACAAAGTTTGCACACCTGAGTCTGGGTTGTTTCTGCCATTCATCTCTGCACAGTATGCAGCACTGACATTCAGTTTCTCTATGCTCTGCATGGAGACGCTGAACTTTCTTCATAGAGATTCAATCACTGGCGTACATACCGCGGTCACAGGGGTTGCAGCTGCAACTGGACCCATAACTCCAGGGGCCGCTCTGCAGACCCCTGCGATCGGGTACCCGCCGCACCCATGCTGTTAGGGCCACCCGATGGATATGGATTTTCAGGGGGCCCGGTCAGCGTTGGGGGACAGAGCTGGGAGGAAGTGACTGCCCCAGTCACTCCTCCCAACTATCAGAGAGCCACGCAGGAGGAAGGAGTCAGAGTGGGAACTTTGACTCCCATCAGACCGAGCCCCCCACTGGACCCCAGGGAAAGTCACCCTCCTGCAAAAGGTAGGAAACAGGAGGGTGACATAAACATTTTGTATATGTGTGTGTGCCTGTCTGTGTGTCTCTCTGTATGTGTGTGTGTCTTTATGTGTCTGGATGTGTGTGTGTATGTGTGTGTCTCTGTATGTATGTGTGTGTGTCTATGTATGTATGTGTTTGTATCATACTGTCAGGATCCTATCCTGACAAACAAGACTTTTTTGTTCCTTTTATTTCTGTTCCTTTAAAACAAGTTCCTGCTCTGATTAATTTCTACCACTAATGGCCTCACTTGCCTCTAGTTCTGAATACTACCTGCTTTTCTTTGATTACTTCAGCTACAAAAAGGCTACACCACACTAACCTCATGGACTTTACAAGTTGGTGATTTACCTGAATAACTTCATATCCTGGCTTCTGTGAACCTGCTCCATACCAACCTGCAGGGCCGGTGCAAGGAGTTTTGTCGGCCTAGGCAAAATAAAAATTGCCGCCCCCCCAAATGCCCGGGCCACGGTGTGATATCACAAACTCATATGATCTGCCCATATCATGACATCACATATGACCCACCCCTTTCTCAACATTTGAATTAATAGTTACGGTATATGTTGCTATTAAGCCCCCTATTTAGAATGGTGGAGAATAACTACCATAACTTAAGCCATTGCTAAAAAAACAAGCTTATGTATTAGATTGTTCGGTTGCTCGTGTATTTGGTAACTTCATGGTTTCTTACCCAAATTTAGTTCTCTAGTGCAAACAAAATTACTGATTTTTAAAAATTATCTATGTCAGTTATGCTTTCCTTTAAGCTACTCTGACCTTAAATTTAGAATTCACTTTAAATTCTCATTTTATTGAATAACCCTTTTGGTTCAAGACACTGACAAATTGCACAAAAGGCCACAATGTAAAATAAAGTGCGAATTTAAATAATTTAATACATTAACATTCTGAAAGTGCAATACAACATACAGTTGTTAAGAGAAAAACACATGTCCACATTTATATTATAGTGGCATACTTACATAATATAAGTGCAACAATAGAAATGGTATGGTCATTCAAAGAACCCCAAACATATAGCAAAATAAATATATAAATGCAGCATACAATTTAAGTAGTGTTGTCGCGAACCCGAAATTTTCGGTTCGCGAACGGCGAACGCGAACTTCCTCAAATGTTCGCGAACCGGCGAACCGCGCGAACCGCCATTGACTTCAATGGGCAGGCGAATTTTAAAACCAACAGGGACTCTTTCTGGCCACAAAAGTGATGGAAAAGTTGTTTCAAGGGGACTAACACCTGGACTGTGGCATGCCGGAGGGGGATCCATGGCAAAACTCCCATGGAAAATTACACAGTTGATGCAGAGTCTGCTTTTAATCCAAAAAGGGCAGAAATCACCTAACATTGACACCTGTCCTCAAAGCCCCTGATACACACTGACACAGAGCAGAATAGAGACTGTTCCCCGTCCTCAGAGACCATGATACACACTGACACAGAGCAGAATAGAGACTGTTACCCCTACATAGGGTCACTTGGCAGATATGGCGGGGTCGTGGGAGGGGGAGGATGACTTTCACCTCTTCCCCTGTTAGATTCCCGTTGTGCTGTGACATCACCCTTATACGCTGTGTAAAGCATACTATTTAATTTGATCAGCATGGCCACTTGAGTTTTCACGCTGCTTGTAGTTTATATATGGTTCACAAAAATCAAACAAACGATAAAGTAAACATGTAAGGATTCAGAATATTCTTTCAAACCCTTACACATTGTGTGTACGTACTTTTTGTCTTAAGTTTGTGGCTTTAAAGAGGTTCACGTTGTTTCTATGATGTGCATAACATGTTCTTGTAAATGTTTGTTAAATTTTTCCTGGAATTGTAATTTTTGAATCTGAATAAAGATAGTCAAATCCCTGATACACACTGACACAGAGCGGAATAGAGACTGTTCCCCCTACATAGGGTCACTTGGCAGATATGGATTGACACCTGTCCTCAAAACCCCTGATACACACTGACACAGAGCAGAATAGAGACTGTTCCCCCTACATAGGGTCACTTGGCAGATATGGATTGACACCTGTCCTCAAAACCCCTGATACACACTGACACAGAGCAGAATAGGGACTGTTCCCCCTACATAGGGTCACTTGGCAGATATGGATTGACACCTGTCCTCAAAACCCCTGATACACACTGACACAGAGCAGAATAGGGACTGTTCCCCCTACATAGGGTCACTTGGCAGATATGGATTGACACCTGTCCTCAAAACCCCTGATACACACTGACACAGAGCAGAATAGAGACTGTTCCCCCTACATAGGGTCACTTGGCAGATATGGATTGACACCTGTCCTCAAAACCCCTGATACACACTGACACAGAGCAGAATAGAGACTGTTCCCTGTCCACAGAGACCATGATACACACTGACACAGAGCAGAATAGAGACTGTTCCCCGTCCACAGAGACCATGATACACACTGACACAGAGCAGAATAGGGACTGTTCCCCCTACATAAATTCACTTGGTAGATATGGATTGACACCTGTCCTCAAAGCCCCTGATACACACTGACACAGAGCAGAATAGAGACTGTTCCCTGTCCACAGAGACCATGATACACACTGACACAGAGCAGAATAGAGACTGTTCCCCGTCCACAGAGACCACGATACACACTGACACAAAGCAGAATAGAGACTGTTCCCCCTACATAGGGTCACTTGGCAGGTATGGATTGACACCTGTCCTCAAAGCCCCTGATACACACTGACACAGAGCAGAATAGAGACTGTTCCCTGTCCACAGAGACCATGATACACACTGACACAGAGCAGAATAGAGACTGTTCCCCGTCCACAGAGACCATGATACACACTGACACAGAGCAGAATAGAGACTGTTCCCCGTCCACAGAGACCATGATACACACTGACAGAGCAGAATAGAGACTGTTCCCCCTACATAGGGTCACTTGGCAGGTATGGATTGACACCTGTCCTCAAAGCCCATGATACACACTGACACAGAGCAGAATTGAGACTGTTCCCTGTCCACAGAGACCATTATACACACTGACACAGAGCAGAATAGAGACTGTTCCCCGTCCACAGAGACCATGATACACACTGACACAGAGCAGAATAGAGACTGTTCCCCCTACATAGGGTCACTTGGCAGGTATGGATTGACACCTGTCCTCAAAGCCCCTGATACACACTGACACAGAGCAGAATAGAGACTGTTCCCTGTCCACAGAGACCATGATACACACTGACACAGAGCAGAATAGGGACTGTTCCCCCTACATAGGGTCACTTGGCAGGTATGGATTGACACCTGTCCTCAAAGCCCATGATACACACTGGGGGGAGCTACTGTCCTCCCCAACCCCTGCGCGGTGTGTGGGGGCCATAAATCACAATGGGGGGCCTACTTTCCTCCCCCCCGGCCCCATCCCTGCGCGGTGGGTGGGGGGCATAAATCACAATGGGACGGACCTACTGATAGGAGTGGAGTATTGTTCATATCAGTTTAATACCTTCCGCGTCTCCTATCAGTGGACATGTATTGTCACGTCTAAACATTTGTTATGAAGGAACACAACTGCAGATTTCGTATAGTTTGAATATTTATTATAAAAAGTAAAAGGTATTGACTTTAATTCCAATTTACAGGTACTGTAGCTTTAAGTAGTAAACGATAACTGAAGTCCACAATTATATGCACTGTAGCTTTAAGTAGTAAACGATAACTGAAGTCCACAATTATATGCACTGTAGCTTTAAGTAGTAAACGATAACTGAAGTCCACAATTATATGCACTGTAGCTTTAAGTAGTAAACGATAACTGAAGTCCACAATTATATGCACTGTAGCTTTAAGTAGTAAACGGTGTCTGAATCAGAAAGAGTCCTTTAGTAGTAGTAATTAATTAGGTGATAAGAAGTTACAATAGCTGTTCCATAGACTTAAACTGAAGTAAGACAGATGCAGCTAACTGAGACAAAGTATGAGTTGAAGTTAGCTGTAACGGGTTTGTTTTAACGAAGGACTTTGGAGACAGGAAATAACAGCTTTGAGATGCAACGCTTATCACAGAGGTTTTACTTAGCTTCCGGCACATAGAACACTGGTTCCCGAAATCTCCTCAGAGGCGGTTTATCCTGAATGGTGAGAGTTCAGCTTTAGTCGTGGATGAGGAAAGGTGAAGGGAACTTGAAGTCTTCCAGTCCGGTCCGGTAACAGAGGGCTTTCACAACGATGTTGCAGCCGGTTCGTGAGTATGGAACGTAGTTCAATAATCCAGCGTCGATCAGCTGGTGCGGTCAGATTAAATAGGCAGACCGTGTCATAAAGAGGTGTGGCTAGGCTCCGTGGAACCAGGAAGTAAGGGAATACCGTAATTAAGGCATGACAGTATCCCCTCCTTAATGAGCAACCTCTGGGTGCTATTGACTTGGCTTAGAAGGGTAACGTTTATGAAATCTGGAAATTAATTTGTCAGCATGAACGTCAGAGGAGTTTTCCCATGTATCTTCATCAATTCCATATCCTTTCCATCTGATGAGGTATTGTAAGGAGCCACGATGGATCCTTGAATCCAGTATACTTTGAATTTCGTATTCTTCTTCACCCTGGACCAATATGGGATCAGGAGAAGTAGTGACATTTCTTTGGAAAGGGTCAGGATGATGAGGCTTCAACAAGGACACATGAAAAACAGGATGTAGCTTTAAAGTTGGTGGAAGTTTCAATTTAACAACATTACGGTTGATAACCGATATGATTGGAAAAGGACCAAGGAAAAGAGAACTTAACTTCTTTGATGGACGATTTGTAGAGATGTTCTTTGAGGAAAGCCAGACAAGATCACCGATTTTATAAGAAGGTGAAGGTTGTCTTTTTGTATAAAAAAACTTCTTTTGATTGGAGGAGGCCAATTCTAGATTCTCATGTAATTTCTTGAATGAAGAGGACATATGATTGGATCTTTGGTATTCAGAACAACATGAGGTTTTAGCTGGTTCTTTAGTAGACTGAAGAATTGGAATACGTTGCAAGCATGTTTCTTTACAACAACGTGAGTTAAAGGTGAGAGAGAAAGGAGACCACGAAATTTGAGGGTTGTGGTTCCTTAACCAGTTGATCCCTAATATAATAGGAAAAAATGGTGATGAGACAACATCAAATATAAGACTTTCAGTATGAGTATGATTGATGGTTACTTTTAGAGGGATGGATTCATGAAGTATTGGTCCCGATGAAATGAGGGACCCGTCAATCACTTTAACAGGTACAGAAGTTCTTTTACGAACACAAGGAATTTTATTCTTGGTTACAAAGGCTGAGTCGATGAATACTCCATTTGCACCAGAATCGATGATAGCTTCAGTCATAATTCTTTTATTGTCCCACTGTAATACAAGAACGATAGGGGACATTTGAGTATTTGCTGTAGAGGGAAGTACACTTAGGATGGAAGAGGCATGAGACTGCCTACTGCCTTTTATCCGTTTCAATGAAGGACAATCAGAGACTAAATGAACTTGAGAGGCACAATACATGCAGAGGTTTAATGTACGTCTTCGATTTTTCTCTTCAGGAGTGAGGGGACTTCTTATTATCCCTATTTCCATAGGTTCGATTGGTTCGGATGGGTTGTCAGGAGGCTTTGGAGGATGAAATGATTTTTTCCCAGTTGAAGTTGAGAGAGCCTTTTCGGACTTTCTTTCTCTAAGCCTTCTGTCAATGCTGATCGATAAATGAATCAGAGCATTCAAAGTAGTAGGGAGTTCTATTCTGGATAGTTCATCTTTAACAGCTTCAGATAAGCCGATTCGAAACTGGTTGCGTAATGCGATGTCATTCCATTGCGTTTCTGCTGCCCATCTTTTAAATTCAGCAATATAATCTTCAACGGGTCTATGGTTTTGTAGCAAGGTTCTAATTGTTAATTCAGCAGTATTTTGTTTGTATGGATCTTCATAAAGAAGAGACATGGCTTTAAGGAATTCCTCCAGTGAATCTAAGATGGGGTCATCATTGTCCAAAAAGGTATGGGCCCAGGACATAGGTTCACCTCTCAGAAACGAGATAATTGAATAAACCTTAGATCTTTCTGTGGGATAAGATCTAGGTTTTAAAGCAATCAATAATTTGCAGGAATAAAAAAACTCCTTATATTTGGAACGATCACCATAGAATTTTTCAGGGTTACATACAGCAGGATCGCTAGCCGAGAGCAGAGTAGTATGAGGAGTACGAGTTTGTAAATCTCTGACATAAGTGAGAAGTCTTTCATTAGTAACTTGAAGGTCTTGCAAACCTTGGGCTAGTGTATTAACTCTTTGATTCAGAGTAGTTATCGTAGAATCGAAATCTGCTGGATCCATTACAATGGCTGGATTATTCTGTCACGTCTAAACATTTGTTATGAAGGAACACAACTGCAGATTTCGTATAGTTTGAATATTTATTATAAAAAGTAAAAGGTATTGACTTTAATTCCAATTTACAGGTACTGTAGCTTTAAGTAGTAAACGATAACTGAAGTCCACAATTATATGCACTGTAGCTTTAAGTAGTAAACGATAACTGAAGTCCACAATTATATGCACTGTAGCTTTAAGTAGTAAACGATAACTGAAGTCCACAATTATATGCACTGTAGCTTTAAGTAGTAAACGATAACTGAAGTCCACAATTATATGCACTGTAGCTTTAAGTAGTAAACGGTGTCTGAATCAGAAAGAGTCCTTTAGTAGTAGTAATTAATTAGGTGATAAGAAGTTACAATAGCTGTTCCATAGACTTAAACTGAAGTAAGACAGATGCAGCTAACTGAGACAAAGTATGAGTTGAAGTTAGCTGTAACGGGTTTGTTTTAACGAAGGACTTTGGAGACAGGAAATAACAGCTTTGAGATGCAACGCTTATCACAGAGGTTTTACTTAGCTTCCGGCACATAGAACACTGGTTCCCGAAATCTCCTCAGAGGCGGTTTATCCTGAATGGTGAGAGTTCAGCTTTAGTCGTGGATGAGGAAAGGTGAAGGGAACTTGAAGTCTTCCAGTCCGGTCCGGTAACAGAGGGCTTTCACAACGATGTTGCAGCCGGTTCGTGAGTACGGAACGTAGTTCAATAATCCAGCGTCGATCAGCTGGTGCGGTCAGATTAAATAGGCAGACCGTGTCATAAAGAGGTGTGGCTAGGCTCCGTGGAACCAGGAAGTAAGGGAATACCGTAATTAAGGCATGACATGTATATGGCAGCCATTTTAGGAACCGCACACCTGGGACCCGAGCAAGGTCACCTCTTCAACAGGCGACAAGATTTGGCCCTGTAAAACTCTCCTGGATATTATGTACAATTTCTATGGATATGGCATTGATTTATGTAACAGGGAGATGGAAGAAGATGCTTGGTCGGTCCTCTTACTTGAAATTTGGGGCACTGCGCGGGCAAGCTAATGTGCCACCAGATAGAATTGGTGAGTTTAGTATTGTTCTGATCAGTTTAATACCTTCCGCGTCTCCTATCAGTGGACGTGTAAATGGCAGCGATTTTTTATTGTGGAATCACCTTTTTAGGCCAAGGTGGGAAGGTGCTTAGACCACTGGTATATTGGTGCCATCTTGGAGGATTTTTTTTTGGTTTGGTTTTTGAAGCCACAGTGCTGCACCAGTGGGCCTAATAATTAGGCATGTACACATGCCTGAAAAATTTGGTATTGTTGCAGCCGCTGCTGTAGCAGCGGCCAGAAAAATTGATGTTTGTTTCACAGGCAGAAAGTGCCCTAAAACATGGCGGCTTGAACCCTAGTTGGTGGCGGATAAGTCATGCAAGTCAAACGTCATTCAGAGCTAAAATACAGCAGCGTGTGGACCATTTTTAGCCCAAGGCAGTTCATCTCATCAGGCCTTTTTTAATCGAATGTATCGCCCAGTGTCAGTCCTTTCGGGATCCATCCCTCATTCATCTTAATAAAGGTGAGGTAATCTAGACTTTTTTGACCTAGGCGACTTCTCTTCTCAGTGACAATACCTCCTGCTGCACTGAAGGTCCTTTCTGACAGGACACTTGAAGCGGGGCAGGCTAGAAGTTCTATCGCAAATTGGGATAGCTCAGGTCACAGGTCAAGCCTGCACACCCAGTAGTCAAGGGGTTCATCGCTCCTCAGAGTGTCGATATCTGCAATTAAGGCGAGGTAGTCTGCTACCTGTCGGTCGAGTCGCTCTCTGAGGGTGGATCCCGAAGGGCTGTGGCGATGCATAGGACTTAAAAAGGTCCGCATGTCCTCCATCAACAACACGTCTTTAAAGCGTCCTGTCCTTGCCGGCGTGGTCGTGGGAGGATGATGACTTCCACCTCTCCCCCTGTTAGATTCCCGTTGTGCTGTGACATCACCCTTATACGCTGTGTAAAGCATACTTTTTAATTTATTTTGCAAATGCTGCATCCTTTCCGACTTGTTGTAATTCGGTAACATTTCCGCCACTTTCTGCTTATACCGGGGGTCTAGTAGTGTGGACACCCAGTACAGGTCGTTCTCCTTCAGCCTTTTTATACGAGGGTCCCTCAACAGGCAGGACAGCATGAAAGACCCCATTTGCACAAGGTTGGATGCCGAGCTACTCATTTCCCGTTCCTCCTCCTCACTGATGTCATTGAAGGTATGTTCTTCCCCCCAGCCACGTACAACACCACGGGTACCAGATAGGTGACAACGAGCACCCTGGGATGCCTGTTGTGTTTGGTCTTGCTCCTCCTCCTCCTCCTCAAAGCTACAATCCTCCTCTGACTCCTCTTCCTCACAATCCTCTTCCAGCGTTGCCGCAGGTCCAGCAAGCGATGCTGATAAGGCTGTTTCTGGTGGTGATGGTGACCACAACTCTTCCTCTTCCTCTTCACGCTCATCTACAGCCTGATCCAGCACTCTTCGCAGGGCACGCTCCAGGAAGAAAACAAATGGTATGATGTCGCTGATGGTGCCTTCGTTGCGACTGACTAGGTTTGTCACCTCCTCAAAAGGACGCATGAGCCTACAGGCATTGCGCATGAGCGTCCAGTAACGTGGCAAAAAAATTCCCAGCTCCCCAGAGGCTGTCCTAGCACCCCGGTCATACAAATATTCATTAAAAGCTTTTTCTTGTTGGAGCAGGCGGTCGAACATTAGGAGTGTGGAATTCCAACGTGTAGGGTTGTCGCAAATCAAGCGCCTCACTGGCATGTTGTTTCGCCGCTGGATATTGGCAAAGTGAGCCATGGCCGTGTAGGAACGCCTGAAATGGCCACACACCTTCCTGGCCTGCTTCAGGACGTCCTGTAAGCCTGTGTACTTATGCACAAAGCGTTGTACGATCAGATTACACACATGTGCCATGCACGGCACATGTGTCAACTTGCCCAACTTCAATGCCGCTATCAAATTTTTTCCGTTGTCACACACCACTTTGCCGATATCCAGTTGCTGCGGAGTCAGCCACTTTTCCACCTGTGCGTTCAGGGCAGACAGGAGTGCTTGTCCGGTGTGACTCTCTGCTTTCAAGCAAGTCAAACCCAAGACGGCGTGACACTGCCGTATCCGGGATGTGGAATAGTACCTGGGGAGCTGGGGGGGTGCCGTTGATGTGGAGCAAGACGCAGCAGCACAAGAGGACTCAGCCGAGGAGGTTATGGAAGAGGATGGAGTAGGAGGAGTAGAGGAGGTGGCAGCAGGACTGCCTGCAATTCGTGGCGGTGTCACCAACTCCTCTGCAATGCCACGCATTCCTTGCTTGTCAGCCGTCAGCAGGTTTACCCAATGCGCAGTGTACGTGATATACCTGCCCTGACCATGCTTTGCAGACCAGGTATCAGTGGTCAGATGGACCCTTGCCCCAACACTGTGTGCCAGACATGCCATGACTTCCTTTTGCACAATCGAGTACAAGTTGGGGATTGCCTTTTGTGAAAAGAAATTCCGACCGGGTACCTTCCACTGCGGTGTCCCAATAGCTACAAATTTTTTGAATGCCTCAGACTCAACCAGATTGTATGGTAAAAGCTGACGGGCTAAGAGTTCGGACAAGCCAGCTGTCAGACGCTGGGCAAGGGGGTGACTTGGTGACATTGGCTTCTTACGCTCAAACATGTCCTTGACAGACACATGACTGTGGGCAGATGAGCGGGAACTGCTCAAGGCGGGAGACGGAGTGGCGGATGGTTGAGAGGGGGCAAGAAGGACAGCAGTGGTTGACGTGGCTGAAGATGCTAGACCAGGAGGAGGATGGCGGCTTAGAGTAGGCGTGCTGCTTGTACTCATGTGTTGATCCCATAGGCGTTTGTGATGTGAGATCATGTGCCTACACAAAGCAGTTGTACCTAGGTGGGTGTTGGACCTCCCACGACTCAGTTTCCTTTGGCACAGGTTGCAAATGGCATCGCTGTTGTCCGAGGCAGACACACAAAAAAAATGCCACACTGCTGAGCTCTGCAATGACGGCATTCTGGTGGTGGACACAGCATGCGTTGATTGGCGTGCTGTCGGGCTGACCCCGGGTGCCAATGCATGCTGCCTGACTGTGCCACTAGCTCCTTGCGACGACCCCCCCCTGCTTTCAACTCGTCTCCTCCTCCTCTCTGTCTCCCCATCTGAACTTTCGCCCTGTTATTCTTCTTGCCGAGCGGGCACCCACGTGACATTCATGGACGCATCGTCATCATCAGCCGCTTCGCTTGTATCTGACAACTCAGAAAAGGAAGCAGCAGCGGGTACAACATCATCATCATCACACCGTACCTCCATGTGTTTAATGCTGCCTGCCTGAGACATATCCCTGTTATCTACATCCTCTAGCAATAATGGTTGTGCATCACTCATTTCTTCAAACGGTTGTGTGAATAACTCCTCTGACATACCAAGTAAAGCGGCTGTGGTGCTAGTTTTGGTGGTGGCGGCAGGCGGGTGAGTGGTATCTTGAGAGGTGCCTGAAGCTAAGCTGGAGGAGGATGGTGCGTCAAGGTTCCGAGCGGAGGCTGTACAAGATTGGGTGTCCTGTGTTAGCCAGTCAACTATGTCCTCAGAACTTTTCAAGTTCAGGGTACGTGGCTTCTGAAAACTGGGCATTATTCTAGGGCAAAAGGGGATCACAGCACCACGACCACGACGGCCCCTGCGGGGTGGCCTGCCTCTGCCTGTCATTTTTTGGGGGATTAGTGGTACTATGCGTGCAAGCTACTGTAGACCAGATATGATTGGCAATGTGAACTGTAACAGTTCTGCAGAGCACACACTGTAGGCCTGACACACCCGCTTGAAGACAAGTAACTGCTATTCAATCTATAACAGTGAAAAAAAAAATTGTTTTTAAAAGCACGCTATAGAGACACCAGATATGATTGGCAATGTGCACTGGAACAGTTCTGGAGAGCACACGCTGAAGGAAGGACTGACAGAGCCGCTTGAAGGACACTGACTGGCTGCTATTAGCTTACACTAGAAACCTTTTTTCTTTGTAAAAGCACGCTATAGAGACACCAGATATGATTGGCAATGTGCACTGGAACAGTTCTGGAGAGCACACGCTGAAGGAAGGACTGACAGAGCCGCTTGAAGGACACTGACTGGCTGCTATTAGCTTGCACTAGAAACCTTTTTTCTTTGTAAAAGCACGCTATAGAGACACCAGATATGATTGGCAATGTGCACTTGAACAGTTCTGCAGAGCACACACTGTAGGCCTGACACACCCGCTTGAAGACAAGTAACTGATATTCAATCTATAACAGTGAAAAAAAAATTTTGGTTTTAAAAGCACGCTATAGAGACACCAGATATGATTGGCAATGTGCACTGGAACAGTTCTGGAGAGCACACGCTGAAGGAAGGACTGACAGAGCCGCTTGAAGGACACTGACTGGCTGCTATTAGCTTACACTAGAAACCTCTTTTCTTTGTAAAAGCACGCTATAGAGACACCAGATATGATTGGCAATGTGCACTGGAACAGTTCTGGAGAGCACACGCTGAAGGAAGGACTGACAGAGCCGCTTGAAGGACACTGACTGGCTGCTATTAGCTTACACTAGAAACCTCTTTTCTTTGTAGAAGCACGCTATAGAGACACCAGATATGATTGGCAATGTGCACTTGAACAGTTCTGCAGAGCACACACTGTAGGCCTGACACACCCGCTTGAAGACAAGTAACTGCTATTCAATCTATAACAGTGAAAAAAAAAAAAATTTTTTTAAAAGCACGCTATAGAGACACCAGATATGATTGGCAATGTGCACTGGAACAGTTCTGGAGAGCACACGCTGAAGGAAGGACTGACAGAGCCGCTTGAAGGACACTGACTGGCTGCTATTAGCTTACACTAGAAACCTTTTTTCTTTGTAAAAGCACGCTATAGAGACACCAGATATGATTGGCAATGTGCACTGGAACAGTTCTGGAGAGCACACGCTGAAGGAAGGACTGACAGAGCCGCTTGAAGGACACTGACTGGCTGCTATTAGCTTACACTAGAAACCTTTTTTCTTTGTAAAAGCACGCTATAGAGACACCAGATATGATTGGCAATGTGCACTTAAACAGTTCTGCAGAGCACACACTGTAGGCCTGACACACCCGCTTGAAGACAAGTAACTGATATTCAATCTATAACAGTGAAAAAAAAATTTTGGTTTTAAAAGCACGCTATAGAGACACCAGATATGATTGGCAATGTGCACTGGAACAGTTCTGGAGAGCACACGCTGAAGGAAGGACTGACAGAGCCGCTTGAAGGACACTGACTGGCTGCTATTAGCTTACACTAGAAACCTTTTTTCTTTGTAAAAGCACGCTAAAGAGACACCAAATATGATTGGCAACTGTCAAAGCACGCTGGCACAGGTCTGCAGAGCACACGCTGAAGTAGGCCTGACACCCAGACGCTTGCAGACAACTAACTGCTCTTCTATTACAGTGAAAAAAAATTATTTCTTTTAAATCTAAAGCTTAAGCTATTGTAAAAACAGATATGAGTGGTGGCACTGGGCAAGAGGGCACAGTATCCACTGTGAACCTCACACAGAAGCTGGCAGGCAGGCAACTGCTCTTCTATTACAGTGGAAACAAAATTTTGGTTGTAAAAGCACGCTATAGAGACACCAGATATGAGTGGCAACTGTCAAAGTACGCTGGCAGGGTTGTGCAGGGCACACGCTGAAGGAAGGCCTGACAGATCCGCTTGAAGGACACTGACTGGCTGCTATTAGCTTACACTAGAAACCTCTTTTCTTTGTAAAAGCACGCTATAGAGACACCAGATATGATTGGCAATGTGCACTGGAACAGTTCTGGAGAGCACACGCTGAAGGAAGGACTGACAGAGCCACTTGAAGGACACTGACTGGCTGCTATTAGCTTACACTAGAAACCTTTTTTCTTTGTAAAAGCACGCTAAAGAGACACCAAATATGATTGGCAACTGTCAAAGCACACTGGCACAGGTCTGCAGAGCACACGCTGAAGTAGGCCTGACACCCAGACGCTTGCAGACAACTAACTGCTCTTCTATTACAGTGAAAAAAAATTATTTCTTTTAAATCTAAAGCTTAACCTATTGTAAAAACAGATATGAGTGGTGGCACTGACTGTGCAAATGGGCAAGGCATCCAACCTGACACAGAAGCTGGCAGGCAGGCAACTGCTCTTCTATTACAGTGAAAAAATGTTTATTTCTTTAAAATCTAAAGCTTAACCTATTGTAAAAACAGATATGAGTGGTGGCACTGACTGTGCAAATGGGCAAGGCATCCAACCTGACACAGAAGCTGGCAGGCAGGCAACTGCTCTTCTATTACAGTGAAAACAAATTATTTATTTTAAATCTAAAGCTTAACCTATTGTTAAAACAGATATGAGTGGTGGCACTGACTGTGCAAATGAGCAAGGCATCCAACCTGACACAGAAGCTGGCAGGCAGGCAACTGCTCTTCTATTACAGTGAAAACAAATTATTTATTTTAAATCTAAAGCTTAACCTATTGTTAAAACAGATATGAGTAGTGGCACTGACTGTGCAAATGGGCAAGGCATCCAACCTGACACAGAAGCTGGCAGGCAGGCAACTGCTCTTCTATTACAGTGAAAACAAATTATTTATTTTAAATCTAAAGCTTAACTTATTGTTAAAACAGATATGAGTGGTGGCACCTACTGTGCAAATGGGCAAGGCATCCAACCTGACACAGAAGCTGGCAGGCAGGCAACTGCTCTTCTATTACAGTGAAAAAAAATTCTTTCTTTAAAATCTAAAGCTTAACCTATTGTAAAAACAGATATGAGTGGTGGCACTGACTGTGCAAATGGGCAAGGCATCCAACCTGACACAGAAGCTGGCAGGCAGGCAACTGCTCTTCTATTACAGTGAAAACAAATTATTTCTTTTAAATCTAAAGCTTAACCTATTGTTAAAACAGATATGAGTGGTGGCACTGACTGTGCAAATGGGCAAGGCATCCAACCTGACACAGAAGCTGGCAGGCAGGCAACTGCTCTTCTATTACAGTGAAAAAAAATTATTTCTTTAAAATCTAAAGCTTAACCTATTGTAAAAACAGATATGAGTGGTGGCACTGACTGTGCAAATGGGCAAGGCATCCAACCTGACACAGAAGCTGGCAGGCAGGCAACTGCTCTTCTATTACAGTGAAAACAAATTATTTATTTTAAATCTAAAGCTTAACCTATTGTTAAAACAGATATGAGTGGTGGCACTGACTCTGCAAATGGGCAAGGCATCCAACCTGACACAGAAGCTGGCAGGCAGGCAACTGCTCTTCTATTACAGTGAAAACAAATTATTTATTTTAAATCTAAAGCTTAACCTATTGTAAAAACAGATATGAGTGGTGGCACTGACTGTGCAAATGGGCAAGGCATCCAACCTGACACAGAAGCTGGCAGGCGGGCAACTGCTCTTCTATTACAGTGAAAAAAATTATTTATTTTAAATCTAAAGCTTAACCTATTGTTAAAACAGATATGAGTGGTGGCACTGACTGTGCAAATGGGCAAGGCATCCAACCTGACACAGAAGCTGGCAGGCAGGCAACTGCTCTTCTATTACAGTGAAAAAAAATTATTTCTTTAAAATCTAAAGCTTAACCGATTGTAAAAACAGATATGAGTGGTGGCACTGACTGTGCAAATGGGCAAGGCATCCAACCTGACACAGAAGCTGGCAGGCAGGCAACTGCTCTTCTATTACAGTGAAAACAAATTATTTATTTTAAATCTAAAGCTTAACCTATTGTTAAAACAGATATGAGTGGTGGCACTGACTGTGCAAATGGGCAAGGCATCCAACCTGACACAGAAGCTGGCAGGCAGGCAACTGCTCTTCTATTACAGTGAAAACAAATTATTTATTTTAAATCTAAAGCTTAACCTATTGTTAAAACAGATATGAGTGGTGGCACTGACTGTGCAAATGGGCAAGGCATCCAACCTGACACAGAAGCTGGCAGGCAGGCAACTGCTCTTCTATTACAGTGAAAAAAAATTATTTCTTTAAAATCTAAAGTTTAACCTATTGTAAAAACAGATATGAGTGGTGGCACTGACTGTGCAAATGGGCAAGGCATCCAACCTGACACAGAAGCTGGCAGGCAGGCAACTGCTCTTCTATTACAGTGAAAAAAAATTATTTCTTTTAAATCTAAAGCTTAACCTATTGTTAAAACAGATATGAGTGGTGGCACTGACTGTGCAAATGGGCAAGGCATCCAACCTGACACAGAAGCTGGCAGGCAGGCAACTGCTCTTCTATTACAGTGAAAAAAAATTATTTCTTTAAAATCTAAAGCTTAACCTATTGTAAAAACAGATATGAGTGGTGGCACTGACTGTGCAAATGGGCAAGGCATCCAACCTGACACAGAAGCTGGCAGGCAGGCAACTGCTCTTCTATTACAGTGAAAAAAATTATTTCTTTAAAATCTAAAGCTTAACCGATTGTAAAAACAGATATGAGTGGTGGCACTGACTGTGCAAATGGGCAAGGCATCCAACCTGACACAGAAGCTGGCAGGCAGGCAACTGCTCTTCTATTACAGTGAAAAAAAATTATTTCTTTTAAATCTAAAGCTTAACCTATTGTAAAAACAGATATGAGTGGTGGCACTGGGCAAGTAGGCACAGTATCCAATGTGAACCTCACACAGAAGCTGGCAGGCAGGCACCTGCAATTACATTACACAGGAAAAAAAAAAGCAGCCTGATGTTATAGCCCTAAAAAGGGCTTTTTGGGGTGCTGTCCTTACAGCAGAGATCAGATGAGTCCTTCAGGATTGTAGTGGACACTGAATACCCTAGCCTAGCTATCAATTTCCCTATCTAATCAGCAGCAGCTAAACTTTCCCTCCTCTCACTAAGCATGCAGCTTCAGAATGAATCGAAAATGGATGCTGGGAGGGAGGTTGGAGGGTGTGGAAGGGAGGGAGTGCTGCTGATTGGCTGGAATGTGTCTGCTGACCGAGAGGCACAGGGTCAAAGTTTGCCCAATGATGACGAATAGGGGGCGGATCGAACTGCGCATGTGTCCGCCCGCCGCGGCGAACGCGAACACGCTAAGTTCGCCGGGAACTGTTCGCCGGCGGACCGTTCGGTACATCACTAAATTTAAGTGCTAAACAACTAAGTTTGTAAACAGCTTCAACAACTTCGTAAACAGCTTAAATACTTTCTAGCAGTTATTCTATCTAAATAAATTTAACTTTTCTCGCTTTGGCATTTGCAAAGTCCTTCAGTAATGTTTCAAAGTCAATCTCCTGTGCCGTCCGATTCTCTATTGATATCATGGCAAGTCCCACAAGCCGGTCTTGGGACATTGAAGAACGAAGATAATTTTTTATAATTTTCAGCTTCGAAACGCTTCGCTCACCTGTGGCAACAGTGATTGGCAAGGTCAACATAATTCGAAGTGCAATTGCCACATTTGGAGCAAATCCATTCCTCACCGTGTAGGCCGAAATATCAACAGGTGTCATCGTAGGTTTTATAACAGGAGCCAATACAGCAAGTTCTTCACACAGATGCCTTCCATTTACATCAGACTCCTTTGATTTTGCATCAGTTAAGACATTCTGCAATTCCATGTAGAACTGCAGAAGTTCTTCTTTTTGCACATATTTTAGCTTGTGGATGTCATACAAAAATTGAAAATGCGTGGAATAAAATTTCAGCTGTTCATATCTTTCATGTACAGCTTTTATTGTTGTGTCTAATATTGTGAAGAAACATTCCACTTTAAATTTATTTTTAGGATCTAAGATGGGGTCATCTGGAACCTCATACAAAAACAACCTTTTTTTTTTTCCTCGTCTGATGCACTTCCTCGTCTGGGGAACACTGGGTCTATTTCCATTTCCACTGCTAGTTCTCCTGCTTCTTTAAGTAAATCCTCAAAACCATTATCTGTCCGATAAGTTCGAAAAATTGTCTTGATTGATTCCAAAAGTTCCACAACATCTGGCAAGTAAATTGACTGGCTTTGAAGAACTTTGCTGACAGAATTAATTCGACTTAGTATGTTAAACCAAAGGATGATAAAACACAAGAATTTAAACTTGTTTAACTCTTTTGCCAAGGATGAAGCCTTGATTCTTGCAAGAGCAGCAAAATTCATATCACCTCCGATTTCAATTAAGGTGTCATACACTTCTCCAACATGAAACCTAAATGGCCGAATAGCATCAATTCTGCTTGACCATCTAGTATCGGATAGCGGCTTAACTGTCAGCTTACTCACATGCTTTTTTAGAACATCCCATCGATTTGTTGAACCTGATGAAAAAAAAACATATTTTCTGAAGAATGCCAAAAAATTTACTGGCATCCCTACAGCACATAGCAGCATCATTTACTACAAGATTTAAGGAATGAGCACTGCAGGGGACATAGAAAGCACGTGAGTTCAGGTCCATGATTCTTTTTTGTACTCCTGAGTGCTTTCCCTTCATGTTGGAGCCATTATCATACCCTTAACCTCTCATATCACTGAGAGGTATCTTCAGCATTTCAAGCTCATTCAAAATTGCCTCTGTTAATCTTTCTCCAGATGAGTTGTGAACTGACAGGAAACCAAGAAATCTTTCCTCAATGTGTATTTCAGGATTTGCAGTTGGCGAGTCTCCTTGCTTAACAGATACAAACCTGAAAACCATAGTCATCTGTTCAACAAGAGTGATGTCAGGGGTGCAGTCAAGTATAATGGAATAGTACTTGGCATCATTAAGCAACCATAGAATGTGTCTCCGTATTTCTTTTGAAATTAAACCAATTAGTTAATTTTGGATGTCTTTTCCTAAACAATGCTGATGAATTTCTGAATTCTGTATCTTTTTCAAGTGGCTAAGCATCACACTATCAAATGTTACCAACATTTCTACAAGTTTCAAGTAATTTCCATTATTTTTAGAGTACATCGTGTCACTGCTGCCCCTGAAGGCCAAGCACTGCTTCCCAAGGTATTGAACAATGGCTACAAGCCGCTGAAGAACATTCTGCCAGTGCTGCGTTTCAGTTGCCAATAATCTTTGGTATGAATGGTCAATAGTACTTCCTGACCCAAGCCTTGTTAACAGTTCTGTCCAGTCTCCCATAGCAGTGAGGTGAGATGGAGACACTTCATGTGTAGCCAGACACTGGGACAAATTTTTCCAATCATTGTAGCCTGCCATTGTCAGGCTCATTTTCGTAGTTGTAAAGAGTTTACAACATAAGCAAAAAATTTTGTCCAGTCTAGGAGAATAACTAAGCCACTTTCTAACATGCACTTCACCATTTCCAAGGCGCCGTCTATAGTGGGTTGATGTAAACCGACTCTTGGATGCATCATTAGGAAATGCAAAGTGCTCTTTTGGCTTTGCCGGACCTTTCATAACGATGGTTTCTTTTAGTGAGCTAGTAAGCGTATCAGGCCAGTCAGCTGGATCAAAGAAATCTACCAGCGTGCTTTTTCCATTTTCATCTTCTGATGATGATGCTGATTTCTGTGAACTCTCTTCCTCGGTGTTTGTATCACTTTCTATGCCCAAAGAATGTTCGCCCACAGTTGAAGTAGAAGGGTGTGGGTCAACATCTACAGCTTCACGATGCTCTTTAGTTTTGCACTCCATCTCGCTTACAGCTTTTATTACTGGATCAGGTTTAAAGAACCTATTTAATGATCCAGCCATCTTAGAAGTGTCTTCTTCTTGGAGCCTTCTTTTCTTTCGGAAAGCAGCACCAGACAATTTCTTTCGTGGTGCAGACATCTTGTTCAATTATCAAAATAACTATTGTAGAATAAATGTACATCAAAAATTATTAATATTCTCTTTGATCATTAAACCACAATAATACCTGAAAATCATTTAGGAACCTACTGTACATATGTGCGCACGTGTGTGTGTGAGTGTGAAAGATGCAAAGATATATGTGTATGTAAGACTATGGCTAAGTTTTGCATGTATGAGAGCAGTTGATGTAAACATGAAGAATTAAAAATGGAGAGGGCAAGTGAGAGCTAGCACCCCCCATGCACAGACACACAATCATACAGCGTCACAACATAATTACACAATTACACACAGTCACAAACATTCACCTACAGTCATACATGGTCAATCACATTACAAAGTCACATACAAAGTAATTCAATCTTCTACCTGGGTCCATGCAACAAAATGTAATGGGGAGTTACTCTGTGTACCCCCTCCTTGCTCATCACACAGGTTGAACTATTCCTATCGCCCCTTGTTGGCACGCTACTGAAGTGACAATGTTTCAGCCTCAAAATACAGATTAGGGAACAGTGCACAAAATAAATCCAGTTTTAAATTTTATGAAGCTACTTAAAATCACCTCTACTAGCAAAAACAAAAATTGGGATTCAGTTACACCATATGACGATTTCCATCACTATGTTACAGTTCCCCAATATCCCCATTCCGCTCCCCCCCCCCCCCACTGTGACGTTCACTTTGATTCCCAAAAATGCACACTTTTATAAATGAACCTGATCAGTGGCGTACTAAGGGGGGAGCGGGGGGGGGGGGGGGCGGTCCGCCCCGGGTGCCACCAGGTAGGGGGGTACCTCCAGGGCTGGCAAAGCTTGTGACTCTGTGAGCTGTGTGGCTGCCAGGACGCCGGGAGTCACACAGCTCACACACGCAGGGGCTGGGAATTCAGCAATACAGAAGTACTGCACGGAGAATTGGGGGTGGAGCCAACATGGCTGTGGAGGCGGAGCCAAACCGGATGCGGGGGCGGAGCTACAGTCAGCCTCCATTTGCTGCCTTTCACTGCACTGAGGGGAAGCAGGAAGGAGTCCCTGCTTCCCCAACTCCAACACACCAGGGACGCACTGACTCCACTCCTCCTCCAGTAAGTAAGAGAGAGAGAGTGTATGTGTGTGTGAGACTGCTTGTGACTGTCTGCCTGTGACTATCTGTGATTGTGTGTGTGTGAGACTGCTTGTGACTGTCTGTGACTGTGTGTGTGAATGTCTGCCTGTGACTATCTGTGACTGTGTGTGTGTGTGTGTGTGTGTGTGTGTGTGTGTGTGTGTGTGTGTGTGTGTGTGTGTGTGTGTGTGTGTGTGAATGTCTGCCTGTGACTATCTGTGACTGTGTCTGTGACTGTGTGTGAATGTCTACCTGTGACTGCATCTGTGAATGTCTGCCTGTGTCTGTGTGTGTAAATGTTTGCCTGTGACTGTCTACCTGTGAATGTGTCTGTGACTGTCTGCCTGTGACTCTCTGCCTGTGACTGTGTGTTTGTCTGCCTGTGACTGTGTCTATGACTGTATCCCTGTAAATGTCTGTGACTGTGTGTGAATGTCTGCCTGTGACTGTCTACCTGTGACTGTGTCTGTGACTGTCTGCCTGTGACTCTCTGCCTATGACTGCGTCTATGACTGTCTCCCTGTAAATGTCTGTGACTGTGTGTGAATGTCTGCCTGTGACTGCGTCGGTGACTGTCTGCCTGTGCCTGTGTGTGTAAATGCCTGCCTGTGACTGTCTACCTGTGACTGTCTGCCTGTCTGCCTTTGACTGCATCTATGACTGTCTCCCTGTAAATGTCTGTGACTGTGTGTGAATGTCTGCCTGTGACTGTCTACCTGTGTCTGTGACTGTCTGCCTGTGACTCTCTGCCTATGACTGCGTCTATGACTGTCTCTCTGTAAATGTCTGTGACTGTATGTGAATGTCTGCCTGTGACTGCGTCGGTGACTGTCTGCCTGTGTTTGTGTGTGTAAATGTCTGCCTGTGACTGTCTACCTGTGACTGTCTGCCTGTACCTGTATGTATGAATGTCTGCCTGTGATTGTCTACCTGGGACTGTGTATGACTGTCTGCCTGTGACTGTGTGTGACTGTCTGCATGTCACTGAGTGTGTGTGACTGTGTACTGCCTGTAACTATGTTACAGTCTTCCTGTAATTGTGTGTGTGTGTGTGTGTGTGTGTGTGTGTGTGTGTGTGACTGTCTGTTTGTAGCTGTGTGTGTGTGGCTGTCTGTCCGTAACTGTGTGTGTTACTGTCTACCTGCAGCTGTGCGTTTGACAGTGTGCAAGTGACTATGTGTTTGGTACGGTGTGCATGTGGCTGTATTTGACAGTATATGCGTATAACTGTGAACATCTGACTGTATCTGACTGTCTTCGCCCTGCAGTGAGTCGGCACATAACATCATCCAAGCATCTGCGTCATATTACAGGATGTGCAAGGGACGTGTGCATGAAGAGCACAGAGATCCCAGCAGCAACCACTGACTACCAGGGACCACCAGAGCAAGGTAGGGAGGCTGGGTGGACCTCTTAATTTTTAAATGTGTGCATGTATGTGATGTTTGCGTGTGTATATCTAATTATGTGTGTTTGTAATTGTATGTGTGTGGGTCTGTGATTGTGTATGTGGTTGTGTGTGTATCTTTGTAGTTAAGTGTGTGTGTGTGTGTGTGTGTGTATATATATATATATATATATATATATATATATATATATATACTGTCTGTTTTCCCTCCAGTTTCATAATGTCTAAAATCACTAATAAAGTAAAAAGATTAACAAAAAAAAAAAAAATCACTAATAAAGTACATGAAGTCAACCCTGACATAAGTCTCCTATCTGACCTGAGCAAGATCATGACACATACAAACAGGGCCGCCACCAGAAATTTTGGGGCCCCTAACTCAAGCTCAGGGTCTGGGCCCCCTGGGGCCCGCCTCCAATCCCGCCCAAAGGGTCTGCCTCCAAATCCCGACCACAGGAATACACACACAGACACAAACACACACACAGATACATACTAACAGACACACATACTGAAACAGACATACACGCATATAGGCATACAAACTGAGACACACATACTGAGACATACACACATATACAGACACACAGGCATACATAGTGACAGACAGACAGACACATACTAACATACATACAGACACACATGCATGAGGACATACAGACACACATGCATGAGGACATACATACATACACACATACATACATCCATACACACATACATACACACAGACATACATTCATAATGAGATACAGACATACATACATTCATACTGGCATACATACATACAGACATACTGACAGACATACATACAGACATACATGCATACAGATACGGACATACATACATTCATACATTCATAATGAGATACAGACATACATACATTCATACTGGCATACATACATACAGACATACTGACAGACATACATACAGACACGGACATCCATACATACATTCATAATGGCATACAGACATACATACATACATGCATATATACAGACATAATGACCTACATTCATACTTACTGACATACACGCATGACGACATCCATACGTTCATAATGACATGCAGACATACATTCATACTGACATACATAATGACATACATATAGACATACATGCATACATTTATAATGACATACAGACATACTGACAGACATACATACATACATACATTTATACAGACATACATGCATACAGACACTGACATCCATACACACATACATACATAGACATACATTCATAATGGCAAACAGACATACATACATACATTCATACTGACATACATGTATATATACAGACATACATTCATACATACTAACATACATGCATACACACAGACATACGTTCATAATGACATGCAGACATACATTGATACTGGCATACATACATATAGACAAACATGCATACATTCATAATGACATACATACAGACATACACACACACTCATTTTTCAGCCACCCTCCTGTTTCTTACCTTTTATTTGCAGGAGGGTGGCTGGGGCTGATGGGATTCGGCAGGCTCTCCCTCTTCACTGGCGCACGCGCTCCTCCCACACGGAGTGACCACTTCCTCCCAGCAGCACTTGCTGAGGCTGCGTTTTGTTTTTTTTTGTATGCATGTGTGTCTGTATGTATGTATGTGTCTGCGTGTCTGTCTGTATGTGTCTGTATGTATGTGTCTCTTTCTGTGTGCATGTGTGTATCTGTATGTATGTGTCTGGGGGACCCACAGATCGAGGCAGGGGGCACAGATTAGGGGAGGGGCCACGGATCAGTTTCGCGCCGGGGCCCCATGGATTGTGTGTGCGCCACTGGATTCATTGCTTCAATGCATGTCTAGGAGACGATGCAGATTGACCAGGACAGTGTTTGGTCCCAGCCACACCCCGCCTCCCTGGCGATCTCAGTCAATCCAGTGCTTTCCCTCTAAGGGGGCTAAGGAGGGAAAAAGCACCTAAATGGTGTTTTTAACAGTGTAGGGTCTGGAATACATGTTTGTGTTCCTGACTCAATAGTGTTTCTTTAATGGACTGTATATATGCATTTAAAGATGGGGGTGAGGGGGGGAGTAGTAAATGTTTACTTATTCCTATATTTAACATGTGTACTTATGTGATTATGTAAAATAAAATAAAATATAGAAATCCACAGCTCTTTATCCTGCAGCTGGGTACATCCATATTTCTTAACTCCTTGTCAATCATTGTTACAAAATCTTTCTTTGCATCTGGCAGTCAGCACAGAGAAAGCATACAGACAAGAGGATACATTAAATGTTTGCCTTGCTGATATGGATTATTGTAACCGATTATAACCTATAACCTATTATAACCTATTAACCTATAAAACCTATTAATTTATAAGTTTTGCTAAATCTGTAATTTCAAGTCAGTGATATCCACATAAGTCCATCCCTACAAGCGCGCTGTCTTGGCGTCATACTTGACTCTGGTCTCACCTTTGAGTCTCACATCCAGTTTGTTGCCAAGTCCTGTAGGTTCCAACTCAAAAACATAGCCCGCATCCGCCCCTTTCTTACGCAAGATGCTACCAAGGAGCTTGTCCATGCTCTAGTAATTTCCCGCATGGATTACTGTAACCCTCTCCTGATTGGTCTCCCCAAAAGCCGTACTGCCCCGCTACAGTCTGTAATGAATGCTGCAGCTAGACTGATTTTCCTATCCAGTCGGTCCTCTCACACCTCGCCCCTCTGCCAGTCCTTACATTGGCTCCCTGTATCCTATAGGAGTCAATTCAAAGTGCTAACCCATACATTTAAAGCACTGAACAATTCCAGCCCCTCTTATATCTCTTCACTGATCCAGAGGTATGCCCCTCCTCGGACCCTCCGCTCTGCCCGCGACCACCTCCTGACCGCTGCTCGCACCCGTACGGCCAACTCACGCTTGCAGGACTTCTCACGGGCGGCTCCTCTCCTATGGAATAACTTGCCTACTGCCATCAGACTCTCCCCTAGTCTTCAATCATTTAAGAAGGGCCTTAAATCCCATCTCTTCAGGAAAGCGTATGGCCTCCCAGAGTAATCTCTCCCTTACATACCTGTCCCTATGGGATAGTGCTTTGCTCTCTCCTCCAGCTCTGCTTCACTCCTACTTGATATTTCCTATCCTAATGTTTCTAATACCCCACCTCCTATAGACTGTAAGCTCATTTGAGCAGGGTCCTCTTCAACCTATTATTCCTGTAAGTTTTCTTGTAATTGTCTTATTTATTGTTACATCCCCCCCTCTCAAAATATTGTAAAGCGCTACGGAATCTGTTGGCGCTATATAAATGGCAATAATAATAATAATAATAATAAAAGAAAATAGAGTGTCTCATGAAAAAAGGTAACACAATGTATATGTTATTTTTTATGCTTCAGTGCTATAAATTCCAGTGAAGTGCATGTTTTGTTAGAATTGAATTTCTGTCTTGTTTACCTACTGTACAGTGTTGTCTGCACTATATAAATTATTGTAAGTGACATTTCACCTTTCATTTCAGTAGATTGCACTCAAAATACAATAAAAGGCCATACCTCCAAGTTCAATTTTAGTAAGCTCAGCTCAAAGAAGAACAAGATTTTCTGCAAACATAGAAAAAAAATTAGGAAACAGACAAATAGCTGTAAGATGCTTAAAAGCATGCTATAAGTGCCAGGAATACAAAGCTTTACTCCTGGCACCCTCTAGACCCCTTCCCTCACGCCCCCTGCAGCAGTAAATAAAGGGTTAAAAACCACTTATTTACTTACCTTTTCCCAGTACCGATGTCCCTTGTCTGCTAGGTCCTGGCTCCACCTCCTGCGACAGCCCACGATGAGCGCCGCTAATGTGGGTGCGCAGCTAATGCCGCATGCGCATTGAATCAATACTTTCCTATAGGGAAAAATCTGACGCTGGAGGTACTCATACAGAGCATGATACCGGGGGCATCAGATACCGGGGGTCCGTTTTAAACCAGGAAGCCACTAGAGGCTGACTTAGAGCTGCAATATAAACATTGAAGTTTCTCTGGAACTGCAATGTTTAACATGGCAGCACTAAGGGCAATAGGGACAATGTACCCAAACCACTTCAATTAGTTCAGGTGGTCTGGGTGCCTACAGTGTCCCTGTAATGTTATACAAATCTCAAACTATTATTATTGCATTTAGTTTAGTTAGAACAAAATCGATTATTACTTTTTAATAATTCTTTGTGATGTTCATAAACCAATTAAATGAAAATCCTAATATAAAGTCCCAATCCTATTTTATATAATTGCTTTTGTAAGGTTTTGCACTAAACGTTGTGTTTTAATGTTACTCCGTTAGTGTAATGGACTATTGGATATTTCCATAAGTACCAGGTTTTCATTCTTTTGGAGCCATTTCTGATTTTATAGCACTAATGCATGAAAATGATTAATTATGGCAAATTGTGATTTTTATGTAAGCTTGATGTATAGTTTTGTGCTATAGTTAGGATGTGATTTACGGAACATTTAATTTTATTTTTAATTAAATCTCACCAATGATAAACATAGGTTTAAAACCACCCACAAACAGATTTGGTCTGTTAATTTTATTTTAGTACATACCCCTGGAATTTATAATGAAGTAATACCTGCTCATCTGCATGGAATAAAATATAACTTACAATTAGTTTAAAATCTATGAATATGTAATATGCTTATTTGATTAACTGCTCGTGTCTCGTAAAAAGTAGCACTATCTCTGTTTTCAAGGTGTTACGCATGCTGCATACAATATAACACTGACGATTATAAGCATTTTTGCCTATTATAGAGTCTGACTCTTAACAATAAAATACGCAGGTTCTGGTATGACATTAACTGCAGCTTGATCAGATATTATTCAGTAGAGAGCAGTTAGAGTGTTGCAAATGAGTTTGATATAATGCAAGTTTCATGTGCAATCAAAAGGTATATTTTAGATTAGATAAAACATAAGATGATTAAAAATCAAACAGTAAAGATTTAAAGAGTAAGGCTATATCTCTCTAAAGGCCACAGCATGCATGGCTGAGTGACCATAACTAAGAGAATCCTGTGAAGGGATAATCTTATATTTTACACAGTGAGGGAGGATTAGGAATAGTTTAACTATATTTGCAATACTTTCTAAGGTCAGTGCATGCAAAACCGAAGGTACCTCGTTATAAATTCTAAGTAAGCAGTATGCAAGTTCTGAGCAGGCAGATGTAATAAATGGAAATGCATAGCTTAATTATGGATACCTGCCGTAATTAAACTGTATTTTTTATTTTTTTCCTAACAACACAACCTCAACGAGACTATCTAAGAATATATATATATTTTCATGGCTACTATCAGAGAGCTTAAGTTAGTTAATGGTAAGAGTTGTGTGATGCAGTTGAGAAGGTATAATGATCTCCCCTAACTACACAAAGTGGGACTCTGGTGTAGGCTGAGGAAGTGCTGAGTGCCTCTTTTCTCCTCTAATTTGGTATTGCTGGGAGGAAGTGATGATATACCACTTATTTCCAGTATCTGAAGAAGCCACATGGGAGGCAATGAATAACACACACTATGTCTGGTCTTGGTGGTGGTGGTGAGGAACCTAGTGATGTTGATATCGCTCTTTCACCACTAAAGACATTTATTATTGTTTGTGTCAGGAGGAAATCAGTTATGATACAGAGGAATTAGAAGAGGAAAGTCTGGAGAGGAGAAGCAGCAGTGCAATCTTTTGTGCACCTACTGTGCACTCAACATTTTGTTGGTTTTCGGCTAGGGGCATATCAAAACAGGAGGCTAACAAATCAGTTACCTGACAGACCAGTTGATCACTGTATAGGGAACTTCATTTTCCATGGATGACACTTTTAAGCAGCTGATACGGGTTGTTGCTACACAATATTTACTATTCCTGAATGCTACAATTAAAGGTGCATACATTTATTGAGTGTTTCTAGTGGTCCACATGTCTTCCTTTCCTTGGCAGTACACTGGTTCCAGCCCACAGTTCCTAGACATGGTGGTGGCAGTGGAGAAGATCCAAGCTTAACAGCATGTCAGGCTGGGAGTCATTCAGGAGGGCAGCAGGGTTATTGATCTCTTCTGCTACATGCTGATATCATGGACAAAACGCACACTTTACCAAACATATTGCAGGAAGTCTGACAAGTGGTGTCAAACTGGTTGGGACAGCAGACTGGTACCAATTTGTACTTTGGGTTTGTGGTCACCAACAGAACTGCTAACATATCCAAAGCTCTTCAAGATGGTTCTTTTGTAGGTGTGCACTATTCTGCACTATATCTTGTAGTGAAGCTGCCAATCAGGAAGTCAACACAAATTTCACACATTTAACTCTCTTCTTCACATTATTGTTCCTCCTCCACCTACTAACTTGATCGCCTCAGACTTTGCAGCTCACTTCACTAACAAGATCTCTACAATCAGGGAAGAGATCTCTCATCTTTCGTCTTCGCCTTATAATACTTTCCCTAACCTCACTCCCTCTGCTGTTCTATGTTCATTTGCACCCGCTACAGCAGAAGAGGTTTCTGTTCTGCTACAGTCCTCTCGCCCCCCCACCTGCTCCCTAGATCAAATTCCCTCGCATCTCTTCTGTACTCTGTCTTCTTCTCTTTCTCTACCTCTCACTAAAATTCTCAATGTCTCTCCCTCCTCTGGCATATTTCCATTGCCCTTCAAACATGCAACTATAATCCTAATTCTAAAGAATCCCAACCTTGACCCAGGGCCGGTGCAAGGATTTTGCCGCCCTAGGCAAAATTAAAGTTTGCTGCCGCCCCCCATGTGACATCACAATGCCCCGCCAATATGATCTGCCATGTTAACTAACGCTAGTGCTGCAGTGCCGCCGTGTTTACATTAAAAGGCCTGCAGGGACAGGCTATAGACACCAGAACCACTACATTAAGTTGCAGTGGTTCTGGGGACTATAGTGTTTCTTTAATGTGAGGTAAATTAGAGATTAGTGCCACGAATAATATACTAGATTGCCTACTTACAACCAAATGAGGATGATGATGGGCTCTAGCTGCAGTCTGGCTCCACTGGTCTGGTGTAGAACAGGATCTCTGGAGGCTGTTTGTAACTGTGGTCACAAAAATCAATGTTCTGGGAGAACGGGAAACAGCTCCATTTTTTTGGGGCCCTTTACACAGCTCAAGGTCTGGGTCCCAGGGTCCACCTTCATGTTCCACCAATGAGTTTGTTCACAGGGGGTGGAGTGTGTAGGGGATGTCCTGATTTGTGTGTAAGGAATGCATTGTGTGAATCTGTGTTTGCATGTGTAAGGGATGCAAGGTGTGTTTCTGTGTATGTACGGGATGCAGTGTGTGCGTCTGTAAGGGGTGCATTGAGTGTGTGTAAGGGGTGCATTGAGCAGGGGCGGGCTGGGCCGGGGGGCAGGGAGGCAATTGCCCCCCAGGCCGCCCAAAATTCTTTTAGGACCGGCCGCGGCAGGCTGGCCCTTTAAATACTGCAGCCGCCGAGCGCTCTGTAAAGAGCGCTCAGACGGCTGCAGCAGCTTTTCCCTCCCTCCCCTCCCCTGTAGCGTGGCCGAGCTGGTCTCCGGTCCGCGGTCCCGGCCGGAGTGATGGGAAGGTGCACACTGAGTGTGCACCTTCCTGTCAGTCCGGCCGGTTACAGGAAACAAAAACTCCTGTTCCGCGCGGAGTTCCTGTTTCCTGTAACCGGCCGGACTGACAGGAAGGTGCACACTCAGTGTGCACCTTCCCATCACTCTGGCCGGGCACTGCGGACCGGAAAGCAGCTCGGCCACGCTACAGGGGAGGGGGTAAGAAGAAGGGAGGGTGGGAGTAAGAAGAGGGGAGGGGGGGAGTAAGAAGAGGGGAGGGAGGGGAATAAGAAGAGGGGAGGGGGGGAATAAGAAGAGGGGAGGGGGAATAAGAAGAGGGGAGGGGGGGAATAAGAAGAGGGGAGGGGGGAATAAGAAGAGGGGAGGGGGGAGTAAGAAGAGGGGGGGAGTAAGAAGAGGGGAGGGGGAATAAGAAGAGGGGAGGGGGGAATAAGAAGAGGGGGAGTAAGAAGAGGGGATGGGGGAGTAGGAAGAGGGGGAGAGTGAGGGGGAGTAAGAGGAGGGGGGAGTAAGAAGAGGGGAGGGGGGTAAGAAGAGGGGAGGGGGAGTAAGAAGAGGGGATGGGGAGTAAGAAGAGGGGAGGGGGGGAGTAAGAGGGGATGGGGAGTAAGAAGAGGGGAGGGGGAGAGTAAGAGGGGAGGGGGGAGTTAGAGGGGAGGTGGAGAGTGAGGTGGGGAGGGGGGAGTAAGAGGAGGTGGGGAGTAAGAAGAGGGGAGGGGGAGTAAGAAGAAGGGGGAGTAAGAAGAGTGGAGGGGGGAGTAAGAGGGGGGGGGAGTTAGAGGTGAGGGGGGAGTAAGAATAGGGGAGGAGGAGTAAGAGGAGGTGGGGAGTAAGAAGAAGGGGGAGTAAGAAGAGGGAGGGGGAGTAAGAGGGGAGGGGGGAGTAAGAAGAAGGGAGGGGGAGTAAGAAGAGGGGAGGGGGGAGTAAGAGGGGAGAGAGGAGTAAGAGGAGGGGGGAGTAAGAAGAGGGGAGGGGGGAGTAAGAAGAGGGGAGGGGGGAGTAAGAAGAGGGGAGGGGGAGTAAGAAGAGGGGAGGGGGAGTAAGAAGAGGGGGGAGTAAGAAGAGGGGAGGGGGGAGTAAGAGGGGAGGGGGGGTAAGAAGAGGGGAGGGGGAGTAAGAGGGGAGGGGGGAGTAAGAAGAGGGGAGGGGGAGTAAGAGGGGAGGGGGAGTAAGAAGAGGGGAGGGGGAGTAAGAGGGGAGGGGGGAGTAAGAAGAGGGGAGGGGGAGTAAGAGGGGAGGGGGGAGTAAGAAGAGGGGAGGGGGGGAGTAAGACGAGGGGAGGGAGGGGAATAAGAAGAGGGGAGGGGGGAATAAGAAGAGGGGAGGGGGAATAAGAAGAGGGGAGGGGGGGAATAAGAAGAGGGGAGGGGGGAATAAGAAGATGGGAGGGGGGAGTAAGAAGAGGGGGGAGTAAGAAGAGGGGAGGGGGAAAAGGAAGAGGGGAGGGGGGAATAAGAAGAGGGGGAGTAAGAAGAGGGGATGGGGGAGTAGGAAGAGTGGGAGAGTGAGAAGGAGTAAGAGGAGGGGGGAGTAAGAAGAGGGGAGGGGGTAAGAAGAGGGGAGGGGGAGTAAGAAGAGGGGATGGGGAGTAAGAAGAGGGGAGGGGGAGAGTAAGAGGGGAGGGGGGAGTTAGAGGGGAGGTGGAGAGTGAGGTGGGGAGGGGGGAGTAAGAGGAGGTGAGGAGTAAGAAGAGGGGAGGGGGAGTAAGAAGAAGGGGGAGTAAGAAGAGTGGAGGGGGGAGTAAGAGGGGAGGGGGAAGTTAGAGGTGAGGGGGGAGTAAGAAGAGGGGAGGAGGAGTAAGAGGAGGTGGGGAGTAAGAAGAAGGGGGGAGTAAGAAGAAGGGGGAGTAAGAAGAGGGAGGGGGAGTAAGAGGGGAGGGGGGAGTAAGAAGAAGGGAGGGGGAGTAAGAAGAGGGGAGGGGGGAGTAAGAGGGGAGAGAGGAGTAAGAGGAGGGGGGAGTAAGAAGAGGGGAGGGGGGAGTAAGAAGAGGGGAGGGGGAGTAAGAAGAGGGGAGGGGGAGTAAGAAGAGGGGGGAGTAAGAAGAGGGGAGGGGGGAGTAAGAGGGGAGGGGGGTAAGAAGAGGGGAGGGGGGAGTAAGAGGGGAGGGGGGAGTAAGAAGAGGGGAGGGGGAGTAAGAGGGGAGGGGGAGTAAGAAGAGGGGAGGGGGAGTAAGAGGGGAGGGGGGAGTAAGAAGAGGGGAGGGGGAGTAAGAGGGGAGGGGGAGTAAGAAGAGGGGAGGGGGAGTAAGAGGGGAGGGGGGAGTAAGAAGAGGGGAGGGGGAGTAAGAGGGGAGGGGGGAGTAAGAAGAGGGGAGGTGGAGTAAGAAGAGGGGGGAGTAAGAAGCGGGGAGGGGGAGTAAGAAGAAGAGAGGGAGGGGGAGTAAGAAGAGGGGAGGGGGAGTAAGAGGGGAGGGGGAGTAAGAAGAGGGGAGGGGGAGTAAGAGGGGAGGGGGGAGTAAGAAGAGGGGAGGGGGAGTAAGAGGGGAGGGGGGAGTAAGAAGAGGGGAGGGGGAGTAAGAAGAGGGGAGGGGGAGTAAGAGGGGAGGGGGGAGTAAGAAGAGGGGAGGGGGAGTAAGAGGGGAGGGGGGAGTAAGAAGAAGGGAGGGGGAGTAAGAAGAGGGGAGGGGGAGTAAGAAGAGGGGAGGGGGGAGTAAGAGGGGAGAGAGGAGTAAGAGGAGGGGGGAGTAAGAAGAGGGGAGGGGGGAGTAAGAAGAGGGGAGGGGGAGTAAGAAGAGGGGAGGGGGAGTAAGAAGAGGGGGGAGTAAGAAGAGGGGAGGGGGGAGTAAGAGGGGAGGGGGTAAGAAGAGGGGAGGGGGGAGTAAGAGGGGAGGGGGGAGTAAGAAGAGGGGAGGGGGAGTAAGAGGGGAGGGGGAGTAAGAAGAGGGGAGGGGGAGTAAGAGGGGAGGGGGGAGTAAGAAGAGGGGAGGGGGAGTAAGAGGGGAGGGGGAGTAAGAAGAGGGGAGGGGGAGTAAGAGGGGAGGGGGAGTAAGAAGAGGGGAGGGGGAGTAAGAGGGGAGGGGGGAGTAAGAAGAGGGGAGGTGGAGTAAGAAGAGGTGGAGTAAGAAGCGGGGAGGGGGAGTAAGAAGAAGAGAGGGAGGGGGAGTAAGAAGAGGGAGAGGGGGATAAGTAGAGGGAGAGGGGGAATAAGTAGAGGGGGAGGTGGGAGTAAGAAGAGGGGAGGGGGAGTAAGAGGGGAGGGGGGAGTAAGAAGAGGGGAGGGGGAGTAAGAAGAGGGGAGGGGGGGTAAGAGGGGAGGGGGGAGTAAGAAGAGCGGAGGGGGAGTAAGAGGGGAGGGAGGAGTAAGAAGAGGGGAGGTGGAGTAAGAAGAGGGAGGGGGAGTAAGAAGAAGAGAGGGGGGAGTAAGAAGAGGGGAGGTGGAGTAAGAAGAGGGGGGAGTAAGAAGAGGGGAGGGGGAGTAAGAAGAAGAGAGGGAGGGGGAGTAAGAAGATGGAGAGGGGGAATAAGTAGAGGGAGAGGGGGAATAAGTAGAGGGGGAGGTGGGAGTAAGAAGAGGGGAGGGGGGAGTAAGAGGGGAGAGAGGAGTAAGAGGAGGGGGAGTAAGAAGAGGGGAGGGGGAGTAAGAAGAGGGGTGGGGGAGTAAGAAGAGGGGAGGGGGAGTAAGAGGGGAGGGAGGAGTAAGAAGAGGGGAGGTGGAGTAAGAAGAGGGGAGGGGGGAGTAAGAAGAAGAGAGGGAGGAGTAAGAAGAGGGGAGGTGGAGTAAGAAGAGGGGGGAGTAAGAAGAGGGGAGGGGGAGTAAGAAGAAGAGAGGGAGGGGGAGTAAGAAGAGGGAGAGGGGGAATAAGTAGAGGGAGAGGGGGAATAAGTAGAGGGGGAGGTGGGAGTAAGAAGAGGGGAGGGGGGAGTAAGAGGGGAGGGGGGAGTAAGAAGAGGGGAGGGGGAGTAAGAAGAGGGGAGGGGGGTAAGAGGGGAGGGGGAGTAAGAAGAGGGGAGGGGGAGTAAGAGGGGAGGGAGGAGTAAGAAGAAGAGAGGGGGGAGTAAGAAGAAGAGAGGGGGGAGTAAGAAGAAGAGAGGGAGGGGGAGTAAGAAGAGGAGAGGGGGAATAAGTAGAGGGAGAGGGGGAATAAGTAGCGGGAGAGGGGGAATAAGTAGAGGGGGAGGGGGAGTAAGAAGAGGGGGCAGTAAGAAGGAGGGGAGATAAGAAAAAGGGGGGAAGAAGAGGGGGAGGTGGAGTAAGAAGAGGGAGAGTGGGAATAAGAAGAAGGGGAGGGAGGAGTAAGAAGGAGGGGGGATAAGAAAAATAAGGGATTGAGTAAGAAGAGGGGGGTAGTAGAGGGGGAGATAAGAAAAAGAGGGGGTAAGAAGAAGAAGGGGAAGTAAGAAGAAGAGGGGGGAGTAAGAAGAAGAGGGGGAAGGGGAGTAAGAAGAGGGGGGAGTAAGAAGGAGGGGAGATAAGACAAATAGGGGGTAAGAAGAAGGGGGAGTAAGAAAAAGAGTGGGGAGTAAGAAGAGTGGGGAGTAAGAAGGAGAGGGGGAAGTAAGAAGAAGAGGGGGAAGTAAGAAGAAGAGGGGGGAGTAAGAAGAAGAGGGGGGAGTAAGAAGAAGGGGGGGTAAGAAGAAGGGGGATGTAAGAAGAAGAAGAAGAGGGGGTAAGAAGAAGAAGGGGGAGTAAGAAGAAGTAGGAGGGTTAAGAAGCTCTAAGGGACAGAAGGGACAGCTCTATAGGACAGGGGGCAAGGCAGGGAGCTCTTTCACACTATGCGCGCACACACACACACACACACACACACACAATGCATCCCTATACATACACAGAAACACACAATGCATCCCTATACACACAGAAACACAACATGCTTCCCTTACACACAGAGAAACACACAATGCATCCATTACACACACACACAATGCAACCCTTACACACAAAGACAATGCATCCTTTACACACATACACAGAAACAGACAATGCAAACACACACACACTGCTTTTCTTACATACACACAGAAACACAATGCATCTCTTACACTCAATGCCCACACATACAGACACACACCTTGCATCCCTTACGCATACAAACACAGATTCACACAATGCATCCCTTACACACAACCAGAACCACATAATACATCCCTTATACACAAATACACCGCTTCCACTACACACAAACACACTGCATCACCTGCACAAACTGGTATCCCTATTCACTACATACCATAAGCACACATATTAGATCCTCTACAATAACTCATAACACATCCCCTACACACTCCACTCCCTGTGAGCGAACTCATGGGTGGATGGAACATATAAGTGGACTTATGAGTGGGCCTTATGGGCATACCCACCGTCAGGCCCTGGGGCCCAGACCTTGAGCCCAAAAAATGGAGCTGTTTCTAATTCTCCCAGAACATTGAATGTTGTGACCACAGTTGCAAACAGCCTCCAGAGATCCTGTTCTACACCAGATGAGTGGAGCCAAACTGCAGCCCATCATCATCCTCATCTAATTGTAAGTAGGCAATCTAGTATATTATTAGTGACACTAATCTATAATTTACCTCACATTAAAGGGACACTATAGCTTAATGAAGTGGTTGTGGTGTCTATAGCTGGTCCCTGCAGGCTTTTTAATGTAAACACACACTGTGTGCAGCACTGGCGTTAGTTCATATGGCAGATTATATGGGTGGGGCATTGTGATGTCACATGGGGGGCGGCAAATTTATATTTTGTCTAGGGCGGCAAAAATCCTTGCACCGGCTCTGATCCTGGGCAGGTGCACCAGTCTACTGGTGACCCACAGGAGGGGAGTTCACTGATTGCACTGCACTCTCCTCCTGCCCAGACCCGTCTTGACCGCAGTGCAAGTGCCCTCTGCCCTCTGCCCCTAATTTACAGTGGCTCACACTCACAACAAGCAGTGCCTGGAGCCCTTTGCAGGGACAGAAACAAAGCGCTTATGGGGCAGCTGGCCGTCCTGCAAGCATTACATTAAACAGCTGTTCCCTATGCAGCCACAGGTGGCGTTGTGCTGGGAGACTGTGATTACTCTTCACTTCCTCCCAGCCTTCAGGCATGATTTAATCTTACAATAAATCCTCTAAGCAAACCTTTATAAATGTGGGGATCAGCTCTGTTTCCACAGTTTATTGGTGTTTACTCTGATGTATGTATTAATATTGAGGGATGTCTAAGTAGTAACGTCAGTGTGTGTCAGCAGGGCCAGCCTTTGGGGTGGGCAAGCTGTGAGGTCACGCAGGGTGCCATGACAACAGAGGCACCCGGCGGCCAACACAGCTCACAAGTTGGGTACACCAGCATATTTAATTTAAACGATTCGCTGGTGGTCCACTGGTGCGCACCAGCAGTAGGTGTAGTCAGATCATATCCTCTCCCTCGTGGTTCCGGCGCTCAGTTAGTGAGTCAGAGCACAGGCTCAGAGATTCTCAGCCTGTGCTCTGACAACATTGAAAGTCAGAGCCGTGAAGGAGCGGGTATGGCAAAGATAAAACCAGGAAAAGGTGGGCATGGATGGTGAACTGATTTGGTGGCGCAATGGGCCACTTGACTGTTTCTTCCCCCCAGGCCTAAGGCTGCCAGCCCTCCCCTGGCATTGAGTGTGTGTAAGGGGTGCATTGTGTGTTTAAGGAATGCATTGTGTGTTTCTGTGTGTGTAAGGGTTGCATTGCTTGTGTGTTTGTCTGTGTGTGTGTGTAATGCATTGTGTGTGCTTGTGTGTTTTTCTGTGTGCAAGGGGTGCATTGTCTTTGTGTGTAAGGGGTGCATTGTGTGTGTGTGTATGTGTGATGGATGTCAATCTCTCCCCACTCCCTTGTCACTCTCTTCTCACCCCTCTCCCTCCCTTGTCACTCTCTTCTCCACCCCTCCCTTGTCACTCTCAATCCCCCGCCCTCCCCTGTCACTCCCTGGAGCTCCCTGTCAATGTCTTTCTCCCCCCTCCCTCCCTGTCAGTTTCTTTCTTCCCCACCCCCTCCCTGTCAGTTACTTTCTCCCCCCTCCCTGTCAGTTACTTTCTTCCCCCCACTCCCTGTCAGTTACTTTCTCCCCCCCCTGTCAGTTACTTTCTTCCCCCCACTCCCTGTCAGTTACTTTCTCCCCCCTCCCTCCCTGTCAGTTACTTTCTCCCCCCTCCCTCCCTGTCAGTTACTTTCTCCCCCCCTCCCTGTCAGTTACTTTCTCCCCCCCTCCCTGTCAGTTACTTTCTCCCCCCTCCCTATCAGTTACTTTCTCCCCCCTCCCTATCAGATACTTTCTCCCCCCGTCAGTTACTTTTCTCCCCCCCTGTTAGTTTCTTTCTCCCCCCTCCTCCCTGTCAGTTACTTTCTCCCCCCCCTCCCTGTCAGTTACTTTCTCCCCCCTCCCTGTCAGTTACTTTCTCCCCCCCGTCAGTTACTTTCTCCCCCCGTCAGTTACTTTCTCCCCCCCCCGTCAGTTACTTTCCCCCCGTCAGTTACTTTCTCCCCCCACTCCCTGTCAGTTACTTTCTCCCCCCTCCCTCCCTCCCTGTCAGTTACTTTCTCCCCCCTCCCTGTCAGTTCCTTTCTCCCCCTCCCTGTCAGTTACTTTCTCCCCCCTCCCTGTTAGTTTCTTTCTCCCCCCCTCCTCCCTGTCAGTTACTTTCTCCCCCCTCCCTGTCAGTTACTTTCTCCCCCCTCCCTGTCAGTTACTTTCTCCCCCCGTCAGTTACTTTCTCCCCCCCACCTGTCAGTTACTTTCTCCCCCCTCCCTCCCTGTCAGTTACTTTCTCCCCCCTCCCTCCCTGTCAGTTACTTTCTCCCCCCCGTCAGTTACTTTCTCCCTCCCCCTATCAGTTACTTTCTCCCCCACCCTCCCTGTCAGTTAATTTCTCCCCCCCCTCCCTGTTAGTTTCTTTCTCCCCCCCTCCTCCCTGTCAGTTACTTTCTAACCCCCACCCCCCTCCCTGTCAGATTGTAGCGGAATGCAGTGAGCCTGTCCTGCAAAATGCCTGTGTGACTGTGTTCGTATATGTTTTCCCTATGTGAAATTGCTATTCGTTTGTGTATTATGTGAATTGTATGGTATTCGGTAGTTTCCATCCGTACTATATACTTATGGAAACTACCGAACGGAGGGACCACCCCAGAGAGGAGTGTGCCAGCTATTAAAGTTCACATTCTTTCCAACCGCAAGTTAACCGGCTCATTAACATTGTATCTGGGTGGCCGCCATTCGGCATGCGTACACGTGGCGGCGGCCATCTTACGCATGAAAATCCCAGCGGTGTTTGGTCGTCGAGTGCCTGGAACTCAAATCGGACACTCAAACAACCAAACACCGCTGAGACCTCCAGAGCTCCGTAACTGCCGAACGGAGAAACATAACGAATCCCCATTCGGTAGTAATAAAGTACCGAATGAGGGAATCACTATCTAGGTGAATGTAAATGTGGATGGCAATTATAAATGTCTGTTTTAACTGCCGAACGGACACCGACCGCAGGGCCCATTCTCATGGAACCCTTTTCGGATACCAACTCGTGTGCGGTCGGTCAAACTTCACCTGCCTGTAACTACCGAACCCCTGGTCCGATCTGGGTGAATTTTGGATATTATATTCACCCAGATCAGGGCTACCTAGCGGTACCCTGATATTAAGGATATGTGATGGTTTAGGGGTACATCCAAGTTTGGGGTAAACTACTGTACAACTTAAGGGGATTATGACACACTCTGAGGGGAGGAGATGTGTGGGAGGTAACAAGAATGGTATTGGTTACTGTCATAATTACTGTAGTTCCCTCCCTTGCATGGGAGCAGGCTTTATAAGAAACCTTGGAATAAACGATTGTCAGTTCTACTCCTGAAACTGTGTGTCGTCCAGTTATTGGGAGTGCTGTGGGGATTTCGCTGTACCTTTTTACCTGCTGGAAACTCTGCTGTGGATTTACTAATGACTTGTTCCTGAGCCTTCCTTGGATCTAAAGTGGAGAATAGCTGCGAGAAATCAGCTCTCCGCTACATTGGTTGGCAGCGCTGGGATCCAGACTCACAGAGGAACAAGGATTAATGGAGATTGACCTTTCTACGCTAAAGAGAACCACATTGAAAGACCTTCTGGAAGCGAAAGGTGTTTCTGCCAGCAGCAAATCCAAAGCAACGCTTATCACCGAAGTAATGGCAGAATACAGAGCAGAGGAGGTCCAGGCCACGGAACAAAGACCTGAAACAGAACAGGAGGAGTTCCAAAGGCAGTTACAATACAGACTGGCCTTCTATGGGGAAAACCCACCCACAGAGATCATCTCTAAAACCATGACAGAGGTGCAGGAGTTTGTGAAGAGAAATAGGAGACCACAAACACCAGAAAGAAGTACAGCAGGAGCTGTGGCACAAGAGGGTAAGCCCAAAATTCCCTATCAAGCTTTTAAAACGTATGTAGAAGCAGAGGAGGATATAGATGCCTTCCTCCAGGACTTTGAGAGACTGTGTACACTGCATAACATACCAAGGGAAGAGTGGGTACCCATATTAGCAGGACGGCTGTCAGGAAGGGCAGCGGAAGCCTACCGCACTGTACCAGATGTGGAAATTAGGAACTATAGCCGGGTGAAAGAGATTATCCTGGCCCGGTATGCAATAACACCAGAGGCATACCGGAGACGTTTCAGGGAATTGAAAAAGGTGGACAAAGATTCGCATGCAGAGTGGGCTTGCCGACTAGAAAGGGCAGCTCTTGGGTGGATGCAGTCGAGTAAAGCGAGGTCCATGGAGGACTTGTTACAAATGCTGCTGTTGGAGCAGTTTTATGAGGGTATATCCTCAGAGCTACAGGAATGGGTGAGGGATCGTAACCCCACCACCCTCACCGAGGCTGCCAAAAAGGCAGATGACTTTATGGATGCTCGCAGACAAACCAAGGCAGTGGGTACCAAACCGGCCATGCGGCCACTAGGGGTAAATTCATTTTCTCCTAACCCTCAACCCCCACCAAGACCCCTTCCTCCACCAGCACCAGCAGCAGCGCAGCAGAGATACCGCACACCGGCTTCTGTGCAATGCCACCGATGCCAGAGGTGGGGACATTACCAGCGAGATTGTCCGCAGTCCAGGGAACGCAACACCTGGATCCGACCAGGACCCCCACCACCACCACCAAGAGCAGCAGCGCATCATTACCAGGACGAGGTACCACTTCCCTACAGCTCTGCCGTTCCAGTCACGACTGTGGAACAGTGGGAAGTGCTGCATGAGGCCAACACCTTACAGGCACAGGCGGATAACCGCCAGCACCATAGGCAGACCGTATATCTGGAAGGGAAGCCTATGCAGGGGCTCAGAGACTCGGGAGCCACTATCACCCTGGTGCAAAGCCATTTGGTTTCGGACAAGGCCAAGCTGAATAAGACTGTGGCTGTCAGGGTTGCAGGGGGAGCCGTGTATCGGCTAGACACAGCCAGGGTACATTTGCATTGGGGTGCGGGGTTCGGGAATGTGGAAGTGGGACTAATGCCGCAATTACCTGCCGAGGTGGTCCTGGGGAATGATCTGGGCAAACTCACCTCCGCATTTGAACCACAAACTACTGAAGAAGCACACCCAGTAGTCACCAGGCAACAGGCCCGCACCCAACAAAACAACGCACTGCCGGAGGTCCAGGTAAGAGATTCCTCCCCTTCCCTAGACTGTATCCCTTGGGCCCCTCCTGACGAGTTTGTAGCCGAGGTAATCACTGACCCTACCTTACAGGTATACCGAGACAAGGTCACCTCTATCCAACCGGGGGCAGAGGGGGAAAGATTTGTATGGGACAGACAGTTATTGTACCGGGAAACAAGTAAACAGATAGATGGGTCAGACCCCATTGCTACAAGACAGCTGGTGGTACCTCAGAGGTACCGAACCGAATTACTCCGGATAGCGCACGATATTCCGCTATCCGGACATTTGGGGGTCAGCCGTACCAGATATCGATTGACCCAAAGTTTCTTCTGGCCAGGGATTAGCCAGGAGGTATGCAGGTACTGTAATACCTGCGACACGTGCCAGAGGGTGGGAAAGAGGGGGGATAAGCGTAAAGCGAGGCTGCACCCCCTACCCATAATTGAGGAACCCTTTCATAGGGTTGCCGTAGATATTGTAGGCCCCTTCCGGAAACCTAGCCCCTCGGGCAAACGGTACATCCTGACCGTAGTGGACTATGCCACTCGCTACCCCGAGGCGGTAGCTTTAACGAATATACATGCAGAGACGGTGGCTGAGGCGCTGATGCAGATTTTCTCCCGGATGGGGTTACCCAGGGAGATCATCTCGGATCAGGCCACTCAGTTCACGGCAGTGGTTACCCAACAACTCTGGAAGTTCTGTAAAATTAAGCCTATAATTAGTGCTCCGTACCACCCCCAGACTAATGGGCTCTGCGAACGGTTCAATGGCACCTTAAAACAGATGCTCCGAACCTTCGCCGAGACTCACCGAGACTGGGAAAAATTCCTGCCACACTTACTGTTTGCTTACAGGGAGGTGCCGCAGGAATCTACAGGATTTTCCCCCTTTGAACTGCTATTTGGGAGGAGGGTAAGGGGACCCCTAGACTTGATTAGAGAGCACTGGGAGGGAGACCGTAGCGTGGACGGTACCCCTATTGTACCATATGTGTTGGCCCTCCGAGATCGCCTGGAAGCACTCACCAAGACGGTAAAGGAAAACCTACAGGCAGCTCAGACGCGTCAGCGCACCTGGTACGATAGGGGCGCCAGGGACCGCAGCTTTCAGGTCGGACAGAAAGTTTTAATTTTAAAACCTGTCCGACACGATAAGCTACAGGCCGCCTGGCAAGGCCCTTATAAAGTGGTAGAACAACGATGTGACACCACGTATATAATTGGCCACTGCGCAGGGAATGGGGGGCGACGCATGATCCATGTGAACATGCTGAAACCTTACCAGGAACGTTCAGAGGAGGTGACAGCTATCTGCGCCCCCACCTCTGAAGAGAGCGACAGCCTACCCCTCCCCGATCTGTTAGAAGATGGACAGCTGGCTGGGGATTTAGGAGCAGTTGTATTGGGGGATCGGTTGAGCCCACAGGAGCGTATCGAGGTACAACAACTACTGCAGGAAAAGCAGGAGACCTTTTCTAATGTACCTGGATACACCCCTCTGGCTACCCACCGAGTAGACACCCCAGGTCAACTTCCCATGCGCCAGACCCCATACCGCATCCCTGAAGCGGTCCGGGAGAATATGCGCAAAGAGATTGAGGAGATGATACAGTTAGGAGTGATTGAGCCCTCAGATAGTCCCTGGGCATCTCCAGTGGTCCTCGTACCAAAGCGGGACGGCACGACCCGCTTTTGCGTGGACTACAGGAGACTGAATGAGAAGACCGTATCCGACGCATACCCGATGCCTAGGATCGATGAGTTACTAGACCGGATGGCCAGGGGACAATACCTTACCACGATTGATCTGTGCAAAGGGTATTGGCAGATTCCCTTGGCCCCGGAAGCCATCCCTAAGTCCGCCTTCGTCACCCCATTCGGCCTGTACCAATTTAAGGTCATGCCGTTTGGGATGAAAAACGCGCCGGCTACCTTCCAGCGGATGGTGGACCGCCTCCTAGATGGGTTCCAAGACTATACCTGCGCATATCTCGATGATATTGCCATATTTAGCGATACCTGGCAGGAACACTTGGCCCATATAGGAGCGGTTCTAGACAGGATCAGGGAGGCTGGTTTGACCCTAAAACCAGCTAAATGTAGTATTGGGATGGCCGAGGTACAGTACCTGGGCCACAGAGTGGGCTGTGGTAAGCAGAAGCCGGAACCCGCCAAAGTAGAGGCAGTATCACAGTGGCCTACCCCGACAACTAAAACCCAGGTGTTAGCCTTCCTAGGGACAGCAGGGTATTACCGGAAATTTGTCCCCAATTATAGTGCCCTGGCCAAACCCCTCACGGACCTGACACGTAAAAACCTTCCCCGCCAAGTAACCTGGACCCCTGAGTGTGAGCAGGCATTCCAACACTTGAAAGATGCACTTGTTAATGCCCCTGTCTTGGCCGCTCCCAATCCAACTAAACGTTTTCTTGTTCACACAGACGCTTCTATGTTTGGATTGGGGGCAGTATTAAGCCAAGTCGGGGCCGATGGCGGAGAACATCCAGTGGCTTACATCAGTCGCAAACTTTTACCCCGGGAAGTAAGCTACGCCGCCATCGAGAAGGAATGCCTGGCTGTGGTGTGGGCCTTGAAGAAATTGCAACCCTATTTGTATGGACAGGCTTTTTCGCTGCTCACGGATCACAACCCGTTGGTCTGGCTGAACCGGGTGGCTGGGGACAATGCCAGGCTGCTGCGCTGGAGTTTGGCGCTGCAGCCTTTTGACTTTAACATTCAATACCGCCCGGGTAAGCAAAATGGAAACGCCGACGGGTTGTCGCAACAAACGGATCTGGAGAAATGATCCGTGAGCACCCCGGTCATCCCCAAGCCGATCCGTGTGGGATCAGACTGTGTATGCCGGCTTGTGGGCAAGGGGGAGCAGTGTAGCGGAATGCAGTGAGCCTGTCCTGCAAAATGCCTGTGTGACTGTGTTCGTATATGTTTTCCCTATGTGAAATTGCTATTCGTTTGTGTATTATGTGAATTGTATGGTATTCGGTAGTTTCCATCCGTACTATATACTTATGGAAACTACCGAACGGAGGGACCACCCCAGAGAGGAGTGTGCCAGCTATTAAAGTTCACATTCTTTCCAACCGCAAGTTAACCGGCTCATTAACATTGTATCTGGGTGGCCGCCATTCGGCATGCGTACACGTGGCGGCGGCCATCTTACGCATGAAAATCCCAGCGGTGTTTGGTCGTCGAGTGCCTGGAACTCAAATCGGACACTCAAACAACCAAACACCGCTGAGACCTCCAGAGCTCCGTAACTGCTGAACGGAGAAACATAACGAATCCCCATTCGGTAGTAATAAAGTACCGAATGAGGGAATCACTATCTAGGTGAATGTAAATGTGGATGGCAATTATAAATGTCTGTTTTAACTGCCGAACGGAGACCGACCGCAGGGCCCATTCTCATGGAACCCTTTTCGGATACCAACTCGTGTGCGGTCGGTCAAACTTCACCTGCCTGTAACTACCGAACCCCTGGTCCGATCTGGGTGAATTTTGGATATTATATTCACCCAGATCAGGGCTACCTAGCGGTACCCTGATATTAAGGATATGTGATGGTTTAGGGGTACATCCAAGTTTGGGGTAAACTACTGTACAACTTAAGGGGATTATGACACACTCTGAGGGGAGGAGATGTGTGGGAGGTAACAAGAATGGTATTGGTTACTGTCTTAATTACTGTAGTTCCCTCCCTTGCATGGGAGCAGGCTTTATAAGAAACCTTGGAATAAACGATTGTCAGTTCTACTCCTGAAACTGTGTGTCGTCCAGTTATTGGGAGTGCTGTGGGGATTTCGCTGTACCTTTTTACCTGCTGGAAACTCTGCTGTGGATTTACTAATGACTTGTTCCTGAGCCTTCCTTGGATCTAAAGTGGAGAATAGCTGCGAGAAATCAGCTCTCCGCTACACAGATTCTTCCTCCCCCCTCCCCTACCTCTATTGTAGCATGGCCGAGCCCTGTATGGTCCGCGGGTACAGGGAGCTTTTGTTTCCTGTACCCGGCCGGACTAACAGGAAGTGCACACTCAGTGTTCACTTCCTGTTAGTCCGGCCAGGTACAGGAGACCGATGCTCCCTGTACCCGCGGACCATACAGGGCTCGGCCACGCTACAGTGAGGGAGTGACAGGAGGGAGCGCTGAGCGCTTCCCTCCTGTCAGCCCCTCTCCTCATGCTGCGCCCGGGCGGTGCGCCCTCATGGACGCACCAGCCCGGGCAAAGCTGCAGCCGCCTGAGGCTCTCTGCAGAGCGCTCGGGCGGCTGCAGCATGAGGGGGGCCGGCGCTCCTGGCGGCGCCCCTTCCCAAAGGGCGCCCTAGGCGGCTGCCTAGTCCGCCTAACAGGTAGCGCCGGCCCTGCCTTGACCCTAACTCCCCATTCAACTACCGTCCTATCTCGCTACTGACTTTTGCATCCAAGCTCCTTGAAAGAGTTGTGTAGGTGAGATTGCCAGACTACCTCGAGTCCAGCTCTCTGCTATACCCACTTCAGTCTGGTTTCAGCGCTAAGCACTCTGTGGAAACGGTACTGAACAAAGTATCCAATGATCTACTCGCTGCAAAAATCTCATGGTCACTACTCTGTCCTAATTCTCCTTGACCCTTCTGTGGCTTTTGACACTGTTGATCATCAACAGCTTCTTCTCATCCTCCACAATATCGGTCTACAAGATATTGCTCTCTCCTGATGCTCCTCCTACCTATCCCAGAGCTATTTTAGTATTTCTTTCTCTGGCTCTGCTTCTGTCACGTATTTATCCGCTTATAAAAATGTGGTTAATGACATTTACTGTCCACACAGGAAAAGTTGTGCCGAGCAGCAACCAAATCCACAGAAGGGTTAATGCTGAGTAGCAATTATGCAAATGGAAATCTGGTAACTGCTTTGGAGTCAAAGGCCGGTTACAGCCTATCAGATCTAGAGGAGGAGTATTTAGGCCCAGTTCTCCTGCTCAGTGCCCTGTCGTGGTTTCCCTTGTGGTTGTCCGAGAGCGCGTTATTAATTCTGGTAATCCTGGTTATTTGACTTTGGCATTGTTTTTGACTTCCCTGTTTTCTGGCATCCCTGACTCCTGGCTTTTCTTTATCATTGTGTCTCTTTCTGTTTCCCTTGACCTCGGCTGTTCCTGACGGTACGTTATTCTTTGGTACGTTAGTCCGGCCATTCTAAGGTCCGGTATACGCTACCTATCAGTCCTCTGTGTTATACAATTCTATGTGCTGGATCATTCTGTAATCCTGACAGCTTCTTCTCCCCAACTCCTCTCCGTTGGTGTCCCCCAAGGTTCAGTCCTTGGTCCCCTACTGTTCTCCATCTTTACTGCCTCCCTTGGTAAACTCATTAGCTCCTTTTGGCTTCCAATATAATTTCTATGCGGATGACACGTAAATCTATCTGTCCTCTCCTGATCTCTCCCCGTGTCTCTGACTGCCTCTCTACTATTTCTAACTGGATAGCTGCCCACTTCCTTAAACTCAACTTAACCAAAACTGAAATTCTGGTCTTTCCTCCCTCAAGTGTTGCTACTCCTGTGTCTGTCTCCCTCCAAGTCAATTATGCTACCATCAGCTCCACCACGCTGCCTAGGTTTTCTCTTTGACTCTGACTTCTCCTTCACGCCTCATGTTTAGTCTATCGCCAAATCCTGCCGCTTCCATCTCAAAAACATCCAACCCTACTTAACACCAGATGCGACTAAGGTGCTGGTCCATTCCACTGTCCTTTCTTCCCTTGACTACTGTTTTCCGCTTCTCAGTGGTCTTACGTGCTCCCAACTTGTGCCGTTACAGTCCATAATGAATGCGGCGGCGAGGCTCATCTTGCTGTCCGCCTGCACCTCTCACGCCTCACCCTTCTGTCAGTCCCTGCATTGGCTTCCTGTAAGATATAGGGCTCAATTTAAAATTATGGTTCTTGCTTTCAAATCTCCACATAATGCTGCTCCCACCTATCTATCCTCCTAATACACAAGTATGTCCTGTCTAGGCCCTTACACTCTGCTGAAGACTTACGTCTATCTTCTGTCCGTACTCCCACCTCTGATGCTCGCCTTCAAGACTTCTCGACGGCTGCACTGTTCCTGTGGAACTCACTTCCCTCCTCCGTTAGATGCTCACCCAGTCTCCACTCCTTAAAAAAATCATTAAAACCCACTTTTTCATAAAAGCGTATCAATTAAACTGTTAATAACTCCCAACTGATTTCTCTCTTGCAACTGTTATTAGTTTAATACTATCCTTACCCTTTGTGTCACTTTACCCCACTCCCTCTAGCATGTAAGCTCATTGAGCAGGGCCCTCAACTCCTCTGTTCCTGTGTGTCCAACTTGTCTGGTTACAACTACATGTTTGTTCATCCACCCACTGTAAAGCGCTGCAGAATTTGTTGGCTCTATATAAATATTAACATAATAATAATAATAACAAAGGTGCAAACCATACTTGAGCATTGCCAGAGGATTGTCAGGCATTTCTACTGCAGCATGAGGGCTGGCCAACCTTTGAGGCAAGAGCAAAAGAAAAGAGAGCTTCTCACACTTCGTCTATAACAGGATGTCAGCAGGCTGTGGAACTCCACTTTAGAAACACTTGAAAGAATTTTGGAACATAGTTTGTCTTCCCACAACTCTGTTGACATTGACTCCCAACTGGACCATGAGGATTGGAAATAAGCTAGAGGCAATTCCTTTTCCATTTAGGTGCATGACAGAAAATTGGAGCCACAGTAATGCTAGTTTGGGACATTTCATCCTCTTGTTCACCCACCTCTTAGATATGATGGATGAATTTCTGAAAAGCAGGGAATTACTTCCTAGTGACTCACTCCACAGCAACGTAGATGTAGAGGTCAGAAGGTTGAAAGATCTAGTCTAGTTTGTCTGAGCAAAGGATTAGATAATTACCCAATATTAATGGTAACTTCACTGGATGATCCTATAAATAGGGAAAAAGTGATACAACACTCTGACATACTCGAGGGACAGACTTTTTAACACAGTCCGTGTTTTTTTGCTAAGTGGGGCATACTGGTTAAGGAAGATTTACATATTAAACTTACCCTGTTACCCTTCTGAATTTGCTTTACTTCCTACTTCTGAGCTACTGGGAAGAAGGGTGTGTTGCCAGTTTTATATACAGATGCCGAACTACTGTTGTCATGTCCACCGACACCTATCCAAAGTGAGCAAGTGTTTTCTGTTACAGGGAACATCCGAATCTCCAACACTAACAAATGTCTCTGCAACTGATGACAAAATCTTGCTCTTTACTTTGATACTTGTCACCATCTACTAGCTGAAATGCAAATGTCTGCTCTTCTCTCTATTCAAAGTTGTTTCTAAATTTGCATTCTAAAACCTGGGGGTGAGACAAAGAATTTTAAATTCTTTTTTTTTTTCAAATGCCTTTCAATGTAGTGGTTTCAATGTGCCTGGCTGAGTCTCCTAGTGCCTGCTACCTTCACAGATGAAGTTTGGAGAAGCTTATAGGGCAGTGTTTTATTCGACATTGAAGGATGTGAAGAAAAACTTTGTTCTTGTCAGCAGGGCCGGACTGGGAAAAAAATTAGGCCCGGGCATTTTTCAATCAGAGCGGCCCCCTAAGAAGGGGGCGGGGCCAGAGAGGGTGTGTTTTGTCATCACTAATGACAAGCACAGCCCCTCTCAAAGTGAGCATGTTAGTTCAATGCGCAGAGCCCCGCTGAAGAGCTCTGGCATTAGAAAAAGGCCCTGAATTTGTTCTGCGCAGCGCAAGCAAATTTAATAACATGCTTGAGCTGAGTTTGCTTTTAAATTGTCTCTGGTGTCTCCACAAGTGGGATACCAGAGGACAAAAGGGCCAGAAAAGTGTATGGTGCATGTGTATGGAGCCTGCTTGTGGGATTGCGTGTGTGTAGAGTGTGGTGTGGTATTGTGTAAATAGGTCAATTTAATTTGTGTTTGTGGTGTAATATGTGTGGCTAGGGGCTGTAGAGAGTGTGTGTATAGGGAGCATAGTGTTATAGGGGATGTAGCGAGTGTGTGCATATGGGTTGAAGTGTGTGTGTATAGGTGACGTAGTGTGTGTAGGGGTTGTAGAGAGGGTGTGTTTAGAGAATGTTGTATGTGTTTGCTGACAAGGAATGTAGTGTGTGTGTAGGAGATCTACTGTGTAAAGGACCCAGAGTGTGTATAGGAGATTGTGTGTGTGTGTGTGTGTGTGTAGAGGATTAAGAGTGCATATAGGGTAAGGGATCTAGCGTGTATCTGGAGCGTAATGTGTGTAGTGGTGCAGTGTGAGGGGTGCTTTAGTGTGTGTGTGTGTGTGTGTGTGTATATATATATATATAAATATATATATATATATATTTGGACATATTGTATGCGTGAGGGGCGCAGTGTGTGTGTATGTAAGAGGGGTGCTGTGTGTGAGGGTGTTTTTATGTGCCGTCACATTCTAGGTTTCTAATTTTCTCTGTCTGTTAACTCACTGAGGGTTATTTTATTTATATATTTTTATATATATATATATATATATATATATGTGTGTGTGTGTGTGGGAGTGTGCTGTATATGTGTGAGCGAGGGTGCTGTGTGTGTGTCTGAGGGTGCTGTGTGTTTGGGTGCTGTGTGTGTGTCTGAGGGTGCTGTGTGTGTGTCTGAGGGTGCTGTGTGTCTGAGGGTGCTGTGTGTGTGTCTGAGGGTGCTGTGTGTGTGTCTGAGGGTGCTGTGTGTGTCTGAGGGTGGTGTGTGTGTGTCTGAGGGTGCTGTGTGTGTGTCTGAGGGTGCTGTGTGTGTGTCTGGGGGTGCTGTGTGTGCCTGGGGGTGCTGTGTGTGTCTGAGGGTGCTGTGTGTGTCTGGGGGTGCTGGTGCTGTGTGTGTGTCTGGGGGTGCTGTGTGTGTGTCTGGGGTGCTGTGTGTGTGTCTGGGGGTGCTGTGTGTGTGTCTGGGGGTGCTGTGTGTGTCTGGGTGCTGTGTGTGTCTGAGGGCGCTGTGTGTGTTTGAGGGTGCTGTGTATGTCTGTGTGCTGTGTGTGTGAGTGTGAATGTATATTTTATTTACATTTAAATATATATTTTTTATTAATAATAAAAAAAAAGTTATATCCCCCCCTCCTCCCTTCTTACCTTTTAGCCTGGAAGGAGGGGGGGAGCTGTTCTGCCTGTGGGGAGAGGGGGATCCGTTCTGCCTGGGGCTGGGGGGTGGGGCGGTGCCGTGCAGCTTCCTTCCCTGGTGGTCCAGTGGTGAGAGTGAACTTTAGCCTGAAGGCTATAGTTCACTCTCGCGAGATCTGAGCGTTGCCGCGGTAACCGCGGCAACGCTCAGACCTCGCAAGAGGACCCGGCGGAGCTGCTGGCTAGAGCTCCGCTGGTCCTCTCGCCTGCCTCCCTCCCTCACTCCCTCTCCTGCCAGCGGCCGCCTGTCAGTGTCTCTGGGCCGGTGAGGGAGATCTTTGATCTCCCCACCGGCCCATGGAAGCACATAGCAGGGCCGGCGCTCGGGTAGCGCTGGCCCTGCAGAGACTGGCAGGGGAAATCCTGTGATCTCCCCTGCCGGCCTCGGCCCCACGGCCATCGCGGCCCACCGGGCATTTGCCCGGTATGCCCGATGGCCAGTCCGGGCCTGCTTGTCAGAGTTGAAGGGAGAGTGAGTGATCAATTTCCACTGACTTTTTTTTCTTACATTTTTAGATAAATCTCCTATTTGTAACTTGAAATTACTTTTACAAATTCCAAAGAACTTTCCCACGCTTGTAAAATGACACAGAGCACTGTGATTGGATGGATTTCAAGCCATCCAATCACAGTGCTCTGTGTCATTTTACAAGCGTGGGAAAGTTCTTTGGAATTTTCCCACGCTTGTAAAATGACACAGAGCACTGTGATTGGATAGCTTGAAAACCATCCAATCACAGTGATCTGTCATTTTACACAGCGTGGGAAAGTTCTTTTGAATTTTCCCATGCTGTGTAAAATGACACAGAGCACTCTGATTGGCTTAAACCAACCAATCAGTGTGTTCTAAGCCCTGCGGAGCTCAGTACGCGGCGTGCCCTCCATGGGTGAACATGGATTAAATTTTTTTTGCACTCGTTTTTTTTTTTTTTTTAAGTGCGACGGTATGATGGATTTTTATTTGGCTTTTTGGGGGGCTGAAGAAAGAACAATTTAGAAAAAAGAAGACATCAAATGGTAAGTTTAATTTTTTTTTTTTACAGGTTAGTTATTTTATTCCCCCCTCACTATTTTTAGGGTGAGGGGGGTAGGTAGGGGATAGAATGTTTTGGGTGGGGGGGGGGGTGACTAGGGGCTTAGGACCCCTAGACACCTTGATGGGGGGGTGTTCATTTAGGGCTCCCACCCACCGCTAAGGGGTGGGGGCCAGGGGGGGAGGACAGTAGGTTCCCCCCCCTTATTGTTTTATTAGGGCCCCCACCCACCGCGCAGGGGTGGGGGCCAGGGGGGAGGACAGTAGGTCCCCCCCTTATTGTTTTATTAGGGCCCCCACCCACCGCTCAGGGGGGGAGGACAGTAGCCCCCCCTTATTGTTTTATTAGGGCCCCCACCCACCGCGCAGGGGTGGGGGCCAGGGGGGAGGACAGTAGGTCCCCCCCCTTATTGTTTTATTAGGGCCCCCACCAACCGCGCAGGGGTGGGGGCCAGGGGGGAGGACAGTAGGTCCCCCCCTCATTGTTTTATTAGGGCCCCCACCCACCGCGCAGGGATGGGGGCCAGGGGGGAGGACAGTAGGTCCCCCCATCTTTAACCCCCGCGCGGGGGGGGGGGGGGGTTTATTAGGTTTTCGTTTTTTTTTTTACAGTGAGCAGCCACAGGCTGCTCACGGCTTACTAGACATGCCCCTACTCGCGGTATAGCGAGTAGGGGCATATTATTTACTAATACTAAGTAATCTTTATTTAGTATTAGTACACAGCGTGCAGAATTATTAGGCAAATGAGTATTTTGACCACATCATCCTCTTTATGCATGTTGTCTTACTCCAAGCGGTATAGGCTCGAAAGCCTACTACCAATTAAGCATATTAGGTGATGTGCATCTCTGTAATGGGAAGGGGTGTGGTCTAATGACATCAACACCCTATATCAGGTGTGCATAATTATTAGGCAACCTCCTTTCCTTTGGCAAAATGGTTCAAAAGAAGGACTTGACAGGCTCAGAAAAGTTAAAAATAGTGAGATATCTTGCAGAGGGATGCAGCACTCTTAAAATTGCAAAGCTTCTGAAGCGTGATCATCGAACAATCAAGCGTTTCATTCAAAATAGTCAACAGGGTCGCAAGAAGCGTGTGGAGAAACCAAGGCGCAAAATAACTGCCCATGAACTGAGAAAAGTCAAGCGTGCAGCTGCCAAGATGCCACTTGCCACCAGTTTGGCCATATTTCAGAGCTGCAACATCACTGGAGTGCCCGAAAGCACAAGGTGTGCAATACTCAGAGACATGGCCAAGGTAAGAAAGGCTGAAAGACGACCACCACTGAACAAGACACACAAGCTGAAACGTCAAGACTGGGCCAAGAAATATCTCAAGACTGATTTTTCTAAGGTTTTATGGACTGATGAAATGAGAGTGAGTCTTGATGGGCCAGATGGATGGATTGGTAAAGGGCAGAGAGCTCCAGTCCGACTCAGACGCCAGCAAGGTGGAGGTGGAGTACTGGTTTGGGCTGGTATCATCAAAGATGAGCTTGTGGGGCCTTTTCGGGTTGAGGATGGAGTCAAGCTCAACTCCCAGTTTCTGGAAGACACCTTCTTCAAGCAGTGGAACAGGAAGAAGTCTGCATCCTTCAAGAAAAACACGATTTTCATACAGGACAATGCTCCATCACACGCGTCCAAGTACTCCACAGCGTGGCTGGCAAGAAAGGGTATAAAAGAAGAAAATCTAATGACATGGCCTCCTTGTTCACCTGATCTGAACCCCATTGAGAACCTGTGGTCCATCATCAAATGTGAGATTTACAAGGAGGGAAAACAGTACACCTCTCTGAACAGTGTCTGGGAGGCTGTGGTTGCTGCTGCACGCAATGTTGATGGTGAACAGATCAAAACACTAACAGAATCCATGGATGGCAGGCTTTTGAGTGTCCTTGCAAAGAAAGGTGGCTATATTGGTCACTGATTTGTTTTTGTTATGTTTTTGAATGTCAGAAATGTATATTTGTGAATGTTGAGATGTTATATTGGTTTCACTGGTAAAAATAAATAATTGAAATTGGTATATATTTGTTTTTTGTTAAGTTGCCTAATAATTATGCACAGTAATAGTCACCTGCACACACAGATATCCCCCTAAAATAGCTATAACTAAAAACAAACTAAAAACTACTTCCAAAAATATTCAGCTTTGATATTAATGAGTTTTTTGGGTTCATTGAGAACATGGTTGTTGTTCAATAATAAAATTAATCCTCAAAAATACAACTTGCCTAATAATTCTGCACTCCCTGTAAATTTGGCTGAAAGACCAATTTAGGTCTTTCAGCCTTTTAGTAGATAGCTCCCTAATACCGTGGGAATTAGGGAGTTATCTACTAAGCGGCTGCAAGATGCAGCCACGGCAATTAATAGGATCGGAGTTTCATTCATTAGAATGAAATTCCGATACGATCAAAGTACCGAATTGCATCCTAACACCAATGGAGAAACAGTGCTCATTCTGTTAGGATACAATTCGGCAGTTTTGCCGGCGTTCTGTCTAAGTGACAGGACGTTTAGCAATACTGACAGGAAGCATTGTGGGAGCAGGGAGGAAAGCTAGGGATCATGGGAAAATTGCTCTGACCAGCGGAAATGAAGCACACTTTGCTCCTCCGCTGGTCTGAGCTGGTCAAGCGGAGAAATCCTCCATAAGACAAAGAGTCCCTACTTTGTCTTATGATTTTAAAGAAAACTAAAGAAGACAGGAAGAAAAGAATAACAGATCCTGAGAGAGGGGGGGAAGAGGAAGAGATTGAGGAAAGGTAAGTTCGGCATGACAGTGCCGCTTTAAGTAATTCCAGCTAGCTGTATAGTGAATAGACCTCGCTGTCTAGGGGATTTTCATGTTTTGTGTTTCGGGTTAGTCGTATCTGCATTTTCTCCTCTTATATTCTCACTTTAAATTTTAAATTATAAAAAAAGCAAAGCAATTAGATTTTATAATTTGCAAAGGATGTGTCTCTTCATCAGTTCATGCATTAATACAAATTCATGAGATGCCATAATAAATCTTTAAACCAGTTTAAGATAAACAAAACTGTGATTGGCAGGCAAAACACCTTAAAATGCATCAGACCATGGCAAACAGGGATGTGAGGGAATTAGCTAGGATTATCCTAAAAAAAATATTGTTTTAGTTTCTCTTTTTCGTGTGCTCAGTCTATAAAAACAGTGATTCTTTGCGCAGCCTCTTCACAAATCCGGTGCTCAAACTGGGGAAAATTATGAGAACATTATGTCCTGGAAGAAAAGATACAATTTTACAGATTTACAGACTCGTAGCAATTCATTCTTTGAAAATTATGTATTAACATTCATGTCATTTTAACCCATTTCATTTAGAGTGTAAACTGTTTTAAGTATGGGCTTCAGGGCAGTGGCGGATCCAGAAGCTAATCTCGGGAGGGGCACTGGCAGATTATTTTAAGAAACAATCCAGGCACAATAACCACTACAGCTCTCTGTAGTGGTTTTGGTGCCAGGAGTTGCTGTGGCGCCCTCCCAGAGTAAGTAGTCAAACTGTTTAAAAAAATGTTTGATAACTTACCCATGTCTGCCGGGATAGGGGTTGTAGTGTGTATGTGTGTGAGGGGTGCAGTGTGTGTGAGGGTCGCAGTATGTGTATGAAGGGGTAGTGCGTGTGTGAGAGGGGTGCAGTGTATGTATGGGGTAGCAATATGTATATTGGGAGCAGTGTGTTTGTGTGTAAATGGTGCAGTGTGTGTATTGGGAGCAGTGTGTTTGTGCGTGAGTGGTGCAGTGTGTTTTTGTGTGAGGGGTGCTGTGTGTGTGTATGGGGGGCAGTGAGTGTATTGGGGGCTATGTGTAAGGGGGGCTGTGTGTGTGTGTGTAAGGGGGGCTGTGTGTGTGTGTGTAAGGGGGGCTGTGTGTGTGTGTAAGGGGGGCTATGTGTGTAAGGGGGGCTATGTATGTAAGGGGGGGCTGTGTGTGTAAGAGGGGGGGCTGTGTGTGTAAGAGGGGGCTGTGTGTGTATGGGGGGGCTGTGTGTGTAAGGGGGGGCTGTGTGTGTAAGGGGGGGCTGTGTATGTAAGGGGGGTGTGGGTAAGGGGGGGGACTGTTTATGTAAGGGGGGACTGTTTATGTAAGGGGGGGCTGTGTATGTAAGAGGGGGGCTGTGTATGTAAGAGGGGGGCTGTGTAGGTAAGGGGGGGGCTGTGTAGGTAAGGGGGGGGCTGTGTAGGTAAGGGGGGGCTGTGTAGGTAAGGGGGGGCTGTGTAGGTAAGGGGGGCTGTGTAGGTAAGGGGGGGCTGTGTAGGTAAGGGGGGGCTGTGTATGTAAGGGGGGGCTGTGTAGGTAAGAGGGGGGGTTGTGTAGGTAAGGGGGGCTGTGTATGTAAGGGGGGGCTGTGTATGTAAGGGGGGGCTGTGTAGGTAAGGGGGGGCTGTGTATGTAAGGGGGGGCTGTGCAGGTAAGGGGGGCTGTGTGGTGCAGTGTGTGAGGGGATAGGGGGCAGATTAAATATATATTTTTTTGTTTTCATTATTAAATAATTAAATAAATAAAGCTAATGTCCCCCCTCCCTTCTTACCTTTGCTGAGGGAGGGGGAGACATTGCTTTCTCTTCCATTCCCTGGTGGTTCTAGTGGGGGAGTGAACTCTAACCTGCAGCTCAGGCTAGAGTTCACTCTCGCGAGAACGGAGCGTTGCCATGGTAACGCTCCGTGCTCGCGAGAGGAGAACCCGGCGGAGCTGCAGGTAAGAGCTCCCCCGGGTTCTCTCTCTCACTCCCTCCCCTGCCGGCCGCCCAGCAATCTGCCTGTGTGGGCCGGGGAGGGAGATCACTGATCTCCGGTCCGTGCAGGCAATCAGCAGGGCTGGTGCTTGGATAGCACCAGCCCTACGTGGGCCGGCAGGGGAGAGCCTCAGGCAGCAATATTTTCTCGGGGGGGGCAATTGCCCCGTTGCCCCCCCCCTGGATCCGCCAATGCTTCAGGGCTGGATTTACATGTCAGATGCATGTAGGTACAACATTCTAAGGTAGGTACAACAATCTAAGGTGCCCCTTGCTCCCTAACCCTAATATAAGGCAGATAAAGACAATGAATTTATTAAAGGGATACTATAGTGCCAGGAATACAAAGCTGACTGGGAGACTTAGTGCTGCAAGTAAGCATTGCAGTTTTCCTGGAACTGCAATGTTTTACATTGCAGCATTCAGTGCATAAGAGACACTGCAACCAATACCACTTAAATGAGCTGTAGTGGTCTGGGTGCCTATAGTGTCCCTTTAACTGGACATTGTAGGTATGGAAGATCTAAAAAAAAAAAAACACATTCATATTTCACAACTGCATATGTATAAATGTGCATATTTCAACTCACAATATAGTGCGTATGATAAATTATCATTAAAATTTTATTTTAGAACTTTCAGTTCGGCAATATCTGCGAAGCGGCGCCGAACCAAGGGCACGCCAGAAACCAGGTAAATGTCAAACTATTCTTGATTAGCCATGGGACAACACGACAGGACTCATGTCACCATAACCACTACAGCAGGCTTTAGTGGTTATGGTGCTTGTAGTTCCTCTTTAATACATGAGAAGAAACTAACAAAAGGTATTTAATTTAATACGCTCCTTCTAAAAAGAGAAACAATTACATTGTCTTCACACAACATGTGCCACTATTCTGTTATTGCCATCCTCTCTATCTTATCAGGTGCAAGTTCCAGACAGATGCAGTACATGAAAAAGATAACAGCTATCTAGAATTTATTTAATTATGTTCCAGCCGCACTCTGGCTTAATCCAAAGTTAGTCGCCAACTGAAACATTTTAATTAATCTTATCTATTAATTACTGTAAGAAACTGTTTTAATATAAATCCATTATATTTGCTAGCAGTAATATTTAGAAATAATTTTGTGCTCTGGAGTAAGATTTAATTTTCTATTTCACAAAGTGATTGAAAAAGAAAACCTTAGAGGTTTACTGAAATGGTGCTTCAATGTAGTTTTGGTATTAATAAAAAGGATATCAATGCACTTGACATTTAGATGTATTTTTGGATTGCTTTCCACTTCTTAGACATTTAAAAAGAAAGGTATTTCAGTATGTCTCAATTAATTTGAGATTACATAGACCTCCTACCTATAGCAATAAAATACACAATAATAGCTATTTAATTTATCCAAAAAAATATTTTAAAAAGTCTGATTAACATGAAATATTTGTAAACTTTACTCCAACTAAATGGGTCACACATTTTGTTCAATTTGACATTTGCAAACAAAATACTTAGGGGTGATACATTTCAATTTTCAAGAAAATTGCACCAAGACTACCACCAACCTCTAGTCTAGAGTGAAGCACTTAAATTGATGTAATGGATAATAAGTGCCCTACAAAATATGGGGGAAAGGGGAAAAAAGGGAACAAATAGTGTATGTGAGGTATATATGTGAGGTATAATTGTAGAGAATTTATATTCTAACTCACATGGGCATGAGCCCAACGGGACAGGCTCAGATCTTTCCAGCAGAAGTGTTCAGGTCGCACTCAACCCCTTTAATGTCTTGATAGTAAGCTCAAAGAAAAACAAGAAAGGAAACAGCAGCTTATAGTGTAGTATGCCGAGTTAGAATATTACTTGACAGTATACCACAAATGTCTGTTCACCTTGATCAGAGCCTAAGAAAACTGGCTTTGGATATGACCGCTTCTGTACCTTCAAGGGAAGGTACTACCCGTCTTGAGAGTGGATGGATGCCTGAGACCAAAAAGGACTATCAAATATTTATTGTACCAAAAAAGCTTGACAAAGACCTCTTGGCAGGTCAAAACGTTGCTGTTCTTTTTCGTACCATTAAATCTGCCTGTGGCTTGAACACCCTGAGTGCCTAGAGATTTTCTTTTTGTTGCTCTATTCTACCCATGTTTAGATTTAATTATTTACAAATATTGACAAAAGTGATATGTCTATTGCAATAGGGTACTTCTGCATCAAATACAATTAGGTCCAGAAATATTTGGACACTGATACAAGTTTTGTTATTTTGTCTGTTTACCTAAATAAATTCCAGTTATAGTTCAAATAATGAATACAGGCTTAAAATGCAGTCTCTTAGCTTTCTTTGGAGGATATTAACATCCAAATTAGAGGAAGGGTTTAGGAATTACAGCTCTTTAATATATAGCCCCCAAACGTAACTGGACAATTGACTCAAAAGCTACTTCATGGACAGGTGTGGGTTATTCCTTCATCAATGAAGCAGGTAGAAGGTCTAGAGTTGATTCCAGGTGTGCCATTCCCATTTGGAAGCTGTTGCCATAGGCGTGCGCACGGGGTGTGCCGGGTGCCCGCGGCACGCCTGTGAGTCCTGCAGGAACGCTGTTCCTGCAGGTACTCTGCCGCCCCCAAATGCTTTCCTCCTCCTCCCTCCCATGGGGGGGAGCAAGAGGTGATGGACACCCGGACACCCCCCCCCCCCCTCCGGTCGGGCGGCTCTCTCCATACAACAAGCGGCGAGGGAGCTGTGTGCTCTCTGCTCCCTCTCGCCGCGCGCCGTTTGCTGATAATGGGAGCCGGAATATGACGTCATATTCCGGCTCCCAGCTACAGCAGACAGCCCGCGCGGTGAGAGGGAGCAGAGAGCACACAGCTCCCTCGCCGCTTGTTGTATGGAGAGAGCCGCCCGACCCACTGGACCCCAGGGACAAGTCCACGCCAGCTCTCCAGGTAGGGAGGTTGGGTGGACAATTTTTGTAAAAAAAAAAAATAATTTGTCAATGTGTGAGTGTGTGTGTCTGTGAATGTATGTATGTGTGAGTGTCTGTAAGTGTGTGTGTGTGTGTGTCTGTGAGTGTATGTGTTTGTAAGTGTGTATGTGTGTGTCTGTGTGCCTGTAAGTGTGTATGTGAATGTGTGTGTGTCTGTGAGTGTTTGTGTGTGTGTCTGTGAGTGTATGTGTCTGTAAGTGTGTGTGTATGTGTGTCTGTGAGTGTATGTGTCTGTAAGTGAGTGTGTGTCTGTGAATGTATGTGTGTGTGCCTATAAGTGTGTATGTGTGTCTGTGAATGTATGTGCATGTGTGTGTGTGTCTGTGTCTGTAAGTGCGTGTGTCTGTGAATGTATGTGTGTGTCTGTGAGTGTATGTGTCTGTAAGTGAGTGTGTGTCTGTGAATGTATGTGTGTGTGCCTGTAAGTGTGTGTGTGTCTGTGAATGTATGTTGTGTGTCTGTGAATGTATGTTGTGTGTCTGTGAATGTATGTTGTGTGTCTGTGAATATATGTGTGTGTGTCTGAGTATGTGTGTGTGTGTGTACGCGTGTATATATATATATATATATATATATATATATATATATACATATATACACACACACACACACACACGAGTGTATATTTTTTTGGGGGGTTGGGAATCTTGGGAGAGATCCCACACTTTATTCCCCAGGACTTGACCCCTACCGGCAGGGGAGATCTCCGGATCTCCCCTGTCGGCTCATGCAGAGCTGGCGCTATCTAAGTGCCGGCTCTGCTCTTAGCCTCCATGGGCCGGCGGGGAGATCAAAGATCTACCTCACCAGCAGCATGGAGGGAGGCAGGAGAGGACCCGGGGAGCTCTAGACAGAAGCTCCGCCAGGTTCCTCTCGCGAGATCTGAGCGTTGCCGCGGCAACGCTCAGATCTCGCGAGAGTGAACTCTAGGCCCGCAGGCTAGAGTTCACTCTCCCTTGGACAGCAAGGATCCCCCCTCCCTACATAAGGTAAGAAGGGAGGGGGTTATTTACTAATCTGCCCCCACCTTCACAATCCCTCCAAGCATACAGCACACACACACACACACACACAGCACCTACACACATACAGCACCCTAACACAAACAGCGCGCACACACGGCACCCTCACATACACAGCACACAAACAGCACCCTCACACACACAGCACACTAACAGCACCCTCACAAACACACACAGCTCCCTCACACAAACAGCACACTCACAAATACACGACACAAACAGCACCCTCACACACACATATCACACAAACAGCACCCTCACACACACAGCACACTAACAGGCCCCAAACACACATACACAAACACCCTCACACACAGCACACTACCAGCACCCTCACACACAGCACACAAACAGCACCCTCACACACATAGCACACTACGAACACCCACACACACACAGCGCACCAGCAGCACACACAAACAGCAGTATATGTATGTGTGTGTATGTATATATATATATATATATATACATGCGGCGTGTGTTTGTGCTTTAGGGTGCACACCCTAATGCAATAGGCTGCGCACGCCTATGGCTGTTGCTGTGAACCCACTACATGTAGTCAAAGGAGCTCTCAATGCAAGTGAAACAGGCCTTCTTTAAGTTTCAAAAATAAAAAATCCATCAGAAAGATAGCAGGATTGGAGTGGCCAAATTTACAGTTTGGTACATTTTGAAAAAAAAAAACATACTGGTGAGCTAGCTCTGAAACACAAAACTTTCTGGACGTCCACGAAAAACAACTGTGGTGGATTATCGTAGGATCCTTTCCATGGTAAATGATCCTACAACATCTTCCTTTACAGCATCCAACTAAGTGAAGAACACTCTCCAGGAGGTAGGTACATTGTACAATTCTACTATAAAATAGTCTACGATAACAAAAATACTTCACAACAGCAAATACAGAAGTTTTACCTTCATAAGCCTCAAGAATAAAAAAAAAACAGATTTGATTTTGCCATAAAACATCTAAAAAGCCAGGCCAGTTCTGGAAAAGCATTGTTTGGACATATGAAACTAAGATCATCCTGTACCAGAATGATGGGAAGAAAAAAGTATGGAGAAGGCTTGAAACAGCTCATGATCCAAAGCATACCACAAACACGGTGGAGGCAGTGTGATGGCATGGACATATATGGCTTCCAATGGCACTGGGGCACTGCTATTTATTGATAATGCAGCAGAAGATAGAAGCAGCTTAATGAATTCTGAAGTGTATAGAGATATATTGTCTGCACAGATATAGCCAAATTTAGCTAAGTTGATTGGACAGTACTTCACTTTACAGATGGACAATGACCCACAACCAGGGCCGGCCTTAGGGGTGTGCGAGCTGTGCGGCCGCACAGGGCGCCATGGAGCAGGGGGCGCCGTGGATTTAAAAAAAAAAAAAAAAATTTTTTTTTTTTTTTTTAAATTTGCAGCGGGGGCGGAGCTTACCGTGCGGCGGGGGCGGAGCTAAAAGCGCCGGAAAACTGCTGCAGGGGAAGCAGGAAGGAGTCCCTGCTTCCCCACCAAACAGTCACCAGGAGCTGCACTGCCTCCACAATGAACTCCACAGGTAACTGTGTGATTGTCAGGTGAGTGTGACTCTCTGCCTGTGTGTATTACTGTCTGTGTGTGTATGACTGTCTGCCTGTGTGTGTCTGTGTGTATGACTGTCTGCCTGTGTGTGTGTGTCTGTGTATGACTGTCTGCCTGTGTGTGTGTGTCTGTGTATGACTGTCTGCCTGTGTGTGTGTGTCTGTGTATGACTGTCTGCCTGTGTGTGTGTGTCTGTGTATGACTGTCTGCCTCTGTGTGTGTCTGTGTGTATGACTGTCTGCCTCTGTGTGTGTCTGTGTGTATTACTGTCTGTGTCTGTGTGTATGACTGACTGTCTGCCTGTGTGTGTCTGTGTGTGTGTGTGTGTGTGAGACTTTCTGCCTTTGTGTGTCTGTGTGTGTGTGTATGACTGTCTGCCTGTGTGTGTGGATGTCTTCCTGTGTGTGTGTATGGCCGTCTGACTGTGTGTGTGTGTGTGTGTGTGTGTGTGTCACATACAACCAATACACGCATATCACACACTGTTAATACACCCGTTACAAATATCACACATAGCATACATATCACACACAGTCATCACACCTACTATCACATACACAGACAACACAAACATTACAGCATACATGGATGAGGGGGGCGCTGTGAAGATTTTTCGCACAGGGCGTCAAAATGCCTAAGGCCGGCCCTGCCCACAACATACTGTGAAAGCAAACCAGGGGATTTTTAAGGCAAAGAAGTGGAATATCCTGCAATGGCCTAGTCGATCATCTAATCTCAACCTGACCGAGCATGCATCTCACTTGCTGTAGATAAAACTTAAGGCATAAAGACCCATGAACAAACAAGTGAAGACAGCTGCAGTAAAGGCCTTACAAAGCATCTTAAAGGAGGAAACACGGTGTTTGGTATTGTCCATGCATTCCAGACTTCAAGCAGTCATTAACCTTTAGAATCTGGGCATCTTAAAGGAACACTACAGAGAAAGGAATAGAAATATTCTGTTCAACCTGTTTAGTTGAACAGGTAAGTGCTGCAAGTGTTGCCCTTGCAGCGACGGTCTCCTCTGCAAAGATCCACCTCTTTGCCTGAGATCATCAATGTTGAGCTTGATCATCAATGCTAAAAAATAAATAAATCAGAAAACAGAATTTAACTGGAGATTTTTTTTTATAATTTTAATATTTTGGCCTTAATCTTGAAATTCATTTTGAATTCACTTTGAATTTCCATGTGAGACAGGGAAATGTATTACTTTAGCTAACTGATTGCAAATGTACCTTACCATGTGAATTGCATACAACATGGCTGAGCTCCTTGACTGAAGCTTTTATTTAAGCTAATTCTCTGTGATTTATGGGCACTAGCTGTGGTACCTGTCTTGCCTCTCACTTCAGGCCTAACTTGGACTGAATTCCTTTTTGGATTTGCATGGCTTCTCTCCCTATGGCCAACTAGCCTTAACGAGACAGGGGAAGCATCAAATTCCCTGCTCTTGTGCAGCCTCAACATTTTGCAAGTCCCATTTCTCCCCCCACCTCTGGACTAGTGGGGGTTATACAGGTCTCCACTGCTGTGGTGAACTTCTTCAATTACTGGTGGATTGGGCTCCTTTAGCATCATATAGGCCCTATAACCTGTTCCTAAAATGGCATCCATCTTTGCACTGCGGTGACCATCAGCAATAATAGCTTAGGGCAACTGCAGTGACCATCAGCAATAATGGCTTAGGGCAGGGGTTCCCAACCCAGTCCTCAAGTACCCAGGATTTAAGGATTACCCTGTTGTGTCTAGAGGTTTTTTTTTGTTTTTTTGTTTTTTTTAAAAACACATTGGACAGAACTGGGTAATCCCTAAATCCTGGACTTTTAGGGGGTACTTAAGGACTGGGTTCAAACCACTGACTTAGGGGATGACTACTTGTATGACCTGTGTGCTGGATTCTTGGTGCACATGGAACAGTGCTGTCAGTGAATCCAACCAGACTGTCATAGAGCTGTGTGCACCCAGCCAGCCAGCTACAGCTCAGTCTCCAAGCAGCTTCTCCCCTCTACTACTCATCGAGGCCACAAGTTTCTGGAGGGGACTCCCTTTCCACATGGTTCACATCCCAAGGACATTCTTTGTTGACGCTTCATGTGTTTGAGGGACTTTCCTTGGCCATCAATAGGGGTGTCTGTGGGCAGCACGTGGTGACTCAGAGGGCTAGGATGCCATTGCACCTCATCATGTTATCCTTATCTTATTACTTATCTTTTTTTTTTTTTTTTTGCTATTTTATTAGTATTTTTTATGCTGTAGTGCTAATATTTTATGCAGGTGCTGGTGCTGGTCTTTCTATATGATAGTAAAAGTGCTATTCTCTTTTCCAGTGGTTCTCTTCCATATAAAACAAAGTTTTTCAGATTTTTATCTTTATAATAGTTCCCACGAGGACAGCACAAATAACAATTACCTCATTTATTTTCTGTATATTATAGAGGAGGTTCATCATATATTCGTACAAGTCTGATAGAAGTCCCAAAAACGTACTTTTATAAAGCAGAATAACATTCTCTTTTATTTTTCCACAGATGCTTATTACTATAAATTGCCTTTCACTATGACAAGAACTAATTATGTTTCTATGTATAGTCAGCAGTAGAGATAAGGAGTAATTTAATTCTGAGGGTTTGTTATTTTCGTTGACTTTTTGTTAGCCTTGTAAACTGAATTGACATTAGTTATATAAGATTTTGTTGATAAATATTGAATATCTAAAAAGTAAGGGATTAAAGAAATATCATAGATATAAGTGAGGTCTGCATGGAACATGCTTAATTGTAAAAATAATAAACTGAGACTATTGACCTATGAGGGAACCATGAGCCTGCCATAATCATTAACCTGCAGCCAATACATTATGCTAATATTCAGTAGTGCTGTGAAGCTCAGAGCTGCTGGGAGATCAGGGAAAATGCCTTCCATCTATAAGGGAATCTGATAAATGAGCACTGTCCAGTTCAGTTATCTGTGTTTTTGACTCTTAAACAGCTAAATTAATATAATTTTATATATTTTTTTTTTACTTCCTGGTTTGCTCAAGAAGCAGGCAATTGCTCAGACCAGCTGCCTTGCAAAGACTTCTCATCCAACTGCATTGGAAAGTCTATGATTGGGCGGCCACAGAAAGTCTGGGTGGGGTTAGAAGGTGAGGATTTGCAAATGCTTCAGACAAGATATCTTTTGCAAGCTGTTTTCAGACATATCATGTTCATGTTTTATTAGAAGTATTCCAACTAAACAGTGATTTTTGTTTTTTGGTTTATTTGGGCAGTGGAGTGTCCCTTTAATTACATGCACACACGCATACATAGATACATATGTATATTTGTAAAAATGTTTATTGTTAACTTGTTTTACACACACATAGACACACGTGCTGATTAGAACGCCAAATTGCCTCCTCTGCAAACAGAGCTTCTTTTGTAATATTCACAACTGAAATGTGGATAGGAGCAAGTCCTAATTGCACTCTGAGCTTCTATATTGATACTTCTCATCAACCTAAATAATTTCAGTTAAATATATTAAAATTATGAGCATGCAGATGGAGGGGCTAAGATGAGGTCAGTTATGAACTAACTCTAGTTCAAGATGGAGGGCGCATAGAAACATAGAAACATAGAATGTGACGGCAGATAAGAACCATTCGGCCCATCTAGTCTGCCCAGTTTTCTAAATACTTTCATTAGTCCCTGGCCTTATCTTATAGTTAGGATAGCCTTATGCCTATCCCACGCATGCTTAAACTCCTTTACTGTGTTAACCTCTACCACTTCAGCTGGAAGGCTATTCCATGCATCCACTACCCTCTCAGTAAAGTAATACTTCCTGATATTATTTTTAAACCTTTGTCCCTCTAATTTAAGACTATGTCCTCTTGTTGTGGTGTGATGTAATTCCAGTAAAATACAAGTTTAGCAGGCTAAGATTGCCACAAGGCATATGTATGTATATGTGTTTGTAGTATCAGTTGGTTAATTACACGTAGCTAAGATACTGTCATCACTGTACTGACCAGGTGCAGGAATGTAAGAACTGGAATTACGCGTCCCTCTCCTTTGTATCAGATGAGCCACGTGGTTAGACCGGATGGATGAGTTTAGACTCTATTCATTAAATAGGTTAAGGGTATGTGTGGGTGTAGTTAATTGTGGGAGGAGCTACAGTGCTATATAAGGAATGTACTCTATGTATTCAGTACTCAGACTTTGCTGTATTTTGGTGACGCTAGTCCCTCTGAGTCCCGATCGGTGATCCAATAAAGAATCTCTTCCTTCCTGAAGAAACCTGTGTCCATCTCTCTGTGCTTGGCTTCCGTCAGTTTCTCCGGTATCATTTGGTGCATTGGCCGGGAAGCTCATCGTTCAACGGTAGCTGAGAGGCAGAGGCGTGAGACGGTCTATCTTTGCCCACGTTCTCTACGGCTGCACCCCTGAACTTCTGCGTGGACCTCCCTTCGTCTCGGCGCCACTGGTCTGTTGTCCAGGAGATCATCGGCCTCTACGTGAGAAGTGCTGGGGTGTCCCCGTCGATGAGTGTGAACTCAGGTTCAGGAACGAGGAGGTAAGACAACTGCTGTTTTAGACGGCAGGACCCGCTAGGGGTATACCGATTGTGCGGTAGGCCCAAAGGGGTTTTTGAATCTGTATCTGCCCCCTCTGTCGGAGGGAAGGAGCGAAGGCGCACCGCTCGATCGAACGCTCTTTAGTCAGACCGTTTGATTTGGTTAGTCAGGCGGGGTCCTGGTGTAAGATAGCCCTAGCCGGACACCGGTGTCTTGTCTAGACTAGCGTTCTAGGGTGTATATTACGTTCGCTAGGTCGGAGGGACCGGGAGACTAAGCGGCGCCTGTGTAAATTCGGTTCGCTAGTTCTCATCCTATCTGGGCTAAGTGGGAAGGCGTGTAAATTTGGAACCCACTAGACTTTTGATAGTACGACTAAGAGGCGCCTGTGTAAATTCGGATCTCTAGCTCGTTGTATAGTGCGACTAAGAGGCGCCTGTGTAAATTCGGATCTCTAGCTCGCTATGTATATGTGGTGATTGGGCAGTGTGGCTAACCAAAACGGGTGTATATAGTTTTAGGTAGTCCATTCAAGGTACTGGCCAATAGTTTAGTTGGGAATTGTAAATGTGTTAACGATTGTTTTAGTAAAGTGTATATCTTGTTAGATAGCGCGAGCTCAGCCGTCTAGCGAGAGTGTTAATAGTGTGTTGCTGTATTATAGTGCACGGTACCATAACCCTGTATATTTACTGACATTATATAATAAGTACTAATCATTGTCGTCCATTGCATGTTTAACACCATAACCACTAATAATTGTATTGTGACCTTAACTTGTGCTTTGACCTATGCTAACCGTACTGTAACCGCTATTTGTAAAAGACGATGTTACTGGGGTGTGTTATAGACGGATAATTCGTATATAGAGAATTATAGCGTGGGTGACTGTGTAGTTACGCCAAAGGGCATAATATTGATTATATAGTGACTGGTGTAGCAGCTGTGTGTGTACGGGAATTCCCTGAGTGTTTATTGTTATTGTGTACGTTTCACTTGATAACCGTACCACGTGGTGCTGTTGCCAGAGGAAACGGGTGTGACTGTTGAATAGTACGCGTGTATAGTAATCGTTGTCGACAACGTTCCACTGTTAAATATGGGTGCGTCGCAGTCAACGATTCCGGATCCCTTAGGATGTATGGTTAAGAATTTTAAAAAGGGATTCAAAGTTTGTGATTTTGGGGTTAAGATGTCCCCTGTACGTTTGGTCACTTTGTGCACTAGGGAGTGGCCTACTTTGGTTGCGGCATGGCCGCCACGTGGCAGTTTGGATCCAACTCTGGTACAGCGCTTACACGTGGCTGTATCAGGTAGGCCTGAACTTTACGGCCAGTTTCCTTATATTGATTGTTGGAGACAGGCCGTAAATGACTCGCCAAAATGGCTCCAGACATGCCACGAGGAGCAGTGTCGCCTCATGGTAGCTAGGACTTGCTCGTCCACTAGGACTGGTGTTAGGCCCATTTTGGACACGCCCCCTGAGTCCGAGATCCCTTTGCCGCCCCCTTACTTTCCGGTAAGAGGAAGTGACGCAAATACAGGAAGTCCTGTAACCCTTCCCTCATTACCCTCATCCACTTCCGCTTCCTCCTCCAGTGCAGGATCCACCCCCCCTCATACTAAATCCCCCCTTCCGGAACCAGATAGACCAACCTCCATTAGAAACGAATATCCTGATTTGGCGCCACTTCAGACTTCCGGTCAAGCTTCATCTAGCTCGGCCCGAAGTGTTTTATTTACGACCTTTTCCCAAAACCGACCTCCCACATCCCCATACCCTATCTCTCCCCGACCGGAACCCATGACTGACGCCTCTCTACGTAGCCCCATCCAAACCCGACAGTTGACTGGTGCCCAACAATTAAAGCACTATCAGATGCCTCTTCGTCTGAATCCCGGGTCAGCTTATATCGATGCCGCAGGTCAAATGGCACACGCTGACCCAGTCTTCGTATATGTCCCATTTACCACAACCGATCTTTTAAACTGGAAGACCCATAATTCCTCGTATACTGAGAAACCACAAGCTATGACTGATCTGTTCACCTCAATAGTACAGACGCATAATCCGACATGGGCTGATTGCCAGCAGTTACTAATGACTTTATTTAACAATGAGGAAAGGACAAGAATAAATCAAGCAGCCATTAAAGCATTAGAAGATAGAGCCCGTGCTTTGAACCAAGCTAATCCAGCAGCATGGGCCGCAACACATTATCCCAACACTGATCACGATTGGAACGTAAATGGTGCTGATATGGTTCAACTCAGAGCCTATAGAGACGCTATAATTGCTGGCATGAAAGCCGGAGGAAAGAAAGCCATTAACATGTCGAAGACAGTTGAGGTGATCCAGAAAAGCGATGAAGCGCCCAGTGTCTTTTATGACCGATTATTGGAGGCGTACCGCTTGTACACCCCCTTTAATCCGGAAGACGCAGACAATTCCCGAATGGTGAACTCCGCCTTTGTCAGCCAAGCTTACGGAGATATTAAGCGCAAGCTACAAAAGTTAGAAGGGTTTGCAGGTATGTCCATCACCCAACTAATGGAGGTAGCAAATAAGGTCTATATGAACAGGGATACAGAAAGTAAGAAAGAGGAAGAGCGCAAGATGCGTAAAAAGGCTGATATGCTAGCGGTAGCGATCGCAGGCGTAGATAAACGGGGCCCAGATAGAGGCAATAATAGATGGAGTAGGGAGCCTTTGAGTAGGGATCAGTGTGCGTATTGCAAGGAAGAAGGGCATTGGAGGAACGAATGTCCGCAAAGAGAGCAGTACGAGAGGGTCCTACCCAGGGCAGGCTACGGAAACTTTAGAGGCAGAGCGAGAGGTAGAGGAGGCCCCGGAGGGAGTAATGGTTATAGAGGGAGTAATGGGAACAGAGGAAGTGTTAGGGAAGACAGATATATTCCAGCAGCGCAAAGGTCCCGCGATAGAGAAGGTAGGGACTTCGTAGGATTGGCTGACACGGTCATGGAGGACTATTGATACCGACCGGGCTCCATCCCCCTTGGTCGAGCGGAGCCTATGGTCGATGTATCAATAGGGGGGAAAAGGAGTGCGTTCATGATCGACACTGGTGCTGAACATTCAGTGGTGACTAATCTAGTTGCTCCTCCATCTGGAAGGACTATTACTGTGATAGGAGCAACTGGAAGAAGTGCTGAAAAACCGGTTCTTAAAAGTCGACTCTGTACATTGGGAGGCCACGTAGTAAAACACCAATTCCTTTATATGCCTGAATGTCCAGTCCAATTGCTGGGACGTGATATGCTATCAAAATTACAAGCGCAGATTACGTTCCTACCAAATGGAACAACATCCTTAAAGTTTAAAGGACCTTCAGGTATTATGACTTTATCCGTACCAAAGGAAGAAGAGTGGCGACTTTATACAGTGTTGACTAGCCAAAACCCTAGGAGTGATGAGACATTGTTTAACATACCAGGAGTTTGGGCAGAGAACAACCCACCAGGACTGGCCCGCAATATTCCACCTATAAAAATTGAACTGAAACATGGGGTTTATCCAGTGAGCCTAAGACAATATCACATTCCGCAGAAGGCTAAGAAGAACATCCAATCCTATCTGGATAAGTTCATACGGTATGGTATCCTAAAATTCTGTACTTCCCCCTGGAACACCCCATTGCTGCCTGTTCAAAAGCCCGGCACAGATGAGTATCGACCTGTGCAGGACTTAAGAGCAGTCAATGATGCGGTTGTTAGCATACATCCAGTTGTACCCAATCCATATAACCTGCTTGCTTTAATTCCGGGCGGGGCTACTTACTTCACAGTCTTAGATCTCAAAGATGCCTTCTTTTGCCTCCGAATTGCCGCAGAAAGTCAATGTATTTTCGCTTTCCAGTGGGAGAACGCTGTAACGGGCTCAAAACGCCAAATGACTTGGACAAGACTGCCCCAAGGGTTTAAAAATTCACCTACCCTATTTGGTTCAGCCCTAAGTCAAGATCTATTGGATTTCGAGTCCATCCCAGGAGAGTGTGTATTGTTACAATATGTAGATGACTTGTTGATAGCAGCAGTTACAAAAGAAATCTGTCAGCAAGCAACGCACGATCTACTACACATTCTCTGGAAGGCAGGATACAAGGTGTCTAGAAAGAAGGCTCAGTTGTGTTTGCCAACTGTCAAGTATCTAGGATTCCATATCTCTGAAGGTCAAAGAATTATGGGGCCAGAGAGAAAAGAAGCTGTCTGCCAAATACCAATACCCAAGAATAGAAGACAAGTGCGAGAATTCTTGGGGGCAGCAGGCTTCTGTAGGATATGGATTCCCAGTTATGCGATACTAGCAAAACCTCTGTACGCAGCTATCAAAGGTACAGAGCACGACCCCTTCTTATGGACCCAAGAACAGCAAACGGCATTTGAAGATGTGAAGAAGGCTTTGATGAGTGCCCCAGCATTAGGTCTACCTGATCACACACGACCATTCTACCTGTATGTACACGAGCAAAGAAGAATGGCTGTGGGAGTATTGACACAGTACTTGGGATCATGGCAAAGACCTGTTGCCTACATGTCTAAGCAACTGGATGCAGTGGCCAGCGGACTTCCACCTTGTCTAAGAGCCGTAGCTGCAGCCGCCCTGCTAGTAGCTGAAGCCGATAAACTCACTCTGGGTCAAGAACTTTATGTACGAGTCCCACATGCAGTACAGACGTTGTTGGATTACAAAGGAAATCATTGGTTTAGTAACAGCCGTATGACCAAGTATCAAGCAATGTTGTGTGAAAACCCAAGAGTGCATTTAGAGACTGTAAACACCTTAAATCCAGCTACCCTTTTGCCACAACCTACTGAAAGTCAACATGATTGTTTGGAAGTAATGGATGAAGTATTCTCAAGTAGACCAGATCTTCGTGATTTTCCCATCCAGAACCCCGATGTTCAATATTACACCGACGGCAGTAGTTATGTGAAAGAAGGGATCCGCTATGCAGGATATGCAGTAACAACCATAGACAAGGTGATAGAAGCTCGGCCACTGGCGAAAGGAACATCAGCACAAAAGGCAGAATTAATAGCACTAACACGAGCGTTACAATTGGCTGAAGGTTTAAGAGTAAATATCTATACGGACTCTAAGTATGCGTTTTTAACCACTCATGCCCACGGAGCTTTGTATAAAGAAAGAGGACTACTGAATTCAGAAGGCAAAGAAATCAAATACGCAGCTGAAATCCTACAACTATTGGAAGCAGTGTGGGAGCCGAAAGAAGTCGGTATCATACATTGTCGAGCGCATCTGAGAGGAGATGGTGATGTAACCAAGGGAAATCGGATGGCAGATAGTGCAGCTAAGCGTGCTGCTGAATCAGGAAGACAGGAGTATGTGGGGCATATAGCTGCTCTTATACCAACTCCACTGTCCCAATGGACTCCAGTTTATACAGCTCAAGAAGAGGAGTGGTTAAAGACTGAACCGGGAAAGTATCTGGAGAACAAGTGGTATCAGCTAGAAGATGGAAGAATAGTTATACCAGCATCGCTAGCGGTAGAAATTGTCCAAAATTATCACAACGGGACACATTCTGGGAGAGACAGTACTGAAGAATCTCTTAGAAAACATTTCTACATACCAAGATTGTCCAACTTGACTCAGGCCATTGTACGCAGATGTGTAACGTGTGCTAAGAATAATGCAAGACAAGGACCAGTAAAGCCACCAGGAGTTCAGTTTATGGGGGGACTCCCCATGTCCGATCTACAAATAGACTTTACAGTGATGCCTAAGTCGGGTGGACATCGTTACCTGCTGGTAATTGTGTGCACCTATTCAGGCTGGGTAGAAGCATGTCCTACTCGTACAGAGAAAGCAGGAGAAGTTGTGAGATTCCTGCTACGAGAAATAATACCCCGATATGGACTACCCTGTTCTATAGGATCGGACAATGGTCCAGCTTTTGTTCATCAGTGCCTACAACAACTGACTCATATGCTTGGTATAAAGTGGAGGCTTCATACTGCATATAGACCCCAGAGTTCTGGTAAGGTAGAGAGAATGAATAGAACTATAAAGAACCAGTTGGCTAAAATGTGTCAGGAAACCCAACTTAAGTGGAACGTTCTCTTACCCATAGCTTTATTGCGAATCCGCAGTACCCCTACCAGAAGGATGGGCCTCTCTCCTTTTGAAATCATGTATGGGCGACCACCTCCCGTACTTGGTAACTTAAGGGGGGACTTGAGTCAGTTGGGAGAAGGAATTACCCGGCAGCAGGTTGTAGAGTTGGGTAAGACTATGGAGGAGGTACAGAAATGGGTACAAGATAGATTACCTGTGAATATTTATCCCCCTGTTCATAGTTATCATCCAGGAGATCAAGTGTGGATTAAAGAGTGGAATAATGTACCGTTAGGGCCCAAGTGGAGAGGTCCTTATGTTGTTCTTTTGTCTACCCCTACAGCAATAAAAGTAGCAGAAGTGACTCCGTGGATACATCACTCCAGGGTTAAACCAGCAGCAGTTGATTCTTGGCAAGTTACAGCAGATCCAGAGAATCCCTGCAAGATCCGGTTAAAACGCACTACTCAGTCGGAGTAACGAGGAATTATTGTGGATTACAAATTTTATTGTTACAGGTGTGAGTGAGAAGGCCATAATAAAGCCTGTCCGCTTACCATCACATAGTGTATAAGCCAGGAAAGTCTCGAAGGGACACCTGTGAAGACGAGCAGAACTCCATTCCCTGCAGCCCTCACATCCTGGAAGCTGAGGTTCCATCGCACGGACGAAGACTGAGGATGACGGCGAAAGATGTGCTTTTGATTGTGTTTATTTACATGTGTTTTTATATTCAGGAAGGTAGAGGTACCGACACTCCTAGCTGTGAGGTATGCATTAAGACTACGAGAACAGGTAACCATATTTCCCAAACCCTAATTTGGCATTCACAATACGAGTGTAAAGGAGATGTATCGAGATGTAGATACTTAAATATAGATTATAGTGTGTGCCATTTAGGAGTAGGAGAACCTAAGTGCTTCAGTCCGGAGTATCAACCTCGTACAATCTGGTTGACTCTCAGGAATGGAGATCCTCAGGGGACCCTAATTAATAAAACGGTGTTAGAATCCGTACATTCTTCGGGTGTTCTGCTATTTGATGCGTGTAAAGCGATATCGAGTGGTAGAAAGCCGTGGAATGTATGTGGGGATCTTAGATGGGAGAGGACGTATGGGTCTAACGATAAATATATTTGTCCCAGTAGCAAAAATAAATATGTAAGTCCTAGATGCCCAAATAGAGATTATAACTTTTGCCCATATTGGTCTTGTGTGGGGTGGGCAACTTGGGGACAGACAGTAGACAAAGACATGATAGTGACTAAGTTGCCGACTAGCCCTTATTGTAAGTCTATGGAATGCAACCCAGTCCATATACTTATTAATAACCCCGACAAGTTCTTAGATAAGTATGGAAATTTATTTGGGTTTCAAATATACGGGACGGGTTTAGATCCTGGGACATTATTGTTTATAGGAATAGAGACTGATACGGTATCCTCCCAGACTCATCAAGTATACCATTCCTTTTATGAAGAGATGAGTATAGATAATAAGATCCCCCATAACGCTAAAAACCTGTTCATTGACCTAGCTGAAAGTATTGCCGGTAGTCTTAATGTTACCAACTGCTATGTGTGTGGAGGTACTAACATGGGAGACCAATGGCCTTGGGAAGCAAAGGAGGTAATGTCCGGTTCTGAGGCAGTTGACCAATTAATATCTACACAAGCCGATTATCATTTGAGTGTTAGAGGTAAATCTGAGTGGAGATTAAAGACCTCCATCATAGGTTATGTTTGCATAGCAAGGAAAGGAATAATGTATAATACTTCTGTAGGAGAATTAACTTGTCTAGGGCAAAAAGCTTATGATGATGATACAAAAAATACAACTTGGTGGTCGGCTTCAAATGTCTCAGAACCATCTAACCCGTTTGCTAGATATGCCAGTTTAAAGGATGTGTGGTTTGATTTATCCATCACATCTACCTGGAGAGCCCCAGCAAATTTGTACTGGATCTGTGGTAAGAAAGCCTATTCGGAGTTGCCACAGGACTGGGAAGGGGCATGTGTGTTGGGTATGCTCAAACCATCCTTCTTCTTGTTACCGATTGAAACAGGTGAGACTTTAGGTGTTAAAGTGTATGATGTGAATCATAGGAAGAAAAGGGGACCCATAGAGATAGGCGCCTGGGAAGATAATGAATGGCCTCCCCAGCGTATTATAGATTATTATGGGCCAGCCACGTGGGCTGAGGATGGTACCTTTGGTTATAGAACCCCTATTTATATGCTCAACCGTATTATAAGATTACAGGCGGTGGTTGAGATTATCACAAATGAGACATCACAAGCGCTCAATCTTCTAGCGAAGCATAACACCAGGATGAGGACAGCAGTCTACCAAAATAGATTAGCCTTGGATTACCTTTTGGCAGTAGAGGGAGGTGTATGTGGGAAGTTTAACCTAAGTAATTGCTGTCTTCAAATAGATGACGAAGGGCAAGCAATAGCTGAGCTTACTAGCCATATGGTTAAACTAGTGCATGTGCCTACTCAGGTATGGAAAGGGTACAATCCAAGTAGTTGGTTTGGTAGCTGGTATGAGTGGTTTGGAGGGCTTAAGGCAGTGGTAGGTGGAGTCCTACTGATTTTACTGTTGTGTCTACTCCTACCGTGTCTTATACCCTTAGTAGTTAGGTCTGTGCAAAGCCTGATAGGAAGTATAGCAGAGAGGAAGGCTGCTGCACAGATAATGGCGATATATAAGTATAAGGCTCTAGATCAGGGAGAACCAATGCAAGAAGATGAATGTTGAAGATTCACATCATAAGATAAGTCTGGTCTGGTTCATGGTAACCTGAGGTATATGCAAACCAAGGTTAAGTGATGCCTCAAGTAATTGTGAAATATCAGAGGCATCAAAGGGGGGAATGTGATGTAATTCCAGTAAAATACAAGTTTAGCAGGCTAAGATTGCCACAAGGCATATGTATGTATATGTGTTTGTAGTATCAGTTGGTTAATTACACGTAGCTAAGATACTGTCATCACTGTACTGACCAGGTGCAGGAATGTAAGAACTGGAATTACGCGTCCCTCTCCTTTGTATCAGATGAGCCACGTGGTTAGACCGGATGGATGAGTTTAGACTCTATTCATTAAATAGGTTAAGGGTATGTGTGGGTGTAGTTAATTGTGGGAGGAGCTACAGTGCTATATAAGGAATGTACTCTATGTATTCAGTACTCAGACTTTGCTGTATTTTGGTGACGCTAGTCCCTCTGAGTCCCGATCGGTGATCCAATAAAGAATCTCTTCCTTCCTGAAGAAACCTGTGTCCATCTCTCTGTGCTTGGCTTCCGTCAGTTTCTCCGGTATCAGTGGTAGTTTTTCTTCTTTTAAATATAGTCTCCTCCTTTACTGTGTTGATTCCCTTTATGTATTTAAATGTTTCTATCATATCCCCCCTGTCTCGTCTTTCCTCCATGCTATACATGTTAAGATCCTTTAACCTTTCTTGGTAAGTTTTATCCTGCAATCCATGAACCAGTTTAGTAGCCCTTCTTTGAACTCTCTCTAAGGTATCAATATCCTTCTGAAGATAGGGTCTCCAGTACTGTGTACAGTACTGCAAGTGAGGTCTCACCAGTGTTCTGTACAATGGCATGAGCACTTCCCTCTTTCTACTGCTAATACCTCTCCCTATACAACCAAGCATTCTGCTAGCATTTCCTGCTGCTCTATTACATTGTCTGCCTACCTTTAAGTCATCAGAAATAAGTCATCCAGACCTTAGCCTCCCCTCTTCTGCTCCAAACTAATTATTTCCCCAAATAAACTGCTGCTAGGTAGTACCCATTATCTATAATAAATAGGTCTCAATAATTCATCTAGTTGAGGGGAATCCCCAGGGTTCAGCTTTAAAAATAAAGTAACAAAATCAGTGGGTCGACGGCTTGAAGAGCTCCAAGTGCCACAGCTGCTCAATGTAACTTGCCTGCTGTTGCAGTTTCACACAGAGCAATTTGCAGGAGCACACAAGTTAGGTTGAGCAGCAGTTCATCCGATAACAGCATAGTGCGACCAAACATAGCTGCTCACCCAGATTTTTTTGATTTTTTTTAACCCCTTAAGGACCAAACTTCTGGAATAAAAGGGAATCATGACATGTCACACATGTCATGTGTCCTTAAGGGGTTAAAGTGAAATTTTCTCAAATAAACCAATATACATCATTTAAAAATATATCATTACGTTTAATTAAATGTAATAAACTTTCAAAAAAATTTGAAGTGAAAATTCGACGACAGCTGTCCTTTTAGTGTTAAAAGTGAAATTCACAACATATATATGCTTTTATTTATTCACAGACACACTCAGACATTCATACAATTGCTGTGGTTGTGTGACTGTTTATGTTACAAGAAGTTTTAATTGATAAATAATAATTATAAGGGGTCACTAGGAGATATGAGGATACCCCAGCCACTCCCAGATTTATATATATATATAAATTTAATTTTTCCTTCTAATTATTAGTGAGAATAAATAAAGACTTACCAACCTTTACTGCAAATAGCTGCTATAAGCTGTTGCAGTTCACAACAGCTGATAGCTAGCAGTAGCTAGTGTATACCATCAGGTTTCGTTCCTTGTTGCTATATGCACCAGATGGCTGTTAATAACATCTGCCACTTGCAAATTAGCTATTTGCTGGTAAAGCACTGAGACACACGTTGTGTAACTTGTCACCATAACAACCACAACTTGCCTGTAGAAAAGGTTATCACTGAACATTCCTACTTCCCTCATCACTGCCTTTAGCAGGAGATAGCGACAGTGTATACAATGTTTTAAACTGTGATTTTGTGCTACGCGAGATACATATCTAGGTAACTTTTGAAATGTATTTCTGCTATCTGAATTGTTAATTTAAATTACACATTGCACTTTACTACTAGAAAATATAGTATTTTATGTCATGTGTCTGGCTTTTTCTTTGATTTTATTACGGGCAGTGATTAATATGATTTGATGTGTCCTTTAGGTTCCAATGTAATGCCATATAGCTAACATGCATTTTTTCCTGTAGAAGGTATATAGCCATAATTGTCTTTTCTTTGCAACAGGCAATAAGCAATACATGTGCATAGAAGTTATTTCTATTTTCAATACATGTGCATAGAAGTTATTTTGTTATTTTCACCGGGAGTGAATGTGCACCATGCATGCATCAGTACAAGCATGAGCTAATTTGCATACTGTACCAAAGCATGTTAATTAGAATAAGAGAAAACATAAATATATAGTTTTAAATGTAAGCACAAGCAATATGTAACTTTTGTTTTTAAAAAAGTGACAGTCCTCCTTTAAGGGAAAATAATGCAATCTCATGGTCCTGATGATATTGTGGATTCCTACAGTAAAGGAAAAGATTGTACAGCAAATGCCAATCATTGATTGTGGGGATGTAGTATATGCACCTGCACCGCAAACCCACCTTAATAAACTCAATACATTGTATAACTCGTTCTACCGCTTTGTGCTACAATGTAATTCCAGGACCCACCATTGTGACATGCTAAAAAACTAAACTGGTTGTCGCTGGAATCCAGACGCATCATTTATCTTTCCGGCCTTTTGTTTAAGAGCTTTTCTGGGAAGCTCCTACCCTACCTGAGCAGAATGCTCTCCCCGTCTGTTCCCACCTCCTATAACCTCCGATCCAGTACCAGCACTTTATCTAGTCTACCTCAATACAAAAAGAGTGCAACCCAATCTTCCTTTTCCTACAGAGCACCACAATTATGGAACGACCTCCCACACACTTTAAATCTTCCCCAAGCCTAAAGTCCTTTAAGAGATCCCTCGCTACATCCCTCAAAACAGAATGCACGTGTCATGGTTGATTATATATTTCCTACCTGTTCTGTGTTAAATTTTGTATATATTGTGTATTAATATTAATTTGGTATGTTATTGTACCCTATTGTATCAATGCATGGCCATAGGCCATACTTGAAAACGAGAGAAATCCTAATGTATCTTTCCTGGTAAAATATTTTATAAATAAATATTGATAAACCATCTAACCTTTTAGTTTAGTGCCATGAGTATACGTCCCTTCCCCTTACACCTTACAGGTCATGAATCTGCATTGGCTGTAACTTTTCCCACATTTGAGATCAGTTTGTGGGATTAACATGGTAAATATATTATAGATCACAGATACAGATAGGACAGCAAATATTGTACTAAACAAACATATATATATATATATATATAGTGGCCCAGAGGAAAGATAAGGTTCTGAAAAGATACACATATGACAAAAATAAACAAATAAAAACAATTTTGGCATGCATAACTTTTCACGGGTAGCGGTCGAAAAAGGTGGAATTGGATGAGAGAGGTGGAAACATAATGATAAAGCTCATAAAGTGTTCTGGATACACAAACTTCAAACAATCCAACCTAGGGGACTTAATGCCGATTTTGACATGGTCTGTTTTTTATAATTGGAATTTATTTTTACATTTTTCATATTTTTTTATATAAATACATTTTTGATTGGTTTGTTTTTGTCATATCTGTCATGTTTTTGTCATGTATCTGTGTATGTGATAGGTATCCATGATTCCGAAGGTCCTCCCCAACTAAAACATATAAAGAGGGTGGAATGCATATCCACAGATGAAACGCAAGATGGAACAAATGTGGAAGTACCTATGGTACCTATGGTTCATTTCTTTTACAGTGAGGGGAAAAGTATTTGATCCCCTGCTGATTTTGAATGTTTGCACACTGACAAAGAAATGATCAGTCTATAATTTTAATGGTAGGTGTATTTTAACAGTGTGGGACAGAATAACAAAAAAATTAAATCCAGAAAAACACATGTTAAAAAGTTATATATTGATTTGCATGTCAATGAGTGAAATAAGTATTTGATCCCCATCAATCAGCAAGATTTCTGGCTCCCAGGTGTCTTTTATACAGGTAACGAGCTGAGATTAGGAGCACTCTCTTAAAGGGACACTGTAGGCACCCCAACTACTACAGCTAATTGAAATTTTCTGAGTGCTGTGTCCCTTTTGCACCTAGTGTTGCAATGTAAAACACTGCTGTTCCAGAGAACTGCAATGTTTACATTGCAGCTCTAAGTCGGCCCTCAGTGGCTGTCTACCAGACAGCCACTAGAGGGCTTCCGGAATCGTAACAGACTTTTGGTCCGTTATCTGACACTGGACGTCCTCACGCTTTGCATGAGGACCTCCAGCATCAGAATTTTCCCCATAGGAAAGCATTGAGAAGGTGACAACAGTTTGTGTGATTATTCAGAAATGGAAGAAACACAAAATAACTGTCAGTCTCCCTTGGTCTGGTGCTCCATGCAAGATCTCACCTTGTGGAGTTTAAGTGATTATGAGAACGGTGAGGAATCAGCCCAGAACTACATGGGAGGATCTTGTTAAGGATCTCAAGTCAGCTGGGACCATAGTCACCAAGAAAACAATTGGTAACACACTATGCCGTGAAGGACTGAAATCCTGCAGCACCTGCAAAGTCCCCCTGCTCAAGAAAGGACACGTACAGGCCCGTCTGAAGTTTGCCAATGAACAACTGAATGATTCAGAGGAGAACTGGATGAAAGTGTTATGGTCAGATGAGACCAAAATCAAGCTCTTTGGCATCAACTCAACTCGCTGTGTTTGGGGGAGGAGGAATGCTGCCTATGAACCCAAAAACACCATCCCCACCGTCAAACATGGAGGTGGAAACATTATGCTTGGGGGGTGTTTTTCTGCTAAGGGGACAGGAAACCGCATCAAAGGGATGATGGATGGGGCAATGTACCGTCAAATCTTGGGTGAGAACCTCCTTCCCTCAGCCAGGGTATTGAAAATGGGTCGTTGATGGGTAGTCCAGCATAACAATGACCCAAAACACACAGCCAAGGCAACAAAGGAGTGGCTCAAGAAGAAGCACATTAAGATCCTGGAGTGGCCTAGCCAGTCTCCAGACCTTAACCGCATAGGAAATCTGTGGAGGGAGCTGGAGGTTCGAGTTGCCAAACGTCAGCCTCAAAACCTTAATGACTCGGAGAGAATCTACAAAATCCCTCCTGAGATGTGTGCAAACCTGGTGGCCAACTACTAGAAACGTCTGACTTTTGTACTAAGACGGAGAGGTTAAAGACTTATTCCACTCATTGACATGCAAATCAATGTATAACTTTTGTGACGTGTTTTTCTGGATTTTTTTTTTATTATTATTCTGTCTCTCACTGTTAAAATACATCTACCATTAAAATTATAGACTGATAATTTCTTTGTTAGTGAGCAAACGTTCAAAATCAAATACTGTTTTCCCTCACTGTAGCTTTTATGTTGTTGTCTTGAACTGAACCCATTGCTTATCATCTGAATTTTAGCTCAGAGTTTATTATAGTATTGAGACTTCTCTAGATGACATTATTTTATTTTACAATACTACATTATTCACGCTCATGTATAGAATGTATATCTTACCTAAACTATAAACATCAAGATACATTTCATATATTAAATGTTAAGGAGAGAGACTGGAGAAGAGGCACACATTTATGCTGCAATATTATGGAATGAGAAATTAAATCTCCCCATATACAACAGTGAAGAAAAAGGACAAAGGTTGGTAGGAGATTAGTATACCACTTGGAAACATAATTTTGTTCAGACAAATCAGAATACAATTAAAACAATCTTAGAAAATCAATTTACTTTACAAACACACAATGGCAAAACTGGATTTATATTAGAGAAAAGAATTAAAAAAAAAAATGGATTGAAAATATAAAACCATAACCATGACTAATTAGTAGAACTCAAATCAATTAAAACTCTATAAGAAACAAATCTATGCGGTTTAACCTCTAGAGTCTCATAAATTGCAGAAGCAAGAAAATGGTATAAATAGCAATTCTTCATATAAGTTGTCTCAGAGTAATTATATATTCTCCACACAGACAGAATATCACCAGGTGCCCTTAATATCCTTATTTTCCGCATTTTAAAGTAGCATCCATAAAAACAAAAAACAAACTTTAAAAACAAAAAAACAACTAGGTACACCTAGTGGGATATTTGGTGAGATTGGAAGAGTCTAGCTCAACTTTTTACTTTTTCAATAGCAGAGTATATAGGTTGATGGTTTGCGAATTCGAATTTCAATTTATACTCATCTTACAGAGATAATTGTCTAGCTATTTTAAGTTTGAGTCAATAATGTAGTTGTAAAAAAATGCTTTCCATACAATTATGAATACTTTCATCTGAGTAGTTACAAATTGTAATATATATATCACAATATAATTTGTGTTCAGGGCATAGAAAGCCGTAATGACAGTATATAACTTATAAAACGTATACCATATGATAACCTAGAAAATATGAAACAGTCGGTTGTGGTTTTATATAAGAACAGTGACTGAGTCACACCACACAAAAACAAAAGTTTTAGACTTTAGAAAAACAGACTTTTCTAAAATTAGAATATGTGTAAAGGAGTCATTATCAGACTGGAGCAATTTAAATGGAGTCCAAGAGAAATGGGATTATTTCAAAGTTGCGCTACTGAAGGCAACAGAAAATTGCATTAGGCTTGTCAGTAAAAGCAAAAAATTCAAGAAACCCCTGTGGTACTCCGCAGATGTGGCCAAAATAGTAAAAAACAAAATGTTAGCATTAAGTAATTATAAAAAAAAAACAGAGTGAGGAAGACAGAATGATCTATAAGATTAGGCAGAAAGAGGCTAAGCAAGTTATAAGAGCTTCCAAATCACACACAGAAGAGAAAATAGCACAGTCAGTAAAAAAGGGGGTGTGACGAAGTGCCCTTCGCCACTTGGGCCTGGAGAGGACTGCTTGCCAGCCTCTTGCCATGTGATTATGGTCCCTGGGAGATTGGGCCCTTTTAAAAAACGTATTCGGCCCTAACAGAGTGCATGTCACTCATTCTGGCCCTTTAAACACAGTGGGGCCATTCGGTACTTGCCCTGTGTGAGCGGTGATACCCCCCAGATAGCTATGCCATGGAGCCTATTCATATAATGAAAGACTATGGGAAAGACTTTGGCTCCATGGCAATTAAACTGTATTTGTGTGGTCTGCGTGCCATTCACCTAATAATGTGTACTCAGACCTGAGCTATCTGGGGATATGTTACATGTCTGTGTGTTATGGATAAAAAGTAACTTTCTGTATTTTAAAGTGTTTTATGTCTTTCTGTAACCATGTGGTTAATGGAGTCTGCTTCTAGCCCTGGATAATTGGATTACTTTCCTCTTTGTCTCCAGGATAGAGGCCTATGTAAAACCTGTCTAAACCGGTTTGCCATGCGGCTAGTAAGGGACAAAAGATACTTTTAGTAACTTTTGAACCCCTGGTCGGATTCATGCCATTTTTTTATATGTTGTTCCCCTGAATGGATTGATTGTGGATATGTATTTTTATGTGAATGTGATGTATGGTTTTAGAGTTATGAAAGTTGTGTAAAAAGTATATTTTAACTGTATGTATAATGGGATTATGTGTCACACTAAGGGGAGGGGATGTGTGGGTTGCACCCATGATACTATTGGTTATTTTCTGCTTCCCCCTGGGTGTGGCCTGTATGTGTACACTTGTAATAAAAACCAGGCTGGGTGTTCCAGCACCTCAGACCACTGCTTGACCCTCAACACGGAGCCTTGTCTCCTCCCTGGGGGTATTCACTGTATGCTGTTGGAGATTGATTGCTAGGAGTGTAAGCTGATGCCTGCTTTTCCTGTTCGTCTGCTAGCAGCTATTCGTGAGGTTCCAGTTTGGAGTGCTACTTTGTATCCAGGTCGGAAGTTTGATGCATTCACCTATAGCCAATTCGTGAGTTTTGATGTTCTGCAGTAGCTGTGCCTTTTTGGAAAAAGGGGATTATCGCCTAAACGGATTTTAACCTCTTGTCTGCTGAAACGGTCTATTACAGGGGGACAAAACTTTTTTAGATACATAAATGAGAAAAGAAAAGTAAAACAAGGATTAGTTAGATTAAAAACAAAAGAAGGAAGGTATGTAGAAGAGGATAAAGGTCTAGCTGACTGCCTCAATGAATATTTTTGTTCGGTATTTACAGATGAAAATGAAGGAAAGGGACCTCAGCTAAGAAAAAGGATAAATGAGTCATTTATTACACGTGAGTTTACAGAGGAAGAGGTTCTATTTCAACTCTCAAAAGTAAAGACAAATAAGTCAATGGGACCTGATGGAATACACCCAAAGCTATTAAAAGAGCTTAGTGGTGTACTAGCAAAACCAGTAACAGATTTAGTTAACCAATCATTGATAACAGGAGTAGTCCCAGAAGATTGGAAGTTGGCGAATGTTGTGCCCATTCACAAGAAAGGTAATAGGGAGGAGTCGGGCAACTATAGGCCAGTAAGCCTTACTTCAGTAGTGGGGAAAGTGATGGAAACCATGTTAAAGGATAGGATTGTTGAACATCTAAAAACACATGGATTTCAAGATCAGAGACAACATGGGTTTACTTCAGGGAAATCATGCCAAACTAATCTTATTGATTTTTTTGATTGGGTAACTAAAATTATAGATCAGGGTGGTGCAGTTGACATTGCTTACCTAGATTTCAGTAAGGCATTTGACACTGTTGCACATAGAAGGCTTATCAATAAACTGCAATATTTAAGTTTGGATTCCAATATTGTTGAATGGGTAAGGCAGTGGCTGAGTGACAGGCAACAGAGGGTTGTAGTCAGTGGAGTATATTCGAAGCTTGGGCTTGTCACCAGTGGGGTACCTCAGGGATCTGTACTTGGACCCATTCTCTTTATTATTTTTATTAGTGATATTGCAGAAGGTCTTGATGGTAAGGTATGTCTTTTTGCTGATGATACTAAGATATGTAACAGGGTCGATGTTCCAGGAGGGATAAGCCAAATGGCTCATGATTTAGGTAAACTGGAAAAATGGTCAGAGTTGTGGCAACTGACATTTAATGTGGATAAGTGCAAGATAATGCATCTTGGACGTAAAAACCCAAGGGCAGAGTACAGAATATTTTATAGAGTCCTAACCTCAACATCTGAGGAAAGGGATTTAGGGGTGATTACTTCTGATGACTTAAAGGTAGGCAGGCAATGTAAAAGAGCAGCAGGAAATGCTAGCACAATGCTTGGTTGTATAGGGAGAGGTATTATCAGTAGAAAGAGGGAAGTGCTCATGCCATTGTACAGAATACTGGTGAGACCTCACTTGGAGTATTGTACGCAGTACTGGAGACCGTATCTTCAGAAGGATATTGATACCTTAGAGAGAGTTCAGAGAAGGGCTACTAAACTGGTTCATGGATTGCAGGATAAAACTTACCAGGAAAGGTTAAAGGATCTTAACATGTATAGCTTGGAGGAAAGATGAGACAGGGGGGATATGATAGAAACATTTAAATACATAAAGGGAATCAACACAGTAAAGGAGGAGACTATATTTAAAAGAAGAAAAACTACCACAACAAGAGGACATAGTTTTAAATTAGAGGAACAAAGGTCTAAAAATTATATCAGGAAGTATTACTTTACTGAGAGGGTAGTGGATGCATGGAATAGCCTTCCAGCTGAAGTGGTAGAGGTTAACACAGTAAAGGGGTTTAAGCATGCGTGGGATAGGCATAAGGCTATCCTAACTATAAGATAAGGCCAGGGACTAATGAAAGTATTTAGAAAATTGGGCAGACTAGATGGGCCGAAAGGTTCTTATATGCCGTCACATTCTATGTTTCTATGTTTCTATGGTGTGCCGAAACCGACGGTGCGGTAGGCCTGTAATAAAAGAGGGCAAAAAGAGTATACCATGCAAGATTTATTCAGCCTACAAGGACAGTTATATAGCATATATCACATATTCAGGTTACAAAATGCTTCATGTATTTCCTGTATTGGATGGGGTATGTATCTGGTATATGCCGATGAATTCCACCGTCCCAATGTCTTGATAATATGTACCGGTATGATTCTGCTGGAAGCAGTGGTGGCTGCTCCAATACGGAATGAGTGTCCTGAGTAGTGGGATGGATTAAGACCTAACCTAGCCAGCAATACTCTATTATAGAGCATGCATTTACTAATAGTGAGAGCATTGCCATTTAAGGTAAACAAAAGATGGTTAGGAGAACCTGGAACAGCGCTTAAGAATTTATCTAGGACTTGTACCGGGCAGCATTTGTTGCTGGTATGTTAATAAGAGATCTTTACCAGTTGATCCCTCGGTGTGGTTGAGGGATAATATGTAGTGATCTTGTATTTTTTACAATCTGGGATCTCTTAATGCCATTTTGGGAAGTGATGTTTGTAGTCGTAAACTCTCCGGGTCTGAGGAACCCATAAAAAAGCTAAGTAGATAGCGGTTTTAATTACATGATTGGTGTGTGATTTGAAAGGGGTTGTATCCATGAGATCTTATAATGATTGGAAAAGTTGACTATGAATCATTGATCTAGAAGATGGTGGTATGGGTTTTGAATTTTTAATGTCTTTAAGTATGGTTTTGATTTGATAAGAAGATATATATATATATATATATATATATAGATATACGCACACATACATATACTACAATGTATCATTTTATACCAATCCAAGGAAACAATGCATGGGCTATGCAATCAATATGTTTAACCCCTTAAGGACCAAACTTCTGGAATAAAAGGGAATCATGACATGTCACACATGTCGTGTGTCCTTAAGGGGTTAATGGCTTGTGTAATTAATCTATATTAATGCACGCTTAATTGTAATTGCGCAATATCTGTAACATGAGTGAGGAAAAATTTTAACTATTTAATAATAGGGTTCTTTGTACACTTCTGCAGTCAAATATAGTTCTGTTGTCATGAGGAAAAGAACCAAAAACATGCTCAAATTAACTGGGTGCAGGTTTTAAAAACACACATCAGATGCGTGTTAACCATTATAATCTAAGGAATGGGAAAAATTCAGTCACCAGGCCTGACAGTAGATAAAATAATAACAGGGATAAAAAATATTATTTTATTAAATTTCAAACCTAAATGCAAAATAATATGGACCCCCAGGGTAGAGAAACTGTGCTAATTCAAAAACTGGCAAAAATCATTATTTAAAATATGTAGAACAAAGGTATCTGAATAAAAAATAGCTTTCATTTCTTCCCTATCTAACTTTTTAATAAAATCTCCGTCTCTAGTTTTGAATAATTTTCTTGAAAATGCAGAACCCCAATACTGTCGGATTCAGTTTATGATATAATTTAAAATATAAAGAGATGTGCTTCTTATAACATTTAAATAGAATTCTGTATGTTCTCTTCTGTACTTTTGTGGTGAGGTCTAGTCAAATCCCCACATATAATTAAAGGCACCTGTCACTTCCCAGTATTTTTAACATTATGTTGGTTTATCCGTATATTTTACAAAACTTTGTGATGAGTAAAAAGGGCACTAGTCATCAAAACAACTTTAGCTTAATGAAGCGATTATGGGATGTAAGTCATGCCCCTGCAGTTTCACTGCTCAGTTCTATGCCATTTAGGAATGAATTCACCTTGTTTATGTAGCCTCAGTCACACACCTCCCTGCATGTGACTTACACAGCCTTCCTAAACACTTCCTGTAAAGAGTTATCTAATTTTTACACTTTCTTTATTGCAAATTCTCTTTAATTCACAAATTGTATCTATTACTCTGTTAATAGCGTGTTACGCCCTGCAGGAGCCTCCTTTGTGTAATGAAAGTTTAATTTACAGGGCAGGAGATAAAAACTTTTAAAGTAAGTTACATCTGATTGAAAATGAAACCATTTTGTTTTCATGAAGGCTGTATCAGTCAGTCAGTGGAAGTGTCACTAGTGCTGCATAAACAAAAACACAAAGTGATTTAACTTCTAAATGGCAGAGAATTGAGCGGTGAGAATGCAGGTGCCTGATCAACACACAAAAACGCTTAATTAACTAAAGTTGTTTCGGTGACTATAGTATCCCTTTAACCCCTTAAGGACACATGACATGTCTGACACGTCATGATTCCCTTTTATTCCAGAAGTTTGGTCCTTAAGGGGTTAAATAAAAAATTAAATGTAGTAAATCACACCTTATTTGTCCTCCTAATTTGACGTGTTTGCTTTGCCCTCCTCCCCTCCACCCTCCCTGTCTGAAGTGGATTATCTAATCTGTTTAAAAAAATATATACATTTAAAAGAAAATGGAGCACATCATGAAAAGTAAACACAAGTTACAGGTAATTTTCAATGTTTATTCCAGAGCTGTGACGATCTTCTTTAATACCATACAGACAATTAAAAAGATAAATGACATTATTTGAATAACAGGTTAACTCCTCCTGTGTTTTATGTATTCTGCCTTTACACTCTTTAAAGGAACACTCTAGGCACCATGACTGATATAGCCTGCTACAGTATTGTTGGTACCAGTAGCAACCTGTAGCCCTCTCATGGTAAATAGTCAAATGGTCTGAGAACAGTTTAACAACTTACCTAGTGTAGGCGGGACACCAGTCACCACCTTCTGTAAAGCTGTAATCTCCCACAAGGAGCTTATCTCCAATAAGTCATGCAAGGCCAGCTCAATGGCCGAGAGTGTCAGTTGAGTGCTATCAGCAAATGAACTAAGCCATGCACCTGCGGCAAAACAAATTGTCCACGCTATGGGTTAATTGTTTTAAGTCCTTTTAGCGGTTCAATTCACAAATTATCTGATGATTCCATGTACATAGTTCTTCTTTGGCAAGTTTGTGATCATTTTACATTGAGTGTTTATTGTTAAGTTCAGGGCTTTTTTATTTTTCCCTAACCAAAAATGGCAAAAAAAAATTTTTTTTTTCCTGTGGGAAAGCATTGGATTGGCTGAAATCATAACATTTGATTATGTCAGCAAGGAGGCGGATCAGGGGTGGGGCCCGCACGGCACTGAAAATAAGGTAACGTTTTATTACGTTTTAAGGTGGCTAAGGGGAGTAAGTCACCTAAAGGGTGGTTTTAACACTATAGGATCAGGAATACATGTTTGTGATCCTGACCCTATAGTGTTCCTTTATTTTTTTGCACGTTTGGGAAATCCTTTTAAGTAGAATGTTTGCATTGTGCGAACTGCTGAAAAAAGTGCTTGTAGGTACAAAATATATTCTTAGTTGCTATATGATATCCAGGGCCGGCCTTAGGGGTGTGCGAGCAAAATTTTTTGTGGCGGGGCGGAGCTTACCGTGTGACGGGGCGGAGCCTCCCTGTGATGGAGGCAGAGCTAAAAGCTCCGGATAACTGCTGCAGGGGAAGCAGGAAGGAATCCATGCTTCCCCACCAAACAGTCTCCAGGAGCTGCACTGCCTCCACAATGATCTCCACAGGTAACTGTGTGATTGTCAGTGTGAGTGTGACTGTCGGCCTGTGTGTCTGTGTGTGTGACTGTCTGCCTGTGTGTGTGTATGTGTCTGTGTGTATGACTGTCTGCCTGTGTGTGTGTATGACTGTCTGCCTGTGTGTGTGTCTGTGTGTATGATTGTCTGCCTGTGTGTGTGTGTCTGTGTGTATGACTGTCTGCCTGTGTGTCTGACTGTCTGACTGTCTGCCTGTGTGTGTGTGCCTGTGTGTATTACTGTCTGCCTGCGTGTGTCTGTGTGTATGACTGTCTGCCTGTGTGTGTGTGTATGACTGCCGGTGTGTGTGTGTGTCTGTGTGTATGACTGTCTGCCTGTGTGTGTGTGTATGACTGTGTATGACTGTGTGTGTGTGTGTGTGTATGACTGTGTGTGTGTGTGTGTGTGTATGACTGCCTGTGTATCTGTGTGTATGACTGTCTGCCTGTGTGTGTGTGTCTGTGTGTGACTGTCTGCCTGTGTGTGTATGACTGTCTGCCTGTGTGTGTGCATGACTGCCTGTGTGTGTGTGTGTGTTTGTCTGTGTGTATGACTGTCTGCCTGTGTGTATGTGTATGACTGTCTGCATGTGTGTCTGTGTGTGTGTGTATGACTGTCCGCCTATGTGTGTTTGTGGCTGTCTGCCTGTGTGTGCGTGACTGTCTGCCTGTGTGTTTGTGACTATCTGCCTGTGTGTGTGACTGCCTACCTCTGTGTGTGTGGATGTCTGCCTGTAATTGTGTGTGAGTGTGTTTATCTACCTGTAACTGTGTATGTGTGTTACTGCCTGTACCTCTGTGTTTCTGCCTGTACCTGTGCATGTGACTATCTGCCTGCGACTGTGTGCATGTGGTGGATTTGACAGTGTATATGTATAACTGTGTGCATCTGACTGTGTGCACATAACTCTGCAAAAATATACACCTGCATTCACATACAGGCTTAAAGGTATGTTTTTATCTGAATTAAATAACCATCACACACAGCCAATAAACCCAGCACAAATATCACATACAACCAATACACGCATATCACACACTGTTAATACACCAATTTCTAATATCACACACAGCCAACACACAGCATACATAACACACACAGTCATCACACCTACTATCACATACACAGACAACACAAACATTACATCATACATGGATGACGGGGGGAGGAGGGGGACACTGTGAAGATTTTTCGCACAGGGCACTTAAAGGCCTAAGGCCGGCCCTGATGATATCCCTCTCTGTCAATTGTGTTTTTCTGTATGTGTATAAAGACAAATCATTTTAGCTCTACACTATGGCCCTACACACATTTTTATGAATTACAATGATGCAAGGTCCATTTGTGTTGACATATTGAGAGAAAGTCTGGTGGGTGCTGTTCTCAATCTGTAAATTCGCTCACTATGTCCTTATGTTTTCCGTATTGCTCTCACTAAATACCAGCTTGTTATTTACTAGAACGATCTCCGCTGGAAGTATGAGCAGGCAGATTAGGCACAGTCAGTATTTACGTACACTGTCCTTGTCACCTGAGCATTTTACTGTCACCTGGCATGCAATATGAAATAGACTCTGCATGTAGTAAGCCCACTTTGCCTATCAAAATAACAGAAAAGATAATGATTACCATTATTTGTTAACCTACAATCCAAGCACCATAACCACTACAGCACACTATTTTGCCATTAACCCTCTTAAGACACTTTTCTGCACATATATGGTTTGCTTCATTGGATTTTTTTGCATGCAAAAATAATTACTTAGACCTCTTGTCGCATTCATCTATGCATTATTAGCTCTATGGAAAAATCAAGTATATATAGATTGTGAGATTATTGCAGGTCTCATTATTTTCTATGCAGAAACCCAGGTGTGATAAAT